>NC_134361.1:172452491-173052491 GCF_048569485.1 Anomaloglossus baeobatrachus
TTTATTGAAAAGAGCACAATCAATTCCACGTCCGGCGTAATCCAATAAGGGGGGGGGCACGGCGATCCATACCATAGTCGCTGTCCCAGTCAATGAAGAACAGAATGTTCCCCATTGGCTGGGAGAGCAATGCAGTGACCTGAGCTAACATCAATAGGTCAGCTCAGGTCACTGCAGGGGATGACAAGCGCTGCCATCAGGAGCATAGATGAGATCATTACCTTCTGTGATCATCTCCTGTACTGCTGACGTCAGCGCTGTCACTGACTTCTATGCCCACCGCGTTGTCAGAAGTATCGCGAGAGCCCGTGACGTCACCGCTAGTGACAGTCTCGGGCCGCTCGCGAGACGGGCATAGACAGCAGTGACCGCGGTGACGTCAGGAGACAGGAGATCGTCACAGCAGGTAATGATCTCACCTCCTGACAGCAGCGATCGTCATCCCCGCGGCTCCCAGCACTGCAGGATGTCAGGGTCTGCCTGCGCTGCCGCGTGACAGGCTGCTGACACTGCGGGCAGACACTGACACCCTGCAGTGCAGGCAGCCGCGAGGCCGGAGCAGGACACAGACTGCACGGGCACCTGGAGGTCGCACGGAAGTGCTTCTGTGCGGCGTCCAGGGAGTGCGACGTCTGTGTTTACTCTGCTCCGCCTCTTCTTCCTGGCATAATGACATCGCTTCCTGCAAAACCGCAGGCAGCGATGAGCATTCCCGCAGGTAATTCGCGGCTATTCCGGTGGTATACCGCACATCATTGCTACCTGCGGAATACCCCCGGAATACCGCAGGTACCTGCGGAAATTAATGGACATGCAAATTTTCTCAAGAAATTTTCTTGAGAAAAATCCGCACAATGCGCACAACTATTTTTTTTTTTTCTCATTGAATTTCATGGGAAATGTCTGCACAAAGATTGCAGACATTTCTCAAGTAATTTCCGGGGCAAATCCGCGGGTAAATCCGCAGGTAAAAAGCTCTAGTGTGCACATAGCCTAATACTTCGTTGCACAACCTTTAGCCAAAATAACTGCGAACAACCGCTTCCGGTAACCATCAATGAGTTTCTTACAATGCCCTGCTGGAATTTTAGACCATTTCTTCTTTTGGCACACTGCTCCAGGTCCCTGAGATATGAAGGGTGCCTTCTCCAAACTGCTATTTTGAGATCTCTCCACAGGTGTTCTATGGGATTCAGGTCTGGACTCATTGCTGGCCACTTTAGTAGTCTCCAGTGCTTTCTCTCAAGCCATTTTCTAGTGCTTTTTGAAGTGTGTTTTGGGTCATTGTCCTGCTGGAAGACCCATGACCTCTGAGGAAGACCCAGCTTTCTCACACTGGGCCTTACATTATGCTGCAAAATTTGTTGGTAGTCTTCAGACTTCATAATACCATGCACACGGTCAAGCAGTCCAGTGCCAGAGGCAGAAAAGCAACCCCAAAACATCAGGGAACCTCCGCCATGTTTGGCTGTAGGGACCGTGTTCTTTTCTTTGAATGCCTTTTTTTTTCCCCTGTAAACTCTGTTGATGGCTTTTCCCAAAAAGCTCTACTTTTCTCATCTGACCAGAGAACATTCTTCTAAAACGTAGGTAGGCTTTCTCAGGTAAGTTTTGGCAAACTCCAGCCTGGCTTTTTTATGTCTCGGGGTAAGAAGTGGGGTCTTCCTGGGTATCCTACCATACAGTCCCTTTTCATTCAGATGACGACTGATAGTACGGGATGACACTGTTGTACCCTCGGACTGCAGAGCAGCTTGAACTTGTTTGGTTGTTAGTTGAGGTTCTTTATCCACAATCCGCACAATCTTGCGTTGAAATCTCTCATCAATTTTTCTTTTCCTTCCACATCTAGGGAGGTTAGCCACAGTGCCATGTGATTTTAAACTTCTTGATGACACTGCGCACTGTATACACAGGAACTTTCAGGTCTTTGGAGATGGACTTGTAGCCTTGAGATTGCTCATGCTTCCTCACAATTTGGATTCTCAAGTCCTCAGACAGTTCTTTGGTCTTCTTTCTTTTCTCCATGCTCAATGTGGTACACACAAGGACACAGGACAGAGGTTGAGTCAACTTTAATCCATGTCAACTGGCTGCAAGTGTGATTTAGTTATTGCCAACATCTGTTAGGTGTCACAGGTCAGTTACAGGTGCTGTTAATTACACAAATTAGAGAAGCATCACATGATTTTTAAAACCGTGCCAATACTTTTGTCCACCCCTTTTCTATGTTTGGTGTGGAATTATATCCAATTTGGCTTTGACAATTTTTTTTTACATTGAAGACAAATTTAAATGAAGATAATACCAAAGAATTTGTGATTGCAACTATTTTCAAGAAGAAACTGAGTATTATCTGACAGAATTGCAGGGGTGCCAATACTTTTGGCCAGCAGTGTATGTGTGTGTATGTGTATATGTATGTGTGTATGTGTACATGTGTGTGTATGTATGTATGTGTATGTATATATATAATATATATATATATATATATATATATATATATATATATATAATGTGTGTGTGTGTGTGTGTGTATATGTATATGTATATATATATATTACTGTGTATATTAGATCTCTAATCCGCATCCGAACCACTGCACCAGCAGTGAAAAGGGACCCATGAAACAGGGCACAGGCAGCAGGGGCAAACATCTCTGCACCCCAACAAGGTGTGTTGGCACCTCAATCTGCAACACCATAAAGGGGGGATGCATCAAAATAGGGGAGCTGTATACTCAAGGGCCGATCACCGCAGGAGACAAACCCAACAAAGGGTTCGTGCAACCAATACCTTTTGTATGGATAATTGTCTCCCTTGTGGGTTTGTAGCTTGGGGTGCTCACACATTCTTCCTGTGGTGCTGAGGCTTCCACCCATTCTGTTATGTGCGCTGTTCCTGGCTGCATGGGTCCTTTATACTGTGAGTGCGGCGGTTCGGACGCGACTGCAGTGCCTTGCATTTCCTCATATGAGTATATAATTTTCTGTGACTGCATTGTGGTGTGACGTCTTGGGATTAAGCAATAATTTTGGTCAAAGGAGATTATATCATGATGTGGTAACAGGTAGCTGCTCTAAACATAACCTTGTAATCCATCATAATATTGAGGTCCCTTGATTACTAAAAATCCCTTGTCCAAATATGAGCCCCCCCCTCTGCCCCCTCCTTTTTCTGATCTTCTAGAACAGGGTTCCCCCAACTCCAGTCCTCAAGGGCCGCCAACAGTGCGTGTTTTCAGGATTTCCTTAGCATTGCATGGGTGTTGGAATCATCAACTGTGCAGGTGATTAAATCATCACCTGTGCAATGCTAAGGAAATCCTGAAAACCTGCACTGTTGGCGGCCCTTGAGGACTGGAGTTGGGGACCCATGTTCTAGAACTTAGGTTAATGAGATGTCCTCTCATATAGCTCAGAACGTTGGTACCTTACCTGAACCATATATGTTCTGGTTGCATGTTCCCTTTGCGGATTCGTCTCATGCGGTGATAGGTCCTTGAATATAGAATAGAGCTCCCCTATTTTGATGCGTCATGCACCCAGGCTTCAGAAGAAGCATGAGAAAGCCGAAAGAGGCGGCGCCGGCACAGAATAATGGAGACGCATATATGACCCAACTCTACTGCAGCAACCGTTTAGGTAAGTATTATAAAGTGATTTTTACATTCTACATATTCGTCTGGGCTCTTATATACAGCATGTTAGAATGCTGTATATAAGAGCCCACTGGTGGTGGCCGCAGCTTATATTTACCAAATCTGGTGACAGGTTTTTTTTTTTTTTTTTCTTAACTATCACCAGGTAAGACACCATCTCCACCTTTTTGTCATTTCAGTTTTTATATACATTGTGGCTTCAAGTCTTGGCTTGATTGCAAATCAATCTAGCATCATTGAGCCTTACGGATGCTTTACACGCTGTGAAATCACTAGCGATGTCGTGCGCGATAGCATCCGCCCCCATCAATCATGCGACATTTGGTGATCGCTGCCGTAGCGAAGTTTATCGCTACGACAGCGTCACATGCACATACCTGTTCAGTGACGTCACTGTGATCGCCGAACAATCCCTCCTTCAAGGGGAAGGTGCTTTCGGCGTCATAGCGACGTCACTAAGTGGCCGGCCAATAGAAGCGGAGCGGCGGAGATGGGCGGGACGTAACATCCCGCCCACCTCCTTTCTTCCTCATTGCCAGTGGACGCAGGTAAGGAGATGTTGACACGTCGCTCCTTTCCTTAATATCGCTGCTGCCACAGATACGATGTTTTGTCATTCCTGCGGCGTCACACACAGCGATGTGTGATGCCGCAGGAACGACAAAACATCGTATCTGTGGCAGCAGCGATATTAAGGAAAGGAGCGACGTGTCAACGATCAGTCTTTGAACAATTTTGCGATCGTTGCTCCTTGGTGTCACATGCTGTGATGTCGCTACCATCGCCGGATGTGCGTCATTAACGACGTGACCCCGACGATATATCTGTAGCGATGTCGCAGCGTGTAAAGCACCCTTTAGACTATGTTCAGTGTTTTTTTGTGCTTTTTTTTTTTTTTTTTTTTTTCTTTCCTGACCTTGTGGCAGGAAGTCTCCTTAGTCAGGTGCGTTTTTTTAGAGCCATTTTTGGTACGGTTTTGCTGCATTGTTTTTCTACAAAATGGATTGTATTAATGGAAAAACTCTGCAAAGAATTGACACGCTCATTCTTTGAAATCTGCAGCAAAAACACAGGTATTTGATAAATCAGGAAAGAATTTGCAGGTGTTTGTGTATGAGATTTCAGAAATCTCATAGACTTTGCTGGTACTGTAAAAAGCAGCATATTGTTAGCATGGATTTGCATCAAAACAAACTTGCAGGTAAAAGCGCTGTGTGAACATAACGTTAGGATTGTTGGGACAGGTTGTAAAGCGCACAGAAAGGGATTTTTTTTTTTTTTTTATATGTAATATGGATGTTAAATTTGGTCATCTGAAGTGCTAAATCCTGCAGTATAAGGCTATTTTCACACAGGGCTTTTTTGGTAAGGTTTTGCTGCGTTTTTTTAGCTGCAGATTTGCCTTGGTTTTGTGCAAATCCATGCCAATAAAAAGCTGCTTTTTACAGTCCCAGCAAAGTCTCATGCATGCATACACATCCATCAGGTTTTTTTCCTGACTGTTTTGTCAAATACCTATGTTTTTGGTCAGGGTTTTTAAAGAATGAGCATGTCAATTTTTTGCTACAGATTTGCTGCGTTTTTTTTATTGATATGTGAAGCCCCACAGGTGTAGTATCGGTGCATTACCTTCAGGGACTCCACTTGGATGGAACAGTCTGGTCACAGGTAGGAGATCTTCTTCTTGTCGTGACGCCACTCTCAGTATTGCGGCCAGTAGGGACCGCCACTGCAGGTTGAGGGACGCCTGGGGCTGATGGTGAGTGCAGTTAGTTGGAATAGCCTCCTGAGAGTGAGGCAAGCCCCAGGGCCCTGTGTAGGTGCGTAGAACCACAAGGCGCAGAATAACTCCACACAGGCAGAATGTCTTTCAGGGTTTTTACTCACTTCAGGTGGTGGGATGAGTAACCCGGGCGTAGCTGGGATGAACCAGGCTGGAACCAGGTATCCTTCAGGCTGACTTCTGATGGTGACTACCAACTCGCCTTCCTTAGCCCTTGGTGGTTTGGGGTAACCCCGACTTTTAGTCCCTATGGGGGTCACCCAGGGAAGTTGCTGAAGCCTCACTCCCCTTCGTTTGCCGTTTGCTTGTGGCCTGGACCAGCTCACTCCAGCTGCTTGCCTCCTGTGAACTATGGGCCCTAACTGTGGCTACGTGGCTGCGGCTTTTGTGGTGTTGTGGTGTGGGCTTTGAGGGCCCCACACCGGCAGGTTTAGCAGGGAAAGGTGGATCTATCCCCGCTCCGGGATCTGCCGCCCGTTTGGGCCTGGTTCTCCCTAGCAGTCTCCTTACTTCCCACTCTGTGCTCTCTCTCTAGCTGGAGATGGGTTTCGGGTAGCACTCCTAGGTGACCGTTCTCCCCCGTCGGTAGCCACTGCGCGGACGCTGTCAGACTACAGCAGCCCAGGGGAAGGGGTCAGCTCTCCTCGGAGCTCCCTGGACTCTGCTCTGAACCGGCTCACATCTGGGACCTTCACTGCTGCTCCTGTCAGAGCTTCACTTTCCTGCTCCTCACTCCTCCACACTCTGCTGCAGACTGTCTACTCCTCCTTCTCTTTTCCCTTTTGTGCCTGCCTACGCCACCTAGCAACCAGATTCTCTTACCACACCCCTTGAGAGGAGATGGAGGCTTTTGGCCCCCTCCACTATTCCAGTGGAGGTGAAGGCTTTTCCCCCTCCTGGGATCCCCAGGGGTCCTCTCATAGGTACATGTGTGAGACCTGATCACTATGCGCCTGTGTAGTCACACCTCGGTCAGCCTTCTGGATTACCTGTATTGTACTGTCCCCAGCATGGGTGCAGTACTCAGTGGTGCCTGACCAGGTCAGGGGCGCCACAGATACAACCCATTTTGTAGAAAAAAAACAGCAAATCTACAACAAAAACGCATGAAAAACGCACCAAAACTGCAGATGACTCAAAGGAGATTTCCTGCCACAAGATCAGGTTTTTGTCAGGGAAAAAAAAACCTTGCCAAAAAAGCCCTGTGTGAACATAGCTTAAGTGCCCAGAAATCTAAGCTGGAAGGCAAACAAGTCTACTGGCTGCCGCTAAGGCTATGTGCGCATGCTGCGTTTTTGTGCGTTTTTGGCCGCTAAAAACGCACAAACGCACCTGTCGAAAAAACGCATGCGTTTTTACCGCGATTTGGTGCGTTTTTGGCTGCATTTTGCTGCGTTTTTCCAATGCATTGCATGGGCGAAAAACGCAGGAAAGAATTGACATGTCCATTTTTTTTTTTATTTTTTTTTTCAAGCTCAAAAACGCAGCTTAAATAAACAGTTGTGTGCGGACAGCAAAACTGGAAACTCATAGACTTTGCTGGGGAAGCAAAGTCATGCAGTTTTGAGGCCAAAAACGCACCCGAAACGCGCAAAAACGCACTGTGCGCACATAGCTTAACAGTATTGTACATTTTATTACGATCCTATGATTGCTTCTAGAAGAGAAAATGGCATAGTGGTGAGTAAGTGTGCAACGCTTTTTTTTTTTTTTTTTTTCTCTTCTTCCCTCTGTTCAGGACAAGTTATTTATTTTTAATTACACTATTCAACATACTGGAAAATGTGAAAGAAATTTCAAGTGCAGTTGTGAAAAGGAAAAAAAAAAAAATATGGGAAATGTATTTTATTTTTTTTCTTCTTTTGGGGAATTGTTTTTATGTTGTTAATTCTATGGCAAAAATGACCCGGAGACATGATTCCTCCAGCTCCTAACTATAGCAATGCCAGATTTGTGCACTTTATTTAGTTTTCTAAAAATGAAAATTCTTATTTAAAAAAAAAAAAAAAACATTGCAAATTTTTTTCACTTTTCTGGCAATGGATCATTGTGTAGGTTAGTATTTGCACCCTTGGCTGACTTTTGGAGGAGGTACAAGGTTTTGATGGCTTCTTAACCCCTTCATGAAATTTGTCATAGGTTTGTCATGGTCAGGAAGGGATTTCTGCAAAATGAAGTTAACTTGCGTCATGGTGATTTTGCAGGCACAGGGGCTGTACCCGCTCGGTTGCCGCCAGGAGCTCAAAGTAACTTGTAGCCGAGTTCCTGTCAGGCCTAAAACACACTTCCGCAAAAAAAACGTACGTGTCTTATGGTCCGTTTTTCGGGTCCGTGTTCCGTTTTTTTTAGGGGCGTTTCTCCGGTACGTATGGCATCCGTGTGATGGCGTATGCGAGCCATGTGTGCATGTGGAATGTCCGTAATGACATAAAATACGTACGTGTGCTGTCCGTTTTTAAAGGCCCGCATTCTTACCGAATTAACGTTGTTAATCATTCATCATGAGATCCTGGTGTTTTTGTTTGCCATCAATTGACCTGATAGGTAACAAGTGTTTCAGATTTTGTGATGAAAAACTGACACGGACGATACGTGCTGAACACGGACATACTCCGTTTGCGGTCCGTGCAGGCACGGACCCATAGACTAAAGCGGGTCCGTGCCTGCGTGCTGCCGGCCAAAAACTGACATGTCGTCCGTGTAGAAAAGCGCACACGTACTTGCCACACAGACACACATTCCGTGAGATTTTACGTGTGTGTGCCATCTACCATTGAATAACATGGGTCTCCGTGTCTCCGGTACGTGCAAATACGTACCGCACACGTACAAAAAAAATGGATGTGTGGTGTGGGTCTCAGTTGGTACCTGCATGACCACTGGTTGTTTAGCCCCCTATATGTTGCTAGCAATTGCAGAATTTAGGTTATGTGCCCACAGGACGTGGATTTAGCTGCGGAAAACTCGTGGATTTAGCTGGATTTTCTAGATAAATCCGCAGGTTCAAGCAAGGACAGACACTTCCCATGTTACCCTATGGGATTTGGGGAGTGCTGTATCAATGCTACGATATGTGCAACTGTGGAAAATGCTGTGGATTACCCGCAGCCGCACGTAACTGCATGTCAATTATTCATGCAGAAATATCTGTAGAATTCCTGCTCCTCAACTATGAAGATACAGGCGGGAATTCCGCACGAAATCGGCACTGTTTCCATAGGTTTACCGCAACAACTCCGCAGATATACTACAGAAATGGATAACTGCGGATTCCGGGGAGTTGCTGCGTGAAGCTGCGGAAAAACCTGCAGAAAAGTCTGCAGGTACGTTGTCCTATGGGCACATAGCCTTAGGAGACTAGGAGAGGGAGTGCGCTTCCTCTCTACCCTGATTGGGTTTCCCGCAACGTGATTATGAAATCCTGTTTGTTGTCATGGCAGTTCAAGTCATGACGACCTCTAGGTAAGCCAGATATGACAAACCTGTTAGACCATGCCATTAGCCTAGTCTAAAAGTCTTCTGTCAGTGCAGAACTCACAGGTATACTGTTAGGCTATGTGCGCGCGTAATTGCATGCAGTTACGCTGCGATATGCACCGCAGTGTAACTGAATGTGTCCTGTGTCCCCTGCATAGTCTTTGAAGATTATGCAGGAGCCGTGCGCACATGGCATCTTAGAGCACAGCGCTTCGGCTGCTGCCCGAAGCGCGCGTTCTAAGAAGTGACATGTCACTACTTTTGTGCGCTCTGCCTGCAGGTCCTGCTCTGTCTATGGGAGGGGCTGCAGTCAGAGCGCATGGAATCTGCTTTTTTTTTTTTTTCATTACGGAGTTTCTGCAGCGATTTGAAGCGCACGTGTGCTGTACAAATCGCTGCAGAAATTTCTGCAGGGACAGTACGCAACGTGCGCACATAGCCTTATATTTACAGGTGCTGGTGTATTGCAATAGTTACTAGTAATCAGACGAATAACAGGGTGAGAACGCACTTTGCGTTCACCTACTTGCAGTTCAAAATGCACCTTTTGGGCTTAATTGATTTGACCAAAGTTGCCTTTTTCTGAACTTTAGTGCTGAAAACGCATGCGTATTTACTGCGTTTTTGATGCTTTTAACATGCGTTTTCACAGATGCGTTTTGAACAACAAGACACTGCCTAATAAAGTTTAAACAGTCAAAAAGAATGAAAAAAGAGAAAAAAAAAATAAATTCTATATTAATGTGAAAAATAATGAACATAGAGATAATTCATAAAATTATATCGGTAATATACATTTTATCAAAAATATAGCAATAAATGCTTATTTTTCATAAATTTAATTGTCGGATTTTGTGTGTTTGTAAAGGGACATATCAAATCATTATTTTGATGTCTAAAAAGCATGCGTTTTGGTAGTCCAAAACGCATGTTTTCTGCACTGAAAAAGCAGGCAAAACGCAGGAATTTGAAGGAATCTTGGTTTTTGCCATTTCTCATTGACTTCAATGTTAGCAAAACACACCCAAAATGGCAAAAACAACTGACATGCTGCTTCTTTGAACGCATGGTTTTTGCCACAAAATATGCAAATTAAACGCAGCTTTTAAAAACGCAAAGTGCGGTCTGAAAATCATCATTTTCCATTGACTTTGCTGGAAAATCAAAACGCATGCCTTTGGGCATTAAAAAGGTGCTTCTCAAAACGGACCAAAAAAGCAGTGGAAACGCAGGTGCGTTCTCACCCTTTTATGTCTCATATAAGCACTAAGTAAAAAACAAAGTGCAAAAATATCTTTAAAAAAAATAAATAAAAAAATCAGAAAACAAGTCGTTTTTTTGTATACAAATTTATTTGGTATTGCCATGTCTGAAGCAACCCGATCTACACAACTGTCACACTAACACCTTCAAAAAATAGTTTTTGCTGTATTTTCATCATAGACCGACCAAAAAAGTGGAATAAAAAGCAGTCATAAGTAAATAAAAATGGTACCTATGAAAACACAATCTTCTCTTGCACAGAAAAAAGTCCCAATACACATGTCCGGAAAAAAAATAAAAAAAAGCTATAGCTCTATTCAATTCTTTTTATTGTCTACAAGTGTTAAAATCTAAAAGAACAATATATTAGTATTGCTGTAACTGTAATGGCCAGTAGAGCAAAGCTGCCTTAATTTTATGGTAGTGTGAAGTATGAAAAAAAAAAAAACAACACCCTAAATTGCTGTTTGTTCTTCATTCTGCCTCACAAAAAGTATTCCACTTTTTGTGAGGCAGAATGAAGAAGCAAAGCAATTAAAATAGTATGGCCCAAAATGGTACCAATAAGTAATCCAACTCATCCCACAAAATAATAAACCTCTGTTGAACGATAAAAAAAACCTTCACGATATGGTGATACAAAAAACTTCTTTTTTTTTTTTTATAAAAAAAAAAAAAGCTTAGCCTAACTGGGTGAACCTGGTAGACGCTGGGACAAATTCGTAAACTGGAACATCCTACCCATGCCGATATTAACGGACCCAACTTCTACCTGCGTTTTCTCCTCATCATATGCCACTTCCTACGTCCCCTCCTGCTCCTCATCCTCTGCTGAATTACCCTTCTAGTCAGGGTCACTGTTTCGATTTCGACCCTCACCGGAATATTTTGGAGAGTATGAAAACTATACATTTCTGGAAAGGTTATTGTATAAGCAATAAGAAAAACAATGTTTCCATTTGCCCTGACTCATACGCGGACGCTATATTGGATTTCACAAAATGGCTGACTTGATATCAATTATATATATATATATATATATATTACCCTTATTATGCAGGAACATGATGCATGTGTCTTGACATTACTGCCTGCTTATCCTGTTACTATCCCTGATATGGTTCACATGGTTTTTACAAGCTTTATGTGTTGATTTCATATATGCTATTGTATTTCCTCATTCCCATGTGGCCTATGGGTGTCTGATGGAGACAGAGCTCTATGGAAGTGCAGATTTCCGGTTCATTTTGCCTATTTCATCCCCTGTCACTTCTAGTGCCCTATTATCCTGGTCCTTTGACCATGTATTTTCTATGTGTATGAATTTTGTATAAATAAATCACGATTTTGAAGCATTTCTACTCTCTGTTCTCTGTTCAGAATATATATATATATATATATATATATATATATATATATATATATATCAGCTTGTAAATAATATAAATGTATATTTGCATAAAGGTACAGAAATCACACATATTTAAATTTAGAACTTGACAAAAGAAAAGAGCACCATGACTTTGGGCCAGGTGCAGTCAAGAAGTATCATCACGTTATCGACAAGATAAAGGAAGCAATTTTGAAACATGGAAACCCATTTGCTGTTGTAGGTGACAAGTTGCACAATGTGATCACTCATGCCTACATCCCTGATAAGTATGTCAAAATTATCCTGAATGCAGATGATACTGGTCAAAACTTGTATGAAGATGGGCACCAGTTAAGAAGGAAAACAACAAAATGTTCATGTCGGCAAACAAGAAAACCACAGTGAAACTCTGTGACAAGACTGTGGATCTAAAGGAGACCAAGAACTTGTATGGCAGAATGGTGGTCTTGACAAGGTCTAACAGAGACATAAATGAAAAAGCGGCTATAGGGAACTACGAATTCACTGTGACACCAAGAGCCTTTTTTGCTCCAGATCTTACCATGCCTTGACAAGTCAAACTTGATCAGTGTCCTCAACAAGTTGGCAACAGTAGAAACTGTGCAGGAAGATCTGCACAGTGGGATGGACACCAGATCAGATGCTCCAAGCCGCCAGATAGCCCTGGTAGATGGAATGGTTCTTCTCCAAAGGATGGTCAAGAAACTAGCAACGATAGTGACAGTCAAGGATCTCAGTTACTGCTTCAATGCCATGCTTATGTCTCTGGCAGGAAATTATGATAAAATCATCCTTGTATTTTATACGTACCGGGAAGATTCTCTCAAGAGTGCTCCTAGGGATAAACGAAGGCAAGGGAAAGCACCAATTCAGTATCAGGTCAGAGATGACACAAACATTAAATGTATCCCAATGAACAGGTTCCTTTCACATGACAATACAAAGACTGACCTAACAAACTATCTTGCTGCAAAGACTCTAGAGTACAACTTATCACAAAAACTGGTCATAACTTGTTCTTCAGGGCGTACCAGGAGCAACAAAGACTTAAGCTGGGTTCACACTAAGCGACAGCGACAACGACGTCGCTGTTACGTCACCATTTTCTGTGACGTAACAGCGACCTTGTAAGTCGCTGTTATGATCGCTGCTTAGCTGTCAAACACCGCAACGCAGCAGCGATCATAACGTCGCTGTGCTACATGTGCAGAGAGCAGGGAGCCGCGCACACTGCTTAGCGCTGGCTCCTTGCTCTCCTAGGTACAGTATACATCGGGTTAATTAACCCGATGTGTACTGCAGCTACATGTCACAGTGCAGAGTGCAGGGAGCCGCGCACACTGCTTAGCGCTGGCTCCTTGCTCTCCTTGCTACAGTATACATCGGGTTAATTACCCGATGTGTACTGCAGCCACATGTGCACAGAGCAGGAGCCGGCACTGGCAGCAAGGGCGGAGGCTGGTAACGAAGGTAAATATCGGGTAACCAGGGAAAGGTCTTCCCTTGGTTACCCGATGTTTACGCTGGTTACAGCTTACCGCAGCTGCCAGACGCCGGCTCCTGCTCCCTGCTCGCTTCATTTCGTTGCTCTCTCGCTGTCACACACAGCGATGTGTGTGTGTCACAGCGGGAGAGTGACGACCAAAAAATGAAGCTGGACATTCAGCAACGACCGGCGACCTCACAACAGGGGCCAGGTCGTTGCTGGATGTCACACACAGCGACAGCGACGGGACATCGCTGCAACGTCACAGAAAATGGTGACGTAGCAGCGACGTCGTTGTCGTTGTGTGTGACACCAGCTTTAGTTTTTGACGACAACAATCATGAAGAAGCAGACACACTGTTGATTTACCAGGCTGTCCTGGCATCACAACGAAACCCACTGGATGCAAGGATGGTTTTCTTCTCCCCAGATACCAATATCCTGGTGTTACTAATTGCTTACTATGACCTCATGCTGAAGAATACATCCATTTCAATGGTCTCCGGAATGATCGAGATGAGATAGGGGCAGAAAGAGCACAAGCTTTGCCAGCCTTCCATGCACTCACTGGTGCAGACAACACTGGATGGTTCTCTCGTATAGGCAAAGCAACCTGGCTGCAAGCTTACATGAAGGCAACTCCAGATGTAATCAGTTTTCTGAAGATGCTTTCAACAGAGACAGAAGTCACAGACGCTATGTTGTCAACACTTGCTAGCTTCGTCTGTTTAGTTTACTCTCCCAAAGGCATCTACATCAACGATATTCCCGAACTTCGATGGCAACTTTTTTGCAAGCACATGGCAGAAAGGGACAAGCTACCTCCTACACTTGGAACTCTAAAACATGTCCTCAGAGTCCATATCTAAGCCAGAGTGTGGGGACAGGCTAACATTGCTTTGCAGGATTCTCTGCTGGATCCTATGCAGAATGGCTACCACAAAGACTTGGATGGCCAGCTGAAACCAACCAAGGCAGATGCTCTTCCAGCTACAAAGGCAATAATTGAGATGATTAGTTGTAAATGCAAAAAAAGGGTGTTCTTATGTAGGGTGTTCCTGACGAACACATACATTATCCTGTACTGATCTTTGTCACTGTGACGGTGAGTGTCAGAACGACGAGAACACCCAGATCCAGTATGAAAGTGCTGATGACAGTGATGGTGGCGATATGTAAAAAGTCTCGGGGGCTCAAAAAATTAAAAACATTATCTGTATATTGTTCGTGGACGGTATAACAAGTAATAAAACCAAATAAATAAAAATAATTTTTAGTTGAATCTAGAGTATTTATTTGGATACCCTTGCATTTCTTTGCCCTGAAAATGTATGTTTATTAAAATCAAGTATGTTTATATTATTTACAAGCTGATATATATAAAGGAAAATTGATGTCAAGTCAGCCATCTTGTGAAATCCAATATGGCGTCCGCCGCATATGAGTCAGGGCAAATGGAAACATTGTTTTTCTTATTGCTTATACAATAACCTTTCCAGAAATGTACAGTTTTCATACTCTCCAAAAAATTCCAGCGAAATTACATAGTGAACCTGACTATTCCCATCACTGCCTTCAAGAGGGTCGTTGTAGATTAGTTGCTGAAAACATCACCCTCAGACAACGCTGGCAGCAGAGGTAACAACTCTTTTCAACACCAAGGATTAATGGGGAGACATGAACACCAGGTCCAACAAAGGTAGGGGGAAAATGTGCACAAACTGGGCCATTTTCAATAAACCAGCTCATCAGTAAGGGCTATCAGTGCCTGTAACAATGCCAAGGAGGGAGAAGTTGCTCAACATGGTCAAGGGGTACTTAAGTGACCATACCTGTGTCCTTTCTGATGCTTCAGTTTCCTTTATTTTTTGGGTGTCCAAGCTGAACACTTGGCCCGACCACTCCTTATACGCTTTGGAGGTGCTGGCCTGCCTGGCTGCTAGTGTGATGTCAAAGCGTGTTTTTAAGTTCTGCTGGGGCAATCATCACTGAATAGGCGCACTCGCCTCTCCACAGAAAATGCAGACAGACTTACTCTGATTAAATTCAAAAAGGACTGCATTTCTCCACAGTTTGAAATCTCTCCAGATGAGAGCAAGCCAAACTTAATTCCCCCAAAATGTTGATTTTGACTACTGCGGTTAACGTCCACCTCTTCCCATATAAAGCCGTTTCCTTCCTGCGTCAACCATGACTCAGCCCATAAGGCTAATTTTTGTAAACAATGCACATTATGCACTGGACAAACCAGGACAGTAGTCATACCAAACTAATATTTGTCATTGGAGACCCTTGTCATGGGTTGTCCCACATTGTGACTGAGATAGGGGCAACATGTTTGATAGCGATTTACACTTACTATGGATGAACAACTGATGATGGCCCTCTGAAAACTTGAATTGAGGGCTGCAGAATGACATGGAAGAGGAGGAGAGTAGTCCACTATCTGAGTCTCAGTGAGGGAGGGACCTCCCAAATGTATAAGTAACAGCAGTCCCTACCAAATATATGTTACTGGGCCACCTCTGGCCCAGCTGTAAACACGCTCTGTCATCACAGTAGCAAACGGGCAGGCCTGCACTTCTTCCAAGGCGAATAAGGGAGGTGCGTTTAGTGAATCTGGCAGCACAAAATGGTTGAGTCCTGCTTTGTATTTGCAAAGGCTACTAGCAATGTATTAATGTGGTTGATGTTGACGAACGGCACAAGTAAGGCTGGGTTCTCACATAGCGACAACGACGTCGCTGTTCCGCCACCATTTTCTATGACGTAACAGCGACCTTGTAAGTCGCTGTTATGATCGCTGCTTAGCTGTCAAACACAGCGACGCAGCAGCGATCATAACGTCGCTACATGTGCAGAGAGCAGGGAGCCGCGCACACTGCTTAGCGCTGGCTCCTTGCTCTCCTAGCTACAGTACACATCGGGTTAATTAACCCGATGTGTACTGCAGCTACATGTGCAGGGAGCCGCGCACACTGCTTAGCGCTGGCTCCCTGCTCTCCTAGCTACAGTACACATCGGGTTAATTACCCGATGTGTACTGCAGCTACATGTGCAGAGAGCAGGAGCCGGCACTGGCAGCGAGAGCGGCGGAGGCTGGTAACGAAGGTAAATATCGGGTAACCAGGGAAAGGGCTTCCCTTGGTTACCCGATGTTTATCTTGGTTACAGCTTACCGCAGCTGTCAGACGCCGGCTCCTGCTCCTTGCTCGCTTCATTTCGTCGCTCTCTCGCTGTCACACACAGCGATGTGTGCGTCACAGCGGGAGAGCGCCTTTGAAGAAAACGAACCAGGGCTGTGTGTAACGAGCAGCGATCTCACAGCAGGGGCCAGATCGCTGCTCAGTGTCACACACAGCGAGATTGCTAATGAGGTCACTGTTGCGTCACCAAAACCGTGACGTAGCAGCGATTTCGGTAGCGATCTCGCTATGTGTGAAGCACCCCTAAGGCTATGTGTCCACGGTATAATGTACCTGCGGATTTTTCTGCATGAAAATCCGCGACTTTCGCGGCAAATCCGCACCTTATTTTTGCCGCGGATTTGTCGCGGATTTACCGCGGATTACCGCTATTTTGCCGCGGATTTTGATGCAGATTTTTTTTTTTTTTTTCCCCCATTCTATACCCAAAATCCGCACCAAAATCCGCAAGAATAATTGACATGCTGCAGATTTTTCCGGATCAAAATCCGCGGTAAATCCGCCGCGGAAAAATCCGCAGCATGGACACAGCATTTCCAAAATGCCATTGAAATGGCTTGGAAGTGCCGCTGCTGCAGATTTTCGGGAAATCCGCGGCAAATCCGCGCAAAATCCACAGCGTGGGCACATAGCCTTAAGCTGGTGTCACACATAACGACAACGACAACGACGTCGCTGCAACGTCACCATATTCTGTGACGTTGCAGCGACCTCAACAGCGACGTCGCTGTGTGTGACACATAACAACGATCAGACCCCTGCTGCGAAATCGTTGCTCGCTCCTGAATGCTCGAAGTCATTTTTTGATCGCTGCTATCCCGCTGCGCCATGCTGATAAGCTGATAATCCTTGTGTTTGACACCGCAGCAGCGACGCTACGCTACGTCTGAAATCACACAACGACCGTCGACGTCGCTATGATCGCTGCTCCATCGCTGCTTTTTCTAACATGTTTGACAGCTTACTAACGATCATCGATGGTCGCTGCTACGTCACAGAATATGGTGACGTTGCAGCGACGTCGTTGTCGTCGTCGTTATGTGTGACCCCAGCTTTAGGCTGTGAACCCCTAAATATTGTGGAAACAGGTCCCAATTCCTTACCTAATCCACAATCTCTCCCTCCCTGCTGTGACTTTGTTCAGTGCTATCAGCTCTTAAAAAAGCTATTGTATTCTGGTATCTAGACAGTACTATGGAGGTAGTGACACACTCAGCTTTAAACACTATCCCTGCTCACAAATCTGTCCCTCCATACGCTACTCTGACCTGCACTGCAGGTAGCCCTGAAATGGGCTTTTTGTATTAAGAGGCCTATACTCTCCTTAGCAGCTGCTCGCTCTGTCCCTATGCTGATACAATGCTAGCTCCGGACGCAATGTGCACAAAATGGCAGTGTGCCTTCCCAGCAGCGGATCGAACCGCTCGGATCCGGGGGTAGTGTCCATTCGTGGCTCGAGGGTCTCCGGACCTGGGGGCTTAGGGGACACACCCTAAAGTAAAAGGGGATATTTACAGGGGAGTTATAGTTCGTGATGCCAGCCGTGGTGTGCGGTAACTGGGGATACCGCCGCTGCCATTGGGAGTACCCGAGGTGATGGAAGGGGCAGCCAGGTGTCGTTGCCCTCCACGGGTAGGGTAGGCCCCGGGACTCTGGATGAAGCTATTGGGTGCCGAGGAAGGGTAAATCACTCAGGTACTTACTCAGTCAATAAGCAGACGCTGACAACTGGGTAAACCAAGTCTCTGGGTATCGCTGCCATTCAAGGGGAGCTCGTCCGGGTCCCATTCCCTGCAGTGCTGCCTGGTGATCCGTGACCTGCCTCCTGGCACAAAGTGTAAATTCACCGTAGTGGCCCAGTAGTTTGGAACTGGCTGGGCCTCGCTCCCCGCTATGGCGAAGTGTGGGAGCTTGCTCTCAGGGCTCACACTCGGGATTTCAGTGGACCGCCTGCATGGAAGGCCCGATTCTGGAGCTGGTGGGAACAGTCCATAAAGGCTCCGTTCTCCACAGTTTAATTGCTGGGTTGCCTGAAGCTTCTCCCCGACCTAGGGTCTGTGTACCCCGCCGTGTCTTCGGTCCCGGACCGGTGATAGGACCAGGCTTCTGACTGTCCTCTGTGACAGGTCCCAGGCACCTAGCTTCAATCCCCTGAGACCGGGGGTCCGACTCCTCTAGGTCCAGACCACCATCTGCAACCTAGTAAGCTTCTACTGGGAGCCACCACTCCCAACCTCCTTCTCCGTACTCCACTACTCAACCCCTAACTCTACTGACTAACACTCCTCACCTCCCTTCCTGACCCCTAGGTGGGTGACCCTATTGCGCTCAAGCCGCCCACTGGTGTGCCTGGTGGGTGTGGTGCAGGGAGTATCTAGGATTTGATTTGCTGTTGGAGGCAAAACTGCATGAGAGGGACCGAGAACCATGAGGGATTTGGATACTGTACTTAAAGGGAACCTGTCAGCAGAAATGTCCCCTAAAACCTAACAGATTCCCCCTCTGCAGCTCCTGGGCTGCATTCTATAAAGGTCCCTGTTATGATTGTGCCCACTTTCTGACCGAAAAAAAGTATTTATAAAGTTGTACCTTTTTGGCTTCTGATTCTGTAAATCCGTCACGGGGGCGGGTTGCCTGATGGCCGTTATTCTGCCCCCTGGTCCTGTATGCCGCCCCCATCGCTGATTTCAATACTTCTGGACGCCGCCCACTGCTCCAGCCATCCCCGCGCATGCCCAGTGCCCATCTCTCGGGGATGAGCACTGTGCCCAGCGTCACCGCTGGTGACGTGCACGCAGGGTTAAGATTATGGGCGGTGCTGTGATGTTTATTCCTAAGCAACCGCCCATAATCGCGGGACCGCGCTTTCCCCCTCGGCCTGCTTCTTTCTGCGCAAGCGCGCTGCTGCTGACCTCACTTCGCCTCCTTCCCATCTTGCCCCGAGGCAGGAAATAGATGGGAAGAGCGCGGAGCAGTGACTACACCGAAAGCGCGGTCCCGCGATTATGGGCGGTTGCTAAGGAATAAACATCACAGCACCGCCCATAATCTTAACCCTGCGTGCACGTGACGCTGGGCACAGTGCTCATCCCCGAGAGATGGGCACTGGGCATGCGCGGGGATGGCTGGAGCAGTGGGCGGCGTCCAGAAGTATTGAAATCAGCGATGGGGGCGGCATACAGGACCAGGGGGCAGAATAACGGCCATCAGGCAGCCCGCCCCCGTGACGGATTTACAGAATCAGAAGCCAAAAAGGTACAACTTTATAAACACTTTTTTTCGGTCAGAAAGTGGGCACAATCATAACAGGGACCTTTATAGAATGCAGCCCAGGAGCTGCAGAGGGGGAATCTGTTAGGTTTTAGGGGACATTTCTGCTGACAGGTTCCCTTTAAGAGAGCATACAGCACCCTGTGACGACCTGATAGTCCAGGGACGTCACAGTGGCAGAAGGTCTTTTATAGACTCTATGATGCTGAGCGGCCAACCAATCACAATAATGCCACAACCAAGATGGCTGCGGCATTACTGTGTTTGGTTAAGACGCCCAGCATGTTTATTAGCTGCAAATCGGGTGCCAAAATGGCTGGGCGGGACATCCGAATATAGCGAGGTGAATTCACCATTACTAGCAGTATAACGAATAGCCCGAATACTGTACTATTCTGCGAATAGTGATGAATACATTCACTCATCACTATACTACACCCTTAGATAAATTTCTTGAGAGGTTCAGTTTCCAGAATGGGTTCATTTCTGGGGGATTTCTGCTGTTTTGGCATGTCAGGGATCTTCAAATGTGACATGTTGTCTATTCCAGCAAAAAAGGCACTCAAAAATTCAAATAGCGCTCCTTCCGATTAGAGCCCGGTCGTGCACCCAAACATTATTTTTCACCACTCATGGTGTTTCTGTGTACTTGGGAGGAAATGGACCATACAATTTGTTGTGCAATTTCTTCTGTTAAGGCCACTTTACACACAGCGACATCGCTAGCGATCTTGCTGGTGAAAGCACCCACCCCCGTCGATTGTGCGTCATGGGCAAATCGCTGCCTGTGGTGCACAACATTGCTAACACCCGTCACACATACTTACCTTACTAGTGACGTCGCTGTGGCCGGCGAACCGCCTCCTTTCTAAGGGGGCGGTTCGTGCGGCGTCACTAAGCGACCGCCCAATAGAAGCAGAGGGGTGGAGATGAGCGGCCGTAACATCCCGCCCACCTCCTTACTTCCTCATTGACGGCGGCCGCAAGTACGATGTTGTTCCTCGTTCCTGCGGTGTCACACATAGCGATGTGTGCTGCCGCAGGAACGACGAACAACCTGCGTCCAAAAGCAGCAACAATATTTGAGATTAGAACGACGTGTCAACGATCAACAATATGGTGAGTATTTTTGATAGTTAACGATCGTTCCTGCGTTTCACACGCAACGACGTCGCTAACAAAGCCGGATGTGCGCCACGAATTCCGTGACCCCAATGACATCTCGTTAGCGATGTCGTTGCATGTAAAGTGGCCTTTACTCTTGTGAAAATGAGAATTTTGTGGGTTACAGCAACATTTTTATGGTTAAGAAAGTATTTATTCATTTCAATTTGGGAAGAAAATGAGGAGAGTGTCTTAAAATCCGAATATAGCTTACCGGGAGGTGGAGAATTGGTGGCTGCCTCTCTGTGCCGGCGGCCTGCTGGCTGTACGATAAGTGTCCCAGATGGTCTGCCTGTGATCCAGGCTTCAAATGATGATGCCCAGAGTCAGTGCATGTGCAGATGGCGCTCTTGGATGAGAGCTCCATGTGCTCACGCGCTTCGGGCGCCATTTCTTTTGAAACCCGACAGAGCATCTGGGACACTCGCCGCACCTGCCTGCTTCACCACACAACCACCGCAGCTTCCGCTGCCAGCATTGACCCGCTTCCAGCACAGCCTCTGCCTCCTGTGACCCCCACTGCACCACCGCTGCCGCCCCCCTCCGGTAAGAAAACACCGGAGTATAAGACGGACTCAATTTTTTTTCACCTTTTTTTTTTATCTCAAAATTTGGGGTGCGTCTTATAATCCATCTTATAAAACAAAAAAATACGGTATTTTTTTTTTACCGTTATGTGAATCTACGATTATAGATGATTTAATTTTTTATTTAGTTATCACACCATGCTTGATACCAGGCATTCTGCGGCAGGTTCCCTACACTGGCTTGACTGGGGGAAACATGCAAGTTCGAAGACGGACTTAAAACCTGAAGATGTGGCCAAATTTATAGCTTATGTTTCAGTCTAAAAAGCCTGAAGAATTGATTTTATTGTTTTATAATATTCCATTGAAAGCTTATTATGGAGTTTTGTGGGGGTTTTGTGAACAGTGTGAAAAATGTCAGCATTGAAGTGTATGGTAAAATAAACAAAAAAATTCAATTAAGCCCAGTCTCTAGCAAGACTAAAATACTGCTGACAGATTGACAGTGACATTTAGTTTAAACAGTGATTGGTGCAAGCTGTCGTTGCTACTGGTAGAGGAAGGTACTGGTTATAGAGCAGGTTCAGCTCCTGAGTCCGCTCGTACACTCACACTTCACATAATGCTGTCCAAGTAATGTGGCTGTCCAGAATGGGTTAAAGTCCTGAAGATCATAAAGTTGGGTTCAATAGATTGTCTTGCTGTTCAAACATATCTCACAGCTACTCCATTATATTGAAATCTCGTGAATTTGGAAGTCAAAATCTTTTAATGCTGTTGAAGGAGGCCACCATCTACTGTATAGATAATCATGAAGCATGTGAATGGCTTGTGACAATGTTAAAGTGGTCACCATTTTCTCTCTTTAGTGCACTGACACACTGACCAGCACTTCTGGCCATGCAATGGCTGCCGGTTGAGGAACAAGTAACCAGAACGGTTCATCATCTCATCCAATAAAAAAAAAGGTTGTTTTCTTGTATGAGATGCTTCATCAGTCTCCTCCAAAGTCTGACCAAATGCTCCTCCACTGGCAGCCTCTGTATAGGGCTAATCAGTGTGTGAGTAAAGAGATACGAACACGGGAAAGTGGCCGATCCCTTTAAGTTAGTTGCAAACATCAATGGCGAGAACCAAACTAGACCATTGCTCTGCTGCTCCTGTCGCGGGCGGGGAGGAGGGTGTCAGCACACCGCGCTCACCCCTTCTGCTCGGGTCCGGCAGCTGCTCCTGGTGGCTCGAGCTGTGGGCCGGATCCCGGGGTTTCTCGAGCGACACTCCTCGCCCGTGAGTGAAAGGGGGTGTTTGTTGGGTGTGGGGATTGTTATAGTTCGTGACGCCACCCACGGTTGTGGTGATTGCACCACCGCTGCTCAGTATGGGGGTCCCGGGGATGGTGATGCGGAGCAGCCAGGTGTTGTGTTGCCCCTCCGTGGGTAGGGGTTGGTAATCCCGGGGCCCGGTGATGAGATGTAAAGTGTAGGGCCTGGAGGGCGCAGGGACGCGGGGCAGCGCTGTGCCTTGCGGCACTATGGTACTCACTCAGCCTGACACACGGACACAGTTTGCACGGTAAACCAACGGCTGGTAGGACGGTCCCACAGACGGCTGCACCTGCACTCCCGGTAGGTGACGGTGATGTCCCTCTTCCTTGCACCTGTGTTGACTGATGGTAGCGGTGGATTCCCTCCGGTTACCCGCTCCCCGACTGCAATCTGGGCCGGAGGAGCTCTACACTTTGCCCGCAGGCGCTGGCCCTGAGAAACTTGTGCCGTGGCGGTGGCGGTGTCTCTCCAATACGGGTTGGGCTGTTGCCTTCAATCGGGACTTGGTTGTTGGGGGATCTGCGTCCCCGTCACTGACGGATTTGGCAAATCTGGCGACTCCTAGCCTTGCCGGGGTCCGAGAGGCCCCTGCCCTGGTGCTGACTGTCCTTCGGAACACTGCTCCAGACCACCGGGCACACAGCCAACGGGGTCCTTCCAGGAACTTCCAAACGGTCCCCCTCCAGACAGTCACCGCCGTTGCTGACCTTGCTGTTCTGGCCCTCACAAAGCTGGACCCTTCAGACTGTCTTTCTCTTCTGTTACTTTGCTTGCTTTCCTCCTTTACTACTTTCCTTCCTTCACTTTCACTTTCTTAACTCCTCCACTTTAGCTCCTCACTCCTGCTCCTCCCTGAGCTGTCTCCTCACTCAAGCTCGTCCCTGAGCTGACTGCCTGGTTTCTTCCTGCCTCCAGTGTTGTGAGCTCCTCGGTGGGCGGAGCCAACCACCTGGCCCACCCCCTGGTGTGCATCATCAACCTCTGGAGGAAGGCAACAAGGATTTGTGGTTAGCTGTGATGTGCCTACCTGGAGTGTGGGGTGTGGTGGTGTTGTGACCTGTGTCCCCTGGCTTGCCCAGGGCGACACACTCCTGGCTAGCCTTCTTCACAGAGAACATTCGTGTTGCATCTGGTGACAAACATGCAGTTGACCATCCAAATTATGTAAAATTGGACTCCTTAGACTAGTATAATTTCTTCTATTGCTACATTGTCCAATTTTGAGGCTTTCATACCCATTGTAACTGTGGACAGGGGTCTGCATGGAGTCCGCCCAGTATGTGGTTTCAGTAGCATGCGCATGACATTAAAATACGACAAAAAAGCCTTCTCTCCCCCAGGGTATCTGAGCCTTGTCCATCCATTACGCTGTTGCTAATTTAACAATCTACCTTTTGTTGGGTGCTAATCAATATATCATGGGAACAGGATCTACAGTTTTGAAGACCCAGTTGTGTAGCCATTATTATACGGTCCTCAAATCTGATCACAGTCCTGTGCTTGCTTCCAAACCATGAATTTCAAGAATTGACTGTCTATTTCTGACTTATTCCATCCTTTATCAGGTGCTATATGAACAAGTTACTGCCATTTACCTCACTTGTCAATAGGTGGTCAATACTCAATGTGGTGGCTAACAAAAATAAATACCATAATTATGTTTATACACTAAGGGGTGCTTTACACATTGCGATATTGCTATATATCGTCAGGGTCATGACGTTAGTGACGCACATCCGGCGCCAGTAGTGTCATCGCAATGTGTAAAGCCTAGGTGTCACGTCGTTCATTTTCATAATGTCGCTCCTGCTGCAGATACGATGTTGTTTGTCGTTCCTGCGGTACCACACCGCTGTGTGTGAAGTCGCAGGAGCGACAAACATCTCCTTACCTGCGTCCACGGAAGGAAGTAGGTGGGCGGGATGTTACGTCTTGCTCGTCTCCGCCCCTCCGCTGCTATTGGCCGGCCGTTTGGTGGAGTCGCGGTGACGTCGCTATGACGCCGAACACACCTCCCCCTTGAAGGAAGGATTGTTCGGCAGTCACAGCGACGTCGCCAACCAGGTATGTGCGTGTGAAGCTGCCGTAGCGATAATGTTCGCTACGGCAGCAAACACCATATATCGCATATACGATGGGGGCGTGTGCTATCGCGCTCGACATCGCTAGCCGATGTTAGCGATGTCTCAGCGTGTAAAGCCCGCCTAAGTATCCCCATCCATTTTTTCTCCATTAGTTATTCTGCTGTCGTTAAGAATTACCATCTAGTTTAACATATAATGGCAGATATTTGTTTCAGCCACAGATCAGCTCAATGTGTTTTGGAGTCCTGGATGGGCATTTCCAGGCTGTGATCTACCAGATGATATTATCATTATCCACATTGGGGCTCACAATGTATATTCCCAATCAGTATGTCTTTGTGTGCTTTTCCTCGTATACCAACAGCATGGGGGACACATATAAACTCTTAGATAGTGTCCTTAAAGGGGTTGGTCACTACTTTTTTTTTTTTTTTTTTATTGATGGCCAATTGTTGGGATAGGTATTAATATGATTGATGGGGCACCTCCACCGAACAGCATACCGTCAGCAGCCCGTAAGTTCTAGGATGCTGTCAGAAAACAGCAGCTTCATAATTTTTATAGTGGCCCTGCCTGGGTACTGCAGATACACCCCCTATTCTAATGAATGGAGACTGTTCTCTAGTATCCAGCCGCAGCCACTTTTGTTTTGACCAGGCTGTTGTGTTCTGGCAGCATCCCAGAACTTCCATCTGCTGCTGGTAATAGCTGATCGGCGGAGGTGCCAAGTGTTGTAACCCCATAATCAGTATTGATGACATGCCATCAATGAAAAAATAGTGGCTAACCTCTTTAATGGGATTTGAATACTTGACCCTAGAGATGCAAAGCCACCATGACAATTGCAGGTATGGTGACTGATGAATTTAGACCACCAAGGTGGGCATTCACTAGTCATTTAACCATATTATGGTTTTGAGAGCTATTCATCTGTACTTGGAGGTCTAAGTTGAAGACCACAGGCTTGTATCTGACCACATCATAAAACAAAACAACTTTGTGACAGTGTTTTTTTTTTGTTGTTTTTTTCTAAAACTACATGTATATTCTGGTGAATGTCCATACGGGCCTTCAAAGTGTGTGTAGTTGAAGTATACTGCCTATGTCTGCATCTACAAAATGCCCTCACAAAGAAACAAACTTCCATAAGATCACATTTTTATTAACTAACTAAGTTCCCAAGTGTTGAAATAACATAACAAGGTTGAAATATATGGAAATCATTAAAGCATGTGAAATGATTCTAAACATTTTTCTTCTCATGTATGTAAATTGGATGATGATCTTCTGAACTTCTTCACTGAGCCGTTAAAGGAATCCAACAAGTGTGTATGAATACCGTTACTCTCTTACCAATTATGCAGAAGGTACGAACACTGCCCTCTTCTGTAAGAGACACACATGATGTGTTATTAGTAGGAATCATACTATATTAGTGTTAGCAGCATTATATGCATTTCTTCATACCTGCAAACCTTTGTGGTACATTCTAGTCCCTGTTGACAATAGGCTCCTATTGGCTTGTTTCCAACCGTCCTCCAAAATGGGGTCATTCTAGGTCCCCGTAAAAGTGAAGCCAAAGGCCAATCTGTTTGTTGTTCCATATTCAAGTATTTGCTAGAAGACAGTCCTTGGTACACGGAGGTGGCCTTTTGAAAGAACAGTACAGAAACACTATTGGTCATGTGTCCTTAATGGAGCAAATTCATAATCTTTCTAAATCCAAAAAGATTTACATAAGGCTATGGTTTTGACATCCTAAATGTTAAGCTATAGGTTGGACATCAACTAAAATAATTTTAAGAATCTTGGTAATTACTAATCTTATCATACTCTTCCCATACTATGTTTTCAGTGTCCTTGTACATTGCACAGGAATTTTCATGGTCTGTGTTTTATCTACCAAGTCTGGGTAGAGGAACATATCGGGAATGGTGAAATGACTTATCACTACTCCTTTCTTCACGCTATCCACTAATGATTATGATTCCATTCAATCTCCATTAGCGTAGAATAGCATTTGATTGTACTAGAAGAACTTGTGTAGATAAACTATTTGAGGCTACAGTTACATAGTATCGATTGAATGTTTGAGATCAAAAGAAAATACCTACCTGTTAAGTAAATTGGTAAATTAAAGATGATGAAGAAGACTTACCTCTATGTTACACAGAAGAAGAAGAAGGAGACACAGCGATCCGGTTATGGAAACCATAGTTCCTTCTGTTAGAAAATGATCTTCACAGATTCTCGTTCTTCAGACACAAGTTGAGTCATAAACGGTCTCTTCAAGCATTTAATTCATTTTTCTTAATCTTAAATCTGCGTCATTCTACTTAACACCAATAGAATCCGCTGAATCCTTCAAATATTTGAGGAGCAATGTATCAGATCAGTAGTCTTTTGGGAGCAGCCTGAGATTAATTTCCTTTTACTACTTTCCAATAAAAAAGCTTCTTCAGAGAATCTAACAAAAAAAGGTCAAACTATATCTTGAAACATCTGAAAGAGATGGCTCTGTACATAATGATGAGGTGCACATGCAATAAAAATGACAATGAACCTTAGCAGTACATATGGTATATATACATATACTGTATATATACCACACACAAATAATAATGCTTAAAGAGCAACTAAACTTTGAATACTTTTTATTTCTTAAAATCTGGTAGCTATTTTAAACACCGGTGTGTGTCTGCGGCCTGAGATCCCCACCAAACTCTCAATAGACATAGCGAAGTACAAAAGAGGGCACACACAAAGTGGCGTACATAGCCAAATGCTTACTATTCAATATGTACCTCTCTCGGTGTGCACCCCCAGACAGGAGCTCTGTGCTCCTGTCTGCTGAGCTGTGCAATGTTTGAGATCTATTTAGTGAATAGTGGAAACATCAGAAGCCGTACCCCACTGATTTGTCAGCAATTAAAGTGCCTTTCAAATTATTTAAATTATTTACACACACATATTATATATATATATATATATATATACATACACACACACACACACACACACACACAGTACAGACCAAATGTTTGGACACACCTTCTCATTCAAAGAGTTTTCTTTATTTTCATGAGTCTGAAAATTGTGGATTCACATTGAAGGCATCAAAAATATGAATTAACACATGTGGAAATAAATACTTAACAAAAAATTGTGAAACAACTGAAAATATGTCTTATATTCTAGGTTCTTCAAAGTAGCCACCTTTTGCTTTGATTACTGCTTTGCACACTCTTGGCATTCTTTTGATGAGCTTAGAGGTACTCACCGGAAATGGTTTTCACTTCACAGGTGTGCCCTGTCAGGTTTAATAAGTGGGATTTCTTGCCTTATAAATGGGGTTGGGACCATCAGTTGTGTTGTGGAGAAGTCTGGTGGATACACAGCTGAATAGACTGTTAGAATTTGTATTATGGCAAGAAAAAAGCAGCTAAGTAAAGAAAAACGAGTGGTCATCATTACTTTAAGAAATGAAGGTCAGTCAGTCCGAAAATTTGGGAAAACTTTGAAAGTGTCCCCAAGTGCAGTGGCAAAAAACATCAAATGCTACAAAGAAACTGGCTCACATGAGGACCGCCCCAGGAAAGGAAGACCAAGAGTCACTTTTGCTGCGGAGGATAAGTTCTCAGAAATTGCAGGTTAACAGCAGCTCAGATTAGAGACCAGGTCAATGCCACACAGAGTTCTAGCAGCAGACACATCTCTAGAACAACTGGTAAGAGGAGACTTTGTGCAGCAGGCCTTCATGGTAAAATAGCTGCTAGGAAACCACTGCTAAGGACAGGCAACAAACAGAAGCGACTTGTTTGGGCTAAAGAACACAAGGCATAGACATTAGACCAGTGGAAATCTGTGCTTTGGTCTGATGAGTCCAAATTTGTGATCTTTGGATCCAACCACCGTGTCTTTGTGCGACGCAAAAAAGGTGAACGGATGGACTCTACATGCCTGGTTTCCATCGTGAAGAATGGAGGAGGAGGTGTGATGGTGCTTTGCTGGTGACACTGATGGGGATTTATTCAAAATTGAAGGCATACTGAACCAGCATGGCTACCACAGCATCTTGCAACGGCATGCTGTTCCATCCGGTTTGCGTTTAATTGGACAATCATTTATTTTTCAACAGGACAATGACCCCAAACACACCGCCAGGCTGTGTAAGGGCTATTTGACTAAGAAGGAGAGTGATGGGGTGCTACGCCAGATGACCTGGCCTCCACAGTCACCAGACCTGAACCCAATAGAGATGGTTCGGGGTGAGCTGGACCGCAGAGTGAAGGCAAAAGGGCCAACAAGTGCTAAGCATCTCTGGGAACTCCTTCAAGACTGTTAGAAGACCATTTCCGGTGACTACCTCTTGAAGCTCATGAAGAGAATGCCAAGAGTGTGCAAAGCAGTAATCAAAGCAAAAGGTGGCTAGTTTGAAGAACCTAGAATATAAGACATATTTTCAGTTGTTTCACACTTTTTTGTTAAGCATTTCATTCCACATGTGTTAATTCATAGTTTTGATGCCTTCAATGTGAATCTACAATTTTCAGGGTCATGAAAATAAAGAAAACTCTTTGAATGAGGAGGTGTGTCCAAACTTTTGGTCTGTACTTTATCACAGATGCTTGTGCAAACGTGTCACCTACCATATTGCAGAATGTGCAGCAGGATACAGCATGCTGTTCAGAGTCCAGATGTGCATTGCAGCTGACAGTATCCACTTTGAGCATCAAAGTTAAATGAACACCATATGCGTGACCAGCATTCAATGTTTTGGGGGGGAGGGTCATGGGTTTCATATCATAGGATTTCTATATGCAAGGTGTCGATTCGTATTGTATTGATGATGGCCTACAATTTTTTAATTCACTTTTTTTTCTCTAGCTTGTTCCGTTTTCGAGATAAAAATGCTAACTCCGTTGTTTTCCACCAGGTGGCGTTATAGGTGGTTTCATTGCATAACACATGGCTACTTTACTATACCTAGACACCACTTCTATGCCTATAGCTGCCACCGTTCTCAAGTTAATGGCAGTGGACAGGATATGGGTGGACACACTGTATATGGAGAAAAACACCTCTTTGCCTAATTTTAAGCGAAAGGGGTTATTCTACGAACAGAGTGAATTTTAATCAATAGTTCTTGGAAGAATAATAAGTTCCACAATTGGAAATGTTGACAAAAATTGTTCCTGTGTTGAGAAAAAGTATAAATTAGGGCAGGAGTTCCCAACCTGTCGTTTGGGAGCCATGTGGCTTGTGTGCCTATGATATGTGGCTTGCAGCTATCTGCCAGCTTTGTGCATCAGCAAATAACTATAAAGAGCAGGTCTCCAGGTGGTGAGTTTTGCGGGTAGCCTCACACAGATATGCAGATCTGGATGTACATATTCACTCCTTGGGGGTGGAGACCTAAATTAAGTAAAGCCCCCGTCACATTTAACGACTTACCAGCGATCCCGAAAACGATGTGACCTGATAAAGATCGCTTGTAAGTCGCTCGGAGGTCGCTGGTGAGATGTCACACAGTCAGATCTTACCAACGACACAGTAACGATCAGCGACCTGTATAACGATCTCGGCGGGCATTGGGACCGTGTTAGGAGGTCGTTGTTAGGCGTCAAACACAGCGATGCGTCCTGCCCAGCAGGACATCGCCTTTGAAGAAAATGGTCCCAACCATTCAGCAACGACTAGCGATCTCACAGCAGGGGCCTGATCGCTGGTAGGTGTCACACATAATGAGATCGCTGCTACATCACGGAAACGGTGATGCAGCATCTCGTTGTGTGTGAGGGGGCCTTTGGGACCATTTTCTTCAAAGATGATGGCCTGCTGGGCAGGACACATCGCTGTGTTTGACGCCTACCAACGACCTCCTAAGGTTAAGTTCACAATTCCGTTGTTTTGCATCAGTCACAATCCGTCGCCTAGAGGAATTACGGTATCCTGCAAAATATTTTGCAGGAATCCTGTTTTACCCATAGACTTCTATTAGTGACTGATTGTGACTGATGATGCTGCGTTGCATCCGCTGCATCGCGGTCAGTCGTTTTTTAACTGACCGCCGGGCGTGAGCAACGCAGCATGTAACGTTTTTTGAGCAGCGTGATCCGTAGGATTATGCTGCGCATGCTCTCTCTGGCTCCCTGCCCCCGTAACCAGGATAAACATCGGGTAACCAAGCAATGCGCTTTGGTTAGTTACCCGATATTTACAGTGGTTACAGCTGCAGGGAGCCCGTGCTAAGCGGTGTATGCTGGTAACTGTGGCGCCCCAGGAACTGGTCGCCACAACAGCATTGACCTTCCAAAGGGTTAATGCTGAGCCTGGAGGTAATGGGGAGGTCCATTGGCCAGCAAGTTTAACACCCAACGCAGTTCTCCCTCCGGCCAGCAGGGGGAGCTCTGAACCTGGAATTCCAGGGAGCTTTCCTCAAGTCTGGCCTGAGGGAGGAAGTAGTGGTCAGTCTGTAGAGAGAAGTGGAAGGAAGCAGACGCAGAGTGAGCTGTCCTGTGAATCTGGGGCCTAGAGCTAGAGTAGCTTGGCCCAGGGAAGCAGGAGTAGCTGAGAGGCAGCGGAGAGACTCGGACATCGGAGTCTGTGGCCACCAGGGCTTAAAATACTCCCTGGTAGCCGAATCCGAAGGGCAGGAGAGCTGCAAGCACCTGGCCCATAAACATCCCAAAGGTACAGCTGCAGCATCAGGGCCCGGTGTGGACTCCAGCAGAGAAGCACCAGAGAGGGCCTGCTACAGAGGGAAAGGGACGTACCATCAGTCCCAGCAGCAAAGAGGGCCATTGCTGGATTCAGAGAAGCAGGGTCCTATCATAACAAAGAAAAGCACAGGAGTAGGCCTCATACTCAGCTGGCCAGAAAGATCACCCCAAGTACTTCCAGGCCGACCGGATCCCCATCACCACCTGTAACAGTCTCCCAGGACTGGACTGTTCTCAAAGTAAAAGAGGAAAAGGTAAAGAGACTGTTGTTTGTGCCTGGTTCTTTCATTGCCTGTCGGCCCTGCAGCGTGTTAGCCACACAACCCCATAGACTTTCACGAGCACTAACAGTGTCCCCGGGGCTCCGCTCCACCTGTGGGGAGCAGTACCACCATTGCTACCATAACATCACCCCGGAGGCCTCACACAGCAGCGGCGGCTTAATAGCCGCAGACCACAGGTGGCGTCACGAACACAAACTTTATTCATCAAGCCACATATTCTACTGACACCCACCAGGGTCACGGAGCCGGGCCCAGCCACCACTGACTACCACCGGACTAGTCCGGCCTGGCACCGGGTGTCCCATAGCCCTGGGGTGGGCGAGTCAACTTTTGGCGTCACGAACAGGATTTCGTGCCCGGTCCCACCGGGTACTGTGCGCCTGCAGAAACTGTGCTTAAAAGACTGTGTTACTGGTTGCAAACTGCCGCCGCCATTAGCCTCGCTGAGCGCAGGAAGAAGGGGGGCGTGCCTGACAAAGAGCGCGAAGGGAGCGCGCCATCAGAGCAGAGCGCTGTTAACCCCGCGCGACCCAGAAGGGAATTTGAAAAGTGAACGGAGCCTGGTAAGGTTCACTAAGGGGGAGGAAGATGTCCGACTCGGAGGGAGGGCAGGTGGCTGCCATAGCCCGAGACGCCGCGGCGCCAGCCGAAGCAATCCCAGTCGCCGTCGCCCCAGCCCCCGCTGTAGCGCCGGTAATGCCGATCACAATGCCGTACATCCCGGGAGCGGAATGGCTGCCGCAGTACTCCGGGGAGTCCCATACCTTGAGCGACTTCAGAGAAAGTCTGCACAGCTTGTTCCGGGTGTATCCGCTGACTGAGAGCCAGAAAGTGGGCATATTAATGGGGCAGCTAGCCGGCGCGGCCCAGCGTGAAGTGAAGTCCTGGCCTGATACAGATAAAGGGACAGCAACCCAGATACTGGCCAAGCTAAAGAGTACTTTTGACACCCGCACCGCAGCAGAAATGAAGATGAGATTCTTTGGGTGCAAACAACGGGCCACAGACAGCATAAGGGACTATGCCTTAAACTTGCAGGAGGCCCTGAAAGCAGTTAAACAGGTGGACCCAGAGAGTGTACGTGAAGAACACAAACTCCTAATTGAGCAGTTCATAGAGGGGCTCCTGTCAGATGCCCACAGGACCCAGCTGCGTATCATGGTCCTGCAGAACCCTGCTCTGGACTTTGCAAAGTTTAAGGACCAGGCCATCCGGGTACTGAGAGAATCTACACCGAATGACCCAGTACCCCTCCGGCCTCTTGCCATCACGTACCCCGGGGTGGTGCCTGCAACACGAGCTGCTGCAGGGGCTGAGGCGCAGTCCCTGGATAAGGATCCCACTGCAGAGCTCAGACAGCAGGTCCAGGAGCTGACCAAGACTGTAGCTGCCCTTGCCAAGACCGTGCAGTCTCTACAAGTGACCCCATCGCCTGCAAGAATCGAGTTGGCCTCCAGCCCAGATGACGTCCCATGGATGCGACGGAGGAGGATTCCGCTGACCCGAGGCAAAGACACAGACCGGTATGATTCAACGGGACAACCGATCTGCCGCCGCTGCAGCCAGGCGGGCCACATTGCACGACACTGTCCTTTAAATGGGCCGAGCCTGGGGCCAGGAGCCAACCCCCAGGTGTAAGGAAGCCCGGCTCAACCCCCAGCCGCAGCAAATATGTGGGAGGACGACCGGTCCTTCCTATTGTGCTGGATGGGATCCCTTTGAATGCCCTCCTGGATACGGGGTCCCAGGTAACAACCATCCCTTATAAACTGTACAAAAGATATTGGGCTGATTCAGACATTGACCATGGCCCAGATGATGATTTAACAATTGTGGCCAGTAATGGTCAGCCCTTACCTCAAATTGGGTATAAAGAAGTAACCATTAAAGTGGGGCGGGTAGAATTGCCATGTCAGGGGATGATAATTGTAGATATTGATCGCAAAGAATCTGACCCACTGCTAACCATTGGTACAAATGTGATAGAAAATTGTATTGCCGAAGTGATAATTTTGTTGCAACAGGCGTCTGAAACTGCCAGCTCCGGGCAGCAGCGTGCCCTACAGAGGGAGATCAGAGCCCTGATGAGGAGGCAGCAGGTAGAGCTGGCCGGAGGAGAAATTGGCAGTGTGAGGGTAAGTGACCCCCTCCCCATTGCAATACCCCCAAAAAGTGAAATGTTGATATGGTGTCGGGCAGCAATAGGCCTCAGGGGTCAGGATTACCATGCCTTGGTAGAACCGGTGTATTCAGACAGTAGGCCTGGAGTCCTGATAGCCAGAGGGGTAGCAGACGTTCGCAAGGGGAGAGTGCCCGTCCGTGTCCTGAATTGTGGGGAGGAGGAAGCCAAATTGCCCCGGTATGCCACTGTAGCAAAACTGTACACTGTCAGCAACAATACCATCAAAGCAGTGGAACCCTTGATCCCGTCCGACCAGGCGGAAGACAATGGCTCCAAGGGGCAGCTGGAAGACTGGTGCCAAAAATTACATGTGGGCACCGACTCCACCCCCTCACACCAAAAGCATGGGGTTTACCGGGTGGTACAGGAGTACGAGCGGGTCTTCAGCAAACACCCCCTAGATTTTGGGCAGGTGAAAGGGGTTAAACATCAAATCCCCACGGGTGATCATCATCCCATTAAAGAGAGATACCGCCCTGTACCCCCAGCACAGTATCAGCGTGCCAAAGAAATGTTACGGGAAATGAAGGAGGCTGGGGTTATCAGAGATAGTTGTAGCCCCTGGGCAGCTCCACTAGTGCTCGTCAAGAAAAAAGATGGTACAATGAGAATGTGTGTAGAGTACAGGCAAATTAACCGCATTACACATAAAGATGCTTATCCACTACCCAGAATAGAGGAGTCACTAACAGCCTTAAAGTCAGCTAACTATTTCTCCACCTTGGATCTCACCAGTGGGTATTGGCAGGTTCCCGTGGCAGAGGCGGACAAGGAGAAGACTGCATTCACGACACCAATGGCCCTCTGTGAGTTCAACTGTATGCCATTCGGGCTCTGCAACGCCCCAGGGACATTCCAAAGGTTGATGGAGTGCTGCTTGGGCCACCACAACTTTGAAACCGTGCTGTTGTACCTGGATGACGTCATAGTCTACTCCAAGACTTATGAAGACCACCTGAGGCACTTAGCAGAAGTGTTTGAGTCCTTGTCGAAATATGGCCTGAAGATAAAGCTGTCCAAATGTCACCTCTTGAAGCCAAAGGTACAGTACCTGGGTCATGTGGTCAGCGCAGAAGGTGTGGCACCTGATCCAGAGAAAGTCACCATAATCAAGGACTGGCCAAGACCCACCACGGTAAAGGAGGTGCGGCAGTTCCTTGGGCTGGTGGGCTACTACCGAAGGTTCATTGATGGTTTCACCAAGATAGCAGCGCCCCTTCAAGATCTCCTGGTGGGTTAGCCAAAGCAGGCTAAGAAGCAGAGCCCTCCATTTGAATGGAGCAGCCAAGTAGAAACATCCTTTGTCCGGCTGAAAGGGGCTCTCACGGGAGAAGAAATTCTGGCCTACCCTGACTACAGCCAGCCGTTTGTACTGTATACAGACGCCAGCAACGTGGGACTGGGTGCAGTTCTGTCCCAGGTGCAGGGAGGCAGAGAGAGGGTGATAGCGTACGCCAGTAGGAAGCTTCGGCCCACAGAAAGGAATCCAGAAAACTACAGTTCCTTCAAGCTGGAGTTCCTCGCTATTGTTTGGGCAGTGACTGAATGCTTCAAGCACTATCTGGCATCGGCCAAGTTCACCATCTTCACGGACAACAATCCGTTGACACATCTGGCAACAGCCAAGTTAGGTGCGTTGGAACAGCGATGGATGGCCCGGCTGTCTAACTTTGACTTTACCATCAAGTATCGGGCTGGCAAGAAGAATAACAATGCTGATGCGCTGTCCAGAATGCCTCACTTACCCGAGTCTGGAGAAGACCTGGATGAACTCGAAGAGATAGAGTTACCGGCTTTCCATCACCAAGGTGTTTCCCAGTGTGAGCATGCTGTAGGAGTGAAACGCTCGAGCCAGCACGAGGTCTCGGTCAACCCATTACTCCACCATAATTGGGAAGAGACACAGAACGGTGACCCGGCCGTGCGATTGATCAAAGAAAAGCTAGTGTGGCGCCCCTGACCTGGTCAGGCACCACTGAGTACTGCACCCATGCTGGGGACAGTACAATACAGGTAATCCAGAAGGCTGACCGGGGTGTGGAACACAGGCGCATAGTGATCAGGTCTCACACATGTACCCATGAGAGGACCCCTGGGGATCCCAGGAGGGGGAAAAGCCTTCACCTTCACTGGAATAGTGGAGGGGGCCAAAAGCCTCCATCTCCTCTCAAGGGGTGTGGTAAGAGAGTCTGGTTGCTAGGTGGCGTAGGCAAGAACAGGAGAGGAGGGGCAGTGAGCCAGGGCAGTGTAGAGTCCAGGGAGCTCGAGTGAGGAGCAGATCCCTGGGGCTGTGCAGTCTGACAGCGCCCGCGCAGTGGCTACTGACGGGGGAGAACGGTCAACTAGGAGGGCTACCCGAAATCCATCTTCAGCTAAAGAGAGAGCACGGAGTGGGAAGTAAGGAGACTGCTAGAGAGTACCAGGCCCAAACGGGCGGCAGATCCCGAAGCGGAGATAGATCCAGCTTTCTTTTGCTAAACCTGCCGGTGTGGGGCTCTCAAAGCCCACGCCACAACACCACAAAAGCCGCAGCCACGTAGCCACAGTTAGGGCCCATAGGTCACAGGAGGCAAGCAGCTGGAGTGGCCTGGTCCAGGCGACAAGCAAACGGCAAACGAAGGGGAGAGAGGCTGCAGCATCTTCCCTGGGTGACCCCCATAGGGACTCAAAGTCGGGGTTACCCCAAACCACCAAGGGCTAAGGAAGGCGAGTTAGTAGTCACCCTCACAAGTCAGCCTGAAGGACACCTGGTTCCCACTTGGTTCATCCCAGCTACGCCCGGGTCACTCACCCTGCCATCAACTGTGAGTAAAAACCCTGAAAGACATCCTGCCTGTGTTGAGTCATTCTGCGCCTTGTAGTTCTACACATCTACACAGGGCCCTGGGGCTTGCCTCACTCTCAGGGGGCTATTCCAACTAACTGCACTCACCATCAGCCCCAGGCGTCCCTCAACCTGCAGTGGCGGTCCCCCCCCCACTGACCGCAATACTGAGAGTGGCGTCACGACAAGAAGAAGATCTCCTACCTGTGACAGATCCAGCCGAGTGGAGTCCCTGAAGGTAATGCACCGACACTACACCTGTGGGGCTTCACATCTGGCGTCACGAACAGGATAAGGACTAGACCTGTTCAGACAGGTGACCATGTGCCTAGGCGGTCCGCTTGAAAAATTGGAAGCGCCGCCATATTGCCACCATGAAAAGCGCGCTGAAAAACAACAGCAGCCCGCGCTGGGAGAAGTTACCGCCCACGAAGAGGTGTGGCTACCCAGAGATCCCCTGCAGAGTTCTGACCTCGCTTGTGAAGAGAGCGGAAGCGTCCAGAGACGACGGGAAGGAAAGAGAGCCACAAGCCTGCTGCTGCAGAGAGAAGAGATGGAGTCCGGACGTGGATACCCAGAACCAGGCTCTGCTGCCTGGTGGTGCCGGGAGCTTGCTATCTTCTGCGATCAGCTGGAGGCCAGGATCATGCGACAGCTCAGTGAGGGACGCACGGAGCTTCTGGAGATGGCTGCGGCGGTTCGGACCTACGAGGAGGGAGCCGCGCGACGCCTGCCAGATCGAGCGGCGACGACTCAGATCCCGATGGTGCCACTGATGGGTGAGTCCAGAGTTGCCCCGGCCAGCGCAAGTGCTCCAACCCCTGCTGCTACGACCGCGGTCCCAGAAGAGGCGCCCGGCGCGGCGACGCTGAGCCAGGCCGCAGCCATGCCAGGTGCGGCCCGCCAAGCCCCGGCCGCCGCAGCGATGCCCTGCTCGGCCCGCCAAGCCCCGGCCGCCGCAGCGATGCCCTGCTCGGCCCGCCAAGCCCCGGCCGCCGCAGCGATGCCCTGCTCGGCCCGCCAAGCCCCGGCCGCCGCAGCGATGCCCTGCTCGGCCCGCCAAGCCCCGGCCGCCGCAGCGATGCCCTGCTCGGCCCACCAAGACCCGGTCCCTGCAGCAACGCCCAGTCCGGCCCGCCAAGAACTGGCCGCAACAGCGACGCAGATCCAGGCCGCCGCCATACAGGGCGCGGCCCGCCAAGACCAGGCCGCCGCCATACAGGGCGCGGCCCGCCAAGACCAGGCCGCCGCCATACAGGGCGCGGCCCGCCAAGACCAGGCCGCCGCCATACAGGGCGCGGCCCGCCAAGACCAGGCCGCCGCCATACAGGGCGCGGCCCGCCAAGAGATTGCATCACCATTTACCCCGGCCTGCAAGGCCAGAGCAGACACCGCTCCCCAGCCTAAGGAAGTCCCTACTAGGAAATCCCTGATAGGTGAAGACTCCGCATACTGGCAGCTGAAGGCTGACCTGGAGGCTAAGTTTCCACAGGAGATGGTGGACCGATACATGCTCCCTCCGAACACCCCTAAGGCCACCCCTGCAGCAACCACGCTGAAGAGTCCACCGACTGGGCCAGCTGAGGAACACTCATCCCCAGTGCTGCCACGACCAGAGTGCAGCGAAGAACTAAGGGGGAGAGGAGACCAGGAAACTGAGGAGCTGACTCAGGAGCCAGCAGCAGTGCTAGTCCCAGAGCCGGAGATGCTGCCATATTCCCGCTGGGACGAGGAAGACCTGACACCTCCTGCTGAAGAAGACCTGCCCAACCGCCCTACCTGGGAGCTTGTAAGCTGCACTTCGCAGAATCTAGCCTGCAAGACACAGCGCCGCAGCAGAACCCAGTTTTCCCCTGCACCGCCATCCCCAGAGCAGAGAGAAGTCACGGCCAGAGATCTACAGGAGAAAAGGTTCCTGAGAAGAGCCAAAGCCCAGGCCAGAGGACCCCTTTGTAGAGGAGTAGTGGAGGACTTCAGCCTCAAGTCAGGATACGGGTTCATTGTTGCACCTGGTATCAAAGAAGGTATTTTTGTCAATCGGAGAGACGTCAGAGCTCATCTGCCCAGAGGACATCCTGGAAGGAACCTGCGTACAGGAGACTCCGTACAGTTCACCATGCACCAAGGAGAAAGAGGCTGGTACGCGTTAGATGTAGTGCCATGTCCCAAAGAAGAAAGAAAAGACCAAAGACCTAATGACGAGACAACTACAGATGAGGAAAAAGGTCAAGAAACCAACAGGTGCCGCAGCCCTACAGGCCCAAGCCCTGGTGAAGAGGAATCTGCATAAGTTTAAGTTAAAGTACAGCAAGTTTTGACCAGTTGGAAAGTTTGTTTTGCAACGTTTTAAAAGTTCAAGTATGTGCCCACATAAACTTGTGTGAGAAAACCATAAACCTTAAGGCTATGAACTGGCTATAGCCACAAACTCTCGCAGTGTAAATAGTTACACCAGAGGGCACCACCACCACCAGAGTCAGCCTGTTTAGGGGCTTGGCTCGTCTGCAACCAGGAGGAGCCCGTCCGTATATAGGGCCTTGGCTCACCTGCGACCAGAGAGCATGCCTGTTTATGGGGCCTGGCTCTCCACCACAAAGAGGGTACCTGGTCAGCACCAACTGTGGAGGCCGCCTCTACATCCTGCCAGAAGAGGCTGAAGGCGCGGATCCACCAGGCCAGGTATACCCTGAAGACCACCAGCCCATGAAAGCCGCCTCTACATCCTGCCAGAAGTGGCTGAAGTCGCGGCCAACGTGAAAGGGTTTTGGGTGGGTTAACGGACTTGTGGGTGGAGGGTGGTGATGTATGGTACCTGGTGCTTTTAAAAATGTTTTACATGTTTTAATGTTTTATGCATTTTAAAATGTTGTCTTGCAGCCCGAGGACGTGCTGGTGATAACTAAGGGGGAATGTGGCGCCCCTGACCTGGTCAGGCACCACTGAGTACTGCACCCATGCTGGGGACAGTACAATACAGGTAATCCAGAAGGCTGACCGGGGTGTGGAACACAGGCGCATAGTGATCAGGTCTCACACATGTACCCATGAGAGGACCCCTGGGGATCCCAGGAGGGGGAAAAGCCTTCACCTTCACTGGAATAGTGGAGGGGGCCAAAAGCCTCCATCTCCTCTCAAGGGGTGTGGTAAGAGAGTCTGGTTGCTAGGTGGCGTAGGCAAGAACAGGAGAGGAGGGGCAGTGAGCCAGGGCAGTGTAGAGTCCAGGGAGCTCGAGTGAGGAGCAGATCCCTGGGGCTGTGCAGTCTGACAGCGCCCGCGCAGTGGCTACTGACGGGGGAGAACGGTCAACTAGGAGGGCTACCCGAAATCCATCTTCAGCTAAAGAGAGAGCACGGAGTGGGAAGTAAGGAGACTGCTAGAGAGTACCAGGCCCAAACGGGCGGCAGATCCCGAAGCGGAGATAGATCCAGCTTTCTTTTGCTAAACCTGCCGGTGTGGGGCTCTCAAAGCCCACGCCACAACACCACAAAAGCCGCAGCCACGTAGCCACAGTTAGGGCCCATAGGTCACAGGAGGCAAGCAGCTGGAGTGGCCTGGTCCAGGCGACAAGCAAACGGCAAACGAAGGGGAGAGAGGCTGCAGCATCTTCCCTGGGTGACCCCCATAGGGACTCAAAGTCGGGGTTACCCCAAACCACCAAGGGCTAAGGAAGGCGAGTTAGTAGTCACCCTCACAAGTCAGCCTGAAGGACACCTGGTTCCCACTTGGTTCATCCCAGCTACGCCCGGGTCACTCACCCTGCCATCAACTGTGAGTAAAAACCCTGAAAGACATCCTGCCTGTGTTGAGTCATTCTGCGCCTTGTAGTTCTACACATCTACACAGGGCCCTGGGGCTTGCCTCACTCTCAGGGGGCTATTCCAACTAACTGCACTCACCATCAGCCCCAGGCGTCCCTCAACCTGCAGTGGCGGTCCCCCCCCCCACTGACCGCAATACTGAGAGTGGCGTCACGACAAGAAGAAGATCTCCTACCTGTGACAGATCCAGCCGAGTGGAGTCCCTGAAGGTAATGCACCGACACTACACCTGTGGGGCTTCACATCTGGCGTCACGAACAGGATAAGGACTAGACCTGTTCAGACAGGTGACCATGTGCCTAGGCGGTCCGCTTGAAAAATTGGAAGCGCCGCCATATTGCCACCATGAAAAGCGCGCTGAAAAACAACAGCAGCCCGCGCTGGGAGAAGTTACCGCCCACGAAGAGGTGTGGCTACCCAGAGATCCCCTGCAGAGTTCTGACCTCGCTTGTGAAGAGAGCGGAAGCGTCCAGAGACGACGGGAAGGAAAGAGAGCCACAAGCCTGCTGCTGCAGAGAGAAGAGATGGAGTCCGGACGTGGATACCCAGAACCAGGCTCTGCTGCCTGGTGGTGCCGGGAGCTTGCTATCTTCTGCGATCAGCTGGAGGCCAGGATCATGCGACAGCTCAGTGAGGGACGCACGGAGCTTCTGGAGATGGCTGCGGCGGTTCGGACCTACGAGGAGGGAGCCGCGCGACGCCTGCCAGATCGAGCGGCGACGACTCAGATCCCGATGGTGCCACTGATGGGTGAGTCCAGAGTTGCCCCGGCCAGCGCAAGTGCTCCAACCCCTGCTGCTACGACCGCGGTCCCAGAAGAGGCGCCCGGCGCGGCGACGCTGAGCCAGGCCGCAGCCATGCCAGGTGCGGCCCGCCAAGCCCCGGCCGCCGCAGCGATGCCCTGCTCGGCCCGCCAAGCCCCGGCCGCCGCAGCGATGCCCTGCTCGGCCCGCCAAGCCCCGGCCGCCGCAGCGATGCCCTGCTCGGCCCGCCAAGCCCCGGCCGCCGCAGCGATGCCCTGCTCGGCCCGCCAAGCCCCGGCCGCCGCAGCGATGCCCTGCTCGGCCCACCAAGACCCGGTCCCTGCAGCAACGCCCAGTCCGGCCCGCCAAGAACTGGCCGCAACAGCGACGCAGATCCAGGCCGCCGCCATACAGGGCGCGGCCCGCCAAGACCAGGCCGCCGCCATACAGGGCGCGGCCCGCCAAGACCAGGCCGCCGCCATACAGGGCGCGGCCCGCCAAGACCAGGCCGCCGCCATACAGGGCGCGGCCCGCCAAGACCAGGCCGCCGCCATACAGGGCGCGGCCCGCCAAGAGATTGCATCACCATTTACCCCGGCCTGCAAGGCCAGAGCAGACACCGCTCCCCAGCCTAAGGAAGTCCCTACTAGGAAATCCCTGATAGGTGAAGACTCCGCATACTGGCAGCTGAAGGCTGACCTGGAGGCTAAGTTTCCACAGGAGATGGTGGACCGATACATGCTCCCTCCGAACACCCCTAAGGCCACCCCTGCAGCAACCACGCTGAAGAGTCCACCGACTGGGCCAGCTGAGGAACACTCATCCCCAGTGCTGCCACGACCAGAGTGCAGCGAAGAACTAAGGGGGAGAGGAGACCAGGAAACTGAGGAGCTGACTCAGGAGCCAGCAGCAGTGCTAGTCCCAGAGCCGGAGATGCTGCCATATTCCCGCTGGGACGAGGAAGACCTGACACCTCCTGCTGAAGAAGACCTGCCCAACCGCCCTACCTGGGAGCTTGTAAGCTGCACTTCGCAGAATCTAGCCTGCAAGACACAGCGCCGCAGCAGAACCCAGTTTTCCCCTGCACCGCCATCCCCAGAGCAGAGAGAAGTCACGGCCAGAGATCTACAGGAGAAAAGGTTCCTGAGAAGAGCCAAAGCCCAGGCCAGAGGACCCCTTTGTAGAGGAGTAGTGGAGGACTTCAGCCTCAAGTCAGGATACGGGTTCATTGTTGCACCTGGTATCAAAGAAGGTATTTTTGTCAATCGGAGAGACGTCAGAGCTCATCTGCCCAGAGGACATCCTGGAAGGAACCTGCGTACAGGAGACTCCGTACAGTTCACCATGCACCAAGGAGAAAGAGGCTGGTACGCGTTAGATGTAGTGCCATGTCCCAAAGAAGAAAGAAAAGACCAAAGACCTAATGACGAGACAACTACAGATGAGGAAAAAGGTCAAGAAACCAACAGGTGCCGCAGCCCTACAGGCCCAAGCCCTGGTGAAGAGGAATCTGCATAAGTTTAAGTTAAAGTACAGCAAGTTTTGACCAGTTGGAAAGTTTGTTTTGCAACGTTTTAAAAGTTCAAGTATGTGCCCACATAAACTTGTGTGAGAAAACCATAAACCTTAAGGCTATGAACTGGCTATAGCCACAAACTCTCGCAGTGTAAATAGTTACACCAGAGGGCACCACCACCACCAGAGTCAGCCTGTTTAGGGGCTTGGCTCGTCTGCAACCAGGAGGAGCCCGTCCGTATATAGGGCCTTGGCTCACCTGCGACCAGAGAGCATGCCTGTTTATGGGGCCTGGCTCTCCACCACAAAGAGGGTACCTGGTCAGCACCAACTGTGGAGGCCGCCTCTACATCCTGCCAGAAGAGGCTGAAGGCGCGGATCCACCAGGCCAGGTATACCCTGAAGACCACCAGCCCATGAAAGCCGCCTCTACATCCTGCCAGAAGTGGCTGAAGTCGCGGCCAACGTGAAAGGGTTTTGGGTGGGTTAACGGACTTGTGGGTGGAGGGTGGTGATGTATGGTACCTGGTGCTTTTAAAAATGTTTTACATGTTTTAATGTTTTATGCATTTTAAAATGTTGTCTTGCAGCCCGAGGACGTGCTGGTGATAACTAAGGGGGAATGTGGCGCCCCTGACCTGGTCAGGCACCACTGAGTACTGCACCCATGCTGGGGACAGTACAATACAGGTAATCCAGAAGGCTGACCGGGGTGTGGAACACAGGCGCATAGTGATCAGGTCTCACACATGTACCCATGAGAGGACCCCTGGGGATCCCAGGAGGGGGAAAAGCCTTCACCTTCACTGGAATAGTGGAGGGGGCCAAAAGCCTCCATCTCCTCTCAAGGGGTGTGGTAAGAGAGTCTGGTTGCTAGGTGGCGTAGGCAAGAACAGGAGAGGAGGGGCAGTGAGCCAGGGCAGTGTAGAGTCCAGGGAGCTCGAGTGAGGAGCAGATCCCTGGGGCTGTGCAGTCTGACAGCGCCCGCGCAGTGGCTACTGACGGGGGAGAACGGTCAACTAGGAGGGCTACCCGAAATCCATCTTCAGCTAAAGAGAGAGCACGGAGTGGGAAGTAAGGAGACTGCTAGAGAGTACCAGGCCCAAACGGGCGGCAGATCCCGAAGCGGAGATAGATCCAGCTTTCTTTTGCTAAACCTGCCGGTGTGGGGCTCTCAAAGCCCACGCCACAACACCACAAAAGCCGCAGCCACGTAGCCACAGTTAGGGCCCATAGGTCACAGGAGGCAAGCAGCTGGAGTGGCCTGGTCCAGGCGACAAGCAAACGGCAAACGAAGGGGAGAGAGGCTGCAGCATCTTCCCTGGGTGACCCCCATAGGGACTCAAAGTCGGGGTTACCCCAAACCACCAAGGGCTAAGGAAGGCGAGTTAGTAGTCACCCTCACAAGTCAGCCTGAAGGACACCTGGTTCCCACTTGGTTCATCCCAGCTACGCCCGGGTCACTCACCCTGCCATCAACTGTGAGTAAAAACCCTGAAAGACATCCTGCCTGTGTTGAGTCATTCTGCGCCTTGTAGTTCTACACATCTACACAGGGCCCTGGGGCTTGCCTCACTCTCAGGGGGCTATTCCAACTAACTGCACTCACCATCAGCCCCAGGCGTCCCTCAACCTGCAGTGGCGGTCCCCCCCCACTGACCGCAATACTGAGAGTGGCGTCACGACAAGAAGAAGATCTCCTACCTGTGACAGATCCAGCCGAGTGGAGTCCCTGAAGGTAATGCACCGACACTACACCTGTGGGGCTTCACACTAGCACAAGCTGAGACCCATCTTGGCCCAGATGCTCCAGAAGAAGCCCAGCAGCTGTGGAAGGAGAGGGGACGACTGTTCACATACCAAGGCAAGCTCTGCAAGAGATATGTCAACTGGCGAACGAATGAACTCGTCTGGCAGATAGTGGTCCCACAGAGGGATGCTCCAATGGTCCTAGCAGCTTATCATGATAACGCAGGACACTTCGGGTGGAAGAAGTTGGAGACCCTACTCCGTGATCGGTTCTACTGGGTGCACATGAGAAAGACCGTCGAGAAGTGGTGCCGAGACTGTGGTCCGTGTAACCTGAGGCGGAAAGATGATGCCAGCCAGAGGTCTCCCCTACAGCCAATTGTCACGAAGCAGCCCCTGGAGTTGGTGGCCCTGGACCACGTGAAGATAACACCAAGCCAGTCAGGCTATGTGTACGCCCTCACCATTGTGGACCATTACTCTCGTTTCCTGGTAGTAGTGCCCGTGAAGGACCAGACAGCCAGAACAGCAGCGAGAGCATTTCAGGCATACTTTTGCCGACCTCACGGTTACCCTGAAAGGGTACTGACTGATCAGGGGCCTGCATTCGAGGCAGAAGTGTTCCAAGAGTTCTGTAACATGTACGGTTGTAAGAAAATCAGAACCACACCGTACCACCCCCAAACCAATGGATTGTGCGAGAAGATGAACCATGTGGTTATTGATATGCTCAAGACTCTACCTTTGGAAGAAAGAAACCAATGGCCAGAGAAGTTACCAGATCTGGTAGACTTGTACAACCATATCCCGGTAAATTCGACCAACTGCAGCCCTGCTTACCTGATGCGAGCCAGACCTGACAAGTTACCTGTAGACTTTGAGATGGGGACTGTGTCGCCTGAGGCGGTTCAGGAAATAGAGGATTGGGATACAGAGCGGCAGCAGCAGTACCGTAAGATCCAGGAATGCGTAGAAAGGAGCCTGTCTCAAGCAAGAACGAGACAAGAGCAGCATTACAATCAAACAGCCCCAGCAACTCCCTTAGCACCTGGAGAACAAGTCCTCAAGAAGAAGCGGAGGGCGCATAAATTGGATGATCAGTGGGAGAATGAACCCTACACCATTATCCCCTCCAACTTTGACAACAGTAAGGTATGCCTCATAAGCAAGGATGAAGGCAAGACCTATCAAGCAGTTTCTCGAGACCGTCTGAAAGCGTGCCCTGAACGGTGCAGGATCCAAAGGGAAGTGGAAGAAGTACAAGAAAGTCCCCAAAGTCATGAAAAAGAGGAGGAGATGATCCAAACAATCCTTGGAAAATTCCCCAAAACTTGGACCCGAATAAACAATGCCATAGTGGTACCAGTTTTGACGTTCCCGCAGTTGGTCGAGCCAGAAACAGAAGAGGTTCCAGATCCACCTAAAGAACCGTCCGCTCCAACACAAGATGACACGCCAGCAGTAGAACCGGAGGTTCAACCCCCTGCCAGTGGCGAACCTGCCGTACCCTTGGCGAATCTGAGCTCCCGTAGGCAACCAACGTGCATCCCTGTCAGGGTTAGGCCTACCAATAACACGGGGGGGGGGCAGACACTCCAAGTAGTCAGGGACAAACCCCAGAGCTACGCCGGTCCCAACGTAGCACCCGGGGACAGCCCCCTCCAAGGTATAGAACATAGAAAATAAAATACTTATTAGAATGTAAATAGTTATGTGCAATGTCTGTAATGTTGTGTATAAAATGTTTTTCTTTTTTGATTGAGAAAATGGACAATTGGGCCACTGGACTATGGGTGGCCAACACCTAGCTGTACATAGTTAGCACCAGTGTGCTCAGCACCCCTGAAGAAAAACCCGTCCGGCGTGCATAGAGTGGGGTCATCAATGCTCTGACGCACGCCAAGAGCCTACGTTGGGGGTTTTACCGCAGCGGGTCCCCCATGGAGCAGTGTAATGGACACCCGGCTGGGAGCCACACTGGACTCTTAAAGTTGTTTAAGGTTGTAACATGTATGTCTTGTTTTGTTTTCCACAGTCCGGGAGTACTGAATTCAACTAAGGGGGAGTGTGGCGCCCCAGGACCTGGTCGCCACAACAGCATTGACCTTCCAAAGGGTTAATGCTGAGCCTGGAGGTAATGGGGAGGTCCATTGGCCAGCAAGTTTAACACCCAACGCAGTTCTCCCTCCGGCCAGCAGGGGGAGCTCTGAACCTGGAATTCCAGGGAGCTTTCCTCAAGTCTGGCCTGAGGGAGGAAGTAGTGGTCAGTCTGTAGAGAGAAGTGGAAGGAAGCAGACGCAGAGTGAGCTGTCCTGTGAATCTGGGGCCTAGAGCTAGAGTAGCTTGGCCCAGGGAAGCAGGAGTAGCTGAGAGGCAGCGGAGAGACTCGGACATCGGAGTCTGTGGCCACCAGGGCTTAAAATACTTCCTGGTAGCCGAATCCGAAGGGCAGGAGAGCTGCAAGCACCTGGCCCATAAACATCCCAAAGGTACAGCTGCAGCATCAGGGCCCGGTGTGGACTCCAGTAGAGAAGCACCAGAGAGGGCCTGCGCAGCCTGCTACAGAGGGAAAGGGACGTACCATCAGTCCCAGCAGCAAAGAGGGCCATTGCTGGATTCAGAGAAGCAGGGTCCTATCATAACAAAGAAAAGCACAGGAGTAGGCCTCATACTCAGCTGGCCAGAAAGATCACCCCAAGTACTTCCAGGCCGACCGGATCCCCATCACCACCTGTAACGGTCTCCCAGGACTGGACTGTTCCCAAAGTAAAAGAGGAAAAGGTAAAGAGACTGTTGTTTGTGCCTGGTTCTTTCATTGCCTGTCGGCCCTGCAGCGTGTTAGCCACACAACCCCATAGACTTTCACGAGCACTAACAGTGTCCCCGGGGCTCCGCTCCACCTGTGGGGAGCAGTACCACCATTGCTACCATAACATCACCCCGGAGGCCTCACACAGCAGCGGCGGCTTAATAGCCGCAGACCACAGGTGGCGTCACGAACACAAACTTTATTCATCAAGCCACATATTCTACTGACACCCACCAGGGCCACGGAGCCGGGCCCAGCCACCACTGACTACCACCGGACTAGTCCGGCCCAGCACTGGGTGTCCCATAGCCCTGGGGTGGGCGAGTCATAACCAAGATAAATATCGGGTAACCAAGCAAAAAGTGCTTTGCTTTTAGTTACCCGATATTTACCCTGGATACAGTGTGCAAGGAGGCGGACACTTCACCACTCGGCTCCGCCCCCTCCCGCACTCTGCATGTGTACACACACACACACACTCACTCTCACACACTCACTTGTCCCCAGCCCTGCAGTCCCCGCGGCACTGACGTCCTCAGCTCCACGGCCCCGCTCGGCTCCGCCCCCTCGCGCTCCGCCCCCTCCTGCACTCCGCATGTACACACGCATGTAGACACACACACACACACTCTCACTCACTCACCTGTCCCCAGCCATGCAGACCGCGGCACTGACATCCTCAGCTCCGCCCCCCGCACACAACAGAGTTCGACAACGAAATTCTTTACGTTGTCATCCGTTGTACAACGCATCAGTCACATGCGTCAAGCAATGCATGTGACTGATGCAAAACAACGGAAATGTGAACTTAGCCTTACACAGTCCCAACGCCCGCCGAGGTCGTTATACAGGTCGCTGATCGTTACTGCATCATTGGTAAGATCTGACTGTGTGACATCTCACCAGCGACCTCCTAGCGACTTACCAGCGATGCCTATCAGGTCATATGGTAAGTCGTTAAATGTGACGGGGGCTCAACCATGCAGCAACGACTAGCGATCTCACAGCAGCCTGATCGCTGGTAGGTGTCACACATAACGAGATCGTTGCTGCGTCACAGAAACGGTGACGAGCAACGATCTCGTTATTGATCTCGTATCTGAAGATAGGATGATCTGCCAGTCAGAGGTGTTTGGAGCTGGTTGTGATAGTGTGGTGGGAATGTATGATGTGAGAATACGAATCTGGCAATTGGAGAGACACCCTGGATGTAAGTATCCTGATTCTGATTTGATTTCTGCATTTATACTGTCAATGGAGGCTTGGGTATCAAGAGTGTCACTACTTCAGGGGAAGTTTGGATGTGGCTCGTGACCCTCTATTCGAGCTGAATGTGGCTCTCCAGGTAAGAAAGGTTGGAGACTACTGCATTATGGTTACATTTGTAAGATTACTTGCTGTGTCCGACCATGAAGAGCCGCCCCAGTTCATGGTCAGCACATACCACAGCTGCTGGCCAGAGGGGTGGAAGCATAAGTCACTAATGATATCAAACACCCGGATCTTGGGCTTGAGGGAGGAAATAAACATAGCTTTGTCGTTGGCATCAGCCCCATCATCACCCTTATCTACTACTTTCCATACTCTTCCTTCTCTACTGCATCCTGGCCAGAAAGGCTAAAATTGCTTTCATTATTCTCAACTTTGGGTAGGTCTCGGCTTCAAAATAATTTTTAGCAAAACAGGATAAATACACGTTTAAAAATTGCCTGTGCTGCTGAAAAGACGTCTCTTTCTGTGATATTCTTTGAAGGTTCTATATTATCACTTTGCGTTTCAATGTCCTACTGGTTTCTTTATCAAGTGTAAAGGGTGCTTTACACGCTGCGACATCGCTAGCGATTGCTAGCGATGTCAAGCGCGATAGCACCCGCCCCCGTCGTTCATGCGACATTTGGTGCTTGCTGCCGTAGCGAACATTATCACTACGGCAGTGTCACACGCACATACCTTGTCGGCGACGTCGCTGGGACCGCCGAACAATCTCTCCTTCAAGGGGGAGGTGCGTTCGGCGTCATAGCGACGTCACAGCGGCATCACTAAGCGGCCGGCCAATAGACGCGGAAGGGCAGAGATAAGCGGCCGGAACATGCCGCCCACCTCCTTACTTCCGCATTGCCGGTGGACGCAGGTAAGGAGATGTTCGTCGTTCCTGCGGTGTCACACATAGCGATGTGTGATGCCGCAGGAACGACGAACAACACCGTACCTGTGGCAGCAACGATATTAAGGAAAGGAGCGACGTGTCAACGATCACCGTTTTTGAACGATTTTGCGATCGTTGATCTTCGCTCCTTGGTGTCACACGCTGCGATGTCGCTACCGGCGCCGGATGTGCGTCACTAACGACGTGACCCCGACGATATATCGGTAGCGATGTCGCAGCATGTAAAGCACCCTTAATAAACCCACAGCAAGAGACTAATTTCCAACAGAGAAGCCAATTTTTAAACATGTTTTTATCCTGTTTTGGTAATTTCCATCTGGTGGATTTTTCCCCCAGCCTAGGGGCTACTTTATTCGTGAGGGTATGATTTCACTTGCGTATGACTTGTGCAAGTCTTGCATCGGTATCACCTGCACGGCCTGACTCTCTCTGAACACGAGCGTGCAGCTGCATGGAAATACTGCAGCCAACCCGCTCCTGTCAGGAGGTTGTGCACCGTTCCGGGTGATGTAATGCAAGACTCGCCGAGTCATACCCAAGTGGAATTGTGAAGCCCCGCCGGTGCTGTATCGGTGCATACCTTCAGGGACTCCACGTAGCTGGTGCTGGTCACAGGTAGGAAATCTTCGGTTTTTTTGATCGTGACGCCACTCTCAGTATTGCGGTCAGTGGGGACCGCCACTGCAGGTTAGGGGACGCCTGGGGCTGATGGTGTGTGCAGTTAGTTGGAATAGCCTCCTGAGAGTGAGGCAAGCCCCAGGGCCCGGTGTAGGTTTGTAGTACCACAAGGCGCAGAATAACTCCACACAGGCAGAATTGTCTTTCAAGGGCTTTACTCACATTTGATGGCAGGGTGAGTAGCCCGGGCGTAGCTGAGATGAACCAGATGGGAACCAGGTATCCTTCAGGCTGACTTTATGAGGGTGACTACCAACTCGCCTTCCTTAGCCCTTGGTGGTTTGGGGTGACCCCGACTTTTAGTCCCTATGGGGGTCGCCCAGGGAAGATGCTGCAGCCTCTCTCCCCCTTTTGTTTGCCGTTTGCTTGTTCCCCGGACCAGGCCACTCCAGCTTCTTGCCTCCTGTGACCTATGGGTCCTCACTGCGGTTACGTGGCTGCGGCTTTTGTGGTGTTGTGGTGTGGGCTTTGAGAGCCCCACACCGGCAGGTTTAGCAGAAGAAAGCTGGATCTATCTTCGCTTCGGGATCTGCCGCCCGGTTGGGCCTGGTGCTCTCTAGCAGTCTCCTTACTTCCCACTCCGTGCTTTCTCTCTAGCTGAAGCTGGCTTTCAGGTAGCACTCCTAGTTGACCGTTCTCCCCCGTCAGTAGCCACTGCGCGGGCGCTGTTAGACAGCATCAACCCCACAGGTCTGCTCCTCACTGAGCCCTCTGGAGTTCTCTTCTAACTGACTCACTGCTCCTCCTCTCCTGTTCTTGCCTACGCCACCTAGCAACCAGACTCTCCACCACACCCCTTGAGAGGAGATGGAGGCTTTTGGCCCCCTTCACTATTCCAGTGAAGGTCAAGGCTTTGCCCCCTCCTGGGACCCCCAGGGGTCCTCTCAAAGGTACATGTGTGAGACCTGATCACTATGCGCCTGTGTTCCACACCCCGGTCAGCCTTCTGGATTACCTGTATTGTACTGTCCCCAGCATGGGTGCAGTACTCAGTGGTGCCTGACCAGGTCAGGGGCGCCACATTCCCCCTTAGTTATCACCAGCACGTCCTCGGGCTGCAAGACAACATTTTAAAATGCATAAAACATTAAAACATGTAAAACATTTTTAAAAGCACCAGGTACCATACATCACCACCCTCCACCCACAAGTCCGTTAACCCACCCAAAACCCTTTCACGTTGGCCGCGACTTCAGCCACTTCTGGCAGGATGTAGAGGCGGCTTACATGGGCTGGTGGTTTCAGGGTATACCTGGCCTGGTGGATCCGCGCCTTCAGCCTCTTCTGGCAGGATGCAGAGGCGGCCTCCACAGTTGGTGCTGACCAGGTACCCTCTTTGTGGTGGTGAGCCAAGGCCCCATAAACAGGCGTGCTCTCTGGTTGCAGGTGAGCCAAGGCCCTATATACGGACGGGCTCCTCCTGGTTGCAGACGAGCCAAGCCCCTAAACAGGCTGACTCTGGTGGTGGTGGTGCCCTCTGGTGTAACTATTTACACTGCGAGAGTTTGTGGCTATAGCCAGTTCATAGCCTTAAGGTTTATTTCTCACAATAGTTTTTGTGGGCACATTACTTGAACTTGAGAACGTTGCAAAACAAACTTTTTCAAAACTTTAACTTGGAACTTCTTTCTTTACTTTACTTTACTCTTTACCAGGGCTTGGGCCTGCTGGGCTGCGGCACCTGTTGCTTTCTGGCTCTTTGTCGTCGTCTGTGGTTGTTTCCTCTGTAGGTTCCTTGTCTTTTCTCTCTTGATCTTCATCTGTGTCTCTATCTCTGTCTTTTCTTTCCTCTTTGGGACATGGTGCTACGTCTAAGGCATAGTAGCCCCTTTCTCCTTGATGCAAGGTGAACTGTACTGCGTCTCCAATTTTCAAATTTCTGCCTGAATGTCCTCTGGGCAGGTGGGCTTGAACATCTCTCCGATTCACAAATATGCCCTCTTTTATTCCTCTTGCTACAATAAAGCCGTATCCGCTTTTCAAATTGAAGTCCTCTACTACTCCTCTGTAAAGGGGTCCTCTGACCTGGGCTCTAGACCTTCTCAGTAATCTTTTCTCCTGCAGGTCTCTGGCTGTGACCTCTCTCTGCTCTGGAGACTGTGGTGTTGGAGGATACTCTGCTCTGCTGCGCCGTGTCTTGCGGACTGGGTTCTGCTGGGTGCAGCTCACAAACTCCCAGGTAAGGCTTTTGGGCAGTTCTTCATCTGCAGACGGTGTCAAATCCTCTTCATCCCAGCGGGAATAGGGCAACATCTCCGGTTCTGAGTATAGATCCACTGCTGGTGGCTCCGGAGTCAGCTCCTCAGCTTCCTGGCCTCCTCTCCCCCTTAGTTCTTCTTGGCACTCCTTTGGTGGCAGTGCTGGGGATGGGCTTTCTTCAGCTGGTCTGGGCGGTGGACTCTCTGGCGCGGCTGCAGGGGTTGCCTGAATCTCCTTGGGGGTATGCGGAGGGAGCAGATACCGATCCACCATCTCTTGTGGGAACTGGGCCTCTAGGTCAGCCTTCAGCTTCCAGTATTCGGGGTCCTCTCCTATCAGGGTCTTCCTAGCAGGGACCTCTTTGGACTGGGGAGCGGTGTCTGCTCTGGCCTTGCAGGCCGGGGTAAATGGTGATGCAATCTCTTGGCGGGCCGCGCCCTGTATGGCGGCGGCCTGGTCTTGGCGGGCCGCGCCCGGCATGGCGGCGGCCTGGTCTTGGCGGGCCGCGCCCTGTTTGGCGGCGGCCTGGTCTTGGCGGGCCGCGCCTGGCATGGCGGCGGCCTGGTCTTGGCGGGCCGCGCCCTGGATGGCGGCGGCCTGGTCTTGGCGGGCCGCGCCTGGCATGGCGGCGGCCTGGATCTGTGTCGCTGTTGCAGTCTGGGCTTGGCGGGCCACGCCTGGCGTGGCTGCGGCCTGGTTCAGCACCTCACTTGCGGCGCGGACGAGCGTTGCTGCGGCGGTGGGGTCTCGGCGGGCCAGGCCTAGCAGGGCGGCGGCCTGAGTCAGCGTCACACCTGCGGCGCGGATGAGGGTCGCGGTGGCAGCCGGTTCTTTGCGGGCCGGACTGGGCGTTGCTGCAGGGACCGGGTCTTGGTGGGCCGAGCAGGGCATCGCTGCGGCGGCCGGGGCTTGGCGGGCCGCACCTGGCGTGGCTGCGGCCTGCTTCAGCGTCGCCGCACCGGACGCCTCTTCGGGGACCGCGGACGTGGCAGCAGGGGTCGGGGCACTTGCACTGGCCGGGGCATCACTCGACTCACCCACCGGTGGCAGCATCGGGGTCTGCGTCATCGCCGTCCTGTCTGGCACTCGGCGCGCGGCTCTCCTTTCATAGGCCCGAACCGCGGCAGCCATCTCCAGCAGTTCCATTCGTTCTTCCCGGATCTGCTCCACAACCCGGTTCTCCAGTCGGTCGCAGAACTGGGCCAGCTCCCGATACCACCAGGCAGCGGAGCCCGGTTCTGGATTTCTGCGGTCAGACGCCATTTCTTCTGCGCCGTCTTCTGCACGACTCTCCAGCTGTGGACTCGCCGTTGCCTCTGATAACAAGCTGTTCAGTTTTTGCTCTGCTTCTTTCAGCAGCTCCTCTCCCAGCAGCAGGCTTGTGGCTCTCTTTCCTTCCCGCCGTCTCTGAACGCTTCCGCTCTCATGGCTGGCAAGGTCAGAACTCTGCAGGGGATCTCTGGGTAGCCACACCTCTTCGTGGGCGGTAACTTCTTCCAGCGCGGGCTGCTGTTGTTTTTCAGCGCGCTTTCCATGGTGGCAATATGGCGGCGCTTCCAATTTTCCAAGCGGACCGCCCAGGCACATGGTCACCTGTCTGGACAGGTCTAGTCCTTATCCTGTTCACAGCGCCAGATGTGAAGCCCCGCCGGTGCTGTATCGGTGCATACCTTCAGGGACTCCACGTAGCTGGTGCTGGTCACAGGTAGGAAATCTTCGGTTTTTTTGATCGTGACGCCACTCTCAGTATTGCGGTCAGTGGGGACCGCCACTGCAGGTTAGGGGACGCCTGGGGCTGATGGTGTGTGCAGTTAGTTGGAATAGCCTCCTGAGAGTGAGGCAAGCCCCAGGGCCCGGTGTAGGTTTGTAGTACCACAAGGCGCAGAATAACTCCACACAGGCAGAATTGTCTTTCAAGGGCTTTACTCACATTTGATGGCAGGGTGAGTAGCCCGGGCGTAGCTGAGATGAACCAGATGGGAACCAGGTATCCTTCAGGCTGACTTTATGAGGGTGACTACCAACTCGCCTTCCTTAGCCCTTGGTGGTTTGGGGTGACCCCGACTTTTAGTCCCTATGGGGGTCGCCCAGGGAAGATGCTGCAGCCTCTCTCCCCCTTTTGTTTGCCGTTTGCTTGTTCCCCGGACCAGGCCACTCCAGCTTCTTGCCTCCTGTGACCTATGGGTCCTCACTGCGGTTACGTGGCTGCGGCTTTTGTGGTGTTGTGGTGTGGGCTTTGAGAGCCCCACACCGGCAGGTTTAGCAGAAGAAAGCTGGATCTATCTTCGCTTCGGGATCTGCCGCCCGGTTGGGCCTGGTGCTCTCTAGCAGTCTCCTTACTTCCCACTCCGTGCTTTCTCTCTAGCTGAAGCTGGCTTTCAGGTAGCACTCCTAGTTGACCGTTCTCCCCCGTCAGTAGCCACTGCGCGGGCGCTGTTAGACAGCATCAACCCCACAGGTCTGCTCCTCACTGAGCCCTCTGGAGTTCTCTTCTAACTGACTCACTGCTCCTCCTCTCCTGTTCTTGCCTACGCCACCTAGCAACCAGACTCTCCACCACACCCCTTGAGAGGAGATGGAGGCTTTTGGCCCCCTTCACTATTCCAGTGAAGGTCAAGGCTTTGCCCCCTCCTGGGACCCCCAGGGGTCCTCTCAAAGGTACATGTGTGAGACCTGATCACTATGCGCCTGTGTTCCACACCCCGGTCAGCCTTCTGGATTACCTGTATTGTACTGTCCCCAGCATGGGTGCAGTACTCAGTGGTGCCTGACCAGGTCAGGGGCGCCACAGAATCATACCCTTATAGTGATTGCGTCATCACACAACTACCCAAGGTGAGCAAAACTATTGTTCGCACTATCTCCTATATTGGGGTTTTTACTCTATGGAGCGCTTCTCCTTTCACAGTCACTGTTTCCTCAAAATCATTTCTGGCACACATAAGAAGTTTTTGGAGGTATTTACTAAAGTGACTTCAACTGAGCAGAATTTGGTCTTTAGGAAGGGCACAAAAGGCAAAATTTTTGGAACTTGGCAAACAAAAATTCTTAGAATACCATTAATGCAATTTTCTTTAAAAAACTTCCCAATTTTTGTCTAGATTGTCAATGATTTTTTCGGTCAGGTGAACTACCACGGGAGAATATATACAGGACTGGGCCACTGACCATGCACTCATGGTACATGTTACATTCAGCAGTTTTTGGAGGAGGAGCACTAGCAGGTGGATGTAGAGGGGGGACATTGAGTTGGCACTAGGAGAGGGCAGAATGAAAGACAACATTGACACTGGCCATGACCATGAACCCTCACCTCACACCGGGGTGCGGAAAGTGGACCAGTGATGCCTTTGTTACAATGAATGAGGGGTGGATCATTGCCAACTTTCATTTACCTACTGCTGAGGCTAATGATTACTTCGGCCATACCATCTGCCTGCATGATTGTCCGCTCTCTCTTCTGTACTGTTGTGTCGCCACCAGTGCCAATGGCCCACATTGAAACCGGCAGCTACTCCTGGACCATCATGTTATGTATACTGCACTGCTGCTTGCAGGGCTGCTGTTGCTGGCCCCATACTGTCAGACATCTCCCTGATTAACATGTCATGTTCTTACACTATGTTGCTTGTACCGCTGCCACTAGATGCTCACACACATCTCGTATGCTTGTGTAATTTGTTGTATAGTTACACTGTACTGCTGATGGGAAGCATGTCCACTTAAATAGAATGCAAACATGTACCATGTCATTGTTTATTCATGTTGAGACTAGTAAATCTGTTGCAGATCCTTAAAAAGGGAGAATTTTTTTCGCTCCTAGTTGAGAAGCTATTGTTTGGGTTTTTTTCAGTTTTTAGACTCCACAGGATAGTTTTTGCACTACCCAATGTAACAAGGCCATGGCATTTTATGTTTGCACCACCTCGGTATAAAAAGAAGCAAGGGAGCCACATGCCTTCAAGAAGGGATAATATTTAGACCATTATTACAATTTAAAGGGAACCTGTCATGTAAAGAAAAATATTACTAGTCTACAGATATGAGGTTAATCTGCAATATAATAGCATTCTGAGAGTCCCGCTACCGGTAGGAAATGAACTTTATTCGACGCGGCAGTGTTGGACTTTCAGTCATAGGGGTACAGATGGTATGTTTTTACTAGTATCTGTATGTATATGTCCGTCATACCTCGTATATTGTACTCTGGCTAAAATCTCCTTTAAGAAGTAAATATGTGACGCCCCTGGACTACCAGGTCGTCACAGGGTACTGCACGCTCGCTCTCTCTAGTGCAGTATTCAAATCCCTCATGGTTCTGGGTCCCCATCTTACGGTGTTGTCTCCAACAGCAAATCAAATCCTAGAGACACCCTGCACCACACCCACCAGACACACCAGTGGGCGGGTTAAGCGGAATAGGGTCGCCCACCTAGTGGTCAGGGAGAGAATGTGAGGAGTGTAGAGGAGTAGGATAAAGGGAGAGTGAAGTGGAGGACGTTGGGAGTAGTGGCTCCCAGGATAAGCTACCTAGGTTGCAGACGATGGTCTGGACCTAGAGGAGTCGGAACCCCAGTCGCAGGGGATTGAGGCAAGGTGACTGGACCTGTTAAAGAGTACGGTCAGCAGCCTGGTCCTATCACCGGTCCAGGACCAAAGGCACAGCGGGGTATAGGGACCCTAGGTCGGGCAGAAGCTTCAGGCAACCTGGCAATTAACCTGTGGAGAACGGAGCCTTCATGGACTGTTCCCACTAGCTCCAGAATCGGGGCACTAGCGCAATGAGGGCCTTCCACATAAGCAGCCCACTAAAATCCCAAGCGTGAGCCCTGAGAGCAGGCTCCCACACTTAGCCAGAGTGGGGAGCAGGACCCGGCAAGTTCCAGACTACCGGGCCACTAAGGTGACTTTAAACTTTGTGCCAGGAGGCAGGTCAGGGTCCATCAGGCAGCACTGCAGGGGACGGGACCCGGACGAGCTCCTCTTGAATGGCAGTGGCACCCAGAGACTTGGTTTACCCGGTTGTCAGCGTATGCTTATTGGCTGAGTGAGTACATGAGTGACTTTTCCCCCTTCACGGCACCGACTATCACCATCCAGAGTCCCGGGGCATACCCGTTCCAGTGGGGGGTAACGACACCTTGCTGCCCCATTTCATCACCCCGGGTACTCCCAACGGCAGCGGCGGTACTCCCAGTTACCGCACACCACGGGTGGCGTCACGAACTATAACTCCCCTGTAAATATCTTCTTTTACTTTAGAATGTGGCCCCTAAGCCCCCGGATCCGGAGACCCTCGAGCCACGAACTGACACCATCCGAGTGGTTCGATCCGCTTCTGGGGCGGCACAAATACACCCCTAGTGTGCTACTAGTGCTCACAGATCAGAGCTACTTTTCTAGCTGCATGGCCATGGTGTTGGATTATGTTTAGTGCAACAACTCCATTCCTGTCTATGAGTGTTTAGTTGCTAGGTGTGTGTGCTGTTAATAAAGTTATTGTAAAAAAAAAAAAAAAATCCAGAAGGTCTCACAGGAAGAGGATGTGACTGAGCTCTGATTCTTGCGTTCATGAGAAAGGAAGCTGCCGGCAACCGCTGCAGATAGAGACACACAGAAATGATTTCCTGCCACCTATTAAGCTCAATATGTCTGTTCCTGATTGTTGCTGAATAAACCAACCATTATTGTTGCGCACTTGGAGAGTATCGTTAATAACCCACTGCCAACACACGGTCACATTAGCCATTGGAGTGGAGATGAGTGGAGAAGGACCTGGGATTATATCACAGTCACGTAAACAGACCATCTCCTCATGTGGTTAGTGCTCTCTGAACCTGGAAATGCTGGGAGACCGTTCTAGTTAGTATATACCTTCCTTGTAATATCACTGTGACATAGCCTGCACCAATTTTTGTTTATTACTCCACAAATTGTGTATTATTGCACACTAAAAAACACTCTGCTGTCAGGTCACAAATCACTGAGACCAATAGAAGGTGACGCTGGCGGATGGGGAGTATCACACAGGGGTCTGGGGACTTAGAGGTGAATAACAAAAAAAAAAGCTGAAGGTGTATTTTAAGAGGCTTTGCAAAATTTAGATTTTCAGCAAATTAATTAATAGAAAATCACAGTTTTAGGAAAAAAATTGTCAAGATTAGCAAATTGGAAGTTAACATTTGCTCATTTCTAGTAATGACTGTGCATGTAGTAAGATAGTATTTCCACATTCTACTGTGTTTCACTGGCCACATTTCATATGATGAGATACAGATATAAAGCAAATAAAACATCAATTACATGTAATGAAACCTACTTACCACGACTTTGGCTGGTATTAAACCTGTACTTTAAAGGTTAATGCATTCAGCAGTGAAGGAAGACTGTCCATCTCTACATATATATAGAATATATTTCTTTTTAAAGGGTAGAACAGTGACTCACATCGCCATGTGTATGAATATACCCAATTTTTCATTTTATAAGATGCAACGGATTATAAGACGCACCCCAAATTTGAAGGAGGAAAATAGGAAAAAAAAATTCTACTGTTAAAATGAAGGTATGTCTTATAATCCTAATGTCTCTTATATTAACTAACCAAGGGGAGCAGCAGTGGTGGTGCGGCTCAGGAGGGTCCCAGGAGGCAGGGTAGGCGATGCTGCGGGCTCGTAGGAGAGGGTGTCGCGGGACAGGAGGGTCGGCGATGCTGTGGGCTCAGAGGAGGAGGTGTCACGGCTCAAGAGGGTCAGTGTGCGGAGGGTCGGCGATACTGCTGCGGGCTTATGGGATGTCATCGCGGTGGGCACCATTGATCTGCCGGTGGGCTCGGAAGAGGGGTGTTATGGCTCATTGTGTGGCAGTGGAGAGTCAGCGATACTGCGGGCTCATGAGGTGTCACAGCGGCGAGGACCACTGATCTGCCGGTGGGCTGCTTTGAATCTCCCGCAGTTGACAAGATCGACTTCAAGAAAATGGCCGCGGAGTCCTATCTGTGCACACGCCGCCTCCATGGCCATTTTCTAGAAGTCAATCTCATCAACTGTGGGAGATTCAAAGCAGCCTGCCAGCAGATCAATGGTGCTCGCCACCAGGAGACACCTCACAAGCCCACAATATCGCCAACCCTGCACCACCAACGCCACCCCAGTAAGCTATATGCAGTTTGTAAGACGCACCCCCATTTTTTCCCAGTTTTGGGGTAAAAAAGTGCATCCTACAAACCGGAAAACATGGTAATACTCTTGGTGCAGAATTTTTAGTAGGTATTTTGAACATATCATTTTTATGCAGATTTCCCAACTCCAAGAGGTATAAACTGCAATGCTTATTGGATGAAGCAGATCATGTGATGTGTATTTGTATAATGCAGTGGGTGCGGCCTAAGGATACAACACCCTACATCAAGGTGTGCAGAATTATTAAGGAGCTTGTTTTCCTTGGACAAAATGTATCACAAATATATTCAACTGATTCTGAAAAGTCAAAAATTGTTACAAGTTTTACAGAGGGATGCAGCACTCCTGACATTGCTAAGATTTTGGAACAAAAGAGGGGTGTTGTGGTTCAGTGTTCAACAGCGGAGGGTCAGCGATACTGCGGGCTCATGGGGTGTCACAGTGGCGAGGGCTACTGATCTGATGGCAGGCTGCTTTGAATCTCCCGCAGTTGACGAGATCAACTTCAAGAAAATGGCTGCGGAGTCCTATCTGTGTACGTGCCACCTCCGTGGCCATTTTCTTGAAGTCGATCTCTTCAACTGCGGGATACTCAAAGCATCAAAAGTTGCTGTAATTAGACAACAGAGAGGTCAAGATGAAAAGAAACCAAATAAGCCTGCATATTATTGAGAAGAATCAAACATGATGTGACTAGGAACCCATTATTTTCCTGTGCTGTCATATTTCAGAACTGCAACCTCCCTGTAGGGCCCAGAAGTACAAGGTGTTCAGTGCTCAGAGACACGGCCAAGGTAAGGAAAAGTGAATCCTGTCCACCCCTGAACAAGCCACAGCAGGTGAAACGTCAAGAGTGGGACAACAAATATCTGAAGACAGAATTTTAAAAGGTTTTATGGACTTTTGATGAGATGAGAGTGACTCTTGACAGACCAGAGTATGGGCCTGTGGTTGGATCAGGAACAGGTGTAGACCTCCACTTAGACTCAGAGTCGGCAAAGTCGAGGTGAGGTATTGCTATGGGCTGGTATAATTAAAGATGAGCTAGTTGGACCTTTTCTGGTTGAAGATGGACTTAAAATCAACTCCCAGACCTGCTGACAGTTTCTAAAAGTCTTCAAGCAATGAAACTGGAAAAATTCTGTGTCTTTCAAGAAAACCCTGATTTTATGCAGACAAAGCTTCAATCACAGCATCAAAGTCTCCATTGCCCCCTCCTTACTGGACATAAACCATGTTGAGAACTTGTGGAGCCCTCTTAAACTGGAGATTTATAGTGCAGGAAAATAGTCATCTCTCTGAACAGTGTGTGGGAGGCTGTGGCTGGTGATGCCCAAAAAGTAGTGGACAACCCTTTAAAAAACTGACAGACTCCATGGATGGAAGGCATATGCTTTTGAAAAGAAGGGCAGCTATATTGGTCACTGATATTTTTTTTGACATGTGAGAAGTATATTTTTTTAGTTGTTTAGTAATCATTCTCACTTTAACTGATGAAAAAAAACACTTGATTGCAAAAAATATTTTTTTTCATTTAGTTACATAATTCTGCGTACAAAGATATTCTAATACAAAACCTCAATTTTACTTTCCTAAATATTCAGTTTTATTAACCATTTGGATTGACCAACAGCAAGCGGCATAACTAGAGTTTGATGGTCCACGGTGCAAAGTTTGGAGATGCCCCCCCAGGTACACTCGGGGTACAGGATAATGACACTGACACTTGGCTCTTTCCCTCAGCACCCAGATTTCCCATGATCTGAAATCCCTTTTTCTATCAGCACCCAGCTTTCCTATGCTCTGATATCCATCTTTCCATCTTATCCTTAGCACCCAGCTTCCCCATGTTCTGATATACATCTGTCCCTCAGCATGCAGCTTTCCCATGCTCTGATATACATCTTTTCCTCAGCACCAAGCTTTCCCATGATATCAGAGCATGGGAAAGCTGCATGTTAAGGGAAAGATGTATAGCAGAGTAAGAGAAAGCTGGGTGCTGAGGGAAAGAGCATCTTTCCCTCAGCACAAAACTTTCCCATCCCATACTTGTATCTTTGTCCCCCCTCGTATATAGCTCTCCAAATACTATAATGGCCCCCACATAGCCTTCCATATAATGGGTCCCACATAACCTTTCATATATTAGAATGCACCCCCATAGTGCTCAATGTATTATAATGCAGCCCCATTAGTCCTCCATATAATGCAGCTCCCATAGTCCTATATGTATTACAGTGCAGCCCCATAGTCTTTCATATTGTATTATGCAGCCCCATATAGTTCTCCATGTATAATGCACCTCCATAGGCCACTGTGTACTCCCTGATTAAAAAAAAACAAAAAAAAAATCAAACAAAAAAAACAAGTCTTCACCTGACCTCAATCCAGTCAGAGCATCCTCCCATCCTGCAATCTGCATGTCTCAGCAAGCGCTCAGTAGTGACGTCTCCACGCTCTGCTGTACTGAGACATCGAGCACCGACACAGGAGGAGAATGATGATGGATGGGGCAGATGCTATGTGCGATGACAGGGAGGGGGGCCCGGTGCCGCCACTGGCATTGGGCCACCTGACACACGGGCCCCATAGTCTGCTGTTACAATGCAGCTTCTCTCTCGCTGAGAGGAGCCAGCTGCTTCTCTGCAGGGTGGGCGCCTGGCCCCTAACCATGCCGGGCCCGGTTGCGATCTCAGACAGCGGTTGTTACACCCCTGCTGACAGCTCTGTAGTTATTCAATAATAAAACTTATTAAAAATACAACTATTACCTAGTAATTGTGCACACAGTGTATGTTTAATCCTCTCCTGTACATTGAGACTAAATTTGAATGGTTCAGCTGAAATGGGTTATAAAATAAAAATAAAAAAAACCTCCTGCATGAGTTCCAGGTTACCACCCAGATTATAGGATGCAGTGCAAAGTGACTGATTTATTTAAAAACAGCTAAATAAAAACTGAAGAATGGTCTGGTTATCCACCATGGTAGCAACCAGATATAGGTAATGTAAAGTAGGGGAATGCATATGTAGTGCCCCTGAGCTACTCAGGGCAGTACTAGGAACTGCATCCTCACCAGGATGCAGGGATTACCCCCAGGAACCTGGAACACCAGTGCCAGCAACACTTAGGGTACCTTCACACTTAGCGATGCAGCAGCGATCCGACCAGCGATCTGACCTGGTCAGGATCGCTGCTGCATCGCTACATGGTCGCTGGTGAGCTGTCAAACAGGCAGATCTCACCAGCGACCAGTGAACAGCCCCCAGCCAGCAGCGACGTGCAAGCGACGCTGCGCTTGCACGGAGCTGCCGTCTGGAAGCTGCGGAGACTGGTAACTAAGGTAAACATCGGGTATGGTTACCCGATGTTTACATTAGTTACCAGCGCACAGCTGTGTGTGCAGGGAGCAGGGAGCCGCGCACACTGAGCGCTGGCTCCTTGCTCTCCTACCATAGCTACAGTACACATCGGGTTAATTAACCCGATGTGTAATGCAGCTACATGTGCAGAGAGCAGGGAGCCGCGCACACTGCTTAGCGCTGGCTCCTTGCTCTCCTAGCTGCTGTACACATCGGGTTAATTAACCCGATGTGTACAGCAGCTACATGTGCAGAGAGCCGGAGCCGGCAGCACAGGCAGCGTGAGAGCTGCAGATGCTGGTAACTAAGGTAAATATCGGGTAACCACCTTGGTTACCCGATGTTTATCTTGGATACAGCTTACCTCAGCTGTCAGACGCCGGCTCCTGCTCCCTGCTCGCTTCATTTGTCGCTCTCTTGCTGTCACACACAGCGATCTGTGTGTCACAGCAGGAGAGCGGCTTTGAAGAAAACGAACCAGGGCTGTGTGTAACGAGCAGCGATCTCGCAGCAGGGGCCAGATCGCTGCTCAGTGTCACACACAGCGAGATCGCTAATGAGGTCACTGCTGCGTCACAAAAACCGTGACTCAGCAGCGATCTCGGCAGCGAGCTCGCTGTGTGTGAAGCACCCCTTACACACACCAAAATCCCAGTTACCATTCCACACCAGGGGGTCACTGCTAGTTGGACACAAGGGGATGGCCACTTAGAGGGTGGAGCCAGAACAGAGGGAACTAGACAGCCTGGTAGGAGGGGACAGCAGGCAGTCTGAGTAGGAAGTGAAAGTGGAAAGAGGTGCCTGTGAGCTGGGTCGTGTAACAGTGACTCGGGGCACAGGAGAGTGGTCGCCAGGTGAGGTATACCCGAGTACCGCTGGGACCAGAGCACGCACGGGGCACAGGGCCCTAATTCAGGTGACTATTTCATACGGCCTGGCAAATACCTGCACAGTGAGTGGACCTCCACGGACCATACTGACCCACAAATCCAGAGGCACCAGCAGTAAAGCAAGGATCAGGGTTTGGGACACAAACCAGCCCTACAGGGTCCACACTGCCCGCCATACAGACAAGGAGGCTGACATCACAAAGGGACAGTAGGGCCCCAAACGCTCCACGCTAAGGGGACCCAACCACACAGAGTGGAGGGGGCAGAGCAACAGAGTCATCAACTGGCATTGGAAATACAGGGACCTGAACCAGCCGTCCAAGGGTCCAGAGTGAGTAGAGACTGTTAATTACAACCCCGTTGTGGCCTCCCTTATTCCGGCACCTTCACCATACAGCTCCCTGGGCTCCGCCCTACCTATGGAGGGCCGACCACCTCAGCTGCCATTACCACCAGCCCTAGGAGTAACCAATCCAGCAGCGGCGGTTCCCCCATATTAACCGCAACTCGCAGGTGGCGTCACACAAACGACTTTATTCTCCTCTGTAAATACTTCCCATTAAAAAGCACCCAGGGCACGGGACTGGGCAACAGACACCAAAGTGACATTTCCCAGCTAAACACTGCCCGGTACAGAGTACCCCATTCCCTGGGCGATACACATAAGATAAAGTGTAATGTACAGATGCAGCTGCTAGTAATATAAGGTTATAACATAGGATGTTGGTGTGGCGCCCTGGACAAGCCAGGGGCCACAGAGAACAGCACCAACACACCCCACACTCCCAGCAGGCACATCAAGGTCAGACACAAAACCCTTGTTGCCTTCCTCCAGGGGCTGATGTCCACACCAGGGGGTGGAGCCAAGCGGTTGGTCTCCGCCCACCAAGGCGTTCACAGTCCTGGAGAAGGGAAGAACAGAGAGTCTAGTTTGGACAGTGAAAGTGGAAGGAGGAAAGTGTAGTAGTGGAGCAACTGACTGACAGCGTCCGGGTGTGTGGCCCGGACAGAACAGCAAGGTTGGCAGACGGTGGTGACCGTCTGCAGGAGTGGCCTATCCGAGTTACCGTAAGGACCATGGACGGGCGGTGGCCCGGCGGTACCGGACCGGTACACAAAGAAAAGCCAGCACCATCTGGCAGGGGCTTTTCGGACCCCGGCAAGGCTAGGAGTCGCCGTGAATTTGCCGAATCCGTTAGTGAAGGGGACCTCCTGGGTTTCCAAACAGTCAAGTCCCGACAGAAGGCAACAGTCCAAACGTTTAAGGGAGACACCGCCACCGCCAAAGGCAACCGTTTCTCAGGGCCAGCGCCTGCGGGCAAAAGGGGCTCCTCCGGCCCATATCCAAGTCGGGGAGCGGGTTACCGGTGGGAACCCATCGGAACTAACACAGTACATAGGTGCAGGGAAAGGCAGTCACCACCAACCTGCAGGGAGAAACAACCGCAGCCGCCTGTGGGACCCATCCATCCAGCCGTGTGTTTTACCGAGAACTGTGTCTTCATCATTGGGCTGAGTGAGTACCACCGTGCCGTGCGGCACAGCGCTGCCCCTGCGACCCTGCACCTCACCAGGCCCCGCAACCCGCCTGCCATCATCCCTACCTACCCCATCACCGGGCCCCGGGACAACCAACCCCCCTACCCACGGAGGGGAGAACTACCAACAAAGCTGCTCCCTGTCACCGCTCCCGGGATCCCCGTCTAGAGCAGCGGTGGTGTCACCGATATCACCACAACCGTGGGTGGCGTCACGGACAATAATCAAATCCCCACAATCAAAATCCCCTTTTCACTCACGGGCGAGGAACGCCGCTCGAGTCCCCGGGATCCAGCCCACCGCTCGAGCCACCACCGAGCAGCAGCAGCCGGACCCGAGCAGTGGGAGAGCGCAGCGTCACCTCCTCCGCCCGCGACAACTTGGCGTCACAAACAGGATCTTACCACTCTGCCGTATGGTAGAGGTGCGCCTTGTGACCGCCGGAGGTGTCCGGCCAAAAATTTCGAGAAGCCGCCATCTTGGGCGCGAAAAATTCCCGCTCGAGCGTCTCCTCGAGTAGTAGAGGCGCGAAGGCCAAAACCCCGTACCTGTAGAGGAGGAGCCGGAAAGAGGCTAAGGGGGACGGAAACAAGATGTCTGCGCCCGACGGAGCCGCTGGAGGAGTGGCGGACGCAGCCGTGGGAGCACCCGCAGATGGGAATGGGCCTGCCCGGGTCACGGCCGCGCTGGCGGGGGGCGCCGCGGCCCCAGCTCTCGCTCAGCTGATGCCGTTCTCTTTGCCCTATGTGCCCGGAGCTGTCTGGCTACCGCAGTACGATGGGAAACCTGATGCTTTGCAGGTTTTTCGGAAAAAGCTTAGTCCGCTACTGGAACTGTACCCCCTGACTGATAAGCAACGTGCAGCGCTAGTGCTGGGGCAGCTAACCGGCGCGGCTGAGAAAGAGGCGGAGACCTGGGCCGAGGGGGGACCGGTCCTCTGTAGCCACCATCTTTCAAAAACTGCAGACTGCCTTCGAGACCCGTACCGAGGCAGAGTTGCGGATGCAGTTCTATCAATACCAACAACGGCCCGCAGATAGCATTCGGGACTATGCCCTGCGCCTGCAAACCGCACTCCGCACACTAAAGCGGGTGGACACCATCAACAGTGTGGACAGTAACAAGATGTTAAGTGAGCAGTTTGTGCAGGGGATGAGGTCCGCAGAGGACCGCAAACAGCTTCGGCTGTGGGCCCTAGAACACCCTGACGCGGACTTTGCCATATTAAAGGAACGGGCCATCCAGGCTCTGCAGCCTCCCGCATTAGAAGCTTCTGAACCAACTCCGTGGCCAGTTGAGACTGCTCCCGTCGCGGTGGCTCCTACCCCACCAGCACCTCCAGTGCCTGCGGCCCCGAGCGGGGCGATGGAAGAGCTAGCTGCTCGAGTTCGCCGCATGGATGGGGACCTCGCTAAGATTCTCGCCGCACTCCAGCCTCCAACCAGATCCCAGGCACCGGCGAAGATGCAGCTCGCCGACAGCCCGGAGGATGTCCCCTGGATGCAGCGGAGAAGGGCCAATGACGCCCGGAATGGGCCCCCAATCTGTTACAGGTGCAGCAAACCCGGCCACTACTCCCGACGGTGTCGGTGTGCTAGGGGCCAATGTGATGGAGCACTGTATGAGTGATGTGCTGACCCTACTGCAGCAGCTGGCCGCCACGGTGGCGGGGAGCCGACAGAGAGCTGTGCAGCGTGAGATCCGAGCCTTGATGTACCGCCAACATGTGAACTCGACAGGAGGAGAGATTGGTGGGGTGAGAGTGATGGATGTTGCCCCTTTGGTTGTGCCTCCCAGGAGCGAGATGATGATTTGGTGTAGGGCAGCAGTAGGGCCTCAGGGGCGTGACTACCCTGCCATGATAGAGCCCCTGCCCTCTGAACACTGGCCCACAGTAATGGCCGCCCGAAGGGTGGTGGATGTAAAGAAGGGGAGAGTGCCTGTGAGGGTGCTGAATTGTGGGGAGGAAGAAGTCAGGCTTCCCCGGTACGCTACACTTGCCAAGTTGCTCACTCTAGATCCCCACACCATCCGCGAGGCAGCTCCCCCAATCTCACCACCTACTGCCAGCACTCACCCGCCCCAAGGGGAGTTAGATGAGTGGCACCAACAGCTACACGTAGGCACTGACGATACCCCTACACATCACAAAGAAGGGGTATACCGGGTGGTGCGGGAGTACGAGCAAGTTTTTAGCAAACATCCCCTAGACTTTGGGCAGATTAAAGGGGTCCAACACCATATTCCCACCGGTGAACATCCCCCTATCAAAGAAAGGTACAGGCCTATTCCCCCTGCACACTACCAATGTGCCAAAGACATGTTGAGGAACATGAGGGAGGCAGGGGTTATCAGGGACAGCTGTAGTCCCTGGGCCGCTCCGTTGGTGCTGGTTAAGAAGAAGGACGGCACCATGCGGATGTGTGTGGATTACCGGAAGATTAACCAGATAACGCATAAAGATGCTTACCCACTGCCCCGTATTGAAGAGTCCTTGTCCGCGCTGAGAACCGCAAACTACTTCTCCACCCTTGACCTCACCAGTGGGTACTGGCAAGTGGCCGTGGCGCCCGAAGACCGAGAGAAAACTGCCTTTACCAACCCTATGGGACTCTGTGAATTCAACAGTATGCCGTTCGGGCTGTGCAATGCCCCTGGTACCTTCCAACAGCTGATGGAGTGCTGTTTGGGGCATCTGAATTTCGAGACCGTCCTGTTGTACCTGGATGATGTGATTGTGTATTCACAGACATATGAAGCCCATCTGGAACACCTAGCCGAGGTGTTCGCGTCCCTTGCCAAGTACGGGATGAAGTTGAAGCCCTCCAAGTGTCATCTGCTGAAACCCAGAGTGCAGTACCTGGGGCATGTAGTGGGAGCAGAAGGCGTCGCCCCCGACCCCGAGAAGGTCACTGCCATCTAAGACTGGCTGAGGCCAACCACAGTGAGGGAAGTAAGGCAGTTTCTGGGTCTGGTAGGGTACTACCGTCGCTTCATCAAGGGGTACACGAAGATGGCTGCCCCCATGCAAGACCTCCTCGTGGGACAGACCAAAGGTGGTAGACCCCTCGGAGCCCCACTGGTGTGGGAAGAGCGGCATGAGGAATCCTTCCGCCACCTGAAAGCGGCCTTGACCGGAGAGGAGATCCTGGCGTACCCGGATTACAGCCACCCGTTCATCCTCTACACCGATGCCAGCAATGTGGGCTTGGGGGCAGTCCTATCCCAGATCCAAAATGGGAAGGAAAAAGTGATTGCTTACGCTAGCCGATAGCTCCGACCGACTGAAAGGAACCCTGAGAACTACAGCTCCTTCAAGCTTGAGCTCCTGGCGCTGGTGTGGGCTATCACCGAGCGGTTCCGCCATTACCTGGCGGCAGCGAAATTCACTGTTTTCACGGACAACAATCCGCTGACCCACCTGGACACAGCCAAGCTGGGCGCGTTGGAACAGCGGTGGGTGGCCAGGCTAGCCAACTATGATTTCACCATTAAATATAGGGCCGGCCGTACCAACGTTAATGCTGATGCACTCTCTCGGATGCCCCACTTGTCGGAAGAAGGGTGCGAGGATGACGACCTCGAGGAGATAGAGTTGCCTGCATTTCACCAGCCGCCAGCTGAGAAGGTGCACGTCCACCAACAACGGGTGAACCTGGATCCACTGCCCAGTCAGGAGTGGCAGGAAGCTCAAGACCAGGCGCCCGCTGTCCGCCTAGTCAAGATCCTGGTGGAGCAAGGCGCTGCTGGGATAGACCCTGCCGCCCCGGCTGAAGCCCAACGCCTGTGGCGAGAACGAACCCGGCTGTACCTACACCAGGGAAAGTTGTACCGTGAGCTGATCAACCCGAAGACTCATGAGAAAATCCGCCAGTTGGTGATCCCCCAAGCTAATGTACCCACCGTCCTACAAGCATACCATGATGGTGCTGGACACTTCGGATGGAAGAAACTGGAGATGCTGTTGAGAGAGCGGTTCTATTGGAGTGGAATGCAGGAATCTGTAGAGGCCTGGTGCCGAGAGTGTGGCCCTTGCACGCTGAGAAGGAAGGACGAGGCCAGCCAGAAGGCGCCCCTACACCCGATCGTTACACATCAACCGCTGGAGCTGGTCGCCCTGGTACATGTAAAGCTCACCCCGAGCCGAAGTGGGTACACCTACGCTCTAACCATTGTAGGCCACTATTCAAGGTTCATGGTGGTTGTCCCAGTCAAAGACCTAACTGGCCGTACCACCGCTAGATCGTTCCAGGCTTATTTCTGCCGACCACATGGATACCCTGAGAAGGTGCTTACTGACCAAGGCCCGGCCTTTGAGGCAGAGGTGTTCCATGAATTTTGTCAGTTGTACGGCTGCAAGAAGATCCGGACCACGCCTTACCATGCCCAAACCAATGGCATGTGTGAAAAGATGAACCACCTGGTCCTGGGCCTCCTCAAGACGTTACCGCTAGAAGAGCGGAACCTGTGGCCGGAGAAGCTACCTGACCTGGTCGATATGTACAACAACATCCCTTGCAGCTCAACGAAATGCACCCCAGCATACCTGATGAGGGCTTGCCCCGGCCGGCTACCGGTGGATCTGGACATGGGATTGGAAGCCCCAGAAGCACTCCCTTCGACAGCTGAATGGGAAACTCGGCGGAGGGCGCAATACCGACAGATTCAGGAATATGTTGAGAAGAACTTGAGTCGAAGTCGGGAATAACAGGAGCAGCGCTTTAACCAGAAGGCATCTGCTGGCCCTTTCCAGCCTGGAGATGTAGTGCTGAAGCGGAAGAGGAGGACCCACAAGCTGGATGATCAATGGGAACGAACCCCATACGTCATACAGCCCACAGGATGGGAAGATGGGAAGGCCTATCACAGGGGTCAGGAACCTTTTTGGCTAAGAGAGCCGTAAACGCCACATATTTTGAAATATAATTCCGCGAGAGCCGTACAATATGTTTAAAGGGCCATTGACAGATCAATCGCTCCAATGTTCACTTAGTACAGCAAGGAATGCTCCTCCCTGCTGTATAAAGCCACAACTGGACTGAATCAATGGTAATTAGCAGTAAAAAAATCAAATAAATAACTTACATTGTGAACTTGCGATGTATGACATCAGTCCAGCAGTCTGGCTTCTTCTTTTTCCTGCGCATGACTGGAAGCTGGCATTCTTCCCACCTGATGTTGAGAGAATGCCAGCTTTGAGGCATTCGCAGAAGAAAGAAGCTGGACATGTCACACAACGCATTGTCAGTTATGTCAATTATCTATTTTATTATTTTACAGCGAATTATTGTTTAGGTCCAGCGGTGGCTTAGTGCAGCAGAGAGGAAAACTCCTTTGTGTACTAAGTGACCGCTGGAGCAATTGTATCTGTCAGTGGCCCAGACACCCTGCTCCCCATACAGCCTGCACCCCCCATATCACACACACACACTGCTCCCCATACAGCCTGCACCCCCCATATCCCACACACACACACTGCTCCCCATACAGCCTGCACCCCCCATATCACACACACACACTGCTCCCCATACAGCCTGCACCCCCCATATCACACACACACACTGCTCCCCATACAGCCTGCACCCCCCATATCCCACACACACACACTGCTCCCCATACAGCCTGCACCCCCCATATCACACACACACACACTGCTCCCCATACAGCCTGCACCCCCCATATCACACACACACACACACACTGCTCCCCATACAGCCTGCACCCCCCATATCCCACACACACACACTGCTCCCCATACAGCCTGCACCCCCCATATCACACACACACACTGCTCCCCATACAGCCTGCACCCCCCATATCCCACACACTACACCCCCATATGTCGCATACCCTGCTCCCCATACAGCCTGCACCCCCATATCACACACACTACACCCCCATATCTCACACACCCTGCTTTCCATACAGCTTACACCCCCATATCTCTCACACCCTGCTTCCCATACAGCCTGCACCCCCCATATCACACACACACACTGCTCCCCATACGGCCTGCACCCCCCATATCCCACACACACACACACTGCTTCCCATACAGCCTGCACCCCCCATATCACACACAATACACCCCCATATCTCACACACCCTGCTCACATATCTCACCCTGCCTGTACCCCAACTTACCCCTCTCAAACACTCTGCACCCCTTCACATCCTTCTGTCAGTCTGCAGCCCTCATATGCCCCTCACCCTGCAGCCCCCCTCACCCTCATGTCCCCTCTTTTCTTATTACCAGTCATCATGTGTCCATTATCTCCTTCAGGATCCAGCATGTCTTGCTTTCTGCCGGCCTCCTGTGTCTCCTCCCACACAGTCACATGGGCGTGACGTCATCGCAGGTCCTGCAGGATGGAGATTCCGTCTGCTGTGCAGGTCAGGACTAGCACTCCTGCAGCTCAGACATGGCTGGTGGCCTCTCCAGGTCAGGGGCCCCTCTACTGACACTGGGCTCCCCTGACTCACAGTTCGGCCACTACACAGCGGCACTACACATAGACGCAGAGCGGCTGCCGGGCCCCTATGTGTACTAGTGCCGCTGTGTAGTGGCCGGCCTGTGAGTCAGGGGAGCCCAGTGTCAGTAGAGGGGCTGCTCACTTCTCGTTCCCCCGCTGATCCGGTCTCCTCGGCGCGTCGTCCATTGCTGTCGCTCGCTGACCTCTCAGCAGGCGCGCAGTGATGACGTCACCGCGCTCGCTGCAGAGCTGTCAGAAGAACGCCGACAGTCACAGCGGGGAGAATGATAAGAGAGAGCGCCGCTCACTCTCTCATCATTGCTCTCAATTGTGCTGGCGCCGGCCCTGATCCTTCCCATAGACAGGTAGGAGCCCTGTCTGCGAGCCAGATACGGCCATCAAAAGAGCCATATCTGGCTCGCGAGCCATAGGTTCCCGACCCCTGGCCTATCAGATCAGTCGTGACCAAGGGGGCACTTTGGCCACGGTTTCCCGGGACCATCTAAAGAGGTCTAAAGAGTGGCCTACACAGAACGGCACGGTGATTCTTCCAGTGATACTGTTCCCACAACCCGTGGAGGAGGAAGTGATGGAAGTGGTCAACCGTGAGCCAGTGCCAGTGCCCAGGGATGAATCTGTGCCCAGCTCCCCTATGCCTCCGCCTACCCCACACGATAGCAGGGGCGAGGAACTGATTGTTCCCTCTTCCCCGCTGCCTGTCACCACTGACACCGGACCCCGGAGGTCCACCCGTCCCAACCTAGGTAGACCCCCACTTAGGTACAGGGAAACTACTATCTAGAGGGGGAAGAAAGCTGTGTGTGTGTTGAAAGTTTTGAAAAATGATAAGTGAATGATTAACCGAAGATTCATCTGATTAACAACTTGATTTGAAACCGGTCGTTGCCGGCACCGTTGTCCCCGTGGGGACTGTCTACAGTTTTGCATAAGGAACTACTTATGGACAAGCCCGTGAACTTGCAGGGCAACCACAAACTTGTGGAATGTAAATAAAAAATGTTTGGCTATACCGTGACCGCCTCCGGAGAGGCAGATTGGAGGATGGGCCCGCAGTGGAGCAGGCTGGGGCCCAGCCACCACCGGAACCGGTGGCGATCCTCTGGAGGGGAAGGACAGATCCCGCTCGGGTAACTTGGTGCAGGACTGGGGTCAAGGGGTGCTGCCTGTTTGCTTAGGGGCAGCATCAGGGCCAGGTTGCTTGGGTGGGAGAGAGCGGAAGCCTCAACGTTTAAGAGTATATCCCGATGTGGGAAGAAGTTATTTTACTTGTATTGTATGTCTGTTACCGTTTCTTATCTTTTTCTTTTTTTTAAATCAGATCTTTTTTTATTAAATCATTAGGGATTGTAACGTTGCGCCCTGCAACGTGGGGGTTTCACTCGCTTGCAGCGGTGTGAGGTAGCTTCAGCAACACACGTACACAGTCTCTTCATAGAAATTCTGGCAGTTTATTTAAAAACACTCAGCATAAACTGCCCTTAAACATAAACGATCCACGTACCGTGGGCATCCAGTCCATTACAAGTCCATAGTGGAAGTTTAGCAACTTCCCCACTCTCTGGCTCCTGCCAGCGTACAGCTCTAGCCGAGGTTCCTTCCAGCACCCAGGGCCCTCTGCAGACCCCTGTCTGTGTCTCCTCCTGGAGAGATTCGGCCCTACAGACCTGGCCTGGCTGCACTCACCTCAGACTCAATATCAGAGCCTTGTGATCAGCCTCCACACAGGCTGAAACACCCAGAGCTCCCGGCTCTGCTCTCGCTTGTTTCCAGCACACACACAAACTGGAAATCTAGAGCCAGTCTCTCTCTAGACTGCCCTAGACACACCCCACCCAGGTTCAGAGACAGGATTGCTTTAACCCCTGGAGCCACACCCACAGGTGGTAAGGAGTGTGTAATCAGCATCACACACCCTTCCATGGCTCTACATGTAATGCAATCCTGTGGAACCACAGGTCCCAGCCAGCTTCACATTGCAGAGCACCCACGCTTCTGCAAAACATGCCGGCCCTTTGTAATACAGCCGGTTGATACCTCACAGGATCAATACAGAGAGTATTTCACTTTTCATATAACTGATAACAATAAACAGATAAACACGTGATTTATAAATCAGGTTTTTTCTCTGCATATATGTAATCATAATTATATTATATAGCTTGAGCCTACAAATCTCGTGGCTCTACAAATAAACAAAACTTAAATTATGCAATAATGCCTCAGACTAACAGGAACACCTCCTCCATCAGCCGTGTCGCTCCACATCATATTGCTATACTCTCCCGCCCCTCCCTCTCCGTGCAGTCATCCATGAAACCATTCCAGTCCTCTCTCACCTCTTCATTCAAAGTCCACTTCGTCACAGAAAAAACTAGTTTTAATTCCCTTCCTCACACATGCCATCACTGCAGGAACAACAGTTACCGGTCCAGCATTGCATCCCGAACCTGTGCACTAGAGGGTAGGCCCGGCAACTCCATCCATGGCCGCCAAATGCTGTAAAACTTTTTCAATGTTTTTCTTTTTAAATAAACTCCCCTTTCCAATCTTATGACGTTATTTAATTTGTTTTTGAGCTCTGGTAATGTTGGTGGTAGAGGGTCTAACCAGTGATATGCAAGTAGTTTTCTTACTTGGTACAAGATACGTGCTATTCGCAGGGCTGTTGGAGAATCCGGATCCACTTCTCCTTCCCACAGACGCAACAGGCACAGGCGGGGCGACGGTTGTATTGTGATATGATATATTTGACCTATAAGTCCCAGGGTTTGGTTCCAGAAATCACCAATGTGTCCACACTCCCACATAACATGCATCAAATGGGCATCATCCTGTCCACACCTAACACACTGTGTGTTTGGTCTGAGTCCCATCTTAAATAGTAGACTGGGAGTTTTACATACCCTGTGGATGAGATATATTTGAGACAGCTTTTGGTACTCTGATACCGCCAGTTTAGGAACTTGTTCCAATATATCAGACCACTGGCCTTCTGTCAGGGGACCGACGTCTCGTTCCCATTTGCTTTCAACAATCAATGGATGTGTTTCCAGATGGGCAGGTAGTAATTTTTTATATAATTCCGAAATAAGACCCTTAGAGGACTCAGATGTAAGCAGCCTATGTAATGTTTGATTATGTGTCACTGTTACCGGGTTTGTCCTCCCCTGTCTTTCCAGTGCGTGTCTCAGCTGCAAATACTGATAAAAGAAGACATGCGGAAGGTGAAACTCCGTTCTCAGTTGTTCAAAGCTTTTAAGAGTATTATTTTGTAGTACTTGTGACACTAAATGGATCCCTTTATCCTCCCATCCTCTGAACCCTACTAATTTTTTAATTTCTGGCAAGTCGGGGTTCTGCCACAGTGGCCAGAGCTCTGTAGGTCCGCTTATCCCCAAAAGAGACTTACCCCTGTCCCACACCCGGAATATCATAGCCAGTGTGGGATATCGTGCCCCATTTATCTGTCTTTGTCCCACATCCAACAGGTAACCTGGGTACTTCCATACTGATCCCTCTCTCACTATATCACCACTGGTATCATACCCTCCTTCTTTGTCCCAACCCCTCAGATGTTGCATCTGGGAGGCTATATAGTATATATATGGGTTTGGTACCGCCAGTCCTCCCTCCTCCTTTCCCCGCTGTAGCACTTCCAGTCGAATCCTAGCTTGTTTTTTCTTCCAAATAAGTTCCCGGAATATTGTATTAATTTTTACAAAAAATTCCCTACATATCCACACTGGAGAATTATGTATAAGGTATAGTAATTGTGGCATCATTACCATTTTAATTAAATTGGATCTCCCGATATTTGATAGCGGCAAACGGCACCAGGTATGCACTTTTGCTCTGAATCGCTGTAACAGGGGTTCCAGATTTAGGGCCTGGAAATCCTTCGGGATTGGGCTGACAATTACTCCCAGATATTTAAACTCCCGGACCACAGGAACTGGGATCTGTAAGTCCGAAAAGTCCCCCGGAAGGGGGTCCAACAGCATTAAAGCCGACTTGGACCAGTTGATTCGTAGACCAGACCTCTGTCCAAATTCCCGAATGATATTCATTGCCGGCAAAATCGAGGAACGTACCCTGTCTAAATATAAGAGTAGATCGTCTGCGTATAATGATATCTTTTGTTCCACTGCTCCACACCGAAATCCCTCTACCTCCCTGGATTTCCGTATTGCCACTGCCAATGGCTCCACTGCAGTCGCGAATAGCAAGGATGAAAGCGGGCACCCCTGTCTAGTACCTCTTCCAAGAGGAAAAGACTCGGAGACCCTGCCATTAACCCTAACCTTCGCCACCGGTGAGTCATATAGCAGTTTTACCCAATTTATGAATCTATGTCCAAAGCCCATTTTCCGAAGTACCGCCCACATATATTCCCATTCAAGGCTATCGAACGCCTTAGCGGCGTCTAAAGACAAAATTGCCCTTTCCCCCGGTACCTCAGAACTATGTTGAATTCCCAAATATAATTTCCTGAGATTCATAGATGTGGCTCTGCATGGAATGAATCCTTTCTGATCACTCTGCACTATAGATGAGATGACTCGGGACATCCCATTGGCGAGCACCTTGGCCAGCAATTTAATGTCTGTTTGTAGGAGAGAAATTGGGCGATACGAATCCAAGATCTCTGGATCTTTTCCGGGTTTTAATATTAAGACTATTAAGGCTTCCCTCATAGAGGGCGGGAGGACCCTCTGCCTTTCAGATTCTTCAAATACCTTAAGTAGTTTGGGTAGCAGTAAGGGTGCATACGTTTTATAAAACTCTCCAGGCAGGCCATCTGTTCCCGGAGCTTTTTCATTTTGTGTCTGGCCAAGCGCTTCCTCCAGTTCTTCCAATGAGATGTCCCGGTCCAGCAATTCCCTGTTTACATCACTCAGTGTAGGAAGAGAGAGAGCATCCAAATACTGCTCAATCTCAGTCTCCGTGAGGTCACAGTCTGATGTGTATAGCCGCATATAATACCTCTTTATTTCTCTTATTATATCCTCGCTTTCTGTTACAAAGTCACCTGATTCCGTCTTTAACCTATTTATATAAGAGGATCCTTCCTGTGCTCTAATGACTGTGGCCAGTAGGTGCCCCACGCCCTCCCCCGCCATTAAATAATTTTGTTTAAGGAAATAGCGTTTATTTTCTGCCACCGACATGAGATTTTCTTTGAGTGACATCTGTGCCTTCTCTAGAGTGTTTTTAGTTTCTACTGACGGGTTGAGCACCACCGCGGCCTCCACATCAGATACCTTCTGAATCAGACTCTGGGTGTAACATTTGGTTTGATTTTTGCGTATGCATATTTCTCTAATATATATGCCCTTTACCACAGCTTTCATAGAGTCCCAAACTATATGTGGCGGTGCAGAGCACTCATTAAGATGAAAGTATTCCAGAATGTTATCATATAAAGATCCCCCAATAAGCTGGATCCAGAGGGGATTAAGTTTCCAGATAGGCCTGGGCAGAGCGAGGGGGTTTCCCCATGCAAGCGTAACATGTAATGGTGAGTGATCAGATACACTTCTAGGTAGGTAGGCCACCTTTTGTGTATATGAGGCCATAAGTGCGTTTCCAATAGCCAAGTCTATCCGTGACATGGTGTGGTGGGAGCTAGAGTAACAGGAGAATTGTTTGGTTGTGGGGTGTTGGGCACGCCAAAGATCTACAAAACCCAGCTCTGTTAGCATTCTAGCAAATGAAGTCGGGGCGGCGTTCTCCGATATGTTTCCCGAGTGTAATTTATCTAGATAGGGGATTTTAATAATTACTTACATCCCTATCAAAAGCGTCGGCACAGATGGAAGGGAATCTAAAAATAGACAATATCCTTTTTACCGGTTCGACTGAATATGGTGGAGGGATATATATCGCAACCAGAATAAATTGTATACCATACAGCGTGAAAAGCAAACATACAAATCTGCCCCCCGGGTCAATCACTGATTTGGTACATGAGAAAGGGATGGATTTGTGCACCAACACACTCACACCCCGTGCATGGGTCGAGTATGTGGAATGATATTCATGCGCGATCCATCCCTTCCTCAGCCAATGAACATTATCCCTGACCATGTGGGTCTCGGAGAGACATAAAATAGCCGGTAAAAGTTTCTGTAGGTGAGTAAATATAGCACATCTTTTGTTCACATCTCCGAGCCCTCTAACATTCCACACTACAATATTTAAAGATGTCGCCATAAGCGTAGACTAAGATATGATCCGGACGGATACTTCATACCTGGAGGAGAGAGGCGTTCTCCACCGATTCTCAAAAACATTAGGTTGAGCGATACGACTGAGGCACACCACACTTCCCAAACAGATTGCATCATACAACAATAAACAAGAAAAACAAGGCGAGAGATAGGGCTCCGCACACCAGTGCGCAGTGCCCCTGCCCTCAAAATCAAGTGTATCTTACACATTTCTCCCAAATAGAGAGAATCAGGGCTAAAAATACGCCCCAAATCCATGCAGGGAGGGGGGTCCACAACTCACTAGTGCAGCGTGTGTCCACAATGAACCGGCCGTCTCCCAACCTGGATCCTAGATGAATTTAACTGTAATGAGCTCACCAGCATAGCGTCCCAAACAAAAACAACGCCTGGCGACAGAAAGGGAAATCTCAGGTATTCTTCCTCCTCAGGGATCTCTCATTGATATCCAGCCAAGACAATGCCGCCCCAGCCGTATCAAAAAGATGAGTCTCTCCGTTCGCAGCAATCCGCAGCTTAGCAGGGTACATCATGGAATATGGCACTTGTAGGTTGCGCAATCGTTTTTTGATCTCAATAAATTGCGCTCTTTTACGTTGCACTTCCATGGAGAAATCAGGAAATATTGATATCTTCCTCCCATCAATTGCAAGTTCTTTGATATCTCTGGCTCTGCGCAGGATAGTGTCCCTATCTTTATAGTGCAGTAGTTTAATCAGAATAGGACGTGGGGGTGCTCCCGGCTGTGGGGCACGCGCAGGGACCCTTTGCGCTCTTTCAATGGTGAAAAAAGAGGATAGTATGTCTTTTCCCATGGTGTCTTTAAGCCATTTTTCAAAGAAATTCAGTGGGTCATTGCCCTCCATCCTCTCTGGGACCCCCACCAGTCTCAAATTACTTCTGCGGGAGCGGTTCTCTAAATCATCCACCTTGTTTAGCAGTGTGGAGATATTTTGCGTGGCCTTTCCCAGCTCTCGTGACATTGGTGGTAATTTATCCTCTGTTGTACTCATTTTTCCTCCAGCTCCCCCATTCTGACAGTCATCCCTTGCAGCTCACGTTTAATACAGGCCATATCTGAGGTGACAGTTCCCATCTGGCTGCTTAGAGTGGCTAATGTGGTATTGCAAGAGTTAATTGCTGCCAGAATGTCTCTCAGTATGGCCTCAGTGAAAACAGGTGTTGTTTACTCCACATCTCCCCCTCCTCCCTCTGCCAGCGCAGGCCTCTGTGCCTGCATATCTTGTGCTGCTGAACATGCAGGGCCCAGGGTACTCACAGTCTCACCGTCGGGTATGTTTTGACCCTGCTCCAGGGCCCGTTCAGCGCTGCCATCGGGTGCCTCGTTGTAGGTAGGCTCTGTGCCAGGGGCCACTCTGGCAAACCGCTCCAACCTGCTTGCTACTCCCACTGCTCTAGCTCGGGATGGTGTGGATGCCGGCGGCGCCATATTGGATTCTTCAGAGGCGCGCTCCTGCGCGTCTCTGTCCCTTTTATTGCTGCTGCGGGTCGGCATATCCTGGCTGTGCTCGCTTCCCCGGGTGTTATATTTAGTGTTGCAGCCCTCCAGGGTCGGTAGTGCCTGTCAGCAAGGCCGGTGTGCAGGATATTTCAGGATCCAGGCAGGAGCTCACCCACGCTGCTTCCTCTCTACATGAGGTCCAGGCCACGCCCCCGTTTCTTATCTTTTTCAGTTGGTGAAAATAAAACCGGTGATGGACGGGCAGCCCGCGGAGGGTCTGCATTTAACTAAGGGGGAATGTGGCACCCTGGACAAGCCAGGGGCCACAGAGAACAGCACCAACACACCCCACACTCCCAGCAGGCACATCAAGGTCAGACACAAAACCCTTGTTGCCTTCCTCCAGGGACTGATGTCCACACCAGGGGGTGGAGCCAGGCAGTTGGTCTCCGCCCACCAAGGCGTTCACAGTCCTGGAGGAGGGAAGAACAGAGAGTCTAGTTTGGACAGTGAAAGTGGAAGGAGGAAAGTGTAGTAGTGGAGCAACTGACTGACAGCGTCCGGGTGTGTGGCCCGGACAGAACAGCAAGGTTGGCAGACGGTGGTGACCGTCTGCAGAAGTGGCCTATCCGAGTTACCGTAAGGACCGTGGACGGGCGGTGGCCCGGCGGTACCGGACCGGTACACAAAGAAAAGCCAGCACCATCCTGGCAGGGGCTTTTCGGACCCCGGCAAGGCTAGGAGTCGCCGTGAATTTGCCGAATCCGTTAATGAAGGGGACCTCCTGGGTTTCCAAACAGTCAACACCCGACAGAAGGCAACAGTCCAACCGTTTAAGGGAGACACCGCCACCGCCAAAGGCAACCGATTCTCAGGGCCAGCGCCTGCGGGCAAAAGGGGCTCCTCTGGCCCATATCCAAGTCGGGGAGCGGGTTACCAGTGGGAACCCATCGGAACTAACACAGTACATAGGTGCAGGGAAAGGCAGTCACCACCAACCTGCAGGGAGAAACAACCGCAGCCGCCTGTGGGACCCGTCCATCCAGCCGTGTGTTTTACCGAGAACTGTGTCTTCATCATTGGGCTGAGTGAGTACCACCGTGCCGTGCGGCACAGCACTGCCCTTGTGACCCTGCACCTCACCAGGTCCCGCAACCCGCCTGCCATCATCCCTACCTACCCCATCACCGGGCCCCGGGACAACCAACCCCCCTACTCACGGAGGGGAGAACTACCAACAAAGCTGCTCCCTGTCACCACTCCCGTGATCCCCGTCTAGAGCAGCGGTGGTGTCACAGATATCACCACAACTGTGGGTGGCGTCACGGACAATAATCAAATCCCCTTTTCACTCACGGGTGAGGAACGCCGCTCGAGTCCCCGGGATCCGGCCCACCGCTCGAGCCACCACCGAGCAGCAGCAGCAGCCGGACCCGAGCAGTGGGAGAGCGCAGCATCACCTCCTCCGCCCGCGACATTGGCAAGACAGGTTGCCCAGTTACCGACTGCAGGGCAAGTGACAATTGGCAGTCTGGATTGGCCCATGGGGGATAGCTAGTGCTGAGGGAAAGAGAAAGACTCCAAGAGTTCATTTGGGAACTACCAGAGTTGAGAGCGGATGTACAGGTCCATTAGGTCGTTTTGGTCACCTTCTGTAGGTGACTTGTGGTGGCTGCAACATTGAGACTAAACAAGAGTAGCATGAGAATATGACTTTACATACAGATTGTGGTTGTAATGAAGGAGGGTGCCGCTCTCTTTCACAAGGACGACTCTAGGTGTGGAGCAGACTTTTGAGCTGGGTTGCAGCTGTGGGCCGGTGTCCATTACCTCTGCTGCCAGTTGTCGATGTAGGCAACAGTTAAACATTGTGTGACAGGTTTGAGAAGTAAACACGCAGCCCAGTATCAGGAGACAGTCAGGGAATGCTGAGATTAACTCTTAAAGGTTTGGTGCCTAAGGCTCACCCCGGCGAGCTCAGGGAAGTTGCAAGACTAGACAGCAATCGGGGCCCAGAAGCAGACAGCGGTGAGAAGAGTGGAGGAACAGAGATACAGGTGCGGACAAGTTTCAAGATAGCAGGGATAGGTCGAGTGAGAGTACCCCAAAGAAACACTAAAAGTAGAACCATCAGGAGTCAAACCATGTCTGTCATAATGTGGAAAGAATAAACTGTTCACATTTTGCTTTGCTTAGAGTTCTTTAGTGTCACGTGTTTGTCTACTGCATCTACGATGGGGACTGGCTGCAGGGTAATGGACACCAACCAGAAGAAAATAGTAATTGTAGTACACAGCCCGAAGCTGTACACACACTAACTCTCTCTGGCAAGGAAGTGCGGAGGCCCGCGGCCCACCGTCTATACCAACCTTCAAAAGTGTTCCTGCAAGCAGGATAGTTTATGGCACAACCCTTCAAAAGTGGCTGCGAGAAAGATGCCTGCGATGAAACGTCTACTGCCCATTCAAACAAAGATGGAGGACATGGCCTGGGACCAAGCATGAGCCTCACAATGGTCCTGAGGAAAAAGAAAGCGAAGCTGTAGCCTGTACGCTTGAAAGCGGAGGAAATGCCCCATGTTCAGTGGTGCCTGGCTCCTGTGGGTACACCTGAGAGAGAGACCACCCTTCCCAAGAAGCTCATGGGGATCGTGCGGTGGCCTTGAAAAAAAATAGGAGGAGCCGATAAAGGCTCCCTACTGGAATGTGCAAACCCAGAAGATGGAGACGCCCATGAACTTTGAAAATGTGTAGGACAATAGTAATAATATTGCCATTTTATATGTTGTAATGTGTTACAAAATAGTTTTAGTTGGGGATGACCATATTTCAGAAGGGATGAATGTAGGAGGTGGTTGCACCACCCTCCCCCTTTTCAGTTTGCGCCTTAGGAGGTAGTCTATTATAGATTTTGACATGTATCTAGGATAATTATATATTTGTTGATACCATCCTTTTTCAACTTCAGCTACTAACCATGCAGGGTGCCCAAAGTTTTTGCATCTGCCCCTTTCCCTTTTTTGTTAATTTAAAAATGTAAAAAATTAAAAATAGTTATTTTTTTGCATAAAATACAAAGGAAATTTGTCATCTTTAACTTGAAAATTCTTTGCTATCTTCTTATAGCCTTCTCCTGATATTGGGCCTCCACCATTTTCAGAGTGCTAGGCAGCTTATTAGAAGAGCCCATATCTGCTGTTTTTTGGCACAAGGTTAGAGGAGGCAGGGTTTTTTACAAAGCTGAGAATTTTGCATCATTTGGCAAAATAATAATAATTTTAAAGATAACGAGGGGTCCCCCCCTATTTTTTGCAGGTAACTAAGGTGAAACAGACAGCGGCAGCCTGCAGACCACAGCTGGCAGCTTCACCTGGGATGGTAATCCAAAACAGAGGGTGCCCAACGCTGTTATTTTAAATTAAATAATTTAGATTTAATTAGATCATCAGCCAAGGTAAAGCGAACAACTGTGGTCTGGTATTCTCAGACTAGGGAGGTCTACGGTGATTGGATCCTCCCCAGCCTAAAAATAGCAGTCCGCAGCTGCCCCAGAAGTGGCGCATCCATTAGATGTGCCAATCTTGATGCTTCACACCAGCTTATCCCGTTGCCCTGGAGCGGTTGCAAACGGGGTAATATATGGGGTTGATACCAGCTGTGTAAATGTCACCTGGTATCAAGCCCTGGCATTATTGATGTCGCCGTGATTATCAGATACCCAACATCACAAACCCAGTCAGTAATTTAAAAAAAAAAAACAACAAAATTTAATTTGAAAAACACTCCCCAACACATTCCCTCTTTCACCAATTTATTGGAAGGAAAAAAAAAAAAAAAAGAATCCGGGTCCGGCTTAATCCAATAAGGGGGCCCCACGACGATCCATACTCACTATCCCAGTTAATAAAGAACAGAATGTTCCCCATTAGCTTGGAGAACAGTGCAGTAATCTGAGCTAACATCATTAAGTCACTGCAGGGCATGAGGAGCGCCGACGTCATGAGGTTAGCTAGGTACATTACCTGCGGTGATTAATTCCGCTGATCTTGTGTTCACAAGCGAAGTATAGAGAACTGCACGTGATGTCAGCGCTAGTCACAGCCTCAGGTCGCTCGTGAGACTTGATGTGAGAACATGGTGGGCATGAAATTTAGTGACGAGCACAGACACGAGTTCAGCGGAGATCATCACAGCAGGGAATGAACTTAGCTAACCTCGATGTCGGTGTTTGTCATCCCCGCAGTCGCTCACACACTGCTGTGCGAGAAGCTGCTGACACACTGCTGTGGGAGCAGCTGCAGGGCTGGCGGGTGGAATGGGACACAGACTGCAGGGGCACCAGACGGACGCCACATGGAAGTGACTCCATGTGGCTTCCGGGAATTTTGCGGACCCATTGAATTGTATTGTGTCACGGTCCACAATTACGTAACAGAATAACAACAATGGAACGGATACCAATGGTTTTTTTTGTAGGAACTGATGGCACACGGAAGTGCTTCCATGTACCATCCGATCCTACACAAAATACTTTGAAAAGATGGCCTTGTAAGTGGGGCCGCAAAAAAAAGGAACTGAACAGGACAAACGGAATGGTCATGTGAATGAGCCCTTAGCGATCAGTATTTTAGACTAGGGGTGGAAAAACTTATGCATGCCACTGTACATACAAATAAGAGGCTATTATCTCACATAGTTACGAAGCCCCTGATTGATTTCCATGAACGCTAAAGGGTGGAGGTCATACATGCATGTGTGACACCCCTGACCTTTTCAGGGTGTCACAGGGAACTGCACTCCTTTCCTTATGGTGCAGAACTCACCCTCCATGGTTCTGGGATCCTAACTATTGGTATTGCTTCCATCAGCATTTAAATCCTAGTCACCTCACACCACACCCTGTCAGGCACACCAGTGAGTGGTCTAGCTGGAATAGGGCCACCCGTCTAGGGGTCAGGCAGACTGGTGGGAGGGACTTAGTCGGGAGAGCTGGGTAGTAGCCCTCAGAGAGTGAGGAGCTAGAGGAGTTGTAGCTCCCTGGGAGACTTTGGCTAGGTGGAAAATTTGGTCTGGGACCGGAGGAGTCGGAGACCCGGTCGCAGGGTATTGGAGAAAGGTGCCAGACTTCGTTTTGGAGAACGGTCGGCACCGGAATATCTAGTAACTGGACCGGTACCGAGCATGGTGGGGTACTGAACCCTAGATTAGGGAGTAGCTTCATGCAACCTGATAATTAACCTGTGGAGGATAGTCTCTTTATGAACTTTCCCCAAGAGCTCAGAGATCGAAGGCACCAACACAACAAGGGAGATAGGGCTTTACAACCCATGCAGCCAACTGAAATCCCAAGTGTCAGCCATTGAGAGCACAGCTCTTCTATTTAAAGTATAGGGAACGGGACCCCGACAGCTTCAGGCCGAGGGGTCACTCTGAAACATCTAAACATCAGTGCATGGAGGCAGGTCAGGACCATCAGCAATACCAACAGTAACGGATTCCCGGACGGGCTCCCCAGAGTGGCAGTGGCACCCAGAGATTTGGTTTACTCCTTTGTCAGTCTACGTAATGGTCGCACCAACATCCACACGGCCTGAGTGAGTACGCTGCTCCCCTCCCTGTGTCCTGCCTGCTGCATAGTCTGCACCACGCTTCCCTGCACCTCCACCATCCAAAGTCCCGGGGCCTCCCCTACCCGTGGAGGAAACGTCATCTGGCTGCCCCACTCCATCTCGCCCGGGTACACCCATCGGCAGCGGCGGAACTCCCCTTACCGTGAACCACGGGTGGCGTCACGAACACTAACCCCCTGTACACAGTCCCCCTTTTTGTTTTTGAGTGGCCGCGAGCCCCCGGGTCCGGAGACCCTCGACCTACAGCAACCCCCGGATCCGAGCAGTCCGACTGCTGCAGGGGCAGTACACGTGTGTATGCGGGTGGATGTAACAGGAATATAATTTCAACGGTATGGCAGCTTTATAAGAGGAGATGTTAATTCACTTTCGCTCTCTCAGAAGACACATCTGCATGTTTTTCTCACTATCTGACATGAAATCAGAATAAACCTTTCCCGTTTTTAGGTCAATTAGGAACCAAAATTATTTATATTTACCAAATGCCAGAATAATGAGAGCGAGAATAATACATTTTTATTCTTATAGTGACAACATATCTCGCAGCTCTTTACAATTCAGAGGGGACATGTACAGACAATATGAGACATTACAAAATAACAAATTTCAGATACCAAGATGAGTGAGGGGACTGCTAGTCAGCTTACAGTCTATGAGGAGATGGGGGAGGCACAAAAGGTGAATGGGGGGGGGGGGAAGCTTGTCATTTTTGGTCCAGCCATCAAAATAATAGGTGATTCAAGTTCAGTTCCATGGACCATTCACCAGCCAGAATTTACACAGAGTATAAAAAAGTACATGAAGAGGAATGCAATTAGAAGATACAGGGGACAAGAATTGGAACTAAATTTTATGAAGAGCAGAAAGGGACTAGATTAGATCAGGGCAGTGAGGTGATAGGCTAGTCTAAAGAAATGCGTTTTTTGGGCCCAAAAGGTGTGGATGTTGGTAGTTAATCAAATTATTCTTGGTACTGTGTTCCAGAGCATTGGCGCAGCTCATGAGAAATCTTGAAGACGGGAGTGGGAGGTTCGAATTATTTAGGATGTCAGTCTTAGGTCATTACCAGAACGGAGCGCACGGCTGGGGTGATAGATGAGGGCGGAGATGTAGGACAGTGCGGAACTGTGGAGCGCTTTGTGGGCGAAAGTGATAAAGTTATATTGTACTCTGTAGCAGATAGACAACCAGTGCAATGACTGGCACAGAGCAGAGGCATCAGTGAAGCAGTTGGAGAGGGAAATGATCCTGGCTTCAGCATTCAGGATGGATTGGAGAGGGGAGAGTTTAGTAATAGGTAGACCAATTAGTAAGAAATTACAGTAATCCAGGTGAGAATGGATAAGAGCGACAGTAAGACTTTTTGCAGAGTCAAGGGTAAGAAAAGGTTGAATTCTAGAGATGTTTTTGAGGTGCAGTCGACATGAGCGAGTGAACGAATTCTGAGGACTGAAGGAGACATCGGAGTCAAATATAACCCCAAGACAGCAGGCATGCTGTTGGGCTGTAATGGTAGAACCACACACAGAATAATATTGGGTTTGGGAAGGTTAGACAAGGGAGGAAACAAGAGAAGTGCAGTTTTTGACAAGTTCAGTTTTAGATAGAGGGAACATGATGTTGGAGACAGCAGACAGACAATCACTAGTATTTTGTAATAATGCAGGGGTGATGTCAGGAGACGATGTGTACAGTTGGGTGTCATCAGCATAGATATGGTATTGTAAACCAAATCTGATGATTTGTCCAATAGGAGCTGTGTATAGAGAAAGGGAGTAGGTCTAGGACTGAACCCTGAGGAACTCAAAATCATAAGGGGAAGAGGAGCCGGCAAAAGATACAATGAATGAGCGGTCAGAGAGAGATAAGAGGAGAACAAGAGAATGGTGTCCTTGAGCCCGATAGAGCGAAGCATAGTGAGGAGGAGCTGGTGATCCACAGTATCAAATGCAGCAGAGAGATCCAGGAGAATCAACAGGGAGTAGTGACCATTAGATTTAGCGGTTAGTAGATCATCAGACTTTAGTAGGAAGAGTTTCAGTAGAGTGTAAGGGTACCTTCACACTTAGCGATGCAGCAGCGATCCGACCAGCGATCTGACCTGGTCAGGATCGCTGCTGCATCGCTACATGGTCGCTGGTGAGCTGTCAAACAGGCAGATCTCACCAGCGACCAGTGAACAGCCCCCAGCCAGCAGCGACGTGCAAGCGACGCTGCGCTTGCACGGAGCCGCCGTCTGGAAGCTGCGGACACTGGTAACTAAGGTAAACATCGGGTATGGTTACCCGATGTTTACATTAGTTACCAGAGCACACCGCTTAGCTGTGTGTGCAGGGAGCAGGGAGCCGCGCACACTGAGCGCTGGCTCCTTGCTCTCCTAGCTACAGCACACATCGGGTTAATTAACCCGATGTGTAATGCAGCTACATGTGCAGAGAGCAGGGAGCCGCGCACACTGTTTAGCGCTGGCTCCTTGCTCTCCTAGCTACAGTACACATCGGGTTAATTAACCCGATGTGTAGTGCAGCTACATGTGCAGAGAGCCGGAGCCGGCAGCACAGGCAGCGTGAGAGCTGCAGAGGCTGGTAACTAAGGTAAATATCGGGTAACCACCTTGGTTACCCGATGTTTATCTTGGATACAGCTTACCTCAGCTGTCAGACGCCGGCTCCTGCTCCCTGCTCGCTTCATTTGTCGCTCTCTCGCTGTCACACACAGCGATCTGTGTGTCACAGCGGGAGAGCGGCTTTGAAGAAAACGAACCAGGGCTGTGTGTAACGAGCAGCGATCTCGCAGCAGGGGCCAGATCGCTGCTCATTGTCACACACAGCGAGATCGCTAATGAGGTCACTGCTGCGTCACAAAAAGCATGACTCAGCAGCGATCTCGGCAGTGAGCTCGCTGTGTGTGAAGCACCCCTAAGGAGCGGAAACTAGATTGTAGAGGGTCAAGGAGAGAGTTATCTAACAGATAGCGGATTAGACTGGAGTGGTCCAAGTGTTCCAGAAGTTTGGAGATTAAGGGGAGATTAGAGACTGGTCTGTAGTTAGCAGCGCAGTTGTGGTCCAGGGATGTTTTTTTACGTAATGGGTGTATATGCTGGCTTGTTTGAAGGAGGAGGGAAAGACACCAGAGGATAGACAGATTGAATATTTTAGTTAGACAAGTGTTGACAGCTCCTTATTCTTAAAGTTCATGGCAGTTATGCAGATTCCATTTTCATACTTTAATTTCTACATAGAGAAACCAAGGGAAAAATTGTGAAAACATACCCTGCTGTAACTAAATAAAAGCATAGTGCATATAAACATAGGGTACTTAGTAAACACTGTTTTTGATCAAAAAAAGCATAAAGCTATCCCACCAACGCCAAGGTGTACCCAGTTGGGATAGTACCTACACTCTCTAATATTAAAACCTTACCATGGGTCTAAAATAGGCCTCAATGTGGCTAAGGGCTGAGAGCGACCGGGTCCCAACAGGACACACACAGTCAGGGGGATTCACAGAATGAAATGTCCAGCTCACCAAGAGGGAGGGCCACACCCCATTTGTACTGAATACAAAAAAAACTACATAAAAACAAAAAAGTGAGCCGGAGTATAAGATGGTATACATGGAGCTTCTGAGCTCATGTTCACACTGGCCATTAGACAAAGAGAAACCAAGGGAAAAATTGTGAAAACATACCCTGCTGTAACTAAATAAAATAATATTAAAACCTGTGATTCTGTGAATCCCCCTGACTGTGTGTGTCCTGTTGGGACCCGGTCGCTCTCAGCCCTTAGCCACATTGAGGCCTATTTTAGACCCATGGTAAGGTTTTAATATTAGAGAGTGTAGGTACTATCCCAACTGGGTACACCTTGGCATTGGTGGGATAGCTTTATGCTTTTTTTGATCAAAAACAGTGTTTACTAAGTACCCTATGTTTATATGCACTATGCTTTTATTTAGTTACAGCAGGGTATGTTTTCACAATTTTTCCCTTGGTTTCTCTTTGTCTAATGGCCAGTGTGAACATGAGCTCAGAAGCTCCATGTATACCATCTTATACTCCGGCTCACTTTTTTGTTTTTATTTAATTTCTACATATAGCTATTGTATTGTTCATGTCAGTATTCATACAGCAGTTTCTGCTTTACATTTATTCACCTTGCACTGTCAATGGTGTGCAACCCTTCTCTTTATATAGTGACGTTTTTTGGTGGGTTTTTGCACCTAGATCAGACTTAGAATGGTGTTCCAGGTGTTATATCTTAATTGACAGCTGGGGTGACAGATTTAAGGAGATGTGAGGAAATAGGGCAACTGGTGCAGGTAGTAGGATGAGAAGATGCAAGGAGCATGGTAACAACTTCTGTGACCAGATCAAAGAGTTTGAGTAAGCCATTTTTATTACTTTCTGCAAAGTCAAAAGTTTACCTACATTTCATTAGTATTTGGTAGCATTGCCCTTAAACTGTATAACTTGGGTGAAACATTTTGGATATCCTTCCACAAATGTCTCACAATATTTAGTAGGAATTTGAGCCCATTCCTCCTGACAGAACTGGTGTAACTGAGCCATGTTTTTAGGTCATCTTGCTCGCGTCTGCCTTTCAGCTTTGCCCATAAATTTTTAATAAGACTGAGGTCAGGGTTTTGTGATGGCCACTTCAAAACATTCACTTTGTTATCCTTAAGCCACTTTGTAACCAGTATGGCAGTATGCTTAGGGTCATTATCCATTTGCAAGACCCATTTCCACCCAAGATTTAAGTTCCTGGCTGATGTCTTGAGATGTTGCTTCAGTATTGCCACAATATTCTTTCCTCATGATGCCATCTACTTTGTGAAGTGCACCAGTCCATCCTGCAGCGAAATATCCCCACAACATGATGCTGCCACACCTGTGTTTCACAGTTGGGATGGGGTTCTTAGACTTCAATGCTGCTCCCCGTGTTCTCCAAATATAATGATGGTCATTTTGGCCAAACAGTTCAATTTTAGTTTCATCAGACCACAGCATGTCTCCAAAAATGAAGATCTTTGTTCCTGTGTGCATTTGCAAACATTAAGCAGGCTTTTTTATGTTTCTTTTGGAGTAATGGCTTCTTCCTGGCAGAGTGTCCTTTCAGCCCATGTTGATACAGTACTCATTTCACTGTGGATAATGACACAATCGTACCAGCTTTTGCCAGCATTTTCACAAGGTCTTTTACTTTTATTCTTGGGTTAATATGCACATGTCTGACCAAAACACGTTCATCTCTGGTACACATAGCGTATATCTTTTCAGAGCTGTATGATGGCTGTTTTCACTTGTTTGTTACCATCTTGTTTGTACAGATAAACAAGGCACCTTCAGGTATCTGGAAATTGCACCCAAGGATGAACCAGACTGATGAACCATCATCATATGGCATAGTATTCAGTGTATGTAAACCTTTGACTTGACTTTGCAAAAAGTAATAAAAATGCCTTAAAAACACACTCTCTCTCTCATTATTCTGGCATTTGGCAAATTTTCATAATTTTAGTAATCCTAATTAACCTAAAATGGGAAAGGTTTATTCTGATTTCATGTCACATAGCGAGGAAAAACGTGTTTTTTTTAGATAGTGTATGTAAACTTTTGGTTTCAATTTGTATGTCTTCTAGCAGGACAACTTTAATCTTTTCTATAAAACCAGGGAGTCGTAATTATTGTATTTTCCCCTACCCCAAGTTTTCATGTGTCTCCAATGCTGCAGACGCAAAAGGAACACATTTCGGAGACAGCAAGACAGAGGCAGGAACCTGGGACAGTCCCTCTTAATACAGAACATTTTGGATTTTTTTATTTTATTCTTTATTTTACACAATATGACATTATTAATATATATATATATAAATGACAAGAATTCTAAGCTTACTTTCTGAAATCACAGCATTTATGTCGTAATAAAGGGAAAAAAGGCAAGATAGAGCTGGGTAACTAAATGGGTTAGGAAAGCTCTGGCTTCACCATGAACAGGCGCTGAGCTCTGAACTTGCAGTTGCACAGGCACACATTCACTATTGATAGGGTAATCTAGCCTTACAAACCCACGGAAAAACACTGACAAAGGGGTACATACTGTCAAACAGTTGACAAAGTGGAACCCATCATCGGATTCATGTTGGTTGAACTGTTTCATGGTAAACATTTTATAAAAAGACGGCTATGGGACAGATTTAAAGCTTTTACATCAGTCTTCTGACCTAAAAAACTTTGAATAGTCACATAATTTTGGTGCAGCTGGAGGCTACGCTAATATTATGTAACTTTTGGACTTCATTTTTGCTCAGCTCTAAGTTGAAGCTAGGGCAGTAGGGGGATCACCGCTTACCACATTCATGGTGAGCAGCTCTCAAAACGCACTCGAAGTAGGATTTGTGGTGAGGAGGACATTGAGGTATATGACTAAGGAAGCTGCAAATCCGAAAAGCATAGAATGCTAATGACTTCAGCCTTTGCCAATGTTTTTTCGCTAAAGTTTTTTTTATCCAATAAAGAAGTCTGCAAGTTTGCGAAGCTGGTTTTCCTCCTCTTTATAGTTGCACACATCTTGGCAGAAACCATTTCGTGCTCCAGACTACTGTTCAAACGGATTATCACAAAGAGTTGGTTTTTCTGTCTATTTGCACATAGGTGTATGCTACTCATCCGGCGCTCCCAATTCATTTCAAAATGTGCTTGTCTTCATGAATCAGGAGCGTCTGACTCCAACACATCTCATCATCAAGACCTGCATCCTCCAGGCTGCCTTGATCCCTTTGACGGACTGGTTTCTTCTTTTGCACACACGTAGAGAGAGTCTAGTCAGTCAACTGGATCTGGATGGGAAGATGATGGCCGATGGCTCGCCTAGGAATTGTCAGCCAATCCCTAGACAGCTTTTAAATGTATATTTTTATATGAAACACATCAGCAATTCCAAGTAAAACATGCCTCAGTGATTCATGAAGCCAATGGTCCCCTTTAAAACTTCCATACATGGATATATTTTTTAAAATAAAAAAACAATAGTCTCTATAACCTAGCTGTGTGAACATACACCTAAAGCAATAGTGTTGCCACAAATATTTATTTCTTTATTTTTATTAAAACCGGACATGATTGCTGCTGTTTGCGTTTATGAAGTCTAACAGTATATGAGGGTGAGAGTCCTAAAAAAAATTGTTTTGGGGGGGGGGGGGGGGAGGAGGGGTTCAGCATCTTTAAACCTTTAAAATCTATACATAGAATTACAAAAAGTGAAAAAAGTTTTATTTTCATTTCAGGGTGGGAAAGGAATAAAGTTATACATCTATAGAAAAAGACCTGCTCGTCAGTCACATCTATAAGCTTAAATAACATACAAATATTTACACACATTTCCAAGTAGGTTCATCAAGTGGCCTGATAAAGTGCTTGATTTTCTCCTGCTTTTCTAGGCAACAGTCCCTGTTCTACTATCGACAGGTGCAAGATTGTGCAATCATATTTTCATATTCTTTATAGAGGATATTTCCTCCAGGTTCAATCATAAGAACACTGATTGGACCATAGGAGTAAGGGACACAAGAAGGACGTGGGACATTTCCATCAACCATCTGATTAATAAAGTTTTGAATAATGGCGTGGTTGGGCGCGTTATACCCCGAGTGAAGAAGTCTCGGGCAGTCTCCTTTGCAGTATCCAGGGTTGTACCTGTGTGGTGCAATGATCCAGTGATCCCATCCTAGTTGATGAAAACTAACCCAGAATGGACGGAGCGAGCAATGATTCTTGAGCTGTTCACTTTGGTTGGTAATTTTTGGAAGCTTAATGCCAATAGTCCCCACTTGACGTGGTTTCCTTTTCAACACACGTGGCTTTTCTGAAAAAGCAGTTAAAATTTTCTCACTAGACCAATTGGGTAATTTTGGACTGAAGTATATAAGCAAGAAAGGGATGTGGGACGTGGAAACAGCCAGGGATCTTGCGTTGCGTTTCCCAATACTCTGGCATATGCGTTGGACATGTAAAGTTCGGTTTGCATCCTCCAGTACAGATTTGATGTGGACAGTGATATCTGTCTCAGCCCACACCCAAATTCCAGGTGGCACTTTTGTCTTGGAGAAGTGTCTGGCACGTGGCAGAAGATCCACCTTGCATAGGTAATAACTTCCTCCAAAAGTCATCGTGCGTGGATACATCACAGTTGCCTTGATCAGCTCCTCTGTTGTTATGTTATGCAGGAGAAATTTAAGATTTTGTATTCTCCATTTCTTTTCTGAAAAAAGTGAAAACATTTTGCTTCACATAGTTAAAATATTAATTCTTACAATTTTTAAGTCACCTATTATAGCAAAGACGTTGTTCTGTATCCGACAGTAAGATTTATGATCTTAAAGGGAATCTGTCATTAAATTCATGCTGCCGAGATTACGGTTAGAAGAGTACCATAGCCGGGGACGAGATTAGTAAGGCACTACTCCAGATGATTGACAGGTCTCTGTCTCTATGGGAAAGACCTGTCAATCACAGAATTGCAATAGTGCAGCCAGACAGATTTATGTAGCCAATGGTTTGAGCATCACAAATTATGCAACAGGCTCCCTTTAAAGGGGAACCTGTCACCAGATTTGTTCCCTATAAGCTGCGGCCACCATTGAGCTCTTATATACAGAATTCCAGACTTAGGCCGCTCTGTAGAACATAAAAATCACTTTTATAATACTAACCTAGGAGGCGGTCCAGTTCAATAGGCGTCACTGCTCTCCAGTCCGGCACCTCCTCTCTGCTGCGATCTCCGTCCTGTTTCTACCCAGTTCAGTATGTTATGACGAGTCTACATCATCCACACTGACCAACATTGCGGTCCTGCACAGGCGCGAGGAAAGGTTAAAGACCGCCCACGCATGTGCACTACAATACTTTGATCTGGGCTAAGCAAGGCAGATCAAAGTGCACCGGCAGGACCTCAATGCCGGCTAGTGTGGATGATGTAGGATGCATCGTACACACAGGCCTCAGAAGAAGGACAGCAATCACCACAAATAGGAGGTGCCGGACTGGAGAACAGTGACACCTTTTAGACCGGACAGCACCCCTAGGTGAGTATTTTGAAATTTTTGCATTGTACACAACAGCCTTTGCTCTTATATACAGTATTCTAGAATGCTGTATATAATGGCTCACTGGTGATAGCCGCAGCTTATAGTTACCAAATCTGGTGACAGGTCCCCTGTAAACAGAAGAACATCAGTGTTACCACAGTCCCACAAATATCATGAGGAAAATTGTTGGACCCCAACCCATATTTTACACATACAATAGGTGAAAAAAAAAAAAATGTATTTTCAGATGTACGAGTCTTCTAAAATCTATGCCAGATGTGCTCTTAACACCGGGAACAGGAAATTTACCTTGTAATACCACAACAAACAGTCCACATACCAAACACACAACTGGACTGTACAACCCCAGACATTTTCTCAATTGTCGGTGTATCCCTCAATTGTCTAGAGCTACCACACACAGGCTGTTGGACAAATCCATCGATATCGATGGGTTTGTCCAATATTACTATAATGTATGAGGGGCTTTATGTCCCTGTGGTATCATCTGATGGGCAAGAGACAGAAGACCCCTATACACATAAGACCGTCTAACTCTCCTGCAGAAATCACGCCTTATCTAATGTGTATGGGTGCCTTAAAAAGGGATGGTTCGATACCTATAATGCTCTTTATAAATATTTCTTTTTCAGCCCCTAGACACTTTTGTATTTTGCTTTACTCAAATTCCCTTCACTTCGCCTTATCCTGAAAGTGCCTATAGCTGTCTTTTTTCTTTACTTACTGTGACATTTCGTTTGAGAGGAGGCTCAAATGGCATATTACAGGAAGAAAAAAAGGACAGCTTCTATTACAACCCCTGAAACAGCATGTCATTAGGGGGCAGCGCTATAATCACTTACCCCAACATTCCCCGATTATGTCCTGTTTAGGGTGTTGGGGGGGATGAATAAGCGACTGCAGCATCAATGACCCCTATCACACTTCTGTGCCTGCTTCAGTCTCATCCATCTCTTTCCCTGAAATGAGATGTTATCAGGGAAGGATGATAGAAGCAAGGTGAGTGACACCAGTGCAAAAACACAACTATTCCCATCTCTGAACAACTGGTCATTAGGAGTGGTGACAGAAGCAGGGTGAGTGATAGCAACGCCACTAAAGCAAATGACTAATGTGGTTAGGACTTAAAGATAGAAATTATAATGAGCATTATAAGTATCAAGGTGGTCTGATACTTATTGTATCAGGCCACCCCTTTAAGGGTGGAGCGGGGTTTAGTCATGGAAATTACATTGTGATTGTACCAATGAAGCAAAGCTGAAATTTGATATTAATTCTGGGGCTGCATTGTTGCGATTAAAGGAGTCACCCAAAGATTGAAGACATTTTCATCTAAATCCCTATTTCGTTCAGTAATCTAAAGTAATTTCTAATATGGCTGCCTTAAAAATCCACTATGCTTTCCTAACCACACTACCAATTTAATTTTTTTCCCCTACTTCCCATCTGATGACATTTCGTTGGAGAATCCCAGTGCATGCTGGCATACTAAAACAAAGCGTCATCAGAGCAGGGGGCAAAGGCTGCAGTCACTGTCACAATCCCTACCCCCTTCCTGAAACGAAACGTCATATGTGACATTTGTTTCAGGGGCTGATCTGTGCCCTACTATGTCCTAGCGTGGTGTGCAATTTGCACAGTGACAGTGTGTGCTGTGTTGCCAGCTCAGATAAGTAGTAATGAGCCAACTAAACAGAGCAGAGTGCACGATCAGTGTGCAAAGGCTGAATCCCTCTCATGCAGAGACCAGCAATGTTTCCGCGAGTGATATCATTTGTGGTGACTGTGCTGGTTTCGCCACCCTGCGAATTCTGCTAATGTGCATTGATCGTGTGCTCTGCTCTTTGTAGCCGGCTTGTTACTACTGGCCTGAACTGGCAATACAGCGTGCATTGTCACTGTGCAAATCGCATTATGCACAGCATGTTAGGACACAGCAGGGACCAGTTCAGCCCCTGAAACGAGTGTCGCTGAGGTTACTGCCATAGCCTTTGTCCCGATGAAGCTTTGAGTATCCCAGCATGCACGGGGATTCTCAAATGAAGAGTCATCAGACAAAAAAAAAAAAAAAGAAGGAGGCAAGAAAAATAAACAAATAAAAAAAAATGTATGGTAGTTAGATAGTGTAGTCACAGTAGGCAAGGGAATGTTTAATGCAGCCATTTAGAAATAATTTTAGATTACGTCAAGGGTGCGTCCAGATATCGCACGCTCCGATGATTCAGCTCACCTGAGACATGAGGAACCCAGAAGCCAGAGAATGGTTGCCTTTAAAATGACAGTCAGACTGCAAGAAAAGCAATGATACTCTAGTCTGATCTCTCCAGGCACAAAAAGCTATACCTATACCTGTGATGCAGGCCATCCCTTACCAACAGAAGTGGCAGCAGAGACAGAAGATCCAAAAGCCACTCCAGTTGGGAGAGCAGTAGCACAAGTTCTGGTAGGAGGCATTCCATAAGGAGAAAACCCAGAACCACAGTCCCACAGTCCCAGCAGACCCGACAAAAAGAGATTCTACAGCCTCCAGAGACTTGTCAGGCAATATGGTTCCTTCTCCTACTCAGGTACCCTCTCTTTGCATCTGAATGGTGAGTGATATTTGAGCCAGTTCACTTTGTAAAGAGTTTTTTTTTTTTTTTAGTGACGGAAAAACCTAGTCACCCTTTGGACCACACCTTTAATCATCTGCACAGCTGTGGGAAAACTACTATGGGTACATGAAATGTCATTGTGTTGTGCCACTTAAGGTCACCTACATCTCTACACGTTATGTGCTTGAACTGAGCAGCTACTCCTAGGATTAATGAAAATCCTCACCACCTTATCCTAACTTAAAAGGAACCCGTCACCGGATGTTTATAATACTCACCTAATGGTTGGTGCAGAGCAGACTTGTCGGATGGGCGTCTCCATTCTCTGGGTCCGCGCCTTCTCTTCTGGCCATCTTTGTCCTCCTTCTGAAGCTAGTGTGGATGACGCATTCTACACCATCTACACTAGCCAACATTGAGGTCCTGCGCAGGTGCACTTTGAGCTGCCCTGAGTGGGCAGATCAAAGCATTGTAGTGCGCCTGCGCGGGACCTCAATGTTGGCTAGTGTAGATGATGTAGAATGAATGAGTCATCCACACTAGCTTCAGAAGGAGAAGGACAAAGATGACCGAAAGAGGAGGCATGGATCCGGAGAATGGAGACGTCCATCCGACCAGTCTGCTCCACACCTACTGTTAGGTGAGTATTATAAACAACCGGTGACAGGTTCCCTTTAACGTACAGCAAATAGATAACTCAACACTACTACATCTGTGCGCACTATTTTATAATATTTGTGGCATACAAACCAACTGTCTCTCTGCACACATAATTCAAATAAATAATTATCTTCCATTGGTCTCGTCTAATCTCCAGAGACTCGAGCTTGTGACCTACCTGTTCATGGATAGTAGCTCTAGCTATGATCTAGAAGTAAATACTGGTACACAGAGATACAGTATAAATAGACTGCTATGCTATGTACAATGTACGTCCCTGTGACGCCCCTGGACTATCGGGTCATCACAGGGTATTGCACAATATGCCCTCCCGTGCAATATCCACTTCCTTCTTGGTTATGGGTCCTCAACTACATGGTGTTGCCTACATCAGCTAGTCAAAATCCTAGGTACACTCTGCACCACACCCACCAGACACACCAGTGGATGGCCTGAGTGTAATAGGGTCGCCCACTTGGGGCGTTGGTTAGGGGAGGTCAGGAGTGTCAGGAGTAGGAGAGTTGAAGTTTGGAAGTGAAAGAGAGAGGAGGTCAGGAGCAGGGCTCCTAGGAAGCTATCTAGGTGGCAGACTGTGGTCTAGGCCTAGGAGCTGGACCCCCAGTCGCAGGGGATCGTGGCAAGGGGCACAGAACGGTCAAGGACAGCCGGCGGCCTTGCACCATCACCGGGCTGGGACCAGGGCACAACGGGGTACGTGGACCCTATGTCAGGGAGTAGCTTCAGGCAACCTGACAATTCACCCAACGAGAATGGAGCCTTCAAGATCCGCTCTCCACCCGCTCCAAAAATCGGGGTACTAGCGCAAAGAGGGGGATAGGACTTTCCACTAAAAACGGTCCAGAAAATCCCAAGCGTGAACCCTGAGAGCAAGCTCCCACACTTAGCCATAGTGGGGAGCAGGACCCAGCAAGTTCCATACTACCGGGACCAACACAGAAGTAAACTTAGTGCCAGGAGGCAGGTCATGCATCACCGGGCAGCTCCATTGGGGAGGGTACCCAAACTAAGCTCCCCTCAGCGGCAGCGGTATCCAGAACTTTTGTTTATCCAGTTGTCGGTGTCCGCTTAATGGACTGAGTGAGTACGCAAGTGACCCCTTTGCATCCAACGGCACTCCCCTACCATCACTGAGCCCCGGGGTATTCCCCCTACCCGTGGAGGGTCACAACACCTGGCTGTCCCATTTCATCATCCCCGGGTACTCCCAACTGCAGCGGTGGTACTCCTAATTACCACATACCACGGGTGGCGTCACGAACTCTAATACATCCCCCTGTAAATACCCCCTTTATTTGAGTGGCCGCACGAACCCCGGTGAACTCCGGAGACCCCTAGAGCCACCGCGGATACGGATCCGAGCAGCTCGGCTGCTGGCACGGGGGCGGCACAGACTTGTCTTCATAAACTACCTATACATGAATAGGTTTGTTTGTAATCCTGACAGTAGTTGAAATTAAATGTGATAATGGATCTGTTCCTCAGTGCTCCTCCTACCTTCTGGGACGATACGTGATCAGCCCTTGCCAAGCTGCAGTCATTCTGTCTGGTGCTCTGCCTGGCCTCTGCCACTTCTCAGGATCCATACCTTCTAGTTTTGGCCCATTTACCTTTTAGGAGCTACAGCTACTCGGGGCCATACTGCTGAATGTCCTATTTAAGGACCCGTCTCATTCGTTCAGTCCGCTGGCTCACCTATGTTTGATCATGCCATGTTCTGGTCACTTCTTTCTACCTTTATCTTCTGGATCACGCTATCTTTGGATTCAGTCTCCTCTAGCTCTTGCTACAGAACACCCAATGCAGCTCTAGTGTGTATTCAGACCTAAGGTCTGCTCTAGTTGCAAGCTAGGCCCTGTCTGCGCTTCTAGAACAGGTCTCTGTCCCTAGACCTTAACCCCTCCCACTATGGGCTAGTCCTAACTGTTAACTGTTTTCTAAACTTATTGTCTGTTGCTCGGCAGAACTCCACTTCTTCACAGTACAATACAAAACATTACAAGGCATCACAATTCACAATACGCTTATCATATTATACACTACATATAATGACAAGCCGTGACAGTGCATAATGGGTACAAACATGTGTCAGGTAAGGAGTAGGGGAAGGCCTGGTCCACGCATGTCAGTACATATGCTGTGCAGAATAAGCAATGACAGGGCATTATGTACTGCCGTGTGTGGATCAGCTATGCCTCTTCTCCACGCCTTAAACACGTCTGTGCAGTAGAGGAGACAGAAAAGGGCCACTGTGCAAGAACAATTTATGGGCCCTTTGTAGTACAATAGCTCAGCAAAATGTACAATTCTGCCAGGTAGAAATGGGTCCCCCTATCTCTTGGGCCCCTGTGCAGCCACAGAGATAGCACCAATCATATGTCCGCCCGTGTCCGTGCATGTGCAGTGCAGAAAAAGCCACGACAGGGCATTATGCACTTGTAGGGGGTGACCTAACCCCTGCAAGCCTCCCTGAACACCTGTGATCTTATACTGTGGTTTTTTTTACATTGTGACTATGTATTAATGTGTTATTGGCATTATTTGTTATGAAACTGTTGTGTCCCATGAATGGGAACAACGTGTTGTATATAATTCTTGCATTGCATATTTTTCCTCCCATCAGGAAATTCCTTAATGTTACTAGGTAGATTAGACTGTATGAAGTTTGTCCCTATGTACCTCCCTTAGTTGGCTTCTGCATAGAAAGCTCCTCCCTTCTTCAGTTTAGTCTAGAGGAACCATTACTGAAGAGACATGTCTGCAACCCTGTACAGATTATTCCTTTTCACCTGCCTTTACTTTGTACTTAATACAAGATTCTAGAAGAAAACTACAGCGTTTCTCCTTGTCTTTCTACAAGTCATCGTTGGGCTGAGTTGAACTATCTGTGGAAGCCGGTAGAGTGAGTAAAATCATACAGTTATCTAAGGGACTGATAATTAGAGCGGTTGGATTCATTGCTACCAGGAAGAGACAATAGTGAAAAGGACTAGCTGTGACCGGGATTAGTATTCATATATCAGTAAATAACCTGTTTCAAGGAGTGCTATACTGCATACAATCCAGAGAAAGGATTAGCCCAAGGGGCTGATAACAAGCCACCGCATAAAACCTATAGCAGCTTCAAAGTGCCCTGTAAAGTATTAACCTGTTATCAGAACTGTGTGCAGCTATAAACCAAGAATCCCCCATAAGCTAATTGTAAATTGCAGCCAGAGACTCTGCAAATACATCCTGTAAACACAGACTGCCGGCTGCAGAGATTGCAACATTGTATTGTTTCCCTGACAACCAGTGCAGAGCAGCATTCACCCTTCCTGATGGAGGCAAAGAGAGCCCTCTCACTACCTGCTTTAAAGCAACAAGAGGAAGACATGGACTCGCACTTACATTACAGTGAAAGATCTAAGCGGTTGACCAAACCAACATGGAAGGTTAAAGAGAACCTAGAAACAGCCAAAAGTGAACTGCACACCCACACAGCATTATTGTGGCAAAGAGTGCAAAAACAAGTGACTGTTTTATCTGCGCCCGGTGCTCATGAGCTACCACCAGAGGGAGTCCTTGAACAACTGTACTCAACATACCGGTCCTACAAAGAGAGTTGTAAAAAATATTCCTCTACCCTGCTGAGATCAAATACGTCCGAGTATCAAAAAAGAACTACAGGACTTTCAACAGCTTAATGCTGAACGAGACCGCACCGTGCGTGACATTGTGAGCGAGACTGAAGCAAAAATTGCGCAAATGTCAGGAGTGGCATCTTACAAATCCAGGTCCATTAAGAGCTCAAGGCACTCACTCAAATCAGGCTCATCAAGGTACTCAACCCTCAGCGAGCAGCTCATAAAGGCGCGCGCTGAAGCAGAAACAACAAAAGTACACGCCATCTTCGCCCAAAGCAGAGGGAAGCAGAGATGAAAGCAGAATCTGCACGCAAGGAAGCAGAAATTGAAGCCCTTCAGAAGGAATGTGAACATGTGGCGGCCATGGCAAGGCTAAAAGTCTTTGAGCAAGCTCTGGGTGGGAGCCAAGAAGGCAGCGCCAGTTTGTGTGATCTCGACACAGAAGACTCACTTAAGCGTACAAGAGATTACGTGCTGAGCCAAGCCGACGAACTGCCAACTACCATTAACATTCTCGTCAGTGCTAACACTTCTCCAGAGCCTCAAGACACTGATCCACCTACAGCTTCCAGCCTTCCAGGTCAGTCCAATGCACCTCAGACTTTCAAGCCTGAACCTGCTTCATATTCCAATGCACAGCCACACCCTGCGCATCAGCAACCTCCGTATGCAACCTACATGCAACCTAACATGCCGGCAAGGCGCTACACTCCCAACAACTATGTAGTTCCAGCCCCGTATACAACAGAGATTGTACACACCAAACCGATCACTGGTCTAAAGGCCTACACCACTCCATACTTTCCCATGTTCCCGAACCAAGAAGCTACGAATCATGCAACCAGCACCACGCAGTCAACAAATGTGCCCCCAACGTCGCAAAGATCAGACATGTCCGACTTTGCGAGGTACATGATCCGCCGAGAACTCACCAACACCGGTCTCACAAAGTTTGACGACCAGCCCGAAAACTACAGAGGGTGGAAGTGTGCCTTCAAAACCGCAACGCGTGACCTCGGCATTACGGCTTCTGAAGAGCTGGACTTGCTAATCAGGTGGCTAGGGCCACGGTCTGCTGAGAGAATCAAGAGACTCAGATCCGTCTACATCAGCGACCCAACAACTGGTCTCGCAACCGCATGGGACAGACTAGAGAAAGGCTTCGGCATTCCTGAAGAAATTGAAGATGCATTGCTGAAACAACTATACGACCTTCCCAAAATATCTGGCAAGGATGCTTCAAAGTACCAGGAACTCAGCGACCTGCTGTCCGAGCTCCAGCTGGCCAAAACAGACACACACCTACCTGGCCTCAGCTTCCTGGACACCGCTCGTGGGGTGAAACCCATAGTCGCCAAGTTACCTTACAACGTGCAGGAAAGGTGGACCACGGTAGGAACAAACTATAAAAAAAGAGCACCAAGTCTCCTTCCCTCCATTCTCCTACTTCTGCGAGTTCATCAATGGCATCGCGGAACGTAAGGCAGATCCCAGCTTCACCTGTGGAGAACCCACCGACGACACTTCACCGGCTCCCAGATATGAGCCCTCATCAAAATGACAGGAAATGTAGGGGCCCATTATCAGTCAAAAAGACCGATGTTCTACCACCTACACCGTCAGCACCAGAAAATTGTACTGAAGGCGGGAAGGCGGAAAATCCGAACCGCCAATGTCCTATTCACAATTTGCCACACCCCCTGAAGAAGTGCAATGGCTTCAGGAAGAAACCCCTTTAAGAACGAAAGGAACACTTGAAAAGGTTTGGGGTATGTTTCAGGTGTTGTGCCTCTACAGAACACCTTGCCAAGGACTGTAAGGTTACAATTAAGTGCATGGAGTGTGACAGCACAGATCACGTACAAGCGCTGCACCCATCTCAGCCTGATCCTGCACCTACACCTTCTCCTACCACAAGTCATGGCGGGGAGAGTACAGGCCAAGCTACAAACCACCTCACAGTATCCTCCTCGTGCACCGCAGTCTGCGGAGAAGATCTCTGGGACAAGTCTTGTGCGAAAATATGCCTAGTAAGGGTATATCCCAAAGGTCACCCAGAACGAGCCGTGAAGGTGTACAGCATCCTGGACGACCAGAGTAACAGGTCACTTTCCAGGTCTGAACTCTTCGACTTGTTCGGCTTAAAAGGAAATGCCTACCCTTATACACTAGGTACTTGCAGCGGCATCTCAGAAGCTTGCGGAAGAAGAGCCAGTGGTCTCGTGGTAACATCTCTTGAAAATACCGTAGAGATACCTCTACCGACACTCGTCGAGTGCAACCAGATACCGGCTAACCGGGAAGAGATTCCAACACCAGAGGCAGCTCTTCACCACCCTCACCTGAGAACTATCGCCAGCAAGATCCCACCTCTTGATTATAGTGCAAAAATCCTGATTCTGATTGGAAGGGACATCCTCCGGCTACACAAAGTACGCCAACACATCAACGGGCCACATGATGCGCCATTCGCTCAGCGCTACGACTTAGGCTGGGTGATCATAGGAAACGTCTGCGTAGGCAAAATGAAGAGTCCCGACGCGATCTCCTCCTACAAGATGCACATCCTCTCAAACGGTCGCGGCACTCACTTTCAACCATGTCCGCATCACTACGGGGTGAAAGAGAGGCTGAGTTACACCAGGTGGCGACAGCAGCCTCCCGACTGCGCGGACGCATATCATCTCTGGGATGACGACTTCGGGTCAACAGCGTTCGAGTCTACAAACGAAGACAACAAATTGGCTCCGATGAGAGAAGACAAAGAATTCATAAAGATTATGGATAAAGAGTTCTCTCAAAATGACTCTAACAGTTGGGTAGCCCCATTACCCTTTCGGTCTCCAAGGCCAAGGTTGCCAAACAACTCCCAGCAAGCAACTGCAAGGTCCTCCTCTCTAAAACGCACTTTGGAAACACAACCAGAGATGGAGAAATGCTTTGTCGAGATTACGCAAAATATCCTCGACAGATATCATGCTGAACACTGGCACCACATTCCCACCGAACAAAACCCAGCCGACCGAGGAACGAGACTCACTGCTGCGTCCAAACTCGGCGACAACATGTGGCTGACACCTCCAAGTATCTTATACGAGGAGACCTGCGATAACTACGCTGACAACATGTACGAGCTGGTGGAACCAGAATCTGACAAAGAAATTAGACCGGTCGTCTCTGCTCGCTACACTTCAGTGACATCAGAACAGAAGTTGAGACCTCATCGCTTCGAGCGCTTCTCAAGTCGGTCATCTGAAGTACGAATCGTAGCTTGTCTTATTCACATTGCTCACTGTTTCACCGACTACAAGTCTTCAACGGCTGGCACCTGTGTGTGATTCGTCCAGTCACCGAACTCGTGCTACCTTTACCAAAGGAGGACGTTACATGAACTAACTTTGTCGTTGGACACTGCCACGGCGGGGAGCATACTTTGCCTTACCCCTGCTGTACGGAGACACAACTGTCCGTGTCCAATTGAACCTTGAACTTTACAGTTGGATTATTGGGTTGGAGGAAGAGTTGGCATGTTTGCGGCTTCCCCAATCTGAAGATGGGTTTGTTGAACTTGGATTAATTTTTTACATTTTTCTACTTTTACATTTTTACGCAAGGACAATGCGTCATCAACCAAGCATGGACTTGAATTCAGTGCATTACTGTTGCATTTTTTGTGTTTGTCTCTTTTCTCGTTACAGGTTTCGTGACATTGAGGGACAGGATCGACTCCTTACGTCGTAGAAGGACTTGTGAAATCATATGATTTCAGACGGGGAGTGTTGTGTCCCATGAATGGGAACAACGTGTTGTATATAATTCTTGCATTGCATATTTTTCCTCCTATCAGGAAATTCCTTATTGTTACTAGGTAGATTAGACTGTATGAAGTTTGTCCCTATGTACCTCCCTTAGTTGGCTTCTGTATAAAAAGCTCCTCCCTTCTCCTTCAGTTTAGTCTAGAGGAACCATTACTGAAGAGACATGTCTGCAACCCTGTACAGATTATTCCTTTTCACCTGCCTTTACTTTGTACTTAATACAAGATTCTAGAAGAAAACTACAGCGTTTCTCCTTGTCTTTCTACAAGTCATCGTTGGGCTGAGTTGAACTATCTGTGGAAGCCGGTAGAGTGAGTAAAATCATACAGTTATCTAAGGGACTGATAATTAGAGCGGTTGGATTCATTGCTACCAGGAAGAGACAGAATAGAAACAATGTATTGGGTATGTCACAGTCCCACCAGCTACCACAAGATGGCGCTGCGCTCCCCTGGTTACAGGCAGGAGTGTCAGGCACAAAGGATTAGTGGTGGGGTTGCTAGGGCAGCAAAGATTAGCCCGGCCCATGTTGCAGTAAAAGGAGGGGAAGGAGTTGTAAGGACAGGGAGTTGGTGTAGGAAGAAGAGAAGAGAGCTGTGCAGTCAGAGCGGATCCTGAGAGCAAGAAATGAGCGCTCCTGTGGACAAGGGGCAGGCGGAACGTGCACGGTACGCAGGAAGCGTGGGGCTAAGTCTTAGGGGTAGGCACCGTGACGACTGATTGTAGGGACTCCTGAAGTGGGAAGCACCCTAGCCAGAATGTCCAAACCCGCAGTGAGAAGGGCCGGTACTCTAGGAAGCTGATGAGCCTGACTGCCAGAATGATGAAAATGATATGGAAATGTGTGTCCCGTCCTGATAAGAAGTTGTGCCTTTCCTCTGGAAAAGAACATATATATGTGACGCCCTGGCAAAACCAGGTAGTCACAGATAGGCCCCTGCATAACACCCTTCCCTCACTTAGGAAACACATAGCCGACCTGAAACCCTAGTCACCCCCCCCTTAGGGAAAGACAGGCACACCAGTGGGTGGGACCAGGCATTTGGACACGCCCACCCAGGGGTCTAGACAGCCCAGGGCGGGGAAAAAAAAAACAGTAGCTAGTTCAGTTTGTAGTTCAAGTTCAGAGGAGTGTGGGCTGGAGCTAGGTGTAGCTCCAGCAGAGGAGATTCAAGTTGAATGGTGCCAGGGTAGGAGCCCGGGTACCTTGTCTAGGAGGCAGACGGTGGTCTCCGTCAGCAGGAGACGGGAAGACGGCTCGGCAGAACCGAGGTGGACCGGGACAGGGTTGTAGCCCGCCGGTACAGACATGGGGAACTGACCCGGAAAACGGAGCACAAAGGGGGTACACGGACCCTGAAGCCAGGACTGGAAACCAGCGGCCTGATAAATTAACCGATTGAGGCCAGGACTAAAAAGGTCCTGTCCCACCCAAAGTCCCTCATAGAAGACAAACAGCCCACCGATAGGGATAAGAGGTCACCGCCAGGGCCCATAGATCCCATGGGCCAGCGTCTGCGGGCACGGCTTCTCAGGCCACATCCAGCTGGGAGTGGATTCCTGAGTTCCAGACTAGGAAGTCGACCTACACAAAGTCAGTGGAGAGGAAAAGGATAGAGACCACCAGCCCGGGTGGGGGACCTGAATGCAACCGGCCGCGGTGCCGGCCACCAGCACCTTGGTTTTACTAGAGACTCGTGTAATTTATTGACTGAGTAATCAAGCATCCCCTTGCCGTCGCTATACCCTGCACAGAGACACTGGGTCCCGGGGGCAACCATCCCTACCCACGGAGGGGTTAACATCCAGCTGCCACTACATCTCCCCCGGGTGCCCCAATAACAGCAGCAGTGGTGTTCCAACTCACCACACACCGTGGATGGCGGCACGAACTTAATACGGCCTAGCCCGTACATCTACGTCCCCCCATTTATTCGGCGTGTCCGCGAGACCCCCGGGTCCGGAGACCCTCGAGCCACCCCACTTAGAAGGTATGGATCCGAGCAGCGACGGCTGCTGGCATGGGGGCGGCACACCCCGAATCTTGGCATCGCGAACAGGATATTTACCCACCCACTTACCTGGTGGAAGTGCACCTTGAATTGGACAGTGAGCGGTGATGCGTTGCTAAATTTTCACAAGTCGCATTTTTGCCGCCATCTTTGAGCGCGAAAACTACAGCCCAGCGGCTTCTTCCCAGAGAAAAGGCCACGAAAGCTGAAGCCCCACCCCCTGGGAACACGGCCGGAAGATGAACCCCGAGGTCATAAAACGAAATTAGCAAGGCGCAAAAAAGAGTGCCGGCAAAAGACCAAGGAGTAGCAGCAGGAAGATGTCTGCGCCTAACCCTTGATGGCGGAGTGGCACCGGCCGCTGGAGCAGCGGCACCTGCAGATGTGGCAGATGACGGAAATGTGGCGGCTCCCGCTCCGGCCGCAGGAGCTGTAGCCCCGGCGGTCACCCAGGTAATGCCGATCTCCTTGCCCTACGTGCCCGGTGCTGCCTGGCTACCCCAGTATGATGGGAAGTTTGATGCCCTGCAGATGTTCAGGAAGAAAATCTGGACCATCCTCGATTTGTATGCCATGACTGGCAAGCAGCGTGCATCTGTGGTACTCGGGCAGCTGACCGGCGCTGCTGAGCAGGAGGTGGAGACTTGGGCAGACACCGACCAGGTCTCAGTAACCGACATTTTTGACAAACTGCAGGTTGCTTTTGAGACCCGTACCGAAGCGGAGATGCGGATGCACTTTTATAACTGCCAACAGCGCCCACAGGACAGCATTCGACACTACGCCTTAAGGCTGCAGACAGCCCTGTGCACACTGAAGCAGGTGGACCCTTTTAATGAGGCTGAGAGCAACAAAATGCTGGTGGAACAGTTCCTGCAGGGGCTGGGGTCCGAAGTAGACCGTAAGCAACTACGGCTGTGGTCTCTAGAGCACTTTGACTTGAGCTGAAAGCACTACAGCTGGACAATGCTGGTGCCCCCAATCCGCCATCCTGGCCAGCTGACACCGCTCCCGCCTTGGTAGCTGCCCCCTTGTTGGCCCTGCCGGCTCCCAAAGTTCACCGCCTATACGGACAACAACCCTTGACACACCTGGACACGGCAAAACTGGAGGCCCTGGAACAGCGCTGGGTAGCCCGGCTAGCCAATTACGACTTCACCATTAAGTACAGGGCCGGCCGCAAGAACATCAACGCGGATGCCTTGTTCCGGATGCCGCACCCACCCGATGAAGGGGTGGATGAAGATGGCTTGGAGGAAAATCGAACTGCCCGCGTTCCATCAGCCAATGGATGAAAAGCCTTATGTTGGCCAGCAGCAGGCGAACTTTGACCCGTTACCCCGCCATAGGTAGCGAGAAGCTCAAGATCAGGAACCCGGCTAGTCAAAATGATGTTTTCCTAAGGTGCTTCCAGGTTAGAGCCTACTGCCCCCTCAGAAGCGCAGCGGTTACGGAAAGAAAGGGACCGCCTCTACTTGCAACAGGATAAGCTGTACAGGGGGTTAATCAATCCGAAGACGCACGAGAAGGTCCGCCAGCTTGTGGTGCCACAGGCATACGTACCCATGGTCCTGATGGCTTATTACGACGGGGCCAGACATTTCGGCTGTAAGAAGTTGGAGATGCTGCTACTTCTACTGGAGCGGGATGAGAGTCCGTAGAGGCCTGGTGCAGAGAGTGTGGTCCCTGTGCACTGAGAAGACGGGACGAAAGCAGTCAAAAAGGCCCTGCTGCAGCCAATTGTCACCCGCCAGCCGTTGGAGCTGGTCGCCTTGGACCATGTCAAGCTCATGCCTAGCTGGAGCGGATATACGTACGCCCTGACCATCGTAGACCACTATTCCAGGTTCATGGTGGTGGTCCCCGTCAAGGACTTAACCGGCCGCACTGCAGCAAGTGTCTTCCAGGCGTACTTCTGCCGGCCGCATGGTTACCCGGAGAAGGTGCTTACGGACCGGAGCCCGGCCTTCGAGGCAGAGGTTTTTCAAGAATTCTGCAACTTGTACGGGCGCAAGAAGATCCGGACCATGGCCTACCATGCCCAGACTAACGGGATGTGTGAGAAAATGAATCACTTGGTCCTTAACCTTCTCAAAACCCTGCCTTTGGAAGAAATAAACTTGTGGCCTGAGAAGCTGTCCGACCTGGTGGACATGTACAATAATATCCCCTGCGGCTCCACTAAATGCACACCTGCATACCTGATGAGGGCTCGGCCTGGGAAGCTGCCGGTGGATCTAGAATTGGACGTCGAGGTTCCTGAGACCATCTCCCCCACTGCCAATTGGGACGCCAAGCGCCAGAAGCAGTACCGGCAGATCCAGGAATATGTAGAAAGGAACCTGCGCCAGAGCAGAGAGAGGCAAGAGCAGCGTTTTAACAAACGAGCCCAGGCTGCCCCCTTTGGACCCGGAGATGTAATACTGAAGAGGAAAAGGACACATAAACTAGATGACCAGTGGGAAAGGACCCCTTATGTTATCCAATCCACTGGATGGGAAGACCAGAAAACATACCTTGTCAGTCGTGATCAGGGAAAGACTACGGCCACTGTTTCCAGGGACCACCTGAAGAAGTGCCCAGGGCCCCTGAAGATGGTGGAAAAGGTCTCCACTCCTACGGCGAACGTGGAGCAGAAGAAAAAGAGGTGATCCACACTGTAATGGGCGATTTTCCGGCTGATTGGCCTATGCAGAATGGAGTGGTGATTGTTCTAGTTATCATGTTCCCACAACTCGTGGAAGATAGAGAGCCAGAAGAGCCTATCAGCAATACACCAACACCAGCGCCCAGGGATGCACCAACACCCCGCCCCCGTAGGTCTCTGCCAGCCATACCTGACGTTGGGGAGGAGGGGTCTGTACTTCCCTCTCCCCCACTGGTACCTTTGTGAACCTAGAGGGCTCAGAAGGTCCACACGCCCCCAACTTGGGTCAGCCACCGCTCAGGTACAGGGAGACCGCAATCTAGTGAGTGGTGTCTGTTCGTTGTGTAAATATGTGTATGAATGAATGCCAATGAACCGAGATCTTCACCAGATTATGATGTTTAGGTAGTGGTTCCCAGCTACCTCCAGTTTAAGTCCCCTGTTGGCACCGTCTACAGTTCCCGTTTGCAGTTAAAAAGACAATGGCTGTGAACTTGCAGGCCGACCCATAAACTTTTGGTTCTTGTAAATAATCCCTGACCAACCTTCTCACCTGCCGCAGTCTCTCGAGAGGCTGATTGGAGGAAGGGCCTGCGGTAGAGTCAGCCGAGGCCCTGTCACCAGCAAAACCAGTGACTACCCTCTGGGTCAGGCGTCCCCTGGACGTGGGGCCCTTGAAAAAGACTGCCGGGTAAGGAACTTTTTACCCGGCCCGTACAAGCAACACCTGGACCTGTCCTGGACTTGGGCAAGGGGTACGCACCAGTGCTTAGTGGTGGCACCAGGGGGCAGGTTGTTTTAGGTGGGGGTGAGTTGAGAAGGACCCGGTCCGTCCCGTCCTGGTTTTAATGTGCAACGTTTAAGAAAAATGCCTCCCGTAAGGGAAGAAACCACATATGCTTGAATGTAAATATGTTAGTATACTTGTAATCTGTTTTACCCTTTTCATCTTTTTCAGTTCAGTTCAATAAATGTTGGTGGTCGGACAGCCCGCGGACGGTCTGTATTAAACCAAGGGGGAATGTGACGCCCTGGCAAAACCAGGTAGTCACAGATAGACCCCTGCATAACACCCTTCCCTCACTTAGGAAACACACAGCCGACCTGAAACCCTAGTCACCCCCCCTTAGGGAAAGATAAACACACCAGTGGGCAGGACCAGGCGGTTGGACACTCCCACCCAGGGGTCTAGACAGCCCAGGGCGGGAAAAACAGTAGCTAGTTCAGTTTGTAGTTCAAGTTGAGAGGAGTGTGGGCTGGAGCTAGGTGTAGCTCCAGCAGAGGAGGTTCAAGTTAAATGGTGCCAGGGTAGGAGCCCTGGTACCTTGGCTAGGAGGCAGGTCTCCGTCAGCAGGAGACGGGAAGACTGTTCGGCAGAACTGAGGTGGACCGGGACAGGGTTGTAGCCCGCCGGTACCGACACTGGAAACCGACCCGGAAACCGGAGCACAAAGGGGGGGGGTACTCTGACCCTGAAGCCAGGACTGGAAACCAGCGGCCTGGTTAATTAACCAATTGAGGCCAGGACTAGAGGTCCTGTCGGACCCAAAGTCCCTCATAGAAGACAACAGCCCACCGATAGGGATAAGAGGTCACTGCCAGGGCCCATAGATCCCACGGGCCAGCGTCTTCGGGCACGGTTCCTCAGGCCACATCCAGCCGGGAGAAGACTCCCGAGTTCCAGACTAGGAAGTCCACCTACACAATGTCAGTGCAGAGGAAAAGGATAGATACCACCAGCCCCGGTGGGGGACCCGAATGCAACCGGCCGTGGCGCCGGTCACCAGCACCTTGGTTTACCAGAGACTCGTGTAATTTATTGACTGTTAGTAATTAAGCATCCCTTTGCCATCGCTATACCCTGCACAGTGACACTGGGTCCCGAGGCAACCATCCCTACCCACGGAGGGGTTAACATCCAGCTGCCACTAAATCTCCCCCAGGTGCCCCATAACAGCAGCGGTGGTGTCCCAACTCCCCACACACCGTGGGTGGCGTCACAAACTTAATACGGTCTAGCCCGTACATCTACGTCCCCCCATTTATTCGGCGTGTCCGCGAGACCCCTGGGTCCGGAGACCCTCGAGCCACCCCCCTTAGCGGCGGCTGCTTGCACGGGGGGCGGCACATATACAGAGTTATTAAAATTGGCATGTTGAATGAAAGCTGGGAGTCCGCCTCTGCTTTAGTGAGACAAGAAGCTGCCACAAAGGTAACAAAGCCAAAACCCCCACAGGCAAATTCCACATCTGATCCAACATGCTCACATCCCCTATTTCATGTAGCGAGCCGGTCAGGGACACAACTGCAACCCCTAGCCTTGGCAGAACCCACGGCCGGTCCTACACACTCATGTGTCAGATAGGGAGCAGAGGCAGAGCTGGGCCACACCTCAGTGCATATGTGGCACCCCTAAGGCTCTGGTCGCCACAGGATACTGCACCTTAATTAAGGTGCGGTATTTCTCTCAGGTAAGGGGGTTAATTACCGGTGCTCCACCTTCACACACCACATGCAGCTTAGGAGCCTTCTCACAGAGTGGGATGGCTCAGGGTAGGCAGGGGTGGTGGCCATCACGATCATGGTACTTCCCCGGTCACTGAAGCCAGCCACCTGGGGGGTGGGTTCGACCTGAGGGTAGAAATAGGCACAACACATGTGGCGCCCTGGACAAGCCAGGTCGTCACAGGTACTGCAACAACACACCCCACACCCCGAGATAGGCACATCAGTCACACACAAATCCCCTCCATCCAGGGGCTGATGTCCACACCAGGTGGGGTGGAGCCAGGCAGTTGGCTCCACCCACTGAGGAGTTCACAGTCCTGGAGGCGGGAAAGGAAGGCAGATGAGTTAGGGAGAGTGAAGGAGAAGGAGGGAAGTAGCAGTTGAGGAGCAATCTGACCGTGTCCGGGTACGTGGCCCGGGCACCAAGAGCAAGGTTGGCAGACGGTGGTGGCCGTCTTCAGGAGAGGCCGATCGACGCGGAACCGTAGGACCGGGGTCGGGCGGTGGCCCGCCGGTACCGAACCGGGGAGCGAAGAGAAGCCAGCACAAACCGGCAGGGCCTACGGACCCAGACCAGGCTTGGAGTCGCCGTTAAACCGGTCAAATCCATTAGCGACTGGAACCTCCGGTGTTTCCTAGCAGCAAAGACCCGATTGAAGGCAACCGTCCAAACTGAGAGAGGGAAATACACACAGCTAGAATGCCCAGGACCAGAGCCTGCGGACAACAGGGGCTCCACCGGCACCTATCCAAGCTGGGGAGCGGGTTACCGGTGGGAAGCCATCGGGACCGAAGATACACAACAGGTGCAGGGAAAGGCAGCCACCACCAACCGTCCGGGAGTAACCACAGCAGCCGGCTGCGGGACCCATCCATCCGGCCGTTTGTTTTACCGGAGACTCTGTATCCATTCTTGGCTGAGTGAGTACCACCGTGCCATCTGGTACCGCGCTGCCCCCGCGACCCTGCACCTCACCAACCCTGCCTCCCCAGTCACCTCACCGGGCCCGGGACCACCAAATCCCCCTACCCACAGAGGGGAAAGAAACATCCCAGCTGCTCCCTGTCATCGCTCCCGGGATCCCCATCCAGAGCAGCGGTGGTGCCCCAACCTCACCACAAACCGTGGGTGGCGTCACGGACCAACTCCCCAAACCCAAAACCACCCGTTTCACTCACGGGCGAGGAGCGCCGCTCGAGTCCCGGATCCGGCCCACCGCTCGAGCCACCGAGCAGCCAGCAGCAGCGCCGGACCCGAGCGTTAGCGAGAGCGCAGTGGCGGCGGCCTCCTCCCCGCCCGCGACACACACACCAAAAACAGATCCGTCAGGACCATAGTTCTGGCAAAATATCTCTGGAAAACTTGAACTTTACTAGGCCTGGGGCTTGGAGCTGGAGCTCAGCCAGGGTTCTAACCACTAAGGGGGACACCCTAGAAATAGGACACGCTCTCTCTCACCTTCTCTCTTCAAACACCGGTGGTGGCCCCCTACTTGTCTGGGATTTACCAGAGCCCATTACGGCAGTGTCCAGTACTACTCGGCTAGCGACTGAAGCTGTGAGTAAACTACACCTTGAACCCGCAGAGACTGTGTTGGCTTGTCCTTACCGGTGTCACTGCCCAGCCCTAAGGCACCAACCGCCATTACCTTCCCTCTTCATCCACCCGGGGCCCAGTCTACCTGTGGGGAACGACACCATCCCGGCTGCCTTCACACCTACCCCATTCAGATATTCTGCAGCAGCGCTACTGAGTCGCCCACCACAGCGCTGCAGCGGGACACTGCGGGGACTTCTCTGTAGGGACCTTTCTGGCAATAGATATGTCAGGTTAACTTTCATAGGAGTCGTGACGCCACTCTCGGGTTTGCGGTCAGGATGAGGGGTGACCGCCACTGCAGTTTTAGCGAGCGTCTGGGGCTGATTGTATTTGCTGTTTGGTGTTATGGCCTCCCGAGAGTGAGGCTGGCCGCAGGGGCTCGGGTGTATGTGTGTAGTACCACAGGTCACAGAAGAACTCACACACAGTCCAGAATATCTTTCACGGTTTTTACTCACTTTCAGTTGTTTTCTGTGAGGTAACCCGGGCGATACTGAGACAGACCAGAGAGAACCAGGTATCCTTCAGGCTGAAATAGAGGTGACTGCAAGCTCGCCCTTCTAGCACTTCTTGTTTCGGATAACCCCCGACTTGAAGTATATGGGATTCATCCAGTGAAGTCGCATCTGCCTTTTCTCCCCTTTCTGGCCCGTTTGCTGGCACCGTGGACCAAATAAAGATGGCTTCTTGCCCTATCTCACTTATGGGCCCCCTCGTTGCTGCTGACGCTGCGGAATCTGTGTGTTTGGTGAGACACTTGGAGTGCCCTCACCGGCAGGTTTAGTAGGTAGTTAAACTTGAGCCTACTTCGGGAACCTGTTTCCCCTGCGTGCCTGGTTTACCAGGAGTCCCCGTACTCAACCACCCCGCTTCTTCCTGAGGTGTCTTTCAGGCTGACTGTGTGGCAACCGAACTCCCCCACAAACAGCCACTACACTTTCAGGGTCTGACTAGCATGTCTGCGTGCCCGCTCTCCGCTTCAGACTCTGCTTGTGTGTTCTCCACCGCTTCTCTCTGACTCACTACCACTGCATCACTAGCTTCCAGCTTCTCCACCCACCACTAGCTGAGATGTGGAGGCCACGCCCCCTCCTGGGTCTTCCCAGGGGTCCCCTCTATGATGTGTATGAGACCTGGTCACTATGTGTCTGTGCGTACACACTTTACTCAGCCTTTGGGATTACCTATTTGCACTCACCCAGCGTGGGTGCAGTACTCAGTGATGCCTGACCAGGTCAGGGGCGCCACACTACCACTGGCCGCAATCCACAGGTGGTGTCACGACAACTTTCCCAAATACCCCACTTCCCCCACCATTTACTGTACGCTTCGGGGAACCGGAACCGGGCAAGGACACCCCATGACATCGCCTGACCCGACCCGCAACGGCCCGGCAACGAATAGGGTAACCACCTGACCCGTAGGGCGCTACACATATATAGAGCATAATAAGTCATGACAGGGCATAAGGCAGAAGCAGAGCTGGACCACACCTCAGTGGGATATATAGTAAATATTAAGCCATGACAGGGCATAATGTACTGTTGTGTGTGGATGAGCCTTGCCTTTGCTCCCCGCCTGACACATCAGTACATTGTGCCTTGCCATGGTTTGTTCTGCAGTGGACCTCAGCCTGTATTTGAAGCTTCTTTATGGCATGTGGAGGACTGTAATAAAGAAGATGTGAACTTAGAAGGCTCCACAGTGCAGATGGGAAAGGGAAGACAGGCGAAGCTCAGATAAAATAACGGCAGCTTGGCAGAGTGGCTATGTGGCGCCCCTGACCTGGTCAGGCACCACTAAGTACTGCACCCATCATGGGCGTACCCAGCATCAAAACTAGGGGGGGGCAAACCATGGTCGTTCAGGTTGTAAAATATTAGAACGGAAAAGGTGAATGAAACGAAAATTTTAAGAGAATTAAATGTAATTATAGCTCGATTAATGACTCCGCGCCCCTCTCCACACACGCACACACTATAATGCACCCCCATTACCATCACACACACACACACACACACACAATACAATGCACGCTCCATTACCCCTCCAAACACACACACACACACACACACACACACACACAATACATCCCCCCATCACCCACTACATACACACACAAATACCATGCACCCCCCATTACCATCTCCCCACGCACACAATACAATGCACCCCCCATAATCCACACACACACACACACACACACACAATACAATGCACCCCCCCATCACCACCACACACACACACAAATACAATGCACCCCCCCATCAACCCCCCCCCACACACACAATACAATGCACCCCCCCCCCCATCACCACACACACACACACACACACACACACTGCACCCCCATCACCCCCTACACACACACACACACACACTACAATGTACCCCCCATTACCCCTCCCCACACACACAAATACAATGCATCCCCCCATCAACCCCCCCCCCCACACACACACTGCACCCCCCATCACCACACACACACACTGCACCCCCCATCACCACACACACACACTACAATGTACCCCCCCCCATTACCCCTCCCCACACACACACTACAATGTACCCTCCATTACCTCTCCACCCACACACAACACAATGCACCAACATCACCCCCTGCAGACACAAATTACACTACCCCATCATGACACACTCCTGCCTCCCCCCCTCCCTCGGAATACAGTGCTCCTCCTCTGCCTGTCACAAAGCTGTGTCTCCTTCACAAATGTTCCCCGTTATGTGTCCTCAGCCCCTCCCCACACATCTCCATTAATTACACCTGTCTCTTTGGCTCCTCCAAGGAGCGCTTACCGCTTCCTGATCCTGATGTCTCCTGTGTCCCGGCGCCCGCAGCACTGTGATGACATCAGCAATGTGCTGATCTCATCACGTTGCTGCACGTCAGGGGCGGGGCCCCAACCCGGCGCACTATTCAAATGTATTTACGTCTGAAAGACGCAAATGCATTTGAATAGGAAGAAAGAGGAAGCTGCGGTCGCCGGCATGCTCCTCTGCACTGTGTGCATGCCGGGCACACAGCAGGGCCGCCACAGCACAGCACGCTGCCTCCTGCTGCAGCTAGTGTGCCCGGCATGCACACACTGCTGAGCAGCGCGCCGGTGGCTGCAGATACAGCGGCCCACTACAGGCACCGGCCCACTACACCGTGCCCTTGCTTCTAGGGGGGGGCAGCTGCCCCCCTGCCCCTCGCTGGGTACGCCCATGGCACCCATGCTGGGTCAGTACAAACAGGTAATCCCAAAGGCTGACTAGGATGTGTACGCACAGACACGAAGTATCCAGGACACACACACACACACACACACACACACACACACACACACACACACTGCTCAGAGGGGACCCCTGGGCAGACCCAGAAGCGGGCGTAGCCCTCACGTCTCAGCTAGTGGTGGGTAGTGGGACTGGAAGCTAGAGAGTGTGCTGTGGCAGTCAAAGGAGTAGGAGTGGAGCAGCCGAGTCTGGAGGTGCAGACGTCAGTGAGCGGACACCAGTCAGACCCTGCACCTGTAGTGGCTGCTGGCGGGTGGAGTACAATCACCAGAGGTTGGACAGAAAGACGCTGGGGAAGTCAGCTAGTCTGGAGGTCACTGAGGGAACCAGCTGGTCGTGTACGGAGACTTCTGGAGGGTTAGGCACGCAGGGGAAACAGGTTACCGAAGTAGGCTCAAGTTTAACTACCTACTAAACCTGCCGGTGGGGTGGACAAGAAGTCCCACACCAACCATCACAGAGCCCGAGTATCAGCAGCAACGAGGGGGCCCATAAAGGAGGATTGAGCCAGGAGCCATCTTAGGCTGCTTTCACACATCCGGTTTGAGCTGTGCGGCTCAATCCGGCTGTGAAGCCTATGCAACGGATGCGGTGAAAACACCGCATCCTTTGCATACGTTTTTTACATGCGGCCGGTCCGGTTTTTGCCGCTTGCGGCATGCTACTGAGCATGCGCAGTGGCAAAAACCGCATGCGGCGGCCGGATGCGGTTTTTGCCGCATCGCGCCGCATCCGGCATCCATAGGAATGCATTGGGAAAAGCGCCGCTTCGGCCGGATGCGGCGCGATGCGGTTTTTTTGCCGGAGCAAAAAACGTGCCAGGGAACGTTCCATCCGGCCGCCGCATCGGCTAAATCTGCCGCATGCGGCAAAAACCGGACCGAACGCAAGCCCATGCAGCACAATGCGGCACTAATTAAAGTCTATGCAGGAAAAACGCAACCGGCAGCAAAAAAAAAACGGTTGCGGTTTTCCTGCAAAGTGCCGGATTGTGCCGCATTGCAAAAGCCGGATGTGTGAAAGCAGCCTTAGCCTTTGTCCACGCTGCCAGCAAACGGATCAGAAAGGGGAGGAAGGCAGCTGCAACTTCCTTGGACGAATCCCACGGTACTCTAAGTTAGGGGTTGTCCGAAACAAGAAGTGCTAGGAAGGAGAGTCAGCAGTCACCCCTACGTCGGCCTGAAGGATACCTGGTTCAACACAGCATCGCCCGGGTTGCCTCACTCTACCACCAGAAAGTGAGTAAAAACCCTGAAAGACATTTCTAGACTGTGTGTGAGTTCTTCTGCAACCTGTGGTACTACGCACTTACACCTGAGCCCCTGGGGCCAGCCTCACTCTCGGGAGGCCATATCATCTAACTGCACATACCATCAGCCCCAGACGCTCACTAAACTGCAGTGGCGGTCACCCCTCATCCTGACCGCAAAACCGAGAGTGGCGTCACGATTCCTATTAAAGTTAACCTGACATACCTGTTGTCGGAAGATTCCCAGCACGTGAAGACCCTGAGGCGACCTGCAGGTGAGCGGCTTCACATCTACACCCCCTATTCTTGGACTGCATGGATAAAAATATTATCAGGGATGGATGCTATTAGGCAGCAGGCCACACCCTCTGATCTGTGATGTAGCGCCCCAGAAGGGAGGAGGAGCAGATCCACCGTCACATTCAATAGCAAGTAGTGTGAGGATTACAAATAACATTACATGTGAGCGTTATTAGTTTATGAAGGCAGGTCCATTAAAATACTTCATCTCCCTAGAGTACCGCTTTAATACTTATTTATTTATTTTAACTTGTTGCTTAGAAAACCGACCACCGCTGCAGACTACCACCACTGGCTAAACATGTACAGTTCTAACAAATGTTTCTATTAAGCTTGTAAGTATGACTTTGAAGCTGGCTGGGATTGTTGGAGTGTGCAGTTGGCTCCTAATCCCAGGCAGTTTCAGTGCAGCACTTACAAGCTAGACAGCAGTGGTGTTCAGTCTCCTAGGCAACGTGTGTACACAAAAGACTACACAACTAAAATACTGCCACAAACACACATGTAAACGTTCTTAAAGGGAGCCGGTTGTGAAAAAATTGCTATTAACCTTCTAATATTGGATTAAAGAGGTTGGCTACTACTAGGACACCCTTTCTCATTCCCCATGTTTGGCCCCATTAAAGTAAAAAGGCTTACACTCACTTCTGCTGGTGGCATTGTTCCAGCAGTGAAAATGTGGTGCCCCTGAGGCTCTGGTCACCACAAGGTACTGCACCTCAGTTAAGGTGTGGTATCCATCTCAGTGTCACCACATTTCATCTCACATACAGTCAGGTGCTTCCCACTGGGGAACTGTCTTGGGGCAGAATGAGTCATGGGACTTTCCAGTCGCTAGGGCAACCGCCAGGGGGCGAGCACCATTGAGGATAGAGGTAGGCGCAACACACTCGTACAGACAGGCCAGTAGGGACCATAGTTCTGACAAGACACCTCTGGAACTCTTCTATCTACACAGGGCCTGGGTCTTGGAGCAGTAGCTCAGCCCGGGTTCCTAACTTCCATGGAAAGAACACGCTTTCTCTCCTCAAACACAGGTGGTGGCCCCTCACTTGCTTGGGATTGACCGGAGCCCATGACGGCAGAGACCAGCACCTGGGCGCAGCCTTAAATCAGTGAGTAAAAAGAACCTGGAACCGCAGTTACTGACTCAAACTATGATTAGCTACGCCGTTGCCCCACGCTTCACTGCTTCCAAGTAACTGCCAACCCCCATCATCCAACCGGGGCCCGCTCCGCCTGTGGGGAGTGACACCATCCCAGCTGCCATAACACCTGCCCCGGTGAGGAATTCTGCAGCAGCAGCTACTCCCTGGCTGCGTGCCACAGGTGTCATCACGACAGACTTTCCCAAACACCCCGCTTTCCCCACCATTTCCTGTACGCTTCAGGGCAACGGAACCCGTGACATTGCCTGACCCAACCCTCAACGGCCCGGCAACGAGTAGGTTAACCACCTGCCCAGTGGGGCGCTACAAAAGTTCTCAGTTTTTCTCACATGAGGTTGTTATGTTTCAAGAGTGCCAGACCGAATCACCGCCATCTTTTTTTCTCCCTGCATTAATATATATAAATAATCAACAGAAAGTGAGCGGCCAGCCATAGCTTTTACTTCCTATTGAGTACTCATTCATATGAAAGTGGGGAGAGAAAAGCCAGCGGTGATTGGGTACGGGGCTCAAGTGACGTCACAACCTGACCTGAGCCCCGGGAATGTCAACGCCAACGGCTGCGGCATGGCAGGGGTATAAGTTTTTCGTTTATTTTAATGGGCCAAACATGAAGAATGAGAAGGGCTTGTCCGAGTAGTGGACAACCCCTTTAATCTGCAGGTTAAATAGTATTGTGAACTTGCCCTGTGCCTGCACTGAAAGCTTTATACCTCCTGGCAGCATTCAGCTTTCAGTCATTGGAGCGGCTTCAGTCACTGCTCTGGGCATAGTGAGTTGCGGCTGTAATCATACTCCTGGCACTCACAGCCAGTTCAGCTGTAGAGCCAGCTGTCAGTGCTGAGGGCACAGTTACAACCACAGATCACTATGTACTAAGCGATGGCTGAAACCACATCTGAACCAAAGAAATTGCAGCACATTACACAGAAGTTAGGCCTCAGATTACATTCACATATACAAATTTGTATATTGATCCATAGGCCCTGATTCATGAAGACCTCTAAAAAGATGGCTGCAACAAGGAAGCGATGTAGATGCAAACCGGTCCCTTTCTCACAGCAAAATCGGATATGTGAATGTAGCCTAAGGTCAGTGCATGTTAGCAGAGTTTGGTTTTCTTGGAGTTGATGAAGGGAGGAGGAAGGGGGGGGGGGGATACATGTACTCCGCACCGAAAAAAAACAGCTAAAAAAATAATCTGAGTGTGAACATTGCCTTATACCTTATGGTCCACACCAAGTTTTGGGTGAAAACAAACCCCAACTGTGGCACCACCTTGATTACACAAGGTGGGATTTCAGTAACCAGGGAAAAATATATCATCAACCAGTAATTAGCAAGCAAAAGGTCCATAGAATGGTGGAACAAGAGTGGTGGGACTGGATATTTTGTAATTGTGTATCCATGGATGGGATATTTTACTTACCTTTCAATCTACAGATCATAAACCAGAAACCTAAAGCAACACTAGTGTGAATGACGTCTTATACCATTTCATCTCTGAAAACCCTGTGGCTCTCACCCGAAATAAAAGGCTCTTGTCTGCCAGGCCTTACAAGCCTGACGGCGGCTCCGGCTGGCCTACTTGCTTTGGGTCTTCCGTCTCCATCTGCCGACCTCTTGTATAATTGTAGCATAAAGCGGAGATGCTGTATACTCAGGTCATGTCTTGCTGCATTGTGGGACACCAAAGGTCCATGGTCCATCAATGTCCGAATCAAAGGCAAAGAATGAGACCTCATGATGGCACTTAATCCATTCATCCCTATAGCAGGGGGTGATACAACCAAAACCAACCAGAGGAGCAGCAGGTTTTGCGATAAGGGCATCATGGCAGCAGTCTATGGTGTGGCAGGGTCATGGAGGGGGGTACAGTGAGCAGGTCTCTGCAGGATCATGAGTAGGAGGAAAGACTCTGCTTGGATCAACATTTTCTCACCCAGGTGTCGCCATTACTTAAAATGGGAGGAGGATAGCCTAGTTAATGTCCCTATATAGGCTATATAGTAAGTGGAACCTCTGGATCTGAGCTGATTTGTAGGAAGTGGCTTTTTTTTAATCTCCTTAGAACAAGTTATTTTAGAAATTTGCAGCTGTAAAATCCAGAGCTGAGACAGTTAATTGCCAAGGTATAACATAGTATGGGGAGAGAGTGCCCTGTCCTGCCTTATATAAAACCAGACACTAGGAAAGACCTGCCCATTTAACCCATTCCACACCAAGTAAAAATATGCCTTAAAAAAAAAAAAAAAAAAAAAAAAAAAAAGGGTTTATGTTAGATTGCATTTTTTTTTCTGATCCAATTTTGCACTGTAAGTCCAGGACTCTAAAGCGGCGTACTCCCCCGATGTGATGGATGAAAAAACCTATTCATTTCAGTATCATCCGTTTTTTCTGGTTCATGTTACACGGATGCTATCCAGGTAATGTCTGTATTTTATCCATGCTGCTGGGAAAAAATAAATGTCATATCTGTGCCTGGTTCGAATGGACACACTGTAAATGTAAAAACACGGAGACATAAAGATCCCCATTCATTTTAATTAGTGTGTGTATGAACATATCTCCAGAACGTGTGAAACACACCAGGTGCAGTACCATTCCCATCCAGCAGAGGGCATATCATGTGCAGTACTGTTCCCTTCCAGCAGAGGTAATATCAGGTGCAGTACCATTCCCATCCAGCAGAGGGCATATCAGGTGCAGTACCATTCCCATCCAGCAGAGGGCATCCAGCAGAGGGCATATAATGTGCAGTACCACTCTTATCCAGCAGAGGGCATATGAGGTGCAGTACCATTCCCATCCAGCAGAGGGCATATCAGGTGCAGTATCATTCCTATCCAGCGAAGGGCACATCATATGCAGTACCACTCCTATCCAGCAGAGGGCATATCAGTTGCACTACCACTCCAATCCAGCAGAGGGCATATTAGGTGCAGTACCATTCCCATCCAGCAGAGGGCATATAATGTGCAGTACCACTCTTATCCAGCAGAGGGTATATCATATGCAGTACCATTCCCATCCAGCAGAGGGCATATCAGGTGCAGTACCATTCCCATCCAGCAGAGGGCATATCAGGTGCAGTACCATTCCCATCCAGCAGAGGGCATATCAGGTGCAGTACCATTCCCATCCAGCAGAGGGCATATCAGGTGCAGTACCATTCCCATCCAGCAGAGGGCCTGTCAGGTGCAGTACCATTCCCATCCAGCAGAGGGCATATTAGGTGCAGTACCACTCCTATCCAGCAGAGGGCATATCAGTTGCAGTACCACTCCAATCCAGCAGAGGGCATATTAGGTGCAGTACCATTCCCATCCAGCAGAGGGCATATAATGTGCAGTACCACTCTTATCCAGCAGAGGGTATATCATATGCAGTACCATTCCCATCCAGCAGAGGGCATATCAGATGCAGTACCATTCCCATCCAGCAGAGGGCATATCAGGTGCAGTACCATTCCTATCCAGCAGAGAGCATATCAGGTGCAGTACCATTCCCATCCAGCAGAGGGCATATCAGGTGCAGTACCATTCCCATCCAGCAGAGGGCATATCAGGTGCAGTACCATTCCCATCCAGCAGAGGGCATATCAGGTGCAGTACCATTCCCATCCAGCAGAGGGCATATCAGGTGCAGTACCATTCCCATCCAGCAGAGGGCATATTAGGTGCAGTACCATTCCCATCCAGCAGAGGGCATATCAGGTGCAGTACCATTCCTATCCAGCGAAGGGCACATCATATGCAGTACCACTCCTATCCAGCAGAGGGCATATCAGTTGCAAAACCACTCCAATCCAGCAGAGGGCATATTAGGTGCAGTACCATTCCCATCCAGCAGAGGGCATATAATGTGCAGTACCACTCTTATCCAGCAGAGGGTATATCATATGCAGTACCATTCCCATCCAGCAGAGGGCATATCAGGTGCAGTACCATTCCCATCCAGAAGAGGGCATATCTTATGCCCTCTGCTGCATGGGAATGGTACTGCATATGAGATGCCCTCTGCTGGATGGGAATGGTACTGCACATGATTTTCCCTATGCTGGATGGGAATGGTACTGCACCTGATATGCCCTCTGCTGGATGGGAATGGAACTGCATATCAGGTGCAGTACCATTCCCATCCAGCAGAGTCAATATCATGTACAGTGCCACTCCTATCCAGCAGAGGGCATATCAGGTGCAATACCATTCCCATCCAGCAGAGGGCATATCATGTGCAGTACCATTCCCATCCAGCAGAGGTCATATCAGGTGCAGTGCCACTCCTATCCAGCAGAAGGTATATCAGGTACAGTACCAGTCCCATCCAGCTGCGGGGATATCAGGTGCAGTACCATTCCTATCCAGCAGAGGTCATATCAGGTGCAGTACCATTCCCATCCAGCAGAGGGTATATCAGGTGCAGTACCACTCCTATCCAGCAGAGGGCAAATCATATGCAGTACCACTCCTATCCAGCAGAGGGCATATCATGTGCAGTACCATTCCCATCCAGCAGAGGTCATATCAGGTGCAGTGCCAATCCTATCCAGCAGAGGGCATATCAGGTGCAGTACCACTCACATCCAGCAGAAGGCATATCAGGTGCAGTACCATTCTCATCCAGCAGAAGGCATATCAGGTGCAGATCCACTGCTATTCAGCAGAGGGATATAAAGTGCAGTACCATTCCTATCCAGCAGAGGGCATATCATGTCCGCTACCATTCCCATCCAGCAGAGGGCATATCAGGCAAAGTACCATTTCCATCCAGCAAAAGTCATATCAGGTACAGTACCATTCCCATTCACCAAAGGGCATATCAGATACAGTACCATGCCTATCAAGCAGAGGGAATATCAGGGGCAGTACCATTCCCATCCAGCAGAGGGCATATCATGTGCAGTACCATTTCCATCCAGCAGAGGGCATATCATGTGCAGTACCATTCCCATCCAGCAGAGGGCATATCATGTGTAGTACCATTCCTATCCAGCAGAGGAAATATCAGGTTCAGTACCATTTCCATCCAGCAGAGGGCATATCATGTGCAGTACCATTCCCATCCAGCAGAGGGCATATCAGGTGCAGTACCATTTCCAACCAGCAGAGGGCATATCAGGTGCAGTACCATTTCCATCCAGCAGAGGGCATATCATGTGCAGTACCATTCCCATCCAGCAGAGGGCATATCATGTATAGTACCACTCCTATCCAGCAGAAGGCATATATCATGTGCACTACCATTCCCTTCCAGCAGAGGGCATATCATGTGCAGTACCACTCCTTTCCAGCAGAGGGCATATAATGTGCAGTACCATTCCCATCCAGCAGAGGGCATATCATATGCCCTCTGCTGCATGGGAATGGTACTGCATATGAGATGCCTTCTGCTGGATGGGAATGGTACTGCACCTGATTTGCCCTCTGCTGGATGGGAATGGTACTTTACCTGATATGCCCTCTGCTGGATGGGAATGGAACTGCATATCAGGTGCAGTACCATTCCCATCCAGCAGAGTCAATATCATGTGCAGTGCCACTCCTATCCAGCAGAGGGCATATCAGGTGCAATACCATTCCCATCCAGCAGAGGGCATATCATGTGCAGTACCATTCCCATCCAGCAGAGGTCATATCAGGTGCAGTGCCAATCCTATCCAGCAGAGGGCATATCAGGTGCAGTACCAGTCACATCCAGCAGAAGGCATATCAGGTGCAGTACCATTCCCATCCAGCAGAGGGCATATCAGGTGCAGTACCATTTCCATCCAGCAGAGGGCATATCATGTGCAGTACCATTCCCATCCAGCAGAGGGCATATCATGTATAGTACCACTCCTATCCAGCAGAAGGCATATATCATGTGCACTACCATTCCCTTCCAGCAGAGGGCATATCAGGTGCAGTACCATTCCTATCCAGCAGAGGGCATATCAGGTGCAGTACCACTCATATCTAGCAGAGGGCATATCAGGTGCAGTACCACTCCTATCCAGCAGAGAGCATATCAGGTGCAGTACCATTGCCATCCAGCAGAGGGCATATCAGGTGCAGTACCATTCCAATCCAGCAGAGGGCATATCAGGTGTAGTACCACTCCTATTTAGCAGAGGGCATATCATGTGCAGTACCACTCCTATCCAGCAGAGGGCATATCATGTGCAGTACCATTCCTATCCAGCAGATGGCATATCAGGTGCAGTACCACTCACATCAAGTAGAGGCCATATCAGGTGCAGTACCATTCCAATCCAGCAGAGGGCATATCAGGTGCAGTACCACTCCTATTCAGCAGAGGGCATATCAGTTACAGTACCACTCCCATCCAGCAGAGGGCATATCATGTGCAGTACCAATCACATCCAGCAGAGGGCATATCAGGTGCAGTACCATTCAAATCCAGCAGAGGGCATATCTAATGCCCTTTGCTGGATGGGAATGGTACTGCATATGATATGAGCTCTGCAGCATGGAAATGGTACTGCACCTGATATGCCCTCTGCAGGAAAGGTTTGGTACTGCACATGATATGCCATCTCCTAATAGGGATTGGTACTGCACCTGTTATGCCCTCTGCTGGATGGGAACAGTACTGCACATGATATGCCCTCTGCTGGATAGGAGTGATACTGCACCTGATATGCCCTCTGCTGGATGGGAATGGTACTACACCTGATATGCAGTACCATTCCCATCCAGCAGAGGGCATATCATGTGGAGTACCATTCCTTTCCAGCAGGGGGCATATCAGGTGCAGTACCACTCCCTTCCAGCAGAGGGCATATCAGGTGCAGTAGTACTCCTATCCAGCAGAGGGCATATCATGTGCAGTACTGTTCCCATCCAGCAGAGGGCATATCAGGTGCAGTACCATTTCCATCCAACAGAGGGCATATCAGGTGCAATAATAATCCTATCCAGCATAGGGCATATCAAGTATAGTACCACTCCAATCCAGCAGAGGGCATATCAGGGGCAGTCCCATTCCTATCCAGCAGAGGGCATATCAGGTGCAATACCAATCCTATCCAGCAGAGGGCATATCATGTGCACTACCAATCCCTTACAGCAGAGGGCATATCATGTGCAGTACCATTCCCATCCAGCAGAAGGCATATCAGGTGCAGTACCATTCCCATCCAGCAGAGGGCATATGAGGTGCAGTACCATTCCTATCCAGCCGAGGGCTTATCAGGTGCAGTAGTACTCCTATCCAGCAGAGGGCATATCATGTGCAGTACTATTTCCATCCAGAAGAGGGCATATCAGGGGCAATAATAATCCTATCCAGCATAGGGCATATCAAGTATAGTACCACTCCAATCCAGCAGAGGGTATATCATGTGCAGTACCATTCCCATCCAGCAGAGGGCATATCATGTGCAGTACCATTCCCATCCAGCAGAGGGCATATCATGTGCAGTACCATTCCCATCCAGCAGAGGTCATATCAGGTGCAGTACCATTCCCATCCAGCAGAGGGCATATGAGGTGCAGTACCATTCCTATCCAGCCGAGGGCTTATCAGGTGCAGTACCACTCCTATTCAGCAGAGGGCATATCATATGCAGTACTCCTCCTATCCAATAGAGGGCATATCATGTGCAGTACCATTCCTATCCAGCAGATGGCATATCAGGTGCAGTACCACTCCCATCTAGTAGAGGGCATATCAGGTGCAGTACCATTAGCATCCAGCAGAGGGTATATATCAGGTGCAGTACCATTCATAGCCAGCAGAGGGCATATCAGGTGTAGTACCATTCCCGTTCAGCAGAGGGCAAATCATGTGCAATACCATTCCTATCCAGCAGAGTGCATATCATATGAAGTACCATTCCCATCCAGCAGAGGGCATATCAGATACAGTACCATTCCCATCCTACAGAGTGCATATTATATGCAGTACCATTCCTATCCAGCAGAGGACAAATCAGGTGCAGTACCATTCTTATCCAGAAGATGGCATATCAGGTGCAGTACAACTCCAGTCCAGCAGAGGGCATTTCAGTTGCAGTACCACTCCTATCCAGCAGAGGGCATATCAGGTGCAGTACCATTCCTATCAAGCAGAGGGCATATCATGTATAGTATCACTCCTATCCAGCAGAGGGCATATCATGTGTAGTACCATTCCCATCCAGCAGAGGGCATATCATGTGCAGTACTGTTCCCTTCCAGCAGAGGTAATATCAGGTGCAGTACCATTCCCATCCAGCAGAGGGCATATCAGGTGCAGTACCATTCCCATCCAGCAGAGGGCATCCAGCAGAGGGCATATAATGTGCAGTACCACTCTTATCCAGCAGAGGGCATATGAGGTGCAGTACCATTCCCATCCAGCAGAGGGCATATCAGGTGCAGTATCATTCCTATCCAGCGAAGGGCACATCATATGCAGTACCACTCCTATCCAGCAGAGGGCATATCAGTTGCACTACCACTCCAATCCAGCAGAGGGCATATTAGGTGCAGTACCATTCCCATCCAGCAGAGGGCATATAATGTGCAGTACCACTCTTATCCAGCAGAGGGTATATCATATGCAGTACCATTCCCATCCAGCAGAGGGCATATCAGGTGCAGTACCATTCCCATCCAGCAGAGGGCATATCAGGTGCAGTACCATTCCCATCCAGCAGAGGGCATATCAGGTGCAGTACCATTCCCATCCAGCAGAGGGCATATCAGGTGCAGTACCATTCCCATCCAGCAGAGGGCCTGTCAGGTGCAGTACCATTCCCATCCAGCAGAGGGCATATTAGGTGCAGTACCACTCCTATCCAGCAGAGGGCATATCAGTTGCAGTACCACTCCAATCCAGCAGAGGGCATATTAGGTGCAGTACCATTCCCATCCAGCAGAGGGCATATAATGTGCAGTACCACTCTTATCCAGCAGAGGGTATATCATATGCAGTACCATTCCCATCCAGCAGAGGGCATATCAGATGCAGTACCATTCCCATCCAGCAGAGGGCATATCAGGTGCAGTACCATTCCTATCCAGCAGAGAGCATATCAGGTGCAGTACCATTCCCATCCAGCAGAGGGCATATCAGGTGCAGTACCATTCCCATCCAGCAGAGGGCATATCAGGTGCAGTACCATTCCCATCCAGCAGAGGGCATATCAGGTGCAGTACCATTCCCATCCAGCAGAGGGCATATCAGGTGCAGTACCATTCCCATCCAGCAGAGGGCATATTAGGTGCAGTACCATTCCCATCCAGCAGAGGGCATATCAGGTGCAGTACCATTCCTATCCAGCGAAGGGCACATCATATGCAGTACCACTCCTATCCAGCAGAGGGCATATCAGTTGCAAAACCACTCCAATCCAGCAGAGGGCATATTAGGTGCAGTACCATTCCCATCCAGCAGAGGGCATATAATGTGCAGTACCACTCTTATCCAGCAGAGGGTATATCATATGCAGTACCATTCCCATCCAGCAGAGGGCATATCAGGTGCAGTACCATTCCCATCCAGAAGAGGGCATATCTTATGCCCTCTGCTGCATGGGAATGGTACTGCATATGAGATGCCCTCTGCTGGATGGGAATGGTACTGCACATGATTTTCCCTATGCTGGATGGGAATGGTACTGCACCTGATATGCCCTCTGCTGGATGGGAATGGAACTGCATATCAGGTGCAGTACCATTCCCATCCAGCAGAGTCAATATCATGTACAGTGCCACTCCTATCCAGCAGAGGGCATATCAGGTGCAATACCATTCCCATCCAGCAGAGGGCATATCATGTGCAGTACCATTCCCATCCAGCAGAGGTCATATCAGGTGCAGTGCCACTCCTATCCAGCAGAAGGTATATCAGGTACAGTACCAGTCCCATCCAGCTGCGGGGATATCAGGTGCAGTACCATTCCTATCCAGCAGAGGTCATATCAGGTGCAGTACCATTCCCATCCAGCAGAGGGTATATCAGGTGCAGTACCACTCCTATCCAGCAGAGGGCAAATCATATGCAGTACCACTCCTATCCAGCAGAGGGCATATCATGTGCAGTACCATTCCCATCCAGCAGAGGTCATATCAGGTGCAGTGCCAATCCTATCCAGCAGAGGGCATATCAGGTGCAGTACCACTCACATCCAGCAGAAGGCATATCAGGTGCAGTACCATTCTCATCCAGCAGAAGGCATATCAGGTGCAGATCCACTGCTATTCAGCAGAGGGATATAAAGTGCAGTACCATTCCTATCCAGCAGAGGGCATATCATGTCCGCTACCATTCCCATCCAGCAGAGGGCATATCAGGCAAAGTACCATTTCCATCCAGCAAAAGTCATATCAGGTACAGTACCATTCCCATTCACCAAAGGGCATATCAGATACAGTACCATGCCTATCAAGCAGAGGGAATATCAGGGGCAGTACCATTCCCATCCAGCAGAGGGCATATCATGTGCAGTACCATTTCCATCCAGCAGAGGGCATATCATGTGCAGTACCATTCCCATCCAGCAGAGGGCATATCATGTGTAGTACCATTCCTATCCAGCAGAGGAAATATCAGGTTCAGTACCATTTCCATCCAGCAGAGGGCATATCATGTGCAGTACCATTCCCATCCAGCAGAGGGCATATCAGGTGCAGTACCATTTCCAACCAGCAGAGGGCATATCAGGTGCAGTACCATTTCCATCCAGCAGAGGGCATATCATGTGCAGTACCATTCCCATCCAGCAGAGGGCATATCATGTATAGTACCACTCCTATCCAGCAGAAGGCATATATCATGTGCACTACCATTCCCTTCCAGCAGAGGGCATATCATGTGCAGTACCACTCCTTTCCAGCAGAGGGCATATAATGTGCAGTACCATTCCCATCCAGCAGAGGGCATATCATATGCCCTCTGCTGCATGGGAATGGTACTGCATATGAGATGCCTTCTGCTGGATGGGAATGGTACTGCACCTGATTTGCCCTCTGCTGGATGGGAATGGTACTTTACCTGATATGCCCTCTGCTGGATGGGAATGGAACTGCATATCAGGTGCAGTACCATTCCCATCCAGCAGAGTCAATATCATGTGCAGTGCCACTCCTATCCAGCAGAGGGCATATCAGGTGCAATACCATTCCCATCCAGCAGAGGGCATATCATGTGCAGTACCATTCCCATCCAGCAGAGGTCATATCAGGTGCAGTGCCAATCCTATCCAGCAGAGGGCATATCAGGTGCAGTACCAGTCACATCCAGCAGAAGGCATATCAGGTGCAGTACCATTCCCATCCAGCAGAGGGCATATCAGGTGCAGTACCATTTCCATCCAGCAGAGGGCATATCATGTGCAGTACCATTCCCATCCAGCAGAGGGCATATCATGTATAGTACCACTCCTATCCAGCAGAAGGCATATATCATGTGCACTACCATTCCCTTCCAGCAGAGGGCATATCAGGTGCAGTACCATTCCTATCCAGCAGAGGGCATATCAGGTGCAGTACCACTCATATCTAGCAGAGGGCATATCAGGTGCAGTACCACTCCTATCCAGCAGAGAGCATATCAGGTGCAGTACCATTGCCATCCAGCAGAGGGCATATCAGGTGCAGTACCATTCCAATCCAGCAGAGGGCATATCAGGTGTAGTACCACTCCTATTTAGCAGAGGGCATATCATGTGCAGTACCACTCCTATCCAGCAGAGGGCATATCATGTGCAGTACCATTCCTATCCAGCAGATGGCATATCAGGTGCAGTACCACTCACATCAAGTAGAGGCCATATCAGGTGCAGTACCATTCCAATCCAGCAGAGGGCATATCAGGTGCAGTACCACTCCTATTCAGCAGAGGGCATATCAGTTACAGTACCACTCCCATCCAGCAGAGGGCATATCATGTGCAGTACCAATCACATCCAGCAGAGGGCATATCAGGTGCAGTACCATTCAAATCCAGCAGAGGGCATATCTAATGCCCTTTGCTGGATGGGAATGGTACTGCATATGATATGAGCTCTGCAGCATGGAAATGGTACTGCACCTGATATGCCCTCTGCAGGAAAGGTTTGGTACTGCACATGATATGCCATCTCCTAATAGGGATTGGTACTGCACCTGTTATGCCCTCTGCTGGATGGGAACAGTACTGCACATGATATGCCCTCTGCTGGATAGGAGTGATACTGCACCTGATATGCCCTCTGCTGGATGGGAATGGTACTACACCTGATATGCAGTACCATTCCCATCCAGCAGAGGGCATATCATGTGGAGTACCATTCCTTTCCAGCAGGGGGCATATCAGGTGCAGTACCACTCCCTTCCAGCAGAGGGCATATCAGGTGCAGTAGTACTCCTATCCAGCAGAGGGCATATCATGTGCAGTACTGTTCCCATCCAGCAGAGGGCATATCAGGTGCAGTACCATTTCCATCCAACAGAGGGCATATCAGGTGCAATAATAATCCTATCCAGCATAGGGCATATCAAGTATAGTACCACTCCAATCCAGCAGAGGGCATATCAGGGGCAGTCCCATTCCTATCCAGCAGAGGGCATATCAGGTGCAATACCAATCCTATCCAGCAGAGGGCATATCATGTGCACTACCAATCCCTTACAGCAGAGGGCATATCATGTGCAGTACCATTCCCATCCAGCAGAAGGCATATCAGGTGCAGTACCATTCCCATCCAGCAGAGGGCATATGAGGTGCAGTACCATTCCTATCCAGCCGAGGGCTTATCAGGTGCAGTAGTACTCCTATCCAGCAGAGGGCATATCATGTGCAGTACTATTTCCATCCAGAAGAGGGCATATCAGGGGCAATAATAATCCTATCCAGCATAGGGCATATCAAGTATAGTACCACTCCAATCCAGCAGAGGGTATATCATGTGCAGTACCATTCCCATCCAGCAGAGGGCATATCATGTGCAGTACCATTCCCATCCAGCAGAGGGCATATCATGTGCAGTACCATTCCCATCCAGCAGAGGTCATATCAGGTGCAGTACCATTCCCATCCAGCAGAGGGCATATGAGGTGCAGTACCATTCCTATCCAGCCGAGGGCTTATCAGGTGCAGTACCACTCCTATTCAGCAGAGGGCATATCATATGCAGTACTCCTCCTATCCAATAGAGGGCATATCATGTGCAGTACCATTCCTATCCAGCAGATGGCATATCAGGTGCAGTACCACTCCCATCTAGTAGAGGGCATATCAGGTGCAGTACCATTAGCATCCAGCAGAGGGTATATATCAGGTGCAGTACCATTCATAGCCAGCAGAGGGCATATCAGGTGTAGTACCATTCCCGTTCAGCAGAGGGCAAATCATGTGCAATACCATTCCTATCCAGCAGAGTGCATATCATATGAAGTACCATTCCCATCCAGCAGAGGGCATATCAGATACAGTACCATTCCCATCCTACAGAGTGCATATTATATGCAGTACCATTCCTATCCAGCAGAGGACAAATCAGGTGCAGTACCATTCTTATCCAGAAGATGGCATATCAGGTGCAGTACAACTCCAGTCCAGCAGAGGGCATTTCAGTTGCAGTACCACTCCTATCCAGCAGAGGGCATATCAGGTGCAGTACCATTCCTATCAAGCAGAGGGCATATCATGTATAGTATCACTCCTATCCAGCAGAGGGCATATCATGTGTAGTACCATTCCCATCCAGCAGAGGGTATATCATGTGCAGTACCATTCCCATCCAGCAGATGGCATATCATGTGCAGTACCATACCCATCCAGCAGAGGGCATATCAAGTGCAGTACCACTCCTATCCAACAGAGAGCATATCATGTGCAGTACCATTCCCATCCAGCAATGGGCATATCAGGTGCAGTACTATTCCTATCCAGCAGAGGGCATAACATGTGCAGTACCATCCCTGTCCAGCAAAGGGCATATCAGGTGCAGTACCACTCCTATTCAGCAGACGGCATATCATGTACAGTACCAAACCCATACAGCAGAGGGCCTATCAGGTGCAGTACCATTCCCATCCAGCAGAGGGCATATCAGGTGCAGTACCATTCCCATCCAGCAGAGGGCATATCAGGTGCAGTACCATTCCCATCCAGCAGAGGGCATATCAGCTGCAGTGCCACTCCTATCCAGCAGAGAGTATATCAGGTGCAGTACCAGTCCCATCCAGCTGCGGGCATATCAGGTGCAGTACCATTCCTATCCAGCAGAGGGCACATCATATGCAGTACCACTCCTATCCAGCAGAGGGTATATCAGATGCTGTTCCACTCCAATCCAGCAGAGGGCATATCATGTGCAGTACCATTTCCATCCAGCAGAGGTCATATCAGGTGCAGTACCACTCACATCCAGCAGAAGGCATATCAGGTGCAGTACCATTCCCATCCAGCAGAGGGCATATGAGGTGCAGTACCATTCCTATCCAGCCGAGGGCTTATCAGGTGCAGTACCACTCCTCTTCAGCAGAGGGCATATCATATGCAGTACTCCTCCTATCCAATAGAGGGCATATCATGTGCAGTACCATTCCTATCCAGCAGATGGCATATCAGGTGCAGTACCACTCACATCTAGTAGAGGGCATATCAGGTGCAGTACCATTAGCATCCAGCAGAGGGTATATATCAGGTGCAGTACCATTCATATCCAGCAGAGGGCATATCAGGTGTAGTACCATTCCCGTCCAGCAGAGGGCAAATCATGTGCAATACCATTCCCATCCAGCAGAGTGCATATCATATGAAGTACCATTCCCATCCAGCAGAGGGCATATCAGATACAGTACCATTCCCATCCTACAGAGTGCATATTATATGCAGTACCATTCCTATCCAGCAGAGGACAAATCAGGTGCAGTACCATTCTTATCCAGAAGATGGCATATCAGGTGCAGTACAACTCCAGTCCAGCAGAGGGCATTTCAGTTGCAGTACCACTCCTATCCAGCAGAGGGCATATCAGGTGCAGTACCATTCCTATCAAGCAGAGGGCATATCATGTATAGTATCACTCCTATCCAGCAGAGGGCATATCATGTGTAGTACCATTCCCATCCAGCAGAGGGTATATCATGTGCAGTACCATTCCCATCCAGTAGAGAGCATATCATGTGCAGTACCATTCCCATCCAGCAGATGGCATATCATGTGCAGTACCATACCCATCCAGCAGAGGGCATATCAAGTGCAGTACCACTCCTATCCAACAGAGAGCATATCATGTGCAGTACCATTCCCATCCAGCAATGGGCATATCAGGTGCAGTACTATTCCTATCCAGCAGAGGGCATAACATGTGCAGTACCATCCCTGTCCAGCAAAGGGCATATCAGGTGCAGTACCACTCCTATTCAGCAGACGGCATATCATGTGCAGTACCATTCCCATTCAGCAGAGAGCATATCATGTACAGTACCAAACCCATACAGCAGAGGGCCTATCAGGTGCAGTACCATTCCCATCCAGCAGAGGGCATATCAGGTGCAGTACCATTCCCATCCAGCAGAGGGCATATCAGGTGCAGTACCATTCCCATCCAGCAGAGGGCATATCAGCTGCAGTGCCACTCCTATCCAGCAGAGAGTATATCAGGTGCAGTACCAGTCCCATCCAGCTGCGGGCATATCAGGTGCAGTACCATTCCTATCCAGCAGAGGGCACATCATATGCAGTACCACTCCTATCCAGCAGAGGGTATATCAGATGCTGTTCCACTCCAATCCAGCAGAGGGCATATCATGTGCAGTACCATTTCCATCCAGCAGAGGTCATATCAGGTGCAGTACCACTCACATCCAGCAGAAGGCATATCAGGTGCAGTACCATTCCCATCCAGCAGAAGGCATATCAGGTGCTGTTCCACTGCTATTCAGCAGAAGGCATATAAAGTGCAGTACCATTCCCAAACAGCAGAGGGCATATTAGGTGCAGTACCATTCTCATGCGGCAGAGGGAATATCATGTGCAGTACCACTCCCATCCAGCATAGGGCACATCAGGTTCAGTACCATTCCCATCCAGCAGAGGGCATATCATGTGCAGTACCATACCCATCCAACAGAGGGCATATCAGGCAAAGTACCATTCCCATCCAGAAAAAGTCATATCACATACAGTACCATTCCCATTCACCAAAGGGCATATCAGGTACAGTACCATTCCTATCCAGCAGAGGGCATATCATGTGCAGTACCATTCCCATACAGCAGAGGGCATATCAGGTGCAGTAGCATTCCTATCCAGCAGAGGGCATATCATGTGCAGTACCATTCCCATCCAGCAGAGGGCATATCAGGTGCAGTACCAATCCTATCCAGCAGAGAGCATATCATGTGTAGTACCACTCCTATACAGCAGAGGGCATATGATGTGCAGTACCATTCCTATCCAGCAGAATACATATCAGGTGCAGTACCAGTCCCATCCAGCAGAGGGCAAATCAGGTGTGGTACCACTCCCATCCAGCAGAGGGCATATCAAGTGCAGTACCACTCCTATCCAGCAGAGAGCATATCATGTGCAGTACCATTCCCATCCAGCAGAGGGCATACCATGTGCAGTACCATTCCCATCCAGCAGAGGGCATATCATGTGCAGTACCATTCCTATCCAGCAGAGGGCATATTATGTATAGTATCACTCCTATCCAGCAGAGGGCATATCATGTGCAGTGCCACTCCTATCCAGCAGAGGGCATATCAGGTGCAGTACCATTCCCATCCAGCAAAGGGCATATCAGGTGCAGTACCATTCTTGTCCAGCAGAGGGCATATTAGGTGCAGTACCATTTCCATCCAGCAGAGGGAAATTCATCTGCAGTACCATTCCCATCCAGCAGAGGGCATATCATGTGCAGTACCATTCCCTTCCAGCAGAGGGTATATCAGGTGCAGTACTATTCCCATCCAGCAGAGGGCATATCAGGTGCAGTTTCACTCCCATCCAGCAGAGGGCATATCAGGTCAGCACCACTCCTATCCAGCACATGGCATTTCAGGTGCAGTACCATTGCCATCCAGCAGAGAGCATATCAGGTGCAGTACCAATCCTATCCAGCAGAGGGCATATCAAGTATAGTACCACTCTAATCCAGCAGAGAGCATATCTGGTGCAGTCCCATTCCCATCCAGCAGAGGCCATATCATGTGCAGTACGGTTCCCATCCAGCAGAGGGCATATCATGTGCAGTACCATTCCCATCCAGCAGAGGGCTTATCAGGTGCAGTACCACTCCTATTCAGCAGAGGCCATATCATATGCAGTACCACTCCGATCCAGCAGAGGGCATATCATGTGCAGTACCCCTCCTATCCAGCAGAGGGCATATCATGTGCAGTACCCCTCCTATCCAGCAGAGGGTATATCATATGCAGTACCATTCCCATCCAGCAGAGGGCATATCAGGTGCAGTCCCATTCCCATCTAGCAGAGGTCACATCAGGTGCACTACCATTCACATCCAGCAGAGTGCGTATAATGTACTGTACCAATCCTATCCAGCAGAGGGCATATCATGTATAGTACCAATTTTATCCAGCAGAGGGCATTTCAGCTGCAGTACCATTCCCTTCCAGCAGAGGGCATATCAGATTCAGTCCCATTGGCATCCAGCAGAGGGCATATCATGTGCAGTGCTGTTCCCATCAAGCAGAGGGCATTTCAGTTGCAGTACCATTCCTATCCAGCAGAGGGCATATCATGTATAGTACTACTCCTGTCCAGCATAGGGCACACCAGATGCAGTACCATTCCTATCCAGCAGAGGGCATATCACGTGCAGCACCATTCCCATCCAGCAGAGGGCATATTAGGCAAAGTACCATTCCTATCCAGCAAAAGTCATATCAGGTACAGTACCATTCCCATTCACCAAAGGGCATATCAGGTACAGTACCATTCCTATCCAGCAGAGGGCATATCAGGTGCAATACCATTCCTATCCAGCAGAGGGCATATCAGGTGCAGTACCATTCCCATCCAGCAAAGGGCATATCAGGTACAGTACCATTCCTATCCAGCAGAGCGCATATCATGTGCAGTACCATTCCCATCCAGCAGAGGGCATATCAGGTGCATTACCATTTCCATCCAGCAGAGGGCATATCAGGTGCAGTACCACTCCCATCCAGCAAAGGGCATATCATGAATGGTACTGCACCTGATATGCCCTCTGCTGGATGGTAATGGTAATGCACATGTTCTGCCCTCTGCTGAATAAGAATTGTGCTGCACCTGATATGCCCTCTGCTGGATGGGCTGTAATGGGGGAGAAAAAAAGGGCGCAATAGGGTTTTACCCGGTTTACAGAGTGAAAGAGGATAAAGACAGTGCACTCACCTGGCCGGGTTGTGCCAGTCACAACCCCTTTGCTAGCGTGGATGAGCGCTTAGGTGGTTCTGCAGCGGCCCCGTTATAGAACAAATTTTGGATATGAAGGACTGGAGAAAACGGGTTTAGTGCCGCGCTAAAAACCACGAGCATGTATAAATCAAAATATTCTCTTTATTTAGATCATTCCTACACGTTTCAGAGGCTCATCTGCCTCCTTCCTCAGGGAAAAGAATCCTTTCAGCAGAGGGCATATCATGTGCAGTACCATTCCCTTCCAGCAGAGCGCATATCATGTGCAGTACCATTCCCATCCAGCAGAGAGCATATCAGGTGCAGTACCATTCCCATCCAGCAGAGGGCATATCAGGTGCAGTACCATTCCTATCCAGCAGAGGGCATATCAGGTGCAGTACCATTCCTATCCAGCAGAGGGCATATCAGGTGCAGTACCATTCTTATCCAGCAGAGGGCATATCAGGTGCAGTACCACTCCTATCCAGCAGAGGGCATATCATGTGCAGTACCACTCCTATCCAGCAGAGGGCATATCAGGTGCAGTACAATTCCTATCCAGCAGAGGGCATATCAGGTGCAGTTTCACTCCCATCCAGCAGAGGGCATATCAGGTGCAGTACCAATCCTATCCAGCAGAGGGCATATCAAGTATAGTACCACTCCCATCCAGCAGAGGGCATATCAGGTGCAGTACCATTCCCTTCCAGCAGGGTGCATATCATGTTCAGTAGCACTCCTATCCAGCAGAGGGCATATCATGTGCAGTACCATTCCCATCCTGCAGAGGGCATATCAGGTGCAGTACCATTCCCATCCAGCAGAGGGCATATCAGGTGCAGTACCACTCCTATCCAGCACATGGCATATCAGGTGCAGTACCATTGACATCCAGCAGAGGGCATATGATGTGCAGTACCATTCCCTTCCAGCAGAGGGTATATCAGGTGCAGTACCATTCCCATCCAGCAGAGGGCATATCATGTGCAGTACCATTCCCATCTAGCAGAGGGCATATGAGGTGCAGTACCATTCCTCTCTAGCAGAGGGCAAATCAGGTGCAGTTTCACTCCCATCCAGCAGAGGGCATATCATGTGCAGTACCAATCCTATCCAGCAGAGGGCATATCAGGTGCAGTCCCATTCCCATCCAGATGAGGGCATATCAGGTGCTGTACCATTCCTATCCAGCAGAGGGCTTAACAGGTGGAGTAATATTCTTATCCAGCAGAGGACCTATCAGCAGCAGTACCATTCCTATCCAGCAGAGGGCATAACATGTGCAGTACCATTCCTATCCAGCAGAGGGCATAACATGTGCAGTACAATTCCTATGCAGCAGAGGGCATATCATGTGCAGTACAGTTCCCATCCAGCAGAGGGCATATCAGGTGCAGTACCTCTCCTATCCAGCAGAGGGCATATCATGTGCAGTACCATTCCCATCTAGCAGAGGGCATATGAGGTGCAGTACAATTCCTATCCAGCAGATAGCATATCATGTACAGTACCATTCCTATCCACCAGAAGGCATATCAGATGCAGTACCACTCCTATCTAGCAGAGGGCATATCAGGTGCAGTACAATTCCTATCCAGCAGATAGCATATCATGTACAGTACCATTCCTATCCACCAGAAGGCATATCAGATGCAGTACCACTCCTATCCAGCAGAGGGCATATCATGAATGGTACTGCAGCTAATATGCCCTCTGCTGGATGGCAATGGTACTGCACATGTTATGCCCTCTGCTGGATGGGAATAGTACTGCATCTAATTTGCAGCACCATTCACATCCAGCAGAGGGCATATCAGGTGCAGTACCATTCCCGTCCAGCAGATGGCATATCATATGATGTACCATCCAGCAGAGGGCATATCATGTGCAGTACCATTCCCATCCAGCAGAGGGCATATCAGGTGCAGTACAATTCCTATCGAGCAGAGGGCATATCAGGTGCAGTTCCATTTCTATCCAGCAGAGGGCATATTATGTGCAGTACTGTTCCCATCCAGCAGAGAAGATCAGGTGCAGTACCACTCCTATCCAGCAGAGGGCATATCAGGTACAGTACTTTTCCCATCGAGCAGAGGACATATCAGGTGCAGTACCATTCCTATCCAGCAGATGGCATATTATGTGCAGTACTGTTCCCATTCAGCAGAGAGAATATCTGGTGCATTACCACTCCTATCCAGCAGAGGGCATATCATGTGCAGTACCACTCCTATCCAGCAGAGGGCATATCATGTATAATACCACTCCTTACCAGCAGAGGGCATATCATGGGCACTACCATTCCTTTCCAGCAGAGGGCATATCATGTGCAGTACCACTCCTATCCAGCAGAGGGCATATCATGTGTAGTACCATTCCCATCCAGCAGATGGCATATCAGGTGCAGTACCACTCCCATCTAACAGAGGGCATATCAGGTGTAGTACCATTTCCATCTAGCAAAGGGCATATCAGGTGCAGTACAATTCCTATCCAGCATAGGGCATATCATGTGCATTACCACTCCTATCCAGCAGAGGGCATATCATGTACAGTACCATTCCTATCCAGCAGATGGCATATCAGGTGCAGTACCACTCCTTTTCAGCAGAGGGCATATCATGTGCAGTACCAATCCTATCCAGCAGAGGGCATATCATGAATGGTACTGCAGCTAATATGCCCTCTGCTGGATGGCAATGGTACTGCACATGATATGCCCTCTGCTGAATAGGAATGGTACTGCTCTTGATATGCCCTCTGCTGGATGGGAATAGTACTGCATCTAATATGCAGCACCATTCACATCAGGTGCATCAGGTGCATCAGGTGCATATCAGGTGCAGTACCATTCCCGTCCAGCAGAGGACATATCATATGAAGTACCATTCCCATCCAGCAGAGGGCATGTCAGGTACAGTACCATTCCCATCCAGCAGAGGGCATATCATGTGCAGTACCATTCTCATCCAGCAGAGGGTATATCAGGTGCAGTACCAGTCCTATCCAGCAGAGGGCATATCAGGGGCAGTACCATTCCCATCCTGTAGAGGGCAAATCAATTGCAGTACCATTCCTATCCAGCAGATGACCTGATATGCCTTCTGCTGGATAAGGCTGGAACTGCACCTGATATGCCCTCAGCTGGATGGGAATGGTACTGCACCTTGTATGTCCTCTTCTGGATAAGAATGGTACTGCATCTGATATGTCCTCTACTCAATAAGAATTGTACTGCACCTGATATGCCCTCTGCTTGGTAGGAATGATACTGCACCTGATATGCCCTCTGCTGGATAGGAGTGGTACTGCACATGATATGCCCTCTGCTGAGTAGGAGTGGTACTGCACCTGATATGCCCTCTGCTGGATGGGAATGGTACTGCACCTTATATGCCCTCTGCTGGATAAGCGTGGTACTGTACATGTTTTGCCCTCTGCTGGATGGGATTGGTAGTGCACATGATATGCCGTCTGCTGAATGGGAAAGGTACTGCACTTGATATGCCCTCTGCTGGATAGCAATAATACTGCACCTTATATGTCCTCTGCTGGATAGGAATGGTACTGCAACTGACATGTCCTCTGCTGGATAAGAATGGTACTGCACCTTATATGTCCTCTTCTGGATAGGAATGGTACTGCACGTGAAAAGCCCTCTGCTGGATAGGAATGGTACTGCACCTGATTCGTCCTCTGCTGGATGGGAATGGTACTGCACCTTGTATGTCCTCTTCTGGATAGGAATGGTACTGCACCTGATATGCCCTCTGCTGGATGGGAATGGTACTGCACCTGATATTCCCTCTGCATGATAGAAGTAGTACTGCACATAATATGCCCTCTGCTGGATAGGAATGGAACTGCACCTGATATGCCCTCTGCTGGATAGGAATGGAACTGCACCTATTTCCTCTGCTGGATGGGAATGGTACTGCACCTGATATGTCCTCTGCTGGATAGGAATGGTACTGCACCTGATATGTCCTCTGCTGGATAAAAATGGTACTGCACCTTATATGTTCTCTGCTGAATAGGAATGGTACTGCACCTGATACCAGTACCATTCCCATCCAGCAGAGGACATATCAGGTACAGTACTTTTCCCATCCAGCAGAGGGCATATCATGTGCATTACCATTCCCATCCAGCAGAGGGCATATCATGTGCAGTACCATTCCTATCCAGCAGAGGGCATATCAGGTGCAGTACCATTCTTATTTAGCAGAGGACATATCAGGTGCAGTACCATTCTTATACAGAACAGGACATACAATGTGCAGTACCATTCCCATCCAACAGGGGGCCTATCATGTGCAGTACCATTCCTATCCAGCAGAGAGCATATCAGGTGCAGTACCACTCCTCTCCAGCAGAAGACATATCAGGTGCAGTACCATTCCCATCAAGTAGAGGGCATATCAGGTGCAGTATCACTCCTATCCAGCAGAGAGCATATCAGGTGCAGTACCATTCCCATCCAGCAGGGGGCATATCAGGTGAAGTACCATTGCTATCCAGCAGAGGGCATATGAGGTGCAGTACCATTCCCATCCATCAGAGGGCATAGGTGCAGTACCATTCCCATCCAGCAGAGGGCATATTAGGTGCAGTACCACTCCTATCCAGCAGAGGGCATATCAGGTGCAGTACCATTCCTATCCAGCAGAGGGCATATCAGGTGCAGTACCAATCCTATCCAGCAGAGGGCATATCAGGTGCAGTACCATTCCCATCCAGCAGAGAGCATATCATGTACAGTACCATTCCTATCCAGCAGAGGGCATATCAGGTGCAGTACCATTCCTATCCAGCAGAGGGCATATCAGGTGCAGTACCACTCCTATCCAGCAGAGGGCATATAATAGGTGCAGAACCATTCCTATCCAGCAGAGGGCATATCAGGTGCAGTACCATTCCTATCCAGCAGAGGGCATATCAGGTGCAGTACCATTCCTATCCAGCAGAGGGCATATCAGGTGCAGCACCATTCCCATCCAGCAGAGGGCATATCAGGTGCAGTACCATTCCTATCCAGCAGAGGGCATATCAGGTGCAGTACCATTCCTATCCTGCAGAGAACATATTAGGTGCAGTAATATTCTTATCCAGCAGAGGGCATATCAGGTGCAGTACCATTCCCATCCAGCAGAGAGCATATCAGGTGCAGTACCATTCCCATCCAGCAGAGGGCATATCAGGTGCAGTACCATTCCCATCCAGCAGAGGGCACATCAGGTGCAGTACCATTCCTATCCTGCAGAGGACAAATTAGGTGCAGTAATATTCTTATCCTGCAGAGGGCATATCAGGTGCAGTACCATTCCCATCCAGCAGAGGGTATATCAGGTGCAGTAACATTCCCATCCAGCAGAGGGCATATCAGGTGCAGTACCATTCCCATCCAGCAGAGGGCATATCAGGTGCAGTACCATTCCTATCCAGCAGAGGGCATATCAGGTGCAGTACCATTCCTATCCTGCAGAGGACATATCAGGTGCAGTACCATTCCCATCCAGCAGGGGGCATATCAGGTGCAGTACCATTCTCATCCAGCAGAGGGCATATCATGTGCAGTACCACTCCTATCCAGCAGAGAGCATATCAGGTGCAGTACCATTCCCATCCAGCAAAGGGCATATGAGGTGCAGTACCATTGCTATCCAGCAGAGGGCATATCAGGTGCAGTACCATTCCCATCCAGCAGAGGGCATATCATGTGCAGTAGCATTCCCATCCAGCAGAGGGCATATCATGTGCAGTACCATTCCCGTCCAGCAAAGGGCATATCATGTGCAGTACCATTCCCATCCAGCAGAGGGCATGTTAGTTGCAGTGACACTCTCATCCGGCAGAGGGCATATCAGGTGCAGTACCATTCCCATCCAGCAGAGGGCATATCAGGTGCAGTACCACTCCTATCCAGCACATGGCATATCAGGTGCAGTATCATTCCTATCCAGCAGAGGGCATATTAAGTATAGTGCCATTCCTATCAAGCAGAGAGCATATCTGGTGCAGTCCCATTCCCATCCAGCAGAGGGCATATCAGGTGCAGTACCATTCCTATCCAGCAGAGGGCATATCATGTGCTCTACCATTCCCTTCCAGCAGAGGGCATATCAGGTGCAGTACAATTCATATCCAGCAGAGGGCATATCATGTGCAGTACAATTCCCATCCAGCAGAGGGCATATCATGTGCAGTACCATTCTCGTCCAGCAAAGGGCATATCATGTGCAGTACCATTCCCATCCAGCAGAGGGCATGTTAGATGCAGTGCCACTCTCATCCAGCAGAGGGCATATCAGGTGCAGTACCATTCCCATCCAGCACATGGCATATCAGGTGCAGTATCATTCCTATCCAGCAGAGGGCATATTAAGTATAGTGCCACTCCTATCAAGCAGAGAGCATATCTGGTGCAGTCCCATTCCCATACAGCAGAGGGCATATCAGGTGCAGTACCATTCCTATCCAGCAGAGGGCATATCATGTGCACTACCATTCCCTTCCAGCAGAGGGTATATCATGTGCAGTACCATTCCCATCCAGCAGAGGGCATATCATGTGCAGTACGAATCCTATCCAGCAGAGGGCATATCATGTATAGTACCTCTCCTATCCAGCAGAGGGCATATCATGTGCAGTACCATTCCCTTCCAGCAGAGGGCATATCAGGTGCAGTACCATTCCCATCCAGCAGAGGGCATATCAGGTGCAGTTTCACTCCCATCCAGCAGAGGGCATATCAGGTGCAGTATCAATCCTATCCAGCAGAGGGCATATCAAGTATAGTACCACTCCTATCCAGCAGAGAGCATATCTGGTGCAGTCCCATTCCCATCCAGCAGAGGGCATATCAGGTGCAGTACCATTCCCTTCCAGCAGAGGGCATATCATGTTCAGTAGCACTCCTATCCAGCAGAGGGCATATCATGTGCAGTACCATTCCCATCCTGCAGAGGGCATATCAGGTGCAGTACCATTCCCATCCAGCAGAGGGCATATCAGGTGCAGTTTCACTCCCATCCAGCAGAGGGCATATCAGGTGCAGTACCACTCCTATCCAGCACATGGCATATCAGGTGCAGTACCATTGACATCCAGTAGAGGGCATATCAGGTGCAGTACTAATCCTATCCAGTAGAGGGCATATCATGTGCAGTACCATTCCCTTCCAGCAGAGGGCATATCAGGTGCAGTACCATTCCCATCCAGCAGAGGGCAAATCAGGTGCAGTTTCACTCCCATCCAGCAGAGGGCATATCATGTGCAGTACCAATCCTATCCAGCAGAGGGCATATCAAGTATAGTACAACTCCTGTCCAGCAGAGAGCATATCTGGTGCAGTCCCATTCCCATCCAGATGAGGGCATATCAGGTGCTGTACCATTCCTATCCAGCAGAGGGCATAACATGTGCAGTACCATTCCCTTCCAGCAGAGGGCATATCAGGTGAAGTACAATTCCTATCCAGCAGAGGGCATATCATGTGCAGTACAGTTCCTATCCAGCAGAGGGCATATCAGGTGCAGTACCTCTCCTATCCAGCAGAGGGCATATCATGTGCAGTACCATTCCCATCCAGCAGAGGGCATATGAGGTGCAGTACCATTCCCATCTAGCAGAGGGCATATCAGGTGCAGTACCATTCCTATCTAGCCGAGGGCATATCATGTGCAGTACCACTCCTATCCAGCAGTGGGCATATCATGTGCAGTACCATTCCCATCCAGCAGAGGGCATATCGGGTGCAGTACTATTCCCATCTAGCAGAGGGCATATCAGGTGCAGTACAATTCCTATCCAGCAGATAGCATATCATGTACAGTACCATTCCTATCCACCAGAAGGCATATCAGATGCAGTACCACTCCTATCCAGCAGAGGGCATATCATGAATGGTACTGCAGCTAATATGCCCTCTGCTGGATGGCAATGGTACTGCACATGTTATGCCCTCTGCTGGATGGGAATAGTACTGCATCTAATTTGCAGCACCATTCACATCCAGCAGAGGGCATATCAGGTGCACTACCATTCCCGTCCAGCAGATGGCATATCATATAATGTACCATTCCCATCCAGCAGAGGGCATATCAGGTGCAGTACAATTCCTATCCAGCAGAGGGCATATCATGTGCAGTACAGTTCCCATCCAGCAGAGGGCATATCAGGTGCAGTACCTCTCCTATCCAGCAGAGGGCATATCATGTGCAGTACCATTCCCATCCAGCAGAGGGCATATGAGGTGCAGTACCATTCCCATCTAGCAGAGGGCATATCAGGTGCAGTACCATTCCTATCTAGCCGAGGGCATATCATGTGCAGTACCACTCCTATCCAGCAGTGGGCATTTCAGTTGCAGTACCATTCCCATCCAGCAGAGGGCATATCGGGTGCAGTACTATTCCCATCTAGCAGAGGGCATATCAGGTGCAGTACAATTCCTATCCAGCAGATAGCATATCATGTACAGTACCATTCCTATCCACCAGAAGGCATATCAGATGCAGTACTACTCCTATCCAGCAGAGGGCATATCATGAATGGTACTGCAGCTAATATGCCCTCTGCTGGATGGCAATGGTACTGCACATGTTATGCCCTCTGCTGGATGGGAATAGTACTGCATCTAATTTGCAGCACCATTCACATCCAGCAGAGGGTTTATCATGTGCAGTACCATTCCCATCCAGCAGAGGGCATATCATGTGCAGTACCATTTCCATCCAGCAGAGGGCATATCATGTGCAGTACCATTCCTATCCAGCAGAGGGCATATCAGGTGCAGTACCAGTCCTATGCAGCAGAGGGCATATCATGTATAATACCACTCCTATCCAGCAGAGGGCATATCATGGGCACTACCATTCCCTTCCAGTAGAGGGCATATCATGTGCAGTACCACTCCTATCCAGCAGAGGGCATATCATGTGTAGTACCATTCCCATCCGGCAGATGGCATATCAGGTGCAGTACCATTCCCATCTAACAGAGGGCATATCAGGTGTAGTACCATTCCCATCTAGCAGAGGGCATATCAGGTGCAGTACAATTCCTATCCAGCAGAGGGCATATCATGTGCAGTACCACTCCTATCCAGCAGAGGGCATATCATGTACAGTACTATTCCTATCCAGGAAAGGGCATATCATGAATGGTACTGCAGCTAATATGCCCTCTGCTGGATGGCAATGGTACTGCACATTTTATGCCCTCTGCTGAATAAGAATGGTACTGCTCTTGATTTGCCCTCTGCTGGATGGGAATAGTACTGCATCTAATATGCAGCACCATTCACATCAGGTGCATCAGGTGCATCAGGTGCATCAGGTGCATATCAGGTGCAGTACCATTCCCGTCCAGCAGAGGGAATATCATATGAAGTACCATTCCCATCCAGCAGAGGGCATGTCAGGTACAGTACCATTCCCATCCAGCAGAGGGCATATCATGTGCAGTACCATTCCCATCCAGCAGAGGGTATATCATGTGCAGTACCATTCCTATCCAGCAGAGGGTATATCATGTGCAGTACCATTCCCATCCAGCAGAGGGTATATCATGTGCAGTACCATTCCCATCCAGCAGAGGGCATATCATGTGCAGTACCATTTCCATCCAGCAGAGGGCATATCATGTGCAGTACCATTCCTATTCAGCAGAGGGCATATCATGTGCAGTTCCATTCCCATCCAGCAGAGGGCATGTGATGTGCATATCATGCCCTCTGCTAGATGGGATTGGTACTGCACCTTATATGTCCTCTGCTGCATGGGAATGGTATTGCATCCTATCCAGCAGATGGCATATCAGGTGCAGTACCATTCCTTTCCAGCAGAGGGCATATCATGTGCAGTACCATTCCTATCCAGCAGAGGGCATATCAGGTGTAGTACCTCTACTATTTAGCAGAGGGCATATCAGGTGTAGTACCACTCCTATCCAGCAGAGGGCATATCATGTGCAGTACCACTCCTATTCAGCAGAGGGCATATCATGTGCAGTACCACTCCTATCCAGCAGAGGGCATATCATGTGCAGTACCATTCCTATCCAGCAGATGGCATATCAGGTGCAGTACCATTCCAATCCAGCAGAGAGCATATCAGGTGCAGTACCACTCCCATCCAGCAGAGAGCACATCAGTTACAGTACCACTCCCATCCAGCAGAGGGCATAACAGGTGCAGTACGAATCCCCTTTAGGAGATGGCATGTTATGTGCAGTACCAATCCAATCCAGCAAAGGGCATATCATGTGCAGTACCAATCACATCCAGCAGAGGGCATATCAGGTGCAGTACCACTCGTATCCAGTAGAGGGCATATCAGGTCATCTGCTGGATAGGAATGGTACTGCAATTGATTTGCCCTCTACAGGATGGGAATGGTACTGCACCTGATATGTCCTCTGCTGCATGGGAATGGTATTGCATCCTATCCAGCAGATGGCACATCATGTGCAGTACCATTGCTATCCAGCAGAGGACATATCAGGTGCAGTACTATTCTTATCCAGAAGAGGATATATAATGTGCAGTACCATTCCTATCCAGCAGAGGGCATATCAGGTGCAGTACCATTCCTATCCAGCAGAGGGCATATCAGGTGCAGTTCCATTCCTATCCAGCAGAGGGCATATCATGTGCAGTACCATTCCCATCCAGCAGAGGGCATATCAGGTGCAGTACCATTCCTATCCAGCAGAGGACATCAGTTGCAGTACCACTCCTATCCAGCAGAGGGCATGTCATGTGCAGTACCATTCCTATCCACCAGAGGGTACATCAGGTGCAGTAATAGTCCTATCCAGCAGAGGACATATCATGTGCAGAACCATTTCTATCCAGCAGAGGGCATATCACATGCAGTACCACTCACAGTCAGCAGAGGGCATATCAGGTGCAGTACCACTCCTACTCAGCAGAGGGCATATCATGTGCAGTACCACTCCTATCCAGCAGAGGGCATATAATTTGCAGTACCATTGCCATCCAGCAGAGGGCATATTAGCTGCAGTACTATTCCCATGCAGCAGAGGGCTTATCAGGTGCAGAATCATTCCTACCAAGCAGAGGGCATATCAGGTGCAGTACCATTCTTATTTAGCAGAGGACATATCAAGTGCAGTACCATTCTTATCCAGAAGAGGACATACAAGGTGCAGTACCATTCCCATCCAGCTGAGGGCATATCAGGTGCAGTACCAGCCCTATCCAGCATAGGACAATGGTACTGCACCTGATATGCCATCTGCTGGATAGGATGCAATACCATTCCCATCCAGCAGGGGGGCCTATCATGTGCAGTACCATTCTTATCCAGCAGATGGCATATCAAATGCAGTACCACTCCTATCCAGCAGAAAGCATATCAGGTGCAGTACCAGTCCTCTCCAGCAGAGGGCATATCAGGTGCAGTACCAATCCTATCCAGCAGAGGGCATATCAGGTGCAGTACCATTCCCATCCAGCAGAGAGCATATCATGTACAGTACCATTCCTATCCAGCAGAGGGCATATCAGGTGCAGTACCATTCCTATCCAGCAGAGGGCAAATCAGGTGCAGTACCATTCCTATCCTGCAGAGGACATATCAGGTGAAGTAATATTCTTATCCAGCAGAGGACTTATCAGGTGCATTACCATTCCTATCCAGCAGAGGGCATATCAGGTGCAGTACCATTCCTATCCAGCAGAGGACATATCAGGTGCAGTACCATTCCTATTCATCAGAGGGCATATCAGGTGCAGTACCATTCCTATCCAGCAGAGAGCATATCAGGTGCAGTACCATTCCCATCCAGCAGAGGGCATATCAGGTGCAGTACCATTCCTATCTAGCAGAGGACATATCAGGTGCAGTACCATTGCTATCCAGCAGAGGGCATATCAGGTGCAGTACAAATCCTATCCAGCAGAGGGCATATCAGGGGCAGTACCATTTCCATCCAGCAGAGGGCTTATCAGGTGCAGTACCATTCCTATCCAGCAGAGGGCATATCAGGTGCAATACCATTCCTATCCAGCAGAGGGCATTTCAGGTGCAGTACCATTGCTATCCAGCAGAGGGCATATCAGGTGCAGTACAAATCCTATCCAGCAGAGGGCATATCAGGGGCAGTACCATTTCCATCCAGCAGAGGGCATATCAGGTGCAGTACCATTCCTATCCTGCAGAGGGCATATCAGGTGCAGTACCATTCCTATCCAGCAGAGAGCATATCAGGTGCAGTACCATTCCTATCCAGCAGAGGGCATATCAGGTGCAGTACCATTCCTATCCAGAAAAGGGCATATCAGGTGCAGTACCATTCCTATCCTGCAGAGGACATATCAGGTGCAGTACCATTCCTATCCATCAGAGGGCATATCAGGTGCAGTACCATTCCTATCCAGCAGAGAGCATATCAGGTGCAGTACCATTCCCATCCAGCAGAGGGCATATCATGTGCAGTACCATTCCTATCCAGCAGAGGGCATATCACGTCCAGTAGCACTCCTATCCAGCAGATGGCATATCAGGTGCAGTTCCAGTCTTATCCTGCAGAGAGCATATCAGGTGCAGTACCATTCCCATCCAGCAAAGGGCATATCATGTGCAGTACCATTCCCATCCAGCAGAGGACATATCATGTGCAGTACCATTCCCGTCCAGCAGAGGCCATATCATGTGCAGTACCATTCCCGTCCAGCAGAGGGCATATCATGTGCAGTACCATTCCCGTCGAGCAGAGGGCATATCATGTGCAGTACCATTCCCGTCCAGCAGAGGCCATATCATGTGCAGTACCATTCCCGTCCAGCAGAGGGCATATCATGTGCAGTACCATTCCCGTCCAGCAGAGGGCATATCATGTGCAGTACCATTCCCATCCAGCAGAGGGCATGTTAGATGCAGTACCACTCTCATCCAGCAGAGGGCATATCAGGTGCAGTACCATTCCCATCCAGCAGAGGGCATATCAGGTGCAGTACCATTCCCATCCAGCAGAGGGCATATCATGTGCAGTACCATTCCTATCCAGCAGAGGGCATATCACGTCCAGTAGCACTCCTATCCAGCAGATGGCATATCAGGTGCAGTTCCAGTCTTATCCTGCAGAGAGCATATCAGGTGCAGTACCATTCCCATCCAGCAAAGGGCATATCATGTGCAGTACCATTCCCATCCAGCAGAGGACATAGCAGGTGCAGTACCATTCCCATCCAGCAGAGGGCATATCATGTGCAGTACCATTCCCGTCCAGCAGAGGGCATATCATGTGCAGTACCATTCCCGTTCAGCAGAGGGCATATCATGTGCAGTACCATTCCCATCCAGCAGAGGGCATGTTAGATGCAGTACCACTCTCATCCAGCAGAGGGCATATCAGGTGCAGTACCATTCCCATCCAGCAGAGGGCATATCAGGTGCAGTACCATTCCCATCCAGCAGAGGGCATATCATGTGCAGTACCATTCCTATCCAGCAGAGGGCATATCAGGTGCAGTACCATTCCTATCCAGCAGAGGGCATATCAGGTGCAGTACCATTCCTATCCTGCAGAGGACATATCAGGTGAAGTAATATTCTTAACCAGCAGAGGACTTATCAGGTGCATTACCATTCCTATCCAGCAGAGGGCATATCAGGTGCAGTACCATTCCTATCCAGCAGAGGACATATCAGGTGCAGTACCATTCCTATTCATCAGAGGGCATATCAGGTGCAGTACCATTCCTATCCAGCAGAGAGCATATCAGGTGCAGTACCATTCGTATCCAGCAGAGGACATATCAGGTGCAGTACCATTCGTATCCAGCAGAGGGCATATCAGGTGCAGTACCATTCCCATCGAGCAGGGGGCATATCAGGTGCAGTACCATTCCTATCCAGCAGAGGGCATATCAGGTGCAGTTCCAATTCTATCCAGCAGAGGGCATATCAGGTGCAGTTCCATTCCTATCCAGCAGAGGGCATATCACGTGCAGTACCACTGCTATCCAGCAGATGGCATATCAGGTGCAGTACCAGTCCTATCCTGCAGAGAGCATGTCAGGTGCAGGACCATTCCCAACCAGCAAAGGGCACATCAGGTGCAGTACCATTCCCATCCAGCAGAGGACATATCAGGTGCAGTACCATTCGTATCCAGCCGAGGGCATATCAGGTGCAGTACCATTCCCATCGAGCAGGGGGCATATCAGGTGCAGTACCATTCCTATCCAGCAGAGGGCATATCAGGTGCAGTTCCAATTCTATCCAGCAGAGGGCATATCAGGTGCAGTACCATTCCCATCCAGCAGAGGGCATATCATGTGCAGTTCCATTCCTATCCAGCAGAGGGCATATCACGTGCAGTACCACTGCTATCCAGCAGATGGCATATCAGGTGCAGTACCAGTCCTATCCTGCAGAGAGCATGTCAGGTGCAGGACCATTCCCATCCAGCAAAGGGCATATCAGGTGCAGTACCGTTCCCATCCAGCAAAGGGCTTATTAGGTGCAGTACCATTCCTATCCAGCAGAGGGCATATCAGGTGCAGTACCATTCCTATCCAGCAGAGGGCATTTCAGGTGCAGTACCATTGCTATCCAGCAGAGGGCATATCAGGTGCAGTACAAATCCTATCCAGCAGAGGGCATATCAGGGGCAGTACCATTCCCATCCAGCAGAGAGCACATCATGTACAGTACCATTCCTATCCAGCAGAGGGCATATCAGGTGCAGTACCATTCCTATCCAGCAGAGGGCATATCAGGTGCAGTACCATTCCTATCCTGCAGAGGACATATCAGGTGCAGTACCATTCCTATCCATCAGAGGGCATATCAGGTGCAGTACCATTCCTATCCAGCAGAGAGCATATCAGGTGCAGTACCATTCCCATCCAGCAGAGGGCATATCATGTGCAGTACCATTCCTATCCAGCAAAGGGCATATCACGTCCAGTAGCACTCCTATCCAGCAGATGGCATATCAGGTGCAGTACCAGTCTTATCCTGCAGAGAGCATATCAGGTGCAGTACCATTCCCATCCAGCAGAGGACATATCAGGTGCAGTACCATTCCCATCCAGTAGAGGGCATATCATGTGCAGTACCATTCCCGTCCAGCAGAGGGCATATCAGGTGCAGTACCATTCCCGTCCAGCAGAGGGCATATCATGTGCAGTACCATTCCCGTCCAGCAGAGGGCATATCATGTGCAGTACCATTCCCGTCCAGCAGAGGGCATATCATGTGCAGTACCATTCCCATCCAGCAGAGGGCATGTTAGATGCAGTACCACTCTCATCCAGCAGAGGGCATATCAGGTGCAGTACCATTCCCATCCAGCAGAGGGCATATCAGGTGCAGTACCAATCCTATCCAGCAGAGGGCATATCAGATGCAGTATCACTCCTATCCAGCAGAGAGCATATCAGGTGCAGTACCATTCCCAACCATCAGAGGGCATATCAGGTGCAGTACCATTCCCATCCAGCAGGGGGCATATCATGTGCAGTACCATTCCCGTCCAGCAGAGGGCATATCATGTGCAGTACCATTCCCATCCAGCAGAGGGCATATCAGGTGCAGTACCAGTCCTATGCAGCAGAGGGCATATCATGTATAATACCACTCCTATCCAGCAGAGGGCATATCATGTGTAGTACCATTCCCATCCGGCAGATGGCATATCAGGTGCAGTACCATTCCCATCTAACAGAGGGCATATCAGGTGTAGTACCATTCCCATCTAGCAGAGGGCATATCAGGTGCAGTACAATTCCTATCCAGCAGAGGGCATATCATGTGCAGTACCACTCCTATCCAGCAGAGGGCATATCATGTACAGTACCATTCCTATCCAGGAAAGGGCATATCATGAATGGTACTGCAGCTAATATGCCCTCTGCTGGATGGCAATGGTACTGCACATGTTATGCCCTCTGCTGAATAAGAATGGTACTGCTCTTGATTTGCCCTCTGCTGGATGGGAATAGTACTGCATCTAATATGCAGCACCATTCACATCAGGTGCATCAGGTGCATCAGGTGCATATCAGGTGCAGTACCATTCCCGTCCAGCAGAGGGAATATCATATGAAGTACCATTCCCATCCAGCAGAGGGCATGTCAGGTACAGTACCATTCCCATCCAGCAGAGGGCATATCATGTGCAGTACCATTCCCATCCAGCAGAGGGTATATCATGTGCAGTACCATTCCCATCCAGCAGAGGGCATATCATGTGCAGTACCATTTCCATCCAGCAGAGGGCATATCATGTGCAGTACCATTCCTATTCAGCAGAGGGCATATCATGTGCAGTTCCATTCCCATCCAGCAGAGGGCATGTGATGTGCATATCATGCCCTCTGCTAGATGGGATTGGTACTGCACCTTATATGTCCTCTGCTGCATGGGAATGGTATTGCATCCTATCCAGCAGATGGCATATCAGGTGCAGTACCATTCCTTTCCAGCAGAGGGCATATCATGTGCAGTACCATTCCTATCCAGCAGAGGGCATATCAGGTGTAGTACGTCTACTATTTAGCAGAGGGCATATCAGGTGTAGTACCACTCCTATCCAGCAGAGGGCATATCATGTGCAGTACCACTCCTATTCAGCAGAGGGCATATCATGTGCAGTACCACTCCTATCCAGCAGAGGGCATATCATGTGCAGTACCATTCCTATCCAGCAGATGGCATATCAGGTGCAGTACCATTCCAATCCAGCAGAGAGCATATCAGGTGCAGTACCACTCCCATCCAGCAGAGAGCACATCAGTTACAGTACCACTCCCATCCAGCAGAGGGCATAACAGGTGCAGTACGAATCCCCTTTAGGAGATGGCATGTTATGTGCAGTACCAATCCAATCCAGCAAAGGGCATATCATGTGCAGTACCAATCACATCCATCAGAGGGCATATCAGGTGCAGTACCACTCGTATCCAGTAGAGGGCATATCAGGTCATCTGCTGGATAGGAATGGTACTGCAATTGATTTGCCCTCTACAGGATGGGAATGGTACTGCACCTGATATGCCCTCTGCTGGATAGGAGTGATACTGCACCTGATATGTCCTCTGCTGCATGGGAATGGTATTGCATCCTATCCAGCAGATGGCACATCATGTGCAGTACCATTGCTATCCAGCAGAGGACATATCAGGTGCAGTACTATTCTTATCCAGAAGAGGATATATAATGTGCAGTGCCAGTCCTATCCAGCAGAGGGCATATCAGGTGCAGTACCATTCCTATCCAGCAGAGGGCATATCAGGTGCAGTTCCATTCCTATCCAGCAGAGGGCATATCATGTGCAGTACCATTCCCATCCAGCAGAGGGCATATCAGGTGCAGTACCATTCCTATCCAGCAGAGGACATCAGTTGCAGTACCACTCCTATCCAGCAGAGGGCATGTCATGTGCAGAACCATTTCTATCCAGCAGAGGGCATATCACATGCAGTACCACTCACAGTCAGCAGAGGGCATATCAGGTGCAGTACCACTCCTACTCATTAGAGGGCATATCATGTGCAGTACCACTCCTATCCAGAAGAGGGCATATAATTTGCAGTACCATTGCCATCCAGCAGAGGGCATATTAGCTGCAGTACTATTCCCATGCAGCAGAGGGCTTATCAGGTGCAGAATCATTCCTACCAAGCAGAGGGCATATCAGGTGCAGTACCATCCTTATTTAGCAGAGGACATATCAAGTGCAGTACCATTCTTATCCAGAAGAGGACATACAAGGTGCAGTACCATTCCCATCCAGCTGAGGGCATATCAGGTGCAGTACCAGCCCTATCCAGCATAGGACAATGGTACTGCACCTGATATGCCATCTGCTGGATAGGATGCAATACCATTCCCATCCAGCAGGGGGGCCTATCATGTGCAGTACCATTCTTATCCAGCAGATGGCATATCAAATGCAGTACCACTCCTATCCAGCAGAAAGCATATCAGGTGCAGTACCACTCCTCTCCAGCAGAGGGCATATCAGGTGCAGTACCAATCCTATCCAACAGAGGGCATATCAGGTGCAGTACCATTCCTATCCAGCAGAGGACATATCAGGTGCAGTACGATTCCTATTCATCAGAGGGCATATAAGGTGCAGTACCATTCCTATCCAGCAGAGAGCATATCAGGTGCAGTACCATTCCCATCCAGCAGAGGGCATATCAGGTGCAGTACCATTCCTATCTAGCAGAGGACATATCAGGTGCAGTACCATTGCTATCCAGCAGAGGGCATATCAGGTGCAGTACAAATCCTATCCAGCAGAGGGCATATCAAGGGCAGTACCATTTCCATCCAGCAGAGGGCTTATCAGGTGCAGTACCATTCCTATCCAGCAGAGGGCATATCAGGTGCAATACCATTCCTATCCAGCAGAGGGCATTTCAGGTGCAGTACCATTGCTATCCAGCAGAGGGCATATCAGGTGCAGTACAAATCCTATCCAGCAGAGGGCATATCAGGGGCAATACCATTTCCATCCAGCAGAGGGCATATCAGGTGCAGTACCATTCCTATCCTGCAGAGGGCATATCAGGTGCAGTACCATTCCTATCCAGCAGAGAGCATATCAGGTGCAGTACCATTCCTATCCAGCAGAGGGCATATCAGGTGCAGTACCATTCCTATCCAGAAAAGGGCATATCAGGTGCAGTACCATTCCTATCCTGCAGAGGACATATCAGGTGCAGTACCATTCCTATCCATCAGAGGGCATATCAGGTGCAGTACCATTCCTATCCAGCAGAGAGCATATCAGGTGCAGTACCATTCCCATCCAGCAGAGGGCATATCATGTGCAGTACCATTCCTATCCAGCAGAGGGCATATCACGTCCAGTAGCACTCCTATCCAGCAGATGGCATATCAGGTGCAGTTCCAGTCTTATCCTGCAGAGAGCATATCAGGTGCAGTACCATTCCCATCCAGCAAAGGGCATATCATGTGCAGTACCATTCCCATCCAGCAGAGGACATATCATGTGCAGTACCATTCCCGTCCAGCAGAGGCCATATCATGTGCAGTACCATTCCCGTCCAGCAGAGGGCATTTCATGTGCAGTACCATTCCCGTCGAGCAGAGGGCATATCATGTGCAGTACCATTCCCGTCCAGCAGAGGCCATATCATGTGCAGTACCATTCCCGTCCAGCAGAGGGCATATCATGTGCAGTACCATTCCCGTCCAGCAGAGGGCATATCATGTGCAGTACCATTCCCATCCAGCAGAGGGCATGTTAGATGCAGTACCACTCTCATCCAGCAGAGGGCATATCAGGTGCAGTACCATTCCCATCCAGCAGAGGGCATATCAGGTGCAGTACCATTCCCATCCAGCAGAGGGCATATCATGTGCAGTACCATTCCTATCCAGCAGAGGGCATATCACGTCCAGTAGCACTCCTATCCAGCAGATGGCATATCAGGTGCAGTTCCAGTCTTATCCTGCAGAGAGCATATCAGGTGCAGTACCATTCCCATCCAGCAAAGGGCATATCATGTGCAGTACCATTCCCATCCAGCAGAGGACATAGCAGGTGCAGTACCATTCCCATCCAGCAGAGGGCATATCATGTGCAGTACCATTCCCGTCCAGCAGAGGGCATATCATGTGCAGTACCATTCCCGTCCAGCAGAGGGCATATCATGTGCAGTACCATTCCCATCCAGCAGAGGGCATGTTAGATGCAGTACCACTCTCATCCAGCAGAGGGCATATCAGGTGCAGTACCATTCCCATCCAGCAGAGGGCATATCAGGTGCAGTACCATTCCCATCCAGCAGAGGGCATATCATGTGCAGTACCATTCCTATCCAGCAGAGGGCATATCAGGTGCAGTACCATTCCTATCCAGCAGAGGGCATATCAGGTGCAGTACCATTCCTATCCTGCAGAGGACATATCAGGTGAAGTAATATTCTTATCCAGCAGAGGACTTATCAGGTGCATTACCATTCCTATCCAGCAGAGGGCATATCAGGTGCAGTACCATTCCTATCCAGCAGAGGACATATCAGGTGCAGTACCATTCCTATTCATCAGAGGGCATATCAGGTGCAGTACCATTCCTATCCAGCAGAGAGCATATCAGGTGCAGTACCATTCCCATCCAGCAGAGGACATATCAGGTGCAGTACCATTCGTATCCAGCAGAGGACATATCAGGTGCAGTACCATTCCCATCGAGCAGGGGGCATATCAGGTGCAGTACCATTCCTATCCAGCAGAGGGCATATCAGGTGCAGTTCCAATTCTATCCAGCAGAGGGCATATCAGGTGCAGTACCATTCCCATCCAGCAGAGGGCATATCATGTGCAGTTCCATTCCTATCCAGCAGAGGGCATATCACGTGCAGTACCACTGCTATCCAGCAGATGGCATATCAGGTGCAGTACCAGTCCTATCCTGCAGAGAGCATGTCAGGTGCAGGACCATTCCCAACCAGCAAAGGGCACATCAGGTGCAGTACCATTCCTATCCAGCAGAGGGCATATCAGGTCCAATACCATTCCCATCCAGCAAAGGGCATATCAGGTGCAGTACCGTTTCCATCCAGCAAAGGGCTTATTAGGTGCAGTACCATTCCTATCCAGCAGAGGGCATTTCAGGTGCAGTACCATTGCTATCCAGCAGAGGGCATATCAGGTGCAGTACAAATCCTATCCAGCAGAGGGCATATCAGGGGCAGTACCATTCCCATCCAGCAGAGAGCACATCATGTACAGTACCATTCCTATCCAGCAGAGGGCATATCAGGTGCAGTACCATTCCTATCCAGCAGAGGGCATATCAGGTGCAGTACCATTCCTATCCTGCAGAGGACATATCAGGTGCAGTACCATTCCTATCCATCAGAGGGCATATCAGGTGCAGTACCATTCCTATCCAGCAGAGAGCATATCAGGTGCAGTACCATTCCCATCCAGCAGAGGGCATATCATGTGCAGTACCATTCCTATCCAGCAAAGGGCATATCACGTCCAGTAGCACTCCTATCCAGCAGATGGCATATCAGGTGCAGTACCAGTCTTATCCTGCAGAGAGCATATCAGGTGCAGTACCATTCCCATCCAGCAGAGGACATATCAGGTGCAGTACCATTCCCATCCAGTAGAGGGCTTATCATGTGCAGTACCATTCCCGTCCAGCAGAGGGCATATCAGGTGCAGTACCATTCCCGTCCAGCAGAGGGCATATCATGTGCAGTACCATTCCCGTCCAGCAGAGGGCATATCATGTGCAGTACCATTCCCGTCCAGCAGAGGGCATATCATGTGCAGTACCATTCCCATCTAGCAGAGGGCATGTTAGATGCAGTACCACTCTCATCCAGCAGAGGGCATATCAGGTGCAGTACCATTCCCATCCAGCAGAGGGCATATCAGGTGCAGTACCAATCCTATCCAGCAGAGGGCATATCAGGTGCAGTATCACTCCTATCCAGCAGAGAGCATATCAGGTGCAGTACCATTCCCAACCATCAGAGGGCATATCAGGTGCAGTACCATTCCCATCCAGCAGGGGGCATATCATGTGCAGTACCATTCCCGTCCAGCAGAGGGCATATCATGTGCAGTACCATTCCCATCCAGCAGAGGGCATGTTAGATGCAGTACCACTCTCATCCAGCAGAGGGCATATCAGGTGCAGTACCATTCCCATCCAGCAGAGGGCATATCAGGTGCAGTACCTTTCCCATCCAGCAGAGGGCATATCATGTGCAGTACCATTCCTATCCAGCAGACGGCATATCATGTGCAGTACCATTCCCATCCAGCAGAGGGCATATCATGTGCAGTACCATTCCTATCCAGCAGAGGGCATATCAGGTGCAGTACCATTCTTATTTAGCAGAGGACATATCAGGTGCAGTACCATTCTTATCCAGAAGAGGACATACAAGGTGCAGTACCATTCCCATCAAGCAGGGGGCCTATCATGTGCAGTACCATTCCTATCCAGCAGAGAGCATATCAGTTGCAGTACCACTCCTCTCCAGCAGAAGACATACCAGGTGCAGTACCATTCCCATCCAGTAGAGGGCATATCAGGTGCAGTACCAATCCTATCCAGCAGAGGCCATATCAGGTGCAGTATCACTCCTATCCAGCAGAGAGCATATCAGGTGCAGTACCATTCCCAACCAGCAGAGGGCATATCAGGTGCAGTACCATTCCCATCCAGCAGGGGGCATATCAAGTGCAGCACCATTCCTATCCAGCAGAGGGCATATCAGGTGCAGTACCATTCCTATCCAGCAGAGGGCATATCAGGTGAAGTACCACTCCTATCCAGCAGAGAGCATATCAGGTGCAGTACCACTCCTCTCCAGCAGAAGACATATCAGGTGCAGTACCATTCCCATCCAGTAGAGGACATATCAGGTGCAGTACCAATCCTATCCAGCAGAGGGCATATCAGGTGCAGTATCACTCCTATCCAGCAGAGAGCATATCAGGTGCAGTACCATTCCCAACCATCAGAGGGCATATCAGGTGCAGTACCATTCCCATCCAGCAGGGGGCATATCAAGTGCAGTACCATTCCTATCCAGCAGAGGGCATATCAGGTCCAATACCATTCCCATCCAGCAAAGGGCATATCAGGTGCAGTACCGTTCCCATCCAGCAAAGGGCTTATTAGGTGCAGTACAAATCCTATCCAGCAGAGGGCATATCAGGGGCAGTACCATTCCTATCCAGCAGAGAGCATATCAGGTGCAGTACCATTCCCATCCAGCAGAGGGCATATCATGTGCAGTACCATTCCTATCCAGCAAAGGGCATATCACGTCCAGTAGCACTCCTATCCAGCAGATGGCATATCAGGTGCAGTACCAGTCTTATTCTGCAGAGAGCATATCAGGTGCAGTACCATTCCCATCCAGCAAAGGGCATATCATGTGCAGTACCATTCCCATCCAGCAGAGGACATATCAGGTGCAGTACCATTCCCATCCAGTAGAGGGCATATCATGTGCAGTACCATTCCCGTCCAGCAGAGGGCATATCAGGTGCAGTACCATTCCCGTCCAGCAGAGGGCATATCATGTGCAGTACCATTCCCATCTAGCAGAGGGCATGTTAGATGCAGTACCACTCTCATCCAGCAGAGGGCATATCAGGTGCAGTACCATTCCCATCCAGCAGAGGGCATATCAGGTGCAGTACCAATCCTATCCAGCAGAGGGCATATCAGGTGCAGTATCACTCCTATCCAGCAGAGAGCATATCAGGTGCAGTACCATTCCCAACCATCAGAGGGCATATCAGGTGCAGTACCATTCCCATCCAGCAGGGGGCATATCATGTGCAGTACCATTCCCGTCCAGCAGAGGGCATATCATGTGCAGTACCATTCCCATCCAGCAGAGGGCATGTTAGATGCAGTACCACTCTCATCCAGCAGAGGGCATATCAGGTGCAGTACCATTCCCATCCAGCAGAGGGCATATCAGGTGCAGTACCTTTCCCATCCAGCAGAGGGCATATCATGTGCAGTACCATTCCTATCCAGCAGACGGCATATCATGTGCAGTACCATTCCCATCCAGCAGAGGGCATATCATGTGCAGTACCATTCCTATCCAGCAGAGGGCATATCAGGTGCAGTACCATTCTTATTTAGCAGAGGACATATCAGGTGCAGTACCATTCTTATCCAGAAGAGGACATACAAGGTGCAGTACCATTCCCATCAAGCAGGGGGCCTATCATGTGCAGTACCATTCCTATCCAGCAGAGAGCATATCAGTTGCAGTACCACTCCTCTCCAGCAGAAGACATACCAGGTGCAGTACCATTCCCATCCAGTAGAGGGCATATCAGGTGCAGTACCAATCCTATCCAGCAGAGGGCATATCAGGTGCAGTATCACTCCTATCCAGCAGAGAGCATATCAGGTGCAGTACCATTCCCAACCAGCAGAGGGCATATCAGGTGCAGTACCATTCCCATCCAGCAGGGGGCATATCAAGTGCAGCACCATTCCTATCCAGCAGAGGGCATATCAGGTGCAGTACCATTCCTATCCAGCAGAGGGCATATCAGGTGAAGTACCACTCCTATCCAGCAGAGAGCATATCAGGTGCAGTACCACTCCTCTCCAGCAGAAGACATATCAGGTGCAGTACCATTCCCATCCAGTAGAGGACATATCAGGTGCAGTACCAATCCTATCCAGCAGAGGGCATATCAGGTGCAGTATCACTCCTATCCAGCAGAGAGCATATCAGGTGCAGTACCATTCCCAACCATCAGAGGGCATATCAGGTGCAGTACCATTCCCATCCAGCAGGGGGCATATCAAGTGCAGTACCATTCCTATCCAGCAGAGGGCATATCAGGTCCAATACCATTCCCATCCAGCAAAGGGCATATCAGGTGCAGTACCGTTCCCATCCAGCAAAGGGCTTATTAGGTGCAGTACAAATCCTATCCAGCAGAGGGCATATCAGGGGCAGTACCATTCCTATCCAGCAGAGAGCATATCAGGTGCAGTACCATTCCCATCCAGCAGAGGGCATATCATGTGCAGTACCATTCCTATCCAGCAAAGGGCATATCACGTCCAGTAGCACTCCTATCCAGCAGATGGCATATCAGGTGCAGTACCAGTCTTATTCTGCAGAGAGCATATCAGGTGCAGTACCATTCCCATCCAGCAAAGGGCATATCATGTGCAGTACCATTCCCATCCAGCAGAGGACATATCAGGTGCAGTACCATTCCCATCCAGTAGAGGGCATATCATGTGCAGTACCATTCCCGTCCAGCAGAGGGCATATCAGGTGCAGTACCATTCCCGTCCAGCAGAGGGCATATCATGTGCAGTACCATTCCCGTCCAGCAGAGGGCATATCATGTGCAGTACCATTCCCGTCCAGCAGAGGGCATATCATGTGCAGTACCATTCCCATCCAGCAGAGGGCATATCAGGTGCAGTACCAATCCTATCCAGCAGAGGGCATATCAGGTGCAGTATCACTCCTATCCAGCAGAGAGCATATCAGGTGCAGTACCATTCCCAACCATCAGAGGGCATATCAGGTGCAGTACCATTCCCATCCAGCAGGGGGCATATCATGTGCAGTACCATTCCCGTCCAGCATAGGGCATATCATGTGCAGTACCATTCCCATCCAGCAGAGGGCATGTTAGATGCAGTACCACTCTCATCCAGCAGAGGGCATATCAGGTGCAGTACCATTCCCATCCAGCAGAGGGCATATCAGGTGCAGTACCTTTCCCATCCAGCAGAGGGCATATCATGTGCAGTACCATTCCTATCCAGCAGACGGCATATCATGTGCAGTACCATTCCCATCCAGCAGAGGGCATATCATGTGCAGTACCATTCCTATCCAGCAGAGGGCATATCAGGTGCAGTACCATTCTTATTTAGCAGAGGACATATCAGGTGCAGTACCATTCTTATCCAGAAGAGGACATACAAGGTGCAGTACCATTCCCATCAAGCAGGGGGCCTATCATGTGCAGTACCATTCCTATCCAGCAGAGAGCATATCAGTTGCAGTACCACTCCTCTCCAGCAGAAGACATACCAGGTGCAGTACCATTCCCATCCAGTAGAGGGCATATCAGGTGCAGTACCAATCCTATCCAGCAGAGGGCATATCAGGTGCAGTATCACTCCTATCCAGCAGAGAGCATATCAGGTGCAGTACCATTCCCAACCAGCAGAGGGCATATCAGGTGCAGTACCATTCCCATCCAGCAGGGGGCATATCAAGTGCAGTACCATTCCTATCCAGCAGAGGGCATATCAGGTGCAGTACCATTCCTATCCAGCAGAGGGCATATCAGGTGAAGTACCACTCCTATCCAGCAGAGAGCAAATCAGGTGCAGTACCACTCCTCTCCAGCAGAAGACATATCAGGTGCAGTACCATTCCCATCCAGTAGAGGGCATATCAGGTGCAGTACCAATCCTATCCAGCAGAGGGCATTTCAGGTGCAGTATCACTCCTATCCAGCAGAGAGCATATCAGGTGCAGTACCATTCCCAACCATCAGAGGGCATATCAGGTGCAGTACCATTCCCATCCAGCAGGGGGCATATCAAGTGCAGTACCATTCCTATCCAGCAGAGGGCATATCAGGTGCAGTACCATTCCTATCCAGCAGAGGGCATATCAGGTGAAGTACCATTCCTATCCAGCAGAGGGCATATCAGGTGCAGTACCAATCCTATCCAGCAGAGGGCATATCAGGTGCAGTACCATTCCCATCCAGCAGGGGGCATATCAAGTGCAGTACCATTCCCATCAAGCAGGGGGCCTATCATGTGCAGTACCATTCCTATCCAGCAGAGGGCATATCAAGTGCAGTACCACTCCTATCCAGCAGAGAGCATATCAGGTGCAGTACCACTCCTCTCCAGCAGAAGACATATCAGGTGCAGTACCATTCCCATCCAGTAGAGGGCATATCAGGTGCAGTACCAATCCTATCCAGCAGAGGGCATATCAGGTGCAGTATCACTCCTATCCAGCAGAGAGCATATCAGGTGCAGTACCATTCCCAACCATCAGAGGGCATATCAGGTGCAGTACCATTCCCATCCAGCAGGGGGCATATCAAGTGCAGTACCATTCCTATCCAGCAGAGGGCATATAAGGTGCAGTACCATTCCTATCCAGCAGAGGGCATATCAGGTGAAGTACCATTGCTAAACAGCAGAGGGCATATCAAGTGCAGTACCAATCCTATCCAGCAGAGGGCATATCAGGTGCAGGACCATTCCCATCCAGCAGAGAGCATATCATGTACAGTACCATTCCTATCCAGCAGAGGGCATATCAGGTGCAGTACCATTCCTATCCAGCAGAGGGCATATCAGGTCCAGTACCATTCCTATCCAGCAGAGGGCATATCAGGTGCAGTACCACTCCTATCCAGCAGAGGGCATATCAGGTGCAGTACCATTCCCATCCAGCAGAGGGCATATCAGGTGCAGTACCACTCCTATCCAGCAGTGGGCATATCAGGTGCAGTACCATTCCTATGCAGCAGAGTGCATATCAGGTGCTGTACCATTGCTATCCAGCAGAGGGCATATCAGGTGCAGTACCAATCCTATCCAGCAGAGGGCATATCAGGTGCAGTACCATTCCCATCCAGCAGAGAGCATATCATGTACAGTACCATTCCTATCCAGCAGAGGGCATATCAGGTGCAGTACCATTCCTATCCAGCAGAGGGCATATCAGGTGCAGTACCATTCCTATCCAGCAGAGGGCAAATCAGGTGCAGTACCATTCCTATCCTGCAGAGGACATATCAGGTGAAGTAATATTCTTATCCAGCAGAGGGCATATCAGGTGCAGTTCCAATTCTATCCAGCAGAGGGCATATCAGGTGCAGTACCATTCCCATCCAGCAGAGGGCATATCATGTGCAGTTCCATTCCTATCCAGCAGAGGGCATATCACGTGCAGTACCACTGCTATCCAGCAGATAGCATATCAGGTGCAGTACCAGTCCTATCCTGCAGAGAGCATATCAGGTGCAGGACCATTCCCATCCAGCAAAGGGCACATCAGGTGCAGTACCATTCCTATCCAGCAGAGGGCATATCAGGTCCAATACCATTCCCATCCAGCAGAGGGCATATCAGGTGCAGTACCGTTCCCATCCAGCAAAGGGCTTATTAGGTGCAGTACCATTCCTATCCAGCAGAGGGCATATCAGGTGCAATACCATTCCTATCCAGCAGAGGGCATTTCAGGTGCAGTACCATTGCTATCCAGCAGAGGGCATATCAGGTGCAGTACAAATCCTATCCAGCAGAGGGCATATCAGGGGCAGTACCATTCCCATCCAGCAGAGAGCACATCATGTACAGTACCATTCCTATCCAGCAGAGGGCATATCAGGTGCAGTACCATTCCTATCCTGCAGAGGACATATCAGGTGCAGTACCATTCCTATCCATCAGAGGGCATATCAGGTGCAGTACCATTCCTATCCAGCAGAGAGCATATCAGGTGCAGTACCATTCCCATCCAGCAGAGGGCATATCATGTGCAGTACCATTCCTATCCAGCAGAGGGCATATCACGTCCAGTAGCACTCCTATCCAGCAGATGGCATATCAGGTGCAGTACCAGTCTTATCCTGCAGAGAGCATATCAGGTGCAGTACCATTCCCATCCAGCAAAGGGCATATCATGTGCAGTACCATTCCCATCCAGCAGAGGACATATCAGGTGCAGTACCATTCCCGTCCAGCAGAGGGCATATCATGTGCAGTACCATTCCCGTCCAGCAGAGGGCATATCATGTGCAGTACCATTCCCGTCCAGCAGAGGGCATATCATGTGCAGTACCATTCCCATCCAGCAGAGGGCATGTTAGATGCAGTACCACTCTCATCCAGCAGAGGGCATATCAGGTGCAGTACCATTCCCATCCAGCAGAGGGCATATCAGGTGCAGTACCTTTCCCATCCAGCAGAGGGCATATCATGTGCAGTACCATTCCTATCCAGCAGACGGCATATCATGTGCAGTACCATTCCCATCCAGCAGAGGGCATATCATGTGAAGTACCATTCCCATCCAGCAGAGGGCATATCAGGTGCAGTACCATTCTTATTTAGCAGAGGACATATCAGGTGCAGTACCATTCTTATCCAGAAGAGGACATACAAGGTCCAGTACCATTCCCATCAAGCAGGGGGCCTATCATGTGCAGTACCATTCCTATCCAGCAGAGAGCATATCAGTTGCAGTACCACTCCTCTCCAGCAGAAGACATACCAGGTGCAGTACCATTCCCATCCAGTAGAGGGCATATCAGGTGCAGTACCAATCCTATCCAGCAGAGGGCATATCAGGTGCAGTATCACTCCTATCCAGCAGAGAGCATATCAGGTGCAGTACCATTCCCAACCAGCAGAGGGCATATCAGGTGCAGTACCATTCCCATCCAGCAGGGGGCATATCAAGTGCAGTACCATTCCTATCCAGCAGAGGGCATATCAGGTGCAGTACCATTCCTATCCAGCAGAGGGCATATCAGGTGAAGTACCACTCCTATCCAGCAGAGAGCATATCAGGTGCAGTACCACTCCTCTCCAGCAGAAGACATATCAGATGCAGTACCATTCCCATCCAGTAGAGGGCATATCAGGTGCAGTACCAATCCTATCCAGCAGAGGGCATATCAGGTGCAGTATCACTCCTATCCAGCAGAGAGCATATCAGGTGCAGTACCATTCCCAACCATCAGAGGGCATATCAGGTGCAGTACCATTCCCATCCAGCAGGGGGCATATCAAGTGCAGTACCATTCCTATCCAGCAGAGGGCATATCAGGTGCAGTACCATTCCTATGCAGCAGAGGGCATATCAGGTGAAGTACCATTCCTATCCAGCAGAGGGCATATCATGTGCAGTACCATTCCTCTCCAGCAGAAGACATATCAGGTGCAGTACCATTCCCATCCAGTAGAGGGCATATCAGGTGCAGTACCAATCCTATCCAGCAGAGGGCATTTCAGGTGCAGTATCACTCCTATCCAGCAGAGAGCATATCAGGTGCAGTACCATTCCCAACCATCAGAGGGCATATCAGGTGCAGTACCATTCCCATCCAGCAGGGGGCATATCAAGTGCAGTACCATTCCTATCCAGCAGAGGGCATATCAGGTGCAGTACCATTCCTATCCAGCAGAGGGCATATCAGGTGAAGTACCATTCCTATCCAGCAGAGGGCATATCAGGTGCAGTACCAATCCTATCCAGCAGAGGGCATATCAGGTGCAGTACCATTCCCATCCAGCAGGGGGCATATCAAGTGCAGTACCATTCCCATCAAGCAGGGGGCCTATCATGTGCAGTACCATTCCTATCCAGCAGAGGGCATATCAAGTGCAGTACCACTCCTATCCAGCAGAGAGCATATCAGGTGCAGTACCACTCCTCTCCAGCAGAAGACATATCAGGTGCAGTATCATTCCCATCCAGTAGAGGGCATATCAGGTGCAGTACCAATCCTATCCAGCAGAGGGCATATCAGGTGCAGTATCACTCCTATCCAGCAGAGAGCATATCAGGTGCAGTACCATTCCCAACCATCAGAGGGCATATCAGGTGCAGTACCATTCCCATCCAGCAGGGGGCATATCAAGTGCAGTACCATTCCTATCCAGCAGAGGGCATATAAGGTGCAGTACCATTCCTATCCAGCAGAGGGCATATCAGGTGAAGTACCATTGCTAAACAGCAGAGGGCATATCAAGTGCAGTACCAATCCTATCCAGCAGAGGGCATATCAGGTGCAGGACCATTCCCATCCAGCAGAGAGCATATCATGTACAGTACCATTCCTATCCAGCAGAGGGCATATCAGGTGCAGTACCATTCCTATCCAGCAGAGGGCATATCAGGTCCAGTACCATTCCTATCCAGCAGAGGGCATATCAGGTGCAGTACCACTCCTATCCAGCAGAGGGCATATCAGGTGCAGTACCATTCCCATCCAGCAGAGGGCATATCAGGTGCAGTACCACTCCTATCCAGCAGTGGGCATATCAGGTGCAGTACCATTCCTATGCAGCAGAGTGCATATCAGGTGCTGTACCATTGCTATCCAGCAGAGGGCATATCAGGTGCAGTACCAATCCTATCCAGCAGAGGGCATATCAGGTGCAGTACCATTCCCATCCAGCAGAGAGCATATCACGTACAGTACCATTCCTATCCAGCAGAGGGCATATCAGGTGCAGTACCATTCCTATCCAGCAGAGGGCATATCAGGTGCAGTACCATTCCTATCCAGCAGAGGGCAAATCAGGTGCAGTACCATTCCTATCCTGCAGAGGACATATCAGGTGAAGTAATATTCTTATCCAGCAGAGGGCATATCAGGTGCAGTTCCAATTCTATCCAGCAGAGGGCATATCAGGTGCAGTACCATTCCCATCCAGCAGAGGGCATATCATGTGCAGTTCCATTCCTATCCAGCAGAGGGCATATCACGTGCAGTACCACTGCTATCCAGCAGATAGCATATCAGGTGCAGTACCAGTCCTATCCTGCAGAGAGCATATCAGGTGCAGGACCATTCCCATCCAGCAAAGGGCACATCAGGTGCAGTACCATTCCTATCCAGCAGAGGGCATATCAGGTCCAATACCATTCCCATCCAGCAGAGGGCATATCAGGTGCAGTACCGTTCCCATCCAGCAAAGGGCTTATTAGGTGCAGTACCATTCATATCCAGCAGAGGGCATATCAGGTGCAATACCATTCCTATCCAGCAGAGGGCATTTCAGGTGCAGTACCATTGCTATCCAGCAGAGGGCATATCAGGTGCAGTACAAATCCTATCCAGCAGAGGGCATATCAGGGGCAGTACCATTCCCATCCAGCAGAGAGCACATCATGTACAGTACCATTCCTATCCAGCAGAGGGCATATCAGGTGCAGTACCATTCCTATCCTGCAGAGGACATATCAGGTGCAGTACCATTCCTATCCATCAGAGGGCATATCAGGTGCAGTACCATTCCTATCCAGCAGAGAGCATATCAGGTGCAGTACCATTCCCATCCAGCAGAGGGCATATCATGTGCAGTACCATTCCTATCCAGCAGAGGGCATATCACGTCCAGTAGCACTCCTATCCAGCAGATGGCATATCAGGTGCAGTACCAGTCTTATCCTGCAGAGAGCATATCAGGTGCAGTACCATTCCCATCCAGCAAAGGGCATATCATGTGCAGTACCATTCCCATCCAGCAGAGGACATATCAGGTGCAGTACCATTCCCGTCCAGCAGAGGGCATATCATGTGCAGTACCATTCCCGTCCAGCAGAGGGCATATCATGTGCAGTACCATTCCCGTCCAGCAGAGGGCATATCATGTGCAGTACCATTCCCATCCAGCAGAGGGCATGTTAGATGCAGTACCACTCTCATCCAGCAGAGGGCATATCAGGTGCAGTACCATTCCCATCCAGCAGAGGGCATATCAGGTGCAGTACCTTTCCCATCCAGCAGAGGGCATATCATGTGCAGTACCATTCCTATCCAGCAGACGGCATATCATGTGCAGTACCATTCCCATCCAGCAGAGGGCATATCATGTGAAGTACCATTCCCATCCAGCAGAGGGCATATCAGGTGCAGTACCATTCTTATTTAGCAGAGGACATATCAGGTGCAGTACCATTCTTATCCAGAAGAGGACATACAAGGTCCAGTACCATTCCCATCAAGCAGGGGGCCTATCATGTGCAGTACCATTCCTATCCAGCAGAGAGCATATCAGTTGCAGTACCACTCCTCTCCAGCAGAAGACATACCAGGTGCAGTACCATTCCCATCCAGTAGAGGGCATATCAGGTGCAGTACCAATCCTATCCAGCAGAGGGCATATCAGGTGCAGTATCACTCCTATCCAGCAGAGAGCATATCAGGTGCAGTACCATTCCCAACCAGCAGAGGGCATATCAGGTGCAGTACCATTCCCATCCAGCAGGGGGCATATCAAGTGCAGTACCATTCCTATCCAGCAGAGGGCATATCAGGTGCAGTACCATTCCTATCCAGCAGAGGGCATATCAGGTGAAGTACCACTCCTATCCAGCAGAGAGCATATCAGGTGCAGTACCACTCCTCTCCAGCAGAAGACATATCAGATGCAGTACCATTCCCATCCAGTAGAGGGCATATCAGGTGCAGTACCAATCCTATCCAGCAGAGGGCATATCAGGTGCAGTATCACTCCTATCCAGCAGAGAGCATATCAGGTGCAGTACCATTCCCAACCATCAGAGGGCATATCAGGTGCAGTACCATTCCCATCCAGCAGGGGGCATATCAAGTGCAGTACCATTCCTATCCAGCAGAGGGCATATCAGGTGCAGTACCATTCCTATGCAGCAGAGGGCATATCAGGTGAAGTACCATTCCTATCCAGCAGAGGGCATATCAGGTGCAGTACCAATCCTATCCAGCAGAGGGCATATCAGGTGCAGTACCATTCCCATCCAGCAGGGGGCATATCAAGTGCAGTACCATTCCTATCCAGCAGAGGGCATATCAGGTGCAGTACCATTCCTATGCAGCAGAGGGCATATCAGGTGAAGTACCATTCCTATCCAGCAGAGGGCATATCAAGTGCAGTACCACTCCTATCCAGCAAAGAGCATATCAGGTGCAGTACCACTCCTCTCCAGCAGAAGACATATCAGGTGCAGTACCATTCCCATCCAGTAGAGGGCATATCAGGTGCAGTACCAATCCTATCCAGCAGAGGGCATATCAGGTGCAGTATCACTCCTATCCAGCAGAGAGCATATCAGGTGCAGTACCATTCCCAACCATCAGAGGGCATATCAGGTGCAGTACCATTCCTATCCAGCAGAGGGTATATCAGGTGCAGTACCATTCCTATCCAGCAGAGGGCATATCAGGTGCAGTACCATTCCTATCCAGCAGAGGGCATATCAGGTGCAGTACCACTCCTATCCGGCAGAAGGCATATCAGGTGCAGGACCATTCCCATCCAGCAGAGAGCATATCATGTACAGTACCATTCCTATCCAGCAGAGAGCATATCAGGTGCAGTACCATTCCTATCCAGCAGAGGGCATATCAGGTGCAGTACTATTCCTATCCAGCAGAGGGCATATCAGGTGCAGTACCACTCCTATCCAGCAGAGGGCATATCAGGTGCAGTACCATTCCCATCCAGCAGAGGGCATATCAGGTGCAGTACCACTCCTATCCAGCAGATGGCATATCAGGTGCAGTACCAGTCTTATCCTGCAGAGAGCATATCAGGTGCAGTACCATTCCCATCCAGCAAAGGGCATATCATGTGCAGTACCATTCCCATCCAGCAAAGGGCATATCATGTGCAGTACCATTCCCATCCAGTAGAGGGCATATCATGTGCAGTACCATTCCCGTCCAGCAGAGGGCATATCAGGTGCAGTACCATTCCCGTCCAGCAGAGGGCATATCATGTGCAGTACCATTCCCGTCCAGCAGAGGGCATATCATGTGCAGTACCATTCCCGTCCAGCAGAGGGCATATCATGTGCAGTACCATTCCCATCCAGCAGAGGGCATGTTAGATGCAGTACCACTCTCATCCAGCAGAGGGCATATCAGGTGCAGTACCATTCCCATCCAGCAGAGGGCATATCAGGTGCAGTACCTTTCCCATCCAGCAGAGGGCATATCATGTGCAGTACCATTCCTATCCAGCAGACGGCATATCATGTGCAGTACCATTCCCATCCAGCAGAGGGCATATCATGTGCAGTACCATTCCTATTCAGCAGAGGGCATATCAGGTGCAGTACCATTCTTATTTAGCAGAGGACATATCAGGTGCAGTACCATTCTTATCCAGAAGAGGACATACAAGGTGCAGTACCATTCCCATCAAGCAGGGGGCCTATCATGTGCAGTACCATTCCTATCCAGCAGAGAGCATATCAGTTGCAGTACCACTCCTCTCCAGCAGAAGACATACCAGGTGCAGTACCATTCCCATCCAGTAGAGGGCATATCAGGTGCAGTATCACTCCTATCCAGCAGAGAGCATATCAGGTGCAGTACCATTCCCAACCAGCAATGGGCATATCAGGTGCAGTACCATTCCCATCCAGCAGGGGGCATATCAAGTGCAGTACCATTCCTATCCAGCAGAGGGCATATCAGGTGCAGTACCATTCCTATCCAGCAGAGGGCATATCAGGTGAAGTACCACTCCTATCCAGCAGAGAGCATATCAGGTGCAGTACCACTCCTCTCCAGCAGAAGACATATCAGGTGCAGTACCATTCCCATCCAGTAGAGGGCATATCAGGTGCAGTACCAATCCTATCCAGCAGAGGGCATATCAGGTGCAGTATCACTCCTATCCAGCAGAGAGCATATCAGGTGCAGTACCATTCCCAACCATCAGAGGGCATATCAGGTGCAGTACCATTCCCATCCAGCAGGGGGCATATCAAGTGCAGTACCATTCCTATCCAGCAGAGGGCATATCAGGTGCAGTACCATTCCTATCCAGCAGAGGGCATATCAGGTGAAGTACCATTCCTATCCAGCAGAGGGCATATCAGGTGCAGTACCAATCCTATCCAGCAGAGGGCATATCAGGTGCAGTACCATTCCCATCCAGCAGGGGGCATATCAAGTGCAGTACCATTCCCATCAAGCAGGGGGCCTATCATGTGCAGTACCATTCCTATCCAGCAGAGGGCATATCAAGTGCAGTACCACTCCTATCCAGCAGAGAGCATATCAGGTGCAGTACCACTCCTCTCCAGCAGAAGACATATCAGGTGCAGTACCATTCCCATCCAGTAGAGGGCATATCAGGTGCAGTACCAATCCTATCCAGCAGAGGGCATATCAGGTGCAGTACCATTCCCATCCAGTAGAGGGCATATCAGGTGCAGTACCAATCCTATCCGGCAGAGGGCATATCAGGTGCAGGACCATTCCCATCCAGCAGAGAGCATATCATGTACAGTACCATTCCTATCCAGCAGAGGGCATATCAGGTGCAGTACCATTCCTATCCAGCAGAGGGCATATCAGGTGCAGTACCATTCCTATCCAGCAGAGGGCATATCAGGTGCAGTACCACTCCTATCCAGCAGAGGGCACATCAGGTGCAGTACCATTCCCATCCAGCAGAGGGCATATCAGGTGCAGTACCACTCCTATCCAGCAGTGGGCATATCAGGTGCAGTACCATTCCTATGCAGCAGAGTGCATATCAGGTTCTGTACCATTGCTATCCAGCAGAGGGTATATCAGGTGCAGTACCAATCCTATCCAGCAGAGGGCATATCAGGTGCAGTACCATTCCTATCCAGCAGAGGGCATATCAGGTGCAGTACCATTCCTATCCAGCAGAGGGCATATCAGGTGCAGTACCATTCCTATCCAGCAGAGGGCAAATCAGGTGCAGTACCACTCCTATCCTGCAGAGGACATATAGGGTGAAGTAATATTCTTATCCAGCAGAGGACTTATCAGGTGCATTACCATTCCTATCCAGCAGAGGGCATATCAGGTGCAGTACCATTCCCGTCCAGCAGAGGGCATATCATGTGCAGTACCATTCCTATCCAGCAGAGGACATATCAGGTGCAGTACCATTCCTATTCATCAGAGGGCATATCAGGTGCAGTACCATTCCTATCCAGCAGAGAGCATATCAGGTGCAGTACCATTCCTATCCAGCAGAGGACATATCAGGTCCAATACCATTCCCATCCAGCAGAGGGCATATCAGGTGCAGTACCATTCCCATCCAGCAAAGGGCTTATCAGGTGCAGTACCATTCCTATCCAGCAGAGGGCATATCAGGTGCAATACCATTCCTATCCAGCAGAGGGCATTTCAGGTGCAGTACCATTGCTATCCAGCAGAGGGCATATCAGGTGCAGTACAAATCCTATCCAGCAGAGGGCATATCAGGGGCAGTACCATTCCCATCCAGCAGAGAGCACATCATGTACAGTACCATTCCTATCCAGCGGAGGGCATATCAGGTGCAGTACCATTCCTATCCAGCAGAGGGCATATCAGGTGCAGTACCATTCCTATCCTGCAGAGGACATATCAGGTGCAGTACCATTCCTATCCATCAGAGGGCATATCAGGTGCAGTACCATTCCTATCCAGCAGAGAGCATATCAGGTGCAGTACTATTCCCATCCAGCAGAGGGCATATCATGTGCAGTACCATTCCTATCCAGCAGAGGGCATATCACGTCCAGTAGCACTCCTATCCAGCAGATGGCATATTAGGTGCAGTACCAGTCTTATCCTGCAGAGAGCATATCAGGTGCAGTACCATTCCCATCCAGCAAAGGACATATCATGTGCAGTACCATTCCCATCCAGCAGAGGACATATCAGGTGCAGTACCATTCCCGTCCAGCAGAGGGCATATCATGTGCAGTACCATTCCCGTCCAGAAGAGGGCATATCATGTGCAGTACCATTCCCATCCAGCAGAGGACATATCAGGTGCAGTACCATTCCCATCCAGCAGAGGGCATATCATGTGCAGTACCATTCCCGTCCAGCAGAGGCCATATCATGTGCAGTACCATTCCCGTCCAGCAGAGGGCATATCATGTGCAGTACCATTCCCGTCCAGCAGAGGGCATATCATGTGCAGTACCATTCCCGTCCAGCAGAGGGCATATCATGTGCAGTACCATTCCCGTCCAGCAGAGGGCATATCATGTGCAGTACCATTCCCATCCAGCAGAGGGCATGTTAGATGCAGTACCACTCTCATCCAGCAGAGGGCATATCAGGTGCAGTACCATTCCCATCCAGCAGAGGGCATATCAGGTGCAGTACCTTTCCCATCCAGCAGAGGGCATATCATGTGCAGTACCATTCCTATCCAGCAGAGGGCATATCATGTGCAGTACCATTCCCATCCAGCAGAGGGCATATCATGTGCAGTACCATTCCTATCCAGCAGAGGGCATATCATGTGCAGTACCATTCCTATCCAGCAGAGGGCATATCAGGTGCAGTACCATTCTTATTTAGCAGAGGACATAGGTGCAGTACCATTCTTATCCAGAAGAGGACATACAAGGTGCAGTACCATTCCCATCAAGCAGGGGGCCTATCATGTGCAGTACCATTCCTATCCAGCAGAGAGCATATCAGGTGCAGTACCACTCCTCTCCAGCAGAAGACATACCAGGTGCAGTACCATTCCCATCCAGTAGAGGGCATATCAGGTGCAGTACCAATCCTATCCAGCAGAGGGCATATCAGGTGCAGTATCACTCCTATCCAGCAGAGAGCATATCAGGTGCAGTACCATTCCCATCCAGCAGGGGGCATATCAAGTGCAGTACCATTCCTATCCAGCAGAGGGCATATCAGGTGCAGTACCATTCCTATCCAGCAGAGGGCATATCAGGTGCAGTACCATTTCTATCCAGCAGAGGGCATATCAGGTGCAGTACCAATCCTATCCAGCAGAGGGCATATCAGGTGCAGGACCATTCCCATCCAGCAGAGAGCATATCATGTACAGTACCATTCCTATCCAGCAGAGGGCATATCAGGTGCAGTACCATTCCTATCCAGCAGAGGGCATATCAGGTGCAGTACCATTCCTATCCAGCAGAGGGCATATCAGGTGCATTACCATTCCTATCCTGCAGAGAGCATATCAGGTGCAGTCCCATTCCCATCCAGCAAAGGGCATATCAAGTGCAGTACCCTTCCTTTCCAGCAGAGGGCATATCAGGTGCAGTACCATTCCCATCCAGCAGAGGGCATATCAGGTGCAGTACCAATCCTATCCAGCAGAGGGCATATCATGTGCAGTAGCATTCCCATCCAGCAGAGGACATATCAGGTGCAGTACCATTCCCGTCCAGCAGAGGGCATATCATGTGCAGTACCATTCCCGTCCAGCAGAGGGCATATCATGTGCAGTACCAATCCTATCCAGCAGAGGGCATATCATGTGCAGTAGCATTCCCATCCAGCAGAGGACATATCAGGTGCAGTACCATTCCCGTCCAGCAGAGGGCATATCATGTGCAGTACCATTCCCGTCCAGCAGAGGGCATATCATGAGCAGTACCATTCCCATCCAGCAGAGGACATATCAGGTGCAGTACCATTCCCATCCAGCAGAGGGCATATCATGTGCAGTACCATTCCCATCCAGCAGAGGACATATCAGGTGCAGTACCATTCCCGTCCAGCAGAGGCCATATCATGTGCAGTACCATTCCTGTCCAGCAGAGGGCATATCATGTGCAGTACCATTCCCGTCCAGCAGAGGGCATATCATGTGCAGTACCATTCCCATCCAGCAGAGGGCATGTTAGATGCAGTACCACTCTCATCCAGCAGAGGGCATATCAGGTGCAGTACCATTCCCATCCAGCAGAGGGCATATCAGGTGCAGTACCTTTCCCATCCAGCAGAGGGCATATCATGTGCAGTACCATTCCTATCCAGCAGACGGCATATCATGTGCAGTACCATTCCCATCCAGCAGAGGGCATATCATGTGCAGTACCATTCCTATTCAGCAGAGGGCATATCAGGTGCAGTACCATTCTTATTTAGCAGAGGACATATCAGGTGCAGTACCATTCTTATCCAGAAGAGGACATACAAGGTGCAGTACCATTCCCATCAAGCAGGGGGCCTATCATGTGCAGTACCATTCCTATCCAGCAGAGAGCATATCAGTTGCAGTACCACTCCTCTCCAGCAGAAGACATACCAGGTGCAGTACCATTCCCATCCAGTAGAGGGCATATCAGGTGCAGTATCACTCCTATCCAGCAGAGAGCATATCAGGTGCAGTACCATTCCCAACCAGCAATGGGCATATCAGGTGCAGTACCATTCCCATCCAGCAGGGGGCATATCAAGTGCAGTACCATTCCTATCCAGCAGAGGGCATATCAGGTGCAGTACCATTCCTATCCAGCAGAGGGCATATCAGGTGAAGTACCACTCCTATCCAGCAGAGAGCATATCAGGTGCAGTACCACTCCTCTCCAGCAGAAGACATATCAGGTGCAGTACCATTCCCATCCAGTAGAGGGCATATCAGGTGCAGTACCAATCCTATCCAGCAGAGGGCATATCAGGTGCAGTATCACTCCTATCCAGCAGAGAGCATATCAGGTGCAGTACCATTCCCAACCATCAGAGGGCATATCAGGTGCAGTACCATTCCCATCCAGCAGGGGGCATATCAAGTGCAGTACCATTCCTATCCAGCAGAGGGCATATCAGGTGCAGTACCATTCCTATCCAGCAGAGGGCATATCAGGTGAAGTACCATTCCTATCCAGCAGAGGGCATATCAGGTGCAGTACCAATCCTATCCAGCAGAGGGCATATCAGGTGCAGTACCATTCCCATCCAGCAGGGGGCATATCAAGTGCAGTACCATTCCCATCAAGCAGGGGGCCTATCATGTGCAGTACCATTCCTATCCAGCAGAGGGCATATCAAGTGCAGTACCACTCCTATCCAGCAGAGAGCATATCAGGTGCAGTACCACTCCTCTCCAGCAGAAGACATATCAGGTGCAGTACCATTCCCATCCAGTAGAGGGCATATCAGGTGCAGTACCAATCCTATCCAGCAGAGGGCATATCAGGTGCAGTACCATTCCCATCCAGTAGAGGGCATATCAGGTGCAGTACCAATCCTATCCGGCAGAGGGCATATCAGGTGCAGGACCATTCCCATCCAGCAGAGAGCATATCATGTACAGTACCATTCCTATCCAGCAGAGGGCATATCAGGTGCAGTACCATTCCTATCCAGCAGAGGGCATATCAGGTGCAGTACCATTCCTATCCAGCAGAGGGCATATCAGGTGCAGTACCACTCCTATCCAGCAGAGGGCACATCAGGTGCAGTACCATTCCCATCCAGCAGAGGGCATATCAGGTGCAGTACCACTCCTATCCAGCAGTGGGCATATCAGGTGCAGTACCATTTCTATGCAGCAGAGTGCATATCAGGTGCTGTACCATTGCTATCCAGCAGAGGGTATATCAGGTGCAGTACCAATCCTATCCAGCAGAGGGCATATCAGGTGCAGTACCATTCCTATCCAGCAGAGGGCATATCAGGTGCAGTACCATTCCTATCCAGCAGAGGGCATATCAGGTGCAGTACCATTCCTATCCAGCAGAGGGCAAATCAGGTGCAGTACCACTCCTATCCTGCAGAGGACATATAGGGTGAAGTAATATTCTTATCCAGCAGAGGACTTATCAGGTGCATTACCATTCCTATCCAGCAGAGGGCATATCAGGTGCAGTACCATTCCCGTCCAGCAGAGGGCATATCATGTGCAGTACCATTCCTATCCAGCAGAGGACATATCAGGTGCAGTACCATTCCTATTCATCAGAGGGCATATCAGGTGCAGTACCATTCCTATCCAGCAGAGAGCATATCAGGTGCAGTACCATTCCTATCCAGCAGAGGGCATATCAGGTCCAATACCATTCCCATCCAGCAGAGGGCATATCAGGTGCAGTACCATTCCCATCCAGCAAAGGGCTTATCAGGTGCAGTACCATTCCTATCCAGCAGAGGGCATATCAGGTGCAATACCATTCCTATCCAGCAGAGGGCATTTCAGGTGCAGTACCATTGCTATCCAGCAGAGGGCATATCAGGTGCAGTACAAATCCTATCCAGCAGAGGGCATATCAGGGGCAGTACCATTCCCATCCAGCAGAGAGCACATCATGTACAGTACCATTCCTATCCAGCGGAGGGCATATCAGGTGCAGTACCATTCCTATCCAGCAGAGGGCATATCAGGTGCAGTACCATTCCTATCCTGCAGAGGACATATCAGGTGCAGTACCATTCCTATCCATCAGAGGGCATATCAAGTGCAGTACCATTCCTATCCAGCAGAGAGCATATCAGGTGCAGTACTATTCCCATCCAGCAGAGGGCATATCATGTGCAGTACCATTCCTATCCAGCAGAGGGCATATCACGTCCAGTAGCACTCCTATCCAGCAGATGGCATATTAGGTGCAGTACCAGTCTTATCCTGCAGAGAGCATATCAGGTGCAGTACCATTCCCATCCAGCAAAGGACATATCATGTGCAGTACCATTCCCATCCAGCAGAGGACATATCAGGTGCAGTACCATTCCCGTCCAGCAGAGGGCATATCATGTGCAGTACCATTCCCGTCCAGAAGAGGGCATATCATGTGCAGTACCATTCCCATCCAGCAGAGGACATATCAGGTGCAGTACCATTCCCATCCAGCAGAGGGCATATCATGTGCAGTACCATTCCCGTCCAGCAGAGGCCATATCATGTGCAGTACCATTCCCGTCCAGCAGAGGGCATATCATGTGCAGTACCATTCCCGTCCAGCAGAGGGCATATCATGTGCAGTACCATTCCCGTCCAGCAGAGGGCATATCATGTGCAGTACCATTCCCGTCCAGCAGAGGGCATATCATGTGCAGTACCATTCCCATCCAGCAGAGGGCATGTTAGATGCAGTACCACTCTCATCCAGCAGAGGGCATATCAGGTGCAGTACCATTCCCATCCAGCAGAGGGCATATCAGGTGCAGTACCTTTCCCATCCAGCAGAGGGCATATCATGTGCAGTACCATTCCTATCCAGCAGAGGGCATATCATGTGCAGTACCATTCCCATCCAGCAGAGGGCATATCATGTGCAGTACCATTCCTATCCAGCAGAGGGCATATCATGTGCAGTACCATTCCTATCCAGCAGAGGGCATATCAGGTGCAGTACCATTCTTATTTAGCAGAGGACATATCAGGTGCAGTACCATTCTTATCCAGAAGAGGACATACAAGGTGCAGTACCATTCCCATCAAGCAGGGGGCCTATCATGTGCAGTACCATTCCTATCCAGCAGAGAGCATATCAGGTGCAGTACCACTCCTCTCCAGCAGAAGACATACCAGGTGCAGTACCATTCCCATCCAGTAGAGGGCATATCAGGTGCAGTACCAATCCTATCCAGCAGAGGGCATATCAGGTGCAGTATCACTCCTATCCAGCAGAGAGCATATCAGGTGCAGTACCATTCCCATCCAGCAGGGGGCATATCAAGTGCAGTACCATTCCTATCCAGCAGAGGGCATATCAGGTGCAGTACCATTCCTATCCAGCAGAGGGCATATCAGGTGCAGTACCATTGCTATCCAGCAGAGGGCATATCACGTGCAGTACCAATCCTATCCAGCAGAGGGCATATCAGGTGCAGGACCATTCCCATCCAGCAGAGAGCATATCATGTACAGTACCATTCCTATCCAGCAGAGGGCATATCAGGTGCAGTACCATTCCTATCCAGCAGAGGGCATATCAGGTGCAGTACCATTCCTATCCAGCAGAGGGCATATCAGGTGCATTACCATTCCTATCCTGCAGAGAGCATATCAGGTGCAGTCCCATTCCCATCCAGCAAAGGGCATATCAAGTGCAGTACCCTTCCTTTCCAGCAGAGGGCATATCAGGTGCAGTACCATTCCCATCCAGCAGAGGGCATATCAGGTGCAGTACCAATCCTATCCAGCAGAGGGCATATCATGTGCAGTAGCATTCCCATCCAGAAGAGGACATATCAGGTGCAGTACCATTCCCGTCCAGCAGAGGGCATATCATGTGCAGTACCATTCCCGTCCAGCAGAGGGCATATCATGTGCAGTACCAATCCTATCCAGCAGAGGGCATATCATGTGCAGTAGCATTCCCATCCAGCAGAGGACATATCAGGTGCAGTACCATTCCCGTCCAGCAGAGGGCATATCATGTGCAGTACCATTCCCGTCCAGCAGAGGGCATATCATGAGCAGTACCATTCCCGTCCAGCAGAGGGCATATCATGTGCAGTACCATTCCCGTCCAGCAGAGGGCATATCATGTGCAGTACCATTCCCATCCAGCAGAGGACATATCAGGTGCAGTACCATTCCCATCCAGCAGAGGGCATGTCATGTGCAGTACCATTCCCGTCCAGCAGAGGCCATATCATGTGCAGTACCATTCCCGTCCAGCAGAGGGCATATCATGTGCAGTACCATTCCCGTCCAGCAGAGGGCATATCATGTGCAGTACCATTCCCGTCCAGCAGAGGGCATATCATGTGCAGTACCATTCCCATCCAGCAGAGGGCATGTTAGATGCAGTACCACTCTCATCCAGCAGAGGGCATATCAGGTGCAGTACCATTCCCATCCAGCAGAGGGCATATCATGTGCAGTACCTTTCCCATCCAGCAGAGGGCATATCATGTGCAGTACCATTCCTATCCAGCAGAGGGCATATCATGTGCAGTACCATTCCCATCCAGCAGAGGGCATATCATGTGCAGTACCATTCCTATCCAGCAGAGGGCATATCATGTGCAGTACCATTCCTATCCAGCAGAGGGCATATCAGGTGCAGTACCATTCTTATTTAGCAGAGGACATATCAGGTGCAGTACCATTCTTATCCAGAAGAGGACATACAAGGTGCAGTACCATTCCCATCAAGCAGGGGGCCTATCATGTGCAGTACCATTCCTATCCAGCAGAGAGCATATCAGGTGCAGTACCACTCCTCTCCAGCAGAAGACATACCAGGTGCAGTACCATTCCCATCCAGTAGAGGGCATATCAGGTGCAGTACCAATCCTATCCAGCAGAGGGCATATCAGGTGCAGTATCACTCCTATCCAGCAGAGAGCATATCAGGTGCAGTACCATTCCCATCCAGCAGGGGGCATATCAAGTGCAGTACCATTCCTATCCAGCAGAGGGCATATCAGGTGCAGTACCATTCCTATCCAGCAGAGGGCATATCAGGTGCAGTACCATTGCTATCCAGCAGAGGGCATATCAGGTGCAGTACCAATCCTATCCAGCAGAGGGCATATCAGGTGCAGGACCATTCCCATCCAGCAGAGAGCATATCATGTACAGTACCATTCCTATCCAGCAGAGGGTATATCAGGTGCAGTACCATTCCTATCCAGCAGAGGGCATATCAGGTGCAGTACCATTCCTATCCAGCAGAGGGCATATCAGGTGCATTACCATTCCTATCCTGCAGAGAGCATATCAGGTGCAGTCCCATTCCCATCCAGCAAAGGGCATATCAAGTGCAGTACCCTTCCTTTCCAGCAGAGGGCATATCAGGTGCAGTACCATTCCCATCCAGCAGAGGGCATATCAGGTGCAGTACCAATCCTATCCAGCAGAGGGCATATCATGTGCAGTAGCATTCCCATCCAGCAGAGGACATATCAGGTGCAGTACCATTCCCGTCCAGCAGAGGGCATATCATGTGCAGTACCATTCCCGTCCAGCAGAGGGCATATCATGTGCAGTACCAATCCTATCCAGCAGAGGGCATATCATGTGCAGTAGCATTCCCATCCAGCAGAGGACATATCAGGTGCAGTACCATTCCCGTCCAGCAGAGGGCATATCATGTGCAGTACCATTCCCGTCCAGCAGAGGGCATATCATGAGCAGTACCATTCCCATCCAGCAGAGGACATATCAGGTGCAGTACCATTCCCATCCAGCAGAGGGCATATCATGTGCAGTACCATTCCCATCCAGCAGAGGACATATCAGGTGCAGTACCATTCCCGTCCAGCAGAGGCCATATCATGTGCAGTACCATTCCCGTCCAGCAGAGGGCATATCATGTGCAGTACCATTCCCGTCCAGCAGAGGGCATATCATGTGCAGTACCATTCCCATCCAGCAGAGGGCATGTTAGATGCAGTACCACTCTCATCCAGCAGAGGGCATATCAGGTGCAGTACCATTCCCATCCAGCAGAGGGCATATCATGTGCAGTACCATTCCTATCCAGCAGACGGCATATCATGTGCAGTACCATTCCCATCCAGCAGAGGGCATATCATGTGAAGTACCATTCCCATCCAGCAGAGGGCATATCAGGTGCAGTACCATTCTTATTTAGCAGAGGACATATCAGGTGCAGTACCATTCTTATCCAGAAGAGGACATACAAGGTCCAGTACCATTCCCATCAAGCAGGGGGCCTATCATGTGCAGTACCATTCCTATCCAGCAGAGAGCATATCAGTTGCAGTACCACTCCTCTCCAGCAGAAGACATACCAGGTGCAGTACCATTCCCATCCAGTAGAGGGCATATCAGGTGCAGTACCAATCCTATCCAGCAGAGGGCATATCAGGTGCAGTATCACTCCTATCCAGCAGAGAGCATATCAGGTGCAGTACCATTCCCAACCAGCAGAGGGCATATCAGGTGCAGTACCATTCCCATCCAGCAGGGGGCATATCAAGTGCAGTACCATTCCTATTCAGCAGAGGGCATATCAGGTGCAGTACCATTCCTATCCAGCAGAGGGCATATCAGGTGAAGTACCACTCCTATCCAGCAGAGAGCATATCAGGTGCAGTACCACTCCTCTCCAGCAGAAGACATATCAGGTGCAGTACCATTCCCATCCAGTAGAGGGCATATCAGGTGCAGTACCAATCCTATCCAGCAGAGGGCATATCAGGTGCAGTATCACTCCTATCCAGCAGAGAGCATATCAGGTGCAGTACCATTCCCAACCATCAGAGGGCATATCAGGTGCAGTACCATTCCCATCCAGCAGGGGGCATATCAAGTGCAGTACCATTCCTATCCAGCAGAGGGCATATCAGGTGCAGTACCATTCCTATGCAGCAGAGGGCATATCAGGTGAAGTACCATTCCTATCCAGCAGAGGGCATATCAGGTGCAGTACCAATCCTATCCAGCAGAGGGCATATCAGGTGCAGTACCATTCCCATCCAGCAGGGGGCATATCAAGTGCAGTACCATTCCCATCAAGCAGGGGGCCTATCATGTGCAGTACCATTCCTATCCAGCAGAGGGCATATCAAGTGCAGTACCACTCCTATCCAGCAGAGAGCATATCAGGTGCAGTACCACTCCTCTCCAGCAGAAGACATATCAGGTGCAGTACCATTCCCATCCAGTAGAGGGCATATCAGGTGCAGTACCAATCCTATCCAGCAGAGGGCATATCAGGTGCAGTATCACTCCTATCCAGCAGAGAGCATATCAGGTGCAGTACCATTCCCAACCATCAGAGGGCATATCAGGTGCAGTACCATTCCTATCCAGCAGAGGGCATATCAGGTGCAGTACCATTCCTATCCAGCAGAGGGCATATCAGGTGCAGTACCATTCCTATCCAGCATAGGGCATATCAGGTGCAGTACCACTCCTATCCGGCAGAGGGCATATCAGGTGCAGGACCATTCCCATCCAGCAGAGAGCATATCATGTACAGTACCATTCCTATCCAGCAGAGGGCATATCAGGTGCAGTACCATTCCTATCCAGCAGAGGGCATATCAGGTGCAGTACCATTCCTATCCAGCAGAGGGCATATCAGGTGCAGTACCACTCCTATCCAGCAGAGGGCATATCAGGTGCAGTACCATTCCCATCCAGCAGAGGGCATATCAGGTGCAGTACCACTCCTATCCAGCAGATGGCATATCAGGTGCAGTACCAGTCTTATCCTGCAGAGAGCATATCAGGTGCAGTACCATTCCCATCCAGCAAAGGGCATATCATGTGCAGTACCATTCCCATCCAGCAAAGGGCATATCATGTGCAGTACCATTCCCATCCAGTAGAGGGCATATCATGTGCAGTACCATTCCCGTCCAGCAGAGGGCATATCAGGTGCAGTACCATTCCCGTCCAGCAGAGGGCATATCATGTGCAGTACCATTCCCGTCCAGCAGAGGGCATATCATGTGCAGTACCATTCCCGTCCAGCAGAGGGCATATCATGTGCAGTACCATTCCCATCCAGCAGAGGGCATGTTAGATGCAGTACCACTCTCATCCAGCAGAGGGCATATCAGGTGCAGTACCATTCCCATCCAGCAGAGGGCATATCAGGTGCAGTACCTTTCCCATCCAGCAGAGGGCATATCATGTGCAGTACCATTCCTATCCAGCAGACGGCATATCATGTGCAGTACCATTCCCATCCAGCAGAGGGCATATCATGTGCAGTACCATTCCTATTCAGCAGAGGGCATATCAGGTGCAGTACCATTCTTATTTAGCAGAGGACATATCAGGTGCAGTACCATTCTTATCCAGAAGAGGACATACAAGGTGCAGTACCATTCCCATCAAGCAGGGGGCCTATCATGTGCAGTACCATTCCTATCCAGCAGAGAGCATATCAGTTGCAGTACCACTCCTCTCCAGCAGAAGACATACCAGGTGCAGTACCATTCCCATCCAGTAGAGGGCATATCAGGTGCAGTATCACTCCTATCCAGCAGAGAGCATATCAGGTGCAGTACCATTCCCAACCAGCAATGGGCATATCAGGTGCAGTACCATTCCCATCCAGCAGGGGGCATATCAAGTGCAGTACCATTCCTATCCAGCAGAGGGCATATCAGGTGCAGTACCATTCCTATCCAGCAGAGGGCATATCAGGTGAAGTACCACTCCTATCCAGCAGAGAGCATATCAGGTGCAGTACCACTCCTCTCCAGCAGAAGACATATCAGGTGCAGTACCATTCCCATCCAGTAGAGGGCATATCAGGTGCAGTACCAATCCTATCCAGCAGAGGGCATATCAGGTGCAGTATCACTCCTATCCAGCAGAGAGCATATCAGGTGCAGTACCATTCCCAACCATCAGAGGGCATATCAGGTGCAGTACCATTCCCATCCTGCAGGGGGCATATCAAGTGCAGTACCATTCCTATCCAGCAGAGGGCATATCAGGTGCAGTACCATTCCTATCCAGCAGAGGGCATATCAGGTGAAGTACCATTCCTATCCAGCAGAGGGCATATCAGGTGCAGTACCAATCCTATCCAGCAGAGGGCATATCAGGTGCAGTACCATTCCCATCCAGCAGGGGGCATATCAAGTGCAGTACCATTCCCATCAAGCAGGGGGCCTATCATGTGCAGTACCATTCCTATCCAGCAGAGGGCATATCAAGTGCAGTACCACTCCTATCCAGCAGAGAGCATATCAGGTGCAGTACCATTCCCATCCAGTAGAGGGCATATCAGGTGCAGTACCAATCCTATCCAGCAGAGGGCATATCAGGTGCAGTACCATTCCCATCCAGTAGAGGGCATATCAGGTGCAGTACCAATCCTATCCGGCAGAGGGCATATCAGGTGCAGGACCATTCCCATCCAGCAGAGAGCATATCATGTACAGTACCATTCCTATCCAGCAGAGGGCATATCAGGTGCAGTACCATTCCTATCCAGCAGAGGGCATATCAGGTGCAGTACCATTCCTATCCAGCAGAGGGCATATCAGGTGCAGTACCACTCCTATCCAGCAGAGGGCACATCAGGTGCAGTACCATTCCCATCCAGCAGAGGGCATATCAGGTGCAGTACCACTCCTATCCAGCAGTGGGCATATCAGGTGCAGTACCATTCCTATGCAGCAGAGTGCATATCAGGTGCTGTACCATTGCTATCCAGCAGAGGGCATATCAGGTGCAGTACCAATCCTATCCAGCAGAGGGCATATCAGGTGCAGTACCATTCCTATCCAGCAGAGGGCATATCAGGTGCAGTACCATTCCTATCCAGCAGAGGGCATATCAGGTGCAGTACCATTCCTATCCAGCAGAGGGCAAATCAGGTGCAGTACCACTCCTATCCTGCAGAGGACATATCGGGTGAAGTAATATTCTTATCCAGCAGAGGACTTATCAGGTGCATTACCATTCCTATCCAGCAGAGGGCATATCAGGTGCAGTACCATTCCCGTCCAGCAGAGGGCATATCATGTGCAGTACCATTCCTATCCAGCAGAGGACATATCAGGTGCAGTACCATTCCTATTCATCAGAGGGCATATCAGGTGCAGTACCATTCCTATCCAGCAGAGAGCATATCAGGTGCAGTACCATTCCTATCCAGCAGAGGGCATATCAGGTCCAATACCATTCCCATCCAGCAGAGGGCATATCAGGTGCAGTACCATTCCCATCCAGCAAAGGGCTTATCAGGTGCAGTACCATTCCTATCCAGCAGAGGGCATATCAGGTGCAATACCATTCCTATCCAGCAGAGGGCATTTCAGGTGCAGTACCATTGCTATCCAGCAGAGGGCATATCAGGTGCAGTACAAATCCTATCCAGCAGAGGGCATATCAGGGGCAGTACCATTCCCATCCAGCAGAGAGCACATCATGTACAGTACCATTCCTATCCAGCGGAGGGCATATCAGGTGCAGTACCATTCCTATCCAGCAGAGGGCATATCAGGTGCAGTACCATTCCTATCCTGCAGAGGACATATCAGGTGCAGTACCATTCCTATCCATCAGAGGGCATATCAGGTGCAGTACCATTCCTATCCAGCAGAGAGCATATCAGGTGCAGTACTATTCCCATCCAGCAGAGGGCATATCATGTGCAGTACCATTCCTATCCAGCAGAGGGCATATCACGTCCAGTAGCACTCCTATCCAGCAGATGGCATATTAGGTGCAGTACCAGTCTTATCCTGCAGAGAGCATATCAGGTGCAGTACCATTCCCATCCAGCAAAGGACATATCATGTGCAGTACCATTCCCATCCAGCAGAGGACATATCAGGTGCAGTACCATTCCCGTCCAGCAGAGGGCATATCATGTGCAGTACCAATCCTATCCAGCAGAGGGCATATCATGTGCAGTAGCATTCCCATCCAGCAGAGGACATATCAGGTGCAGTACCATTCCCGTCCAGCAGAGGGCATATCATGTGCAGTACCATTCCCGTCCAGCAGAGGGCATATCATGTGCAGTACCATTCCCATCCAGCAGAGGACATATCAGGTGCAGTACCATTCCCATCCAGCAGAGGGCATATCATGTGCAGTACCATTCCCGTCCAGCAGAGGCCATATCATGTGCAGTACCATTCCCGTCCAGCAGAGGGCATATCATGTGCAGTACCATTCCCGTCCAGCAGAGGGCATATCATGTGCAGTACCATTCCCGTCCAGCAGAGGGCATATCATGTGCAGTACCATTCCCATCCAGCAGAGGGCATGTTAGATGCAGTACCACTCTCATCCAGCAGAGGGCATATCAGGTGCAGTACCATTCCCATCCAGCAGAGGGCATATCAGGTGCAGTACCTTTCCCATCCAGCAGAGGGCATATCATGTGCAGTACCATTCCTATCCAGCAGAGGGCATATCATGTGCAGTACCATTCCCATCCAGCAGAGGGCATATCATGTGCAGTACCATTCCTATCCAGCAGAGGGCATATCAGGTGCAGTACCATTCCTATCCAGCAGAGAGCATATCAGGTGCAGTACCACTCCTCTCCAGCAGAAGACATACCAGGTGCAGTACCATTCCCATCCAGTAGAGGGCATATCAGGTGCAGTACCATTCCTATCCAGCAGAGGGCATATCACGTGCAGTATCACTCCTATCCAGCAGAGAGCATATCAGGTGCAGTACCATTCCCATCCAGCAGGGGGCATATCAAGTGCAGTACCATTCCTATCCAGCAGAGGGCATATCAGGTGCAGTACCATTCCTATCCAGCAGAAAGCATATCAGGTGCAGTACCATTGCTATCCAGCAGAGGGCATATCAGGTGCAGTACCAATCCTATCCAGCAGAGGGCATATCAGGTGCAGGACCATTCCCATCCAGCAGAGAGCATATCATGTACAGTACCATTCCTATCCAGCAGAGGGCATATCAGGTGCAGTACCATTCCTATCCAGCAGAGGGCATATCAGGTGCAGTACCATTCCTATCCAGCAGAGGGCATATCAGGTGCATTACCATTCCTATCCTGCAGAGAGCATATCAGGTGCAGTCCCATTCCCATCCAGCAAAGGGCATATCAAGTGCAGTACCCTTCCTTTCCAGCAGAGGGCATATCAGGTGCAGTACCATTCCCATCCAGCAGAGGGCATATCAGGTGCAGTACCAATCCTATCCAGCAGAGGGCATATCATGTGCAGTAGCATTCCCATCCAGCAGAGGACATATCAGGTGCAGTACCATTCCCGTCCAGCAGAGGGCATATCATGTGCAGTACCATTCCCGTCCAGCAGAGGGCATATCATGTGCAGTACCAATCCTATCCAGCAGAGGGCATATCATGTGCAGTAGCATTCCCATCCAGCAGAGGACATATCAGGTGCAGTACCATTCCCGTCCAGCAGAGGGCATATCATGTGCAGTACCATTCCCGTCCAGCAGAGGGCATATCATGAGCAGTACCATTCCCATCCAGCAGAGGACATATCAGGTGCAGTACCATTCCCATCCAGCAGAGGGCATATCATGTGCAGTACCATTCCCATCCAGCAGAGGACATATCAGGTGCAGTACCATTCCCGTCCAGCAGAGGCCATATCATGTGCAGTACCATTCCCGTCCAGCAGAGGGCATATCATGTGCAGTACCATTCCCGTCCAGCAGAGGGCATATCATGTGCAGTACCATTCCCGTCCAGCAGAGGGCATATCATGTGCAGTACCATTCCCATCCAGCAGAGGGCATGTTAGATGCAGTACCACTCTCATCCAGCAGAGGGCATATCAGGTGCAGTACCATTCCCATCCAGCAGAGGGCATATCAGGTGCAGTACCTTTCCCATCCAGCAGAGGGCATATCATGTGCAGTACCATTCCTATCCAGCAGAGGGCATATCATGTGCAGTACCATTCCCATCCAGCAGAGGGCATATCATGTGCAGTACCATTCCTATCCAGCAGAGGGCATATCAGGTGCAGTACCATTCTTATCTAGCAGAGGACATATCAGGTGCAGTACCATTCTTATCCAGAAGAGGACATACAAGGTGCTGTACCATTCCCATCAAGCAGGGGGCCTATCATGTGCAGTACCATTCTTATCCAGCAGAGAGCATATCAGGTGCAGTACCACTCCTCTCCAGCAGAAGACATACCAGGTGCAGTACCCTTCCCATCCAGTAGAGGGCATATTAGGTGCAGTACCAATCCTATCCAGCAGAGGGCATATCAGGTGCAGTATCACTCCTATCCAGCAGAGAGAATATCAGGTGCAGTACCATTCCCATCCAGCAGGGGGCATATCAAGTGCAGTACCATTCCTATCCAGCAGAGGGCATATCAGGTGCAGTACCATTCCTATCCAGCAGAGGGCATTTCAGGTGCAGTACCATTGCTATCCAGCAGAGGGCATATCAGGTGCAGTACCAATCCTATCCAGCAGAGGGCATATCAGGTGCAGGACTATTCCCATCCAGCAGAGAGCATATCATGTACAGTACCATTCCTATCCAGCAGAGGGCATATCAGGTGCAGTACCATTCCTATCCAGCAGAGGGCATATCAGGTGCATTACCATTCCTATCCTGCAGAGGACATATCAGGTGCAGTACCATACCTATCCAGCAGAGAGCATATCAGGTGCAGTACCATTCCCATCCAGCAGAGGGCATATCATGTGCAGTACCATTCCTATCCAGAAGATGGCATATCAGGTGCAGTACCAGTCCTATCCTGCAGAGAGCATATCAGGTGCAGTCCCATTCCCATCCAGCAAAGGGCATATCAAGTGCAGCACCCTTCCTTTCCAGCAGATGGCATATCAGGTGCAGTACCATTCCCATCCAGCAGAGGGCATATCAGGTGCAGTACCATTCCCGTCCAGCAGAGGGCATATCATGTGCAGTACCATTCCCGTCCAGCAGAGGGCATATCATGTGCAGTACCATTCCCGTCCAGCAGAGGGCATATCATGTGCAGTACCATTCCCATCCAGCAGAGGGCATGTTAGATGCAGTACCACTCTCATCCAGCAGGGGGCATATCAGGTGCAGTACCATTCAAATCCAGCAGAGGGCATATCAGGTGCAGTACCATTCAAATCCAGCAGAGGGCATATCAGGTGCAGTACCATTCCCATCCAGCAGAGGGCATATCATGTGCAGTACCAGTCCTTTCCAACAGAGGGCATATCATGTGCAGTACCATTCCCATCCAGCAGAGGGCATATCATGTGCAGTACCATTCCTATCCAGCAGAGGGCATATCAGGTGCAGTACCATTCTTATTTAGCAAAGGGCATATCATGTGCAGTACCATTCCTATCCAGCAGAGAGCATATCAGGTGCAGTACCACTCCTCTCCAGCAGAAGACATATCAGGTGCAGTATCACTCCTATCCAGCAGAGAGCATATCATGTGCAGTACCATTCCCATCCAGCAGGGGGCATATCAGGTGCAGTACCATTGCTATCCAGCAGAGGGCATATCAGGTGCAGTACCATTCCCATCCATCAGAGGGCATATCAGGTGCAGTACCATTCCCATCCAGCAGAGGGCATATTAGGTGCAGTACCATTCCTATCCAGCAGAGGGCATATCAGGTGCAGTACCATTCCTATCCAGCAGAGGGCATATCAGGTGCAGTACCATTCCTATCCAGCAGAGGGCATATCAGGTGCAGTACCAGTCCTATCCTGCAGAGAGCATATCAGGTGCAGTACCATTCCCTTCCAGCAGAGGGCATATCAAGTGCAGTACCCTTCCTATCCAGCAGAGGGCATATCAGGTGCAGTACCATTCCCATCCAGCAGAGGGCATATCAGGTGCAGTACCAATCTTATCCAGCAGAGGACATATCAGGTGCAGTACCATTCCCGTCCAGCAGAGGGCATATCATGTGCAGTACCACTCCTATCCAACATAGAGCATATCATGTGCAGTACCATTCCCTTCCAGCAGAGGGCATATCAGGTGCAGTACCATTCAAATCCAGCAGAGGGCATATCAGGTGCAGTACCATTCAAATCCAGCAGAGGGCATATCAGGTGCAGTACCATTCCCATCCAGCAGAGGGCATATCATGTGCAGTACCAGTCCTATCCAGCAGAGGGCATATCATGTGCAGTACCATTCCTATCCAGCAGAGGGCATATCAGGTGCAGTACCATTCTTATTTAGCAGAGGGCATATCAGGTGCAGTACCATTCCCATCCAGCAGAGGGCATATCAGGTACAGTACCACTCCTCTCCAGCAGAAGACATATCAGGTGCAGTACCATTCCCATCCAGCAGAGGGCATATCAGGTGCAGTACCATTGCTATCCAGCAGGGGGCATATCAGGTGCAGTACCATTCCTATCCAGCAGAGGGCATATCAGGTGCAGTACCATTCCCATCCAGCAGAGAGCATATCAGGTGCAGTACCATTCTCATCCAGCAGAGGGCATATCAGGTGCATTACCATTCCTATCCAGCAGATGGCATATCAGGTGCAGTACCATTCCCATCCAGCAGAGGGCATATCAGGTGCAGTACCATTCCCATCCAGCAGAGGGCATATCAGGTGCAGTACCATTCCCATCCAGCAGAGGGCATATCAGGTGCAGTACCATTGCTATCCAGCAGGGGGCATATCAGGTGCAGTACCATTCCTATCCAGCAGAGGGCATATCAGGTGCAGTACCATTCCTATCCAGCAGAGGGCATATCAGGTGCAGTACCATTCCCATCCAGCAGAGAGCATATCAGGTGCAGTACCATTCCCATCCAGCAGAGGGCATATCAGGTGCAGTACCATTCCCATCCAGCAGAGGGCATATCAGGTGCAGTACCATTCCCATCCAGCAGAGGGCATATCAGGTGCAGTACCATTCCCATCCAGCAGAGGGCATATCAGGTGCAGTACCATTCCCATCCAGCAGAGGGCATATCAGGTGCAGTACCATTCCCATCCAGCAGAGGGCATATCAGGTGCAGTACCATTCCTATCCAGCAGAGGGCATATCAGGTGCAGTACCATTCCCATCCAGCAGAGGGCATATCAGGTGCAGTACCATTCCCATCCAGCAGAGGGCATATCAGGTGCAGTACCATTCCTATCCAGCAGAGGGCATATCAGGTGCAGTACCATTCCCATCCAGCAGAGGGCATATCAGGTGCAGTACCATTCCCATCCAGCAGAGGGCATATCAGGTGCAGTACCATTCCCATCCAGCAGAGGGCATATCAGGTGCAGTACCATTCCCATCCAGCAGAGGGCATATCAGGTGCAGTACCATTCCCATCCAGCACAGGGCATATCAGGTGCAGTACCATTCCCATCCAGCAGAGGGCATATCAGGTGCAGTACCATTCCCATCCAGCAGAGGGCATATCAGGTGCAGTACCATTCCCATCCAGCAGAGGGCATATCAGGTGCAGTACCATTCCCATCCAGCAGAGGGCATATCAGGTGCAGTACCATTCCCATCCAGCAGAGGGCATATCATGTGCAGTACCATTCCCATCCAGCAGAGGGCATATCAGGTGCAGTACCATTCCTATCCAGCAGAGGGCATATCAGGTGCAGTACCATTCTCATCCAGCAGAGGGCATATCATGTGCAGTACCATTCCTATCCAGCAGAGGGCATATCAGGTGCAGTACCATTCTCATCCAGCAGAGGGCATATCATGTGCAGTCCCATTCCCATCCAGCAAAGGGCATATCAAGTGCAGCACCCTTCCTTTCCAGCAGATGGCATATCAGGTGCAGTACCATTCCCGTCCAGCAGAGGGCATATCATGTGCAGTACCATTCCCGTCCAGCAGAGGGCATATCATGTGCAGTACCATTCCCATCCAGCAGAGGGCATGTTAGATGCAGTACCACTCTCATCCAGCAGGGGGCATATCAGGTGCAGTACCATTCAAATCCAGCAGAGGGCATATCAGGTGCAGTACCATTCAAATCCAGCAGAGGGCATATCAGGTGCAGTACCATTCCCATCCAGCAGAGGGCATATCATGTGCAGTACCATTCCTATCCAGCAGAGGGCATATCAGGTGCAGTACCATTCTTATTTAGCAGAGGGCATATCATGTGCAGTACCATTCCCATCCAGCAGAGGGCATATCATGTGCAGTACCATTCCTATCCAGCAGAGGGCATATCAGGTGCAGTACCATTCTTATTTAGCAGAGGGCATATCATGTGCAGTACCACTCCTCTCCAGCAGAAGACATATCAGGTGCAGTATCACTCCTATCCAGCAGAGAGCATATCAGGTGCAGTACCATTGCTATCCAGCAGAGGGCATATCAGGTGCAGTACCATTCCCATCCATCAGAGGGCATATCAGGTGCAGTACCATTCCCATCCAGCAGAGGGCATATCAGGTGCAGTACCATTCCCATCCAGCACAGGGCATATCAGGTGCAGTACCATTCCCATCCAGCAGAGGGCATATCAGGTGCAGTACCATTCCCATCCAGCAGAGGGCATATCAGGTGCAGTACCATTCCCATCCAGCAGAGGGCATATCAGGTGCAGTACCATTCCCATCCAGCAGAGGGCATATCAGGTGCAGTACCATTCCCATCCAGCAGAGGGCATATCATGTGCAGTACCATTCCCATCCAGCAGAGGGCATATCAGGTGCAGTACCATTCCTATCCAGCAGAGGGCATATCAGGTGCAGTACCATTCCTATCCAGCAGAGGGCATATCAGGTGCAGTACCATTCTCATCCAGCAGAGGGCATATCATGTGCAGTCCCATTCCCATCCAGCAAAGGGCATATCAAGTGCAGCACCCTTCCTTTCCAGCAGATGGCATATCAGGTGCAGTACCATTCCCGTCCAGCAGAGGGCATATCATGTGCAGTACCATTCCCGTCCAGCAGAGGGCATATCATGTGCAGTACCATTCCCATCCAGCAGAGGGCATGTTAGATGCAGTACCACTCTCATCCAGCAGGGGGCATATCAGGTGCAGTACCATTCAAATCCAGCAGAGGGCATATCAGGTGCAGTACCATTCAAATCCAGCAGAGGGCATATCAGGTGCAGTACCATTCCCATCCAGCAGAGGGCATATCATGTGCAGTACCATTCCTATCCAGCAGAGGGCATATCAGGTGCAGTACCATTCTTATTTAGCAGAGGGCATATCATGTGCAGTACCATTCCCATCCAGCAGAGGGCATATCATGTGCAGTACCATTCCTATCCAGCAGAGGGCATATCAGGTGCAGTACCATTCTTATTTAGCAGAGGGCATATCATGTGCAGTACCACTCCTCTCCAGCAGAAGACATATCAGGTGCAGTATCACTCCTATCCAGCAGAGAGCATATCAGGTGCAGTACCATTGCTATCCAGCAGAGGGCATATCAGGTGCAGTACCATTCCCATCCATCAGAGGGCATATCAGGTGCAGTACCATTCCCATCCAGCAGAGGGCATATTAGGTGCAGTACCATTCCTATCCAGCAGAGGGCATATCAGGTGCAGTACCATTCCTATCCAGCAGAGGGCATATCAGGTGCAGTACCATTCCTATCCAGCAGAGGGCATATCAGGTGCAGTACCAGTCCTATCCTGCAGAGAGCATATCAGGTGCAGTACCATTCCCTTCCAGCAGAGGGCATATCAAGTGCAGTACCCTTCCTATCCAGCAGAGGGCATATCAGGTGCAGTACCATTCCCATCCAGCAGAGGGCATATGAGGTGCAGTACCAATCTTGTCCAGCAGAGGGCATATCAGGTGCAGTACCATTCCCATCCAGCAGAGGGCATATCAGGTGCAGTACCAATCTTATCCAGCAGAGGACATATCAGGTGCAGTACTATTCCCGTCCAGCAGATGACATATCATGTGCAGTACCATTCCCATCCAGCAGAGGGCATATCAGGTGCAGTACCATTCCTATCCAGCAGAGGGCATATCAGGTGCAGTACCATTCTCATCCAGCAGAGGGCATATCATGTGCAGTACCATTCCTATCCAGCAGAGGGCATATCAGGTGCAGTACCATTCTCATCCAGCAGAGGGCATATCATGTGCAGTACCATTCCCATCCAGCAGAGGGCATATCAGGTGCAGTACCATTCTCATCCAGCAGAGGGCATATCATGTGCAGTACCATTCCTATCCAGCAGAGGGCATATCATGTGCAGTACCATTGCTATCCAGCAGAGGGCATATCATGTGCAGTACCATTCTCATCCAGCAGAGGGCATATCAGGTGCAGTACCATTCCCATCCAGCAGAGGGCATATCAGGTGCAGTACCATTCCTATCCAGCAGAGGGCATATCAGGTGCAGTACCATTCCTATCCAGCAGGGGGCATATCATATGCAGTACCATTCCCATCCAGTAGAGGGCATATCATGTGCAGTACCATTCCCATCCAGCAGGGGGCATATCAGGTGCAGTACCATTCCCATCCAGCAGGGGGCATATCAGGTGCAGTACCATTCTTATCCAGCAGATGACATATCATGTGCAGTACCATTTCCATCCAGCAGAGGGCATATCAGGTGCAGTACCAGTCCTATCCAGCAGAGGGCATATCAGGTGCAGTACCAGTCCTATCCAGCAGAGGGCATATCAGGTGCAGTACCAGTCCTATCCAGCAGGGGGCATATCAGGTGCAGTACCAGTCCTATGCAGCAGAGGCCACTATTCCGCACTACGCACACGGAAGTGTTGTCCTTTCTCGCTCGCCGTCTGTGGCGCACGGTTTTCCCGCCCGCCCCGGAAGAAGGAGGTCCTTTCTTTTGCAGACGCAGCCATGGTAAGAATGCTTCTCCTCTGTCCCAGATTCTGTATCCAGCCCCATCCTCTGTGCCGGGCTCCTCACCTGCGCCCGTTTATTCATGGTACTGTTGTGTATACCGGGGAGCCTCTGCCCCGGCCGTTATTAGCGGGGTTTTCGTTTCCTAAAGTGTTATGGCCATGGTGGTCCGGTCCGCGGATACTGGCTGAGGCGTAGGCGTGTGACGAGGCCTTGACCGGCCTGAGCCTGTGCAGTGACCGCGCTGTGCCGAGGCTGCGAGCCGGGAGGGAGGCCGTGTGTGACCTGTGGGGGTGTGCGGGGCCGGTGCTGCTCCGGGGGTGGCCGGCCCCTGCCTGTGTATGCTCCGCAGTGACTTGCTCTGGGCCTCCAGTGATGTGCGGGGCCGGTCCTTCTCTTTATTATGCCTCGTTCACACGTCGGTATTGTTGCATCAGTGTGTGCCTAATCCAGGGGGAACTGCAGAGAACTGATGGATTGACACGTGGTCTGTGTTTTTGAGACACTCCTCACATCATCCACATGAGAAATACTGATCAATAATACTGACGTGTGAATGAGGCCGTATCAGGACTCGTCTGCCTGTGTTATAATGCCCCGCCGCGACCCGCTCTTATGGTGCCCTGCCGCGACCCGCTCTTATGGTGCCCTGCCGCGACCCGCTCTTATGGTGCCCTGCCGCGACCCGCTCTTATGGTGCCCTGCCGCGACCCGCTCTTATGGTGCCCTGCCGCGACCCGCTCTTATGGTGCCCTGCCGCGACCCGCTCTTATGGTGCCCCGCCGCGTCCCGCTCTTATGGTGCCCCGCCGCGTCCCGCTCTTATGGTGCCCCGCCGCGTCCCGCTCTTATGGTGCCCCGCCGCGTCCCGCTCTTATGGTGCCCCGCCGCGTCCCGCTCTTATGGTGCCCCGCCGCGTCCCGCTCTTATGGTGCCCCGCCGCGTCCCGCTCTTATGGTGCCCCGCCGCGTCCCGCTCTTATGGTGCCCCGCCGCGTCCGGCTCTTATGGTGCCCCGCCGCGTCCGGCTCTTATGGTGCCCCGCCGCGTCCGGCTCTTATGGTGCCCCGCCGCGTCCGGCTCTTATGGTGCCCCGCCGCGTCCCGCTCTTATGGTGCCCCGCCGCGTCCGGCTCTTATGGTGCCCCGCCGCGTCCGGCTCTTATGGTGCCCCGCCGCGTCCGGCTCTTATGGTGCCCCGCCGCGTCCGGCTCTTATGGTGCCCCGCCGCGTCCGGCTCTTATGGTGCCCCGCCGCGTCCCGCTCTTATGGTGCCCCGCCGCGTCCCGCTCTTATGGTGCCCCGCCGCGTCCCGCTCTTATGGTGCCCCGCCGCGACCCGCTCTTATGGTGCCCCGCCGCGACCCGCTCTTATGGTGCCCCGCCGCGACCCGCTCTTATGGTGCCCCGCCACGACCCGCTCTGTGTTTGAACGCCTGTGCTGTGGCCCGTGCCGTAATCGGGACTCATGTGCAGTGTTGGAACGCCCGCGCCGTGACTCTCTCCAGCGATGGCGTCCTTATGTGCTGCTCGCTGTATCCTGTGCTGACCCTTTCTTTTCCCATAGGCTCGCGGACCTAAGAAGCATTTGAAGCGCGTGGCGGCGCCCAAGCACTGGATGCTGGACAAGCTGACTGGTGTCTTTGTGAGTATCTATAATGTGCTGTACTGGCCTAATGGTGCACCATGGAACTACAACTCCCAGGATGCCGCCATTCTAGAGATGTAATTCATTTGTACAGACCCACTTATGTCTTTGCTCTGTAATCACGTGACCCATCGGTCTGCAGGCTCCACGTCCGTCCACCGGTCCCCACAAGCTTCGGGAGTGTCTGCCCCTCATCATCTTTTTGAGGAACAGACTGAAGTACGCCCTGACTGGAGATGAGGTGAAGAAGATTTGTATGCAGCGCTTCATCAAGATTGATGGCAAGGTCCGCACAGACATCACATACCCTGCTGGATTCATGGGTGAGCGCAGATCGGACTGTACTCCGCTAGTGTCTGTCCTACATTGGTTCAGTAGAGCGATGTGAGGCTGCTTGGTTTGTCTGTTACTTGTAGTTTTTCTTTCTTTAACACTGGCTACTGTGTATTAGAACAGTACATGACGTTTTTTAGGTGTTGAATACCTGTATATGGTAAATGGTGGTACTCCATTCAGTCCTATTGACAATGAAGGGAGCGGAGGAGACTATTTGTGACAGGGGTCACTTAACACTATTTTTGAGGTTCTGAAGCCCCACTGTTGGTCTTTGGGGGTCTCGGCAGGCAAACCCCCCAGCGATTATTCCTTATCTCATTTGTTGGGGATTATGTTTTAGGGGGACATAACACTTAAAAGGGTTATCCAGGGACACTCTGTTGGGAAGTGAACCGTGCTGATGATGCCAACAGTACGGATACCTGCCTATTACTGTATTTTTCATTTTATAAGACGCACCCCAAATTTAGAGCTTAAAAAAAGTAAAAAAAAAAAAATCTGGGATTCGTTTTATAATCCGGTGGTGTCTTACCGGAGAGGGGCAGTAGTGGAGCGGGGGGTCACAGGAGGCTGCGGCGGTGGAGTAGGTCCATGCTACGGGCGGGCGGTGCAGAGGGGGCCCAGATGCTCACTGCGGAGCTTTGCTGAGGTGGCCGACGCTGCTGTGTGCTACTGCTTGCTGCGGACACTGGCCATTGTGAAGATGTCGACGGTGCGGGCTTCAAAGAAATGGCGGTCGCAGTCGACGCTTATGCAGATGGGAGCTTGAGCCGAGAGCTCAATCTGTGCACGCGCAGACTCTGGGCGCCATTATTTGTAGAACTTATTGCTGATATCTTGAGCACCAGCACACAGTAGCGCAGGTTGCCGCACAGAGCCTTGCCGGGCAGCGCCAGCCACTGCACAGAACATTGCCGGGCAGCGCCAGCCACTGCACATAACATTGCCGGGCAGCGCCAGCCACTGCACAGAACATTGCCGGGCAGCGCCAGCCACTGCACAGAACATTGCCGGGCAGCGCCAGCCACTGCACAGAACATTGCGGGGCAGCGCCGCCTGCCGCACAGAGCAGCACAATATTGTCCTGGCTCCAGTGACTCTTCACCACCCCCCTTAGTAAGCTATATTTGGATTTTAAGACACACCCCTCATTTTCCTCCCAAATTTTTGGGAGTAAAAGTGCGTCTTATAGTCTGAAAAATACGGTACATTCACGTCCTGGCAGGTAATTAATAATAATAATATTATTTATTCATTTATATAGCGCTATTAATTCCACAGTGCTTTACATACATTGGCAATACTGTCCCCATTGGGGCTCACGCACTGCGCTCCCCCACTCTCCCCCCAAGATGGGGATCTAAGAGATTCAGAAATAACTATAGTAGACAACACATCATGTGTGCTGAGGAAACATGACATTTTTATTTCTAAAAGCCCTGTCACACACAGAGATAAATCTGCGGCAGATCTGTGGTTGCAGTGAAATTGTGGACAATCAGTGCCAGGTTTGTGGCTGTGTACAAATGCAACAATATGTCCATGATTTCACTGCAACCACAGATCTGCCAAAGATTTATCTCTGTGTGTGATGGGGACTTAACGGTTTTAGCAAATCTGCAGTGCACATTATGCTGGACTACTGTGTTGGAATGAGATTTTGTGAAATGTCATTCACTTTGCTGATGCGCCCACATTCTGTAGTCTCGAGAGACCCTAAAGGTGTGTTGTTTGTTTTTTTTTATCCCTCAGCATTTTGGCACAAATGGGAAAACCAGTTGCTTCAACCTCACTGAATTGTGCACCAGTCCTCGGGTGTAGCTGAGGTGCTCCAGCAAACATGGTGTTATGGGGTAATTGTAGGCCGTTATACAGACCTGGTCTGCTGCTACTCACTGCTGAGGGTGCGGGTCAGAAATTGACAAAAGCCCGGCATTGAGGGTGCGGGTCAGAAATTGACAAAAGCCCGGTATTCTGAGGGTGTGGGTCAGAAATTGACAAAAGCCCGGCATTCTGAGGGTGCGGGTCAGAAATTGACAAAAGCCCGGTATTCTGAGGGTGTGGGTCAGAAATTGACAAAAGCCCGGTATTCTGAGGGTGCGGGTCAGAAATTGACAAAAGCCCGGCATTCTGAGGGTGCGGGTCAGAAATTGACAAAAGCCCGGCATTCTGAGGGTGCGGGTCAGAAATTGACAAAAGCCCGGCATTCTGAGGGTGCGGGTCAGAAATTGACAAAAGCCCGGCATTCTGAGGGTGCGGGTCAGAAATTGACAAAAGCCCGGCATTCTGAGGGTGCGGGTCAGAAATTGACAAAAGCCCGGCATTCTGAGGGTGCGGGTCAGAAATTGACAAAAGCCCGGCATTCTGAGGGTGCGGGTCAGAAATTGACAAAAGCCCGGCATTCTGAGGGTGCGGGTCAGAAATTGACAAAAGCCCGGCATTCTGAGGGTGTGGGTCAGAAATTGACAAAAGCCCGGCATTCTGAGGGTGCGGGTCAGAAATTGACAAAAGCCCGGCATTCTGGATAAGTGTTTTTGATATATGTAGCTTCTACAACAATCGCTTTGACCTGATATCTTGACCTCTGGATTAGTGATGCTACCTAGTTATTTCCATGTATCCCACAATCACAGATTGGTAATGGCAACTGAGTTTGACCCTTTCTTGTCCTAAATTAGTGTTTTGCACGTGGGGATCAATCAGACTCTGGAATCTCCTACACTTATGTTGTGCGGTCAGGGTTTTCCAACATGCAGCTCTGGTCTTTGGTACACACAGGACTCTACAATGGATGGAGTGGTGTGCTATACAGCTTGTGTGCCCCTTTTCTGTAGTCTGTTCTCTGCCCTCTCTGAGGCCTCCCTCACACATTCGTGAAAAACCAGGCATCTTTTTCACGGACGTGTCAGGGGTGCGTTTTGACCTCCGTGACCCTTGTTTATGGGCGACGTGTGTTCTCCGTGTGTTATCCATGATAACACACGGAGAACGGAACTTTCTACTCACCTGTCCCTGGCGTTGCTGTCTGTGGTGCTGATCTTCGATCTCCGGTCCTGCCGACTCCCCGCTGCTGCAGCTTCCGGCCGCAGTGAAGTGAATATATAATGAGCAGCGGTCGGCAGCAAGTAACAGCAGCGGCTGGAGAAGGTGAGTAAAGTTTTGGGGGTTTTTTTAGACACATGTCTTCTCTCCGGTGTGTGTCACACGGAACACATCCGTGTGTGTTCCGTGTGACACGTTTGCGTTCCGTGTGACACCCGTGATGCCAGAGAGAAAATGGACATGTCGGCATGAGAAACACGCAAGTACGGAACGGACGCACGTTCCATGCGCAAATACATGCGTGTCCAAAACCATAGTAAAACCTAGGTGTACGTGTCTCCGGTACGTGAGAAAACTGCCAAACATGTACCAGAGGCATGTGCGTGTGAAGGGGGCCTGAGGCTGTACTTTCCTTTCCAGTTCACACTGGAGATCTGTTTACGGCTATGTGCGCACTAGGCGTTTTTTTCACGCTGCGTTTTTATGTGCGTTTTTGTCTAAAAAACGCACCCGCGGCTAAAAAAACGCGGCAAAAACGCATGCGTTTTTGCCGCGATTTGGTGCGTTTTTTGCTGCGTTTTTGCTCACTGCGTTTTTAATCAGTGCACAATGCCATTAAAGATTGTTGATGAAAAAAAAAAAAAAAAAAGGTCTGATGTCATTTCCTTCAAAATGTTCATTGTATGCAGGAGAGCAGACAGCTGCAGAACTAGTGTATGCAGGAGAGCAGACAGCAGCTGCAGAACTACAAGTCTCAGCATCCTCCATTCACTAGTGTATGCAGGAGAGCAGACAGCAGCTGCAGAACTACAAGTCTCAGCATCCTCCATTCACTAGTGTATGCAGGAGAGCAGACAGCAGCTGCAGAACTACAAGTCTCAGCATCCTCCATTCACTAGTGTATGGAGGAGAGCAGACAGCAGCTGCAGAACTACAAGTCTCAGCATCCTCCATTCACTAGTGTATGCAGGAGAGCAGACAGCAGCTGCAGAACTACAAGTCTCAGCATCCTCCATTCACTAGTGTATGGAGGAGAGCAGACAGCAGCTGCAGAACTACAAGTCTCAGCATCCTCCATTCACTAGTGTATGCAGGAGAGCAGGCAGCAGCTGCAGAACTACAAGTCTCAGCATCCTCCATTCACTAGTGTAAGCAGGAGAGCAGACAGCAGCTGCAGAACTACAAGTCTCAGCATCCTCCATTCACTAGTGTAAGCAGGAGAGCAGACAGCAGCTGCAGAACTACAAGTCTCAGCATCCTCCATTCACTAGTGTATGCAGGAGAGCAGACAGCAGCTGCAGAACTACAAGTCTCAGCATCCTCCATTCACTAGTGTATGCAGGAGAGCAGACAGCAGCTGCAGAACTACAAGTCTCAGCATCCTCCATCCAGGACTGTATGCAGTTTTTTGCCCAAAAAGAAAAAAAAAATGACGTAGGCTTCGCCATATTTTTGTATGCTAGCCGGGTACAGCAGGCAGGTACGGGCTGCCCCCAACCCCCAGCTGCCTATTTGTACCCGGCTGGGAACCAAAAATATAGAGAAGCCCTTTTTTTTTAATTATTTCATGAAATAATTAAAAAAAAAAATGACGTGGGCTTCGCCTAATTTTTGAGTCCAGCCGGGTACAACTAGGCAGCTGGGGATTGGAATCCACAGTGCAGGGTGCCCATGCTTTCTGGGCACCCCCGCTGTGAATTGCAGTCCCGCAGCCACCCCAGAAAATGGCGCTTTCATAGAAGCGCCATCTTCTGGCGCTGTATCCAACTCTTCCAGCTGCCCTGAAGCCGGGTGGCGAGCTAGGTAATAATGGGGTTAGGGCTAGCTGTATATTATCAGCTAGCCCTAAGCCCGAAATTCATGGTGTCACGCCAATATTAGACATGGCCACCATGAATTTCTAGTAATGATAAAAAAAAAACACAACACACAGAAAAATATTTTTATTAGAAATAAAACACAACACAATTAGTGACTCCATCTTTATTGAAATAAACCCCCCTCCGCAGTAATCCTGGGTCAGGGTCCCGCGCCGTCCAATCCGGATCCAATATCATCTGATCGGTTTGCTGGAAGGCAAAGCGATCAGATGATGTGTCAGGATCAAATGCCTGAATCCCATCACACATCAGCTGATTGTATAAACGCCGATTATACAATCAGCTGATGCATCAGTAGAAAAAAAAAAAAAAAATAATACTCACTTATGTGCTGATTACCGGCAGCTCCTGGAGCGATCGATTGGACAGGAGTCTGATCCTATACGATCGCTGCCGGAGCTGCCGGTAATCAGCTGATGAAGTCCCCTGACGGCAGGATCAGCTGATAGCCGGCCGGGCGCGAAAAAGCCGGCGACACCGCGATCAGCTGATGCGTCAGGTGACTGCATCAGGTGATCAGCGCCAGGTCCTGCAAGCAAGGTCCTGCCCCGGGGAGACTGCACACAGCCAGAGCGGCGGGACCGGGAGGAGATGGGAGCGGGCATGGCACCGGGACCCTGCGGACAGGTGAGTATATGACATTTTTTTATTTTTCTAGTGTTCACTTTGGTTTTCGCCGCTCCCTCCACCTCCCGCCCAGACATGGCGCCGCACGGAGCTGACATGCACAGGACGGGAGGTGGAAGCAGCGGTGACGGTACCGGGAGGATTCATGCTTCTGTGTTTACCAACAGAAGGAATCCTCTTCCTGTACACGTCACTGTAGTACCCACCCCTTGCGTTTATAGCTGCGTTTTTAGTCATAGAAACGCGGCTATATGCGTTATTCATTGCGTTTTTAACATCTCATTGAATTCAATGAGTGAAAAACGCAGTGGAAAACGCAGAAATAATTGACATGCTGCGTTTTTGTGGTCACCACAAAAACGCAGCTAAAAAAAAACGCTGTGTGAGGACAGCACTTCTGAAAACCCATTGACATTGCTGGGGAAGCAATGTCACTGCGTTTTCAGCACAAAAACGCGGTAAAAAACGCCGCTAAAAACGCGGCAAAAACGCCTAGTGCGCACATAGCCTACAACTTACTTTTGACCTCTTAATAGCTAAGTGTTCATTACTTCTGAGTGACAAGCATTTAATACAATTTACTGTATAGACGCCGATTCCATTGAGATTAGCAGCCTGTGTTAGCGGGGTTTTGGGCAAAAATAAAAAGTTCCTCACAGGTTTGGAGCTGTACAAAAAAAAATTAACCAAGTCCCCTTCCGGTACCTACCTGGATCCAGCATAGACCGCTCCGTGTGTCAGCGCTGACACCGGAATAGAAATGGCTGATCCATGAGCAGCAGGACGACTATGGCCTTTGGCTGCAGCAGTCATCAGAAAAACATCACTTACTTAAAGCTGCAGCAAATCGCAGGACACAGTGGACCTGTTGCGCGTGGAGCAGCGTTATGGTTTTTTTTGTTTTACAGCTCCAAGCACCTGGGGAGCTTTTATTTTTGCCTGTAAAATTCCTTTAAGGGTTGAACTCTTCAATACAATTAAGATTCATCCTCTGGTCTTGTTTTATAGATGTCATCAGCATTGAAAAAACTGGCGAGCACTTCCGTCTGGTGTATGACACCAAGGGTAGATTTGCAGTGCACAGGATCACAGCTGAAGAGGCAAAGGTAAATCTCCCCCAACAATGTGTTGTACGGACAATTCACGTAAAATGCAGCACCAAGGCCTGACGTCTGAAAACGTTTGTTTATACGTTCTCCATAACCGTGCTGAATCTATAATGTGCCTTGTGCTTGTGTGTGAAGCTAAAAAGTGCACCATAGGGCATCACCCGGGCAATATACGTTGTAGATAGTATGGCACTACTCACCTGGCTGGGTTGGCACAACTCCTGTATAGGGAGCTGCTGCTGCTCCATGTGCTGGAATAAAACCAGCAGGAAACGCAAGAGAAGGATATACGGATAAGTCTGCTGGTCAAGAAAATAGCCAATGGATCTGATAGTGTTGAACAAAGGAGCAGTTTAAATCCATGCATTTCAGGGGCTACGTATAAATCACAGTACACAGACTGGTACAGAGGGAAGAGGACCCTGCCCTTGTGGGCTTCCATTATACAGGATAATGGGGAAGAGACAATAGGTGGAGGGTTGCAGCATCTCTAGTGGGGAAGTGGGCATGGAGTCATTGCAGGCTATAAGCATTCCTAATGAGATGGGTTATCAAATTCAGTTTGAAGCTTGCAAGTGTAGCAGATAATCGGATGTGTTGGGGCACAGATCTCCAGAGGAGGGGATACTCGGGAGCAGTCTTTGAGGCAGTAGGATGAGGAGTGGTTAAGTGTGGAGGAAAGAGGGGGAGGTCTGTGGGAGCATATCGGGAGATTAGTGTTTAGGAGACAGATTATGGATGGATTTGTAAGTCAGTGTTACGGTAGTAGTTTGAATTGGATAGGCTGGCGAATTAAGAGCCAATGAAGGCATTTGCAGAAATGGAGGAGTGCCGAGGAGGGGAGTGAATAAATTGGGCAGCAGAGTTAAGGATGGACTAGAGAGGTGCGATAGTATTAGCAGAGAGGCTACTGAGTGGGATGTTGCAGTAATCAATCCGGGAGATGATGAGGGCTTGCATTAGGATTTTCGTAGATTGGGAGTTGAGGAAAGGATGAATTCTGGAAATATTTTTGAGTTGGAGGTGGTGAGAGCTTAGATGTACAGTTTTAAGGAAAAGGCAGAATCCAGGGTTATTCCGAGGCAGTGGACTTTAGAAACTGGAAAGAGACGTGGTGTAATTTATTGTGATAGATCAGGTAGGGGATAAGTGAGAGCTTTGTCCACATTGACCTTCAGAAAGAAAGAGGAGGAGAATTTGGCCAATAGACACTCCTGGATTCTGGACAACAAAGAGGTGACGTCTGAGCCAGAGAGGTAGATCTGAGTGTCATCAGCATATAGGTGGTACTGGAAGCCATAGCACTTTGAGATGTCCCAGGCCAAAAGTATAGATTGAGAAGTGTAAGGGCCCCAGGACAGAGCCTTGAGGGACACCGAAGGATGGAGGACGGGATGAGGAGGTATGTGTGTACGGGAGATGCTAGAAGTGCATTGTGGCCCAGGTTTGATGTGCACAGGAGCCGGGCTTGTCTGCACTTAGGGGCGCTTTCTGCATTATGTGGTAGACACCCCATCATTAATAACTGATACTGAAGGTTACATTCATAAATCTGAGTAACCGCTAAAGCAGGAATTGTCAATCTAGCATCACATAGTCTATTATCCTCTCTAGACAGAAGAGTTTATGGGCAAAATGTGCGACTGATTAAATTACTGCAACAGTCTACAGCACAACTGACTTCCCACTATCCCCACATGATAAATTTGCGTCTTTGAAGTCTGTGATATGCGTTCATCTGTGCAGTGTTATATTTCCAGCATGTTCTGTTACAGGAGGATTGTTTTGAATCTTTCTGTAGTTTCACGACAATATAGTGTTATACCATATTCAGGTCTATGTATTGCTGTGGATTTGCTGGTCTGTTTTCTGCTGTGTGCATGTGTGTTAACACTCCCTTACTTTTGCAGTACAAGCTGTGCAAAGTGAGGAAGATCTGGATGGGAACAAAGGGAATCCCTCACTTGGTGACCCATGATGCCCGCACCATCCGCTATCCAGACCCCCTTATTAAGGTCAATGACAGTGTTCAGATTAACCTGGAAACTGGCAAGATCACAGAATTCATCAAGTTTGATACCGGTAAGAGTGCGGCACTGTCGGCACAGATATCTGCCAACATTTATTGCTGTTGTGCCAGAAATGTGCGGCAAGTTGGATTCTGTGGTGGTGGGTGGTAATGAATTTGGACTCGTGTTACTGGTCTATGCCAAAAGGTACAGATGCAGTTACCTCACTAGAGACTTGGCAAGAGTTTCCTTTTTCCCTAGATCAGGGGTCTCAAACTCTGCTGAGTATAAGAGCCACACATAGAAAAAAATATTATTTGAGGGGCTGCATTCTTTGCAGGACAATCTGACATTTTTAGTGCTGCAATTTTATTTTTTTTTCCTATAAACCTTTTGGATCACGTTTCTTGGAACATTTTTCGCTCGTTTACTATAACAAATGTGACATTTTTGTTTGTTTATATAATAAAGCATTTTCGGTGGTAAAATAAAATGCTTTTTGATACATTTTATCTCCTTGTAAGCAATATAGTTTTAAAATGAATACCATATAAAACATCCTGTAGTATTGTGCCCCCCCTCCTTGTCCCCGTCCTGTAGTATTGTGCCCCCCCCTCCTTGTCCCCGTCCTGTAGTATTGTGCCCCCCTCCTTGTCCCCGTTCTGTAGTATTGTGCCCTCTCCCTGTCCCCGTCCTGTAGTATTGTGCCCCCCCTCCTTGTCCCCGTCCTGTAGTATTGTGCCCCCCCTCCTTGTCCCCATTCTGTAGTATTGTGCCCCCTCCTTGTCCCCGTCCTGTAATATTGTGCCCTCTCCCTGTCCCCGTCCTGTAGTGTGCCCATCATGCTGCTGTACATGACAAGGGGTTATATACAAAATACAGATACAAATTACAGTAGACGAACTGGTACAGAGGGTACAGGGCCCTGGCAGGAGTACAGTCTGCATGGTGGCACTGTCAGTGGTCATGTGACGTGTCTTGGCTCTGATCTCTGCTGTTGGAAGCAGAGTCCAGCTGTATAACACAGCCATCTCCTGCAGTGCATAGCGTGGGAACAGCTTCTGTGTTCCCTCCATGCGCCAGATGTGACATACGCTACATGTCGGAAAGCGGTAAAAAGGGCTGAATGTCAGTTACACCATTTGTCACAGCATAGTCCTTCAGATTTGCTGTGACTTTCTTGTTCCCATGTAGCGTTTCTCACTTGGGCCTCCCGCAGTGATTATTTGCAGTGTCTTACTGCTATGGATATTGTGAATGTGCAGGAAAGCCGGATATTTCACCCTCTGCATTGCACACCATTGAAGGAAATGCTGGTGATCCTGTCACTTAACTGTGGATAGTTTTCACAGCATATGCATGAGATTTCTTGAAATCTTACCTCAAACTTGCTACTTATTACCTTTTCAGTTAGCCATTAAAATGTATTAACCAATGAGGACTCTAAAATTGTAATGTTTTACTTAGGATCCTATGCACCATACTGGCACTTCAAAATGCAATTGAGTGTCTAAACAAATATTCAGCAGTAAATCCGATGTTTTCGCACCACTAGATCTTTTTTGTACCTTTCTGAACCTCTTCCTGTAAAGAGGACATTGTGCCTGTCTTGGGATGTGGGGGGCTCAGAAGCAGAGGACTTTTCACACACAGCAGATACCGCCTGTCCTATACCCAACATCAGTCTTAGGCTGTGTGCCCATGTGTGCATATTACACTGTAGCGTAACTGCACGCGTCCTGCGTCCCGAGCACAATCTATGAATGTGCATAATCCATGCACACGTTGCGTTTTAGAACGCAGCGATTTGCATGCTGCCAAAACACTGCGTTCTAAAAGCAACATGTCACTTACCGGTGCGCTTTGGATGCAGGTCCCGCTCTATCTATGGTGGGGGCTGCATCCAGAGCACATGAAATCGGCTTTTTCACTGCATTCATTACACTGTGTTTCTGCAGCGATTTGATGTGCACATGTACTTTCAAATCGCTGCAGAAATTTCTGCAGGGACACGACGCAACGTGAGCACATACCCTTACACCTGCCGCTGATGCTGAAGTCCCGCTGCGGTTGCGATCCATTTAATTGATGCCGTCGGTCTCAATCCTGTGAAACTCGGACATGGGTTCTGTTGCTTTTGAAAGAAGGCATGGAAAAATGAGCGTTCAAAAACAAATTCCATGGCAATCGGAGGGTAAAAAGTTACAATATCTGTGAATGTTGTTGTTTTTTTTTGTGTTCCTTCTTCTGATATTCTGACTTTCTGTTATAGGCAACCTGTGCATGGTGACTGGAGGTGCTAACTTGGGCCGAGTTGGCGTCATCACCCACAGGGAGAGGCACCCCGGGTCCTTTGATGTAGTTCACGTCAAGGATGCAAATGGCAACAGCTTTGCCACAAGACTGTCCAACATTTTCGTCATTGGCAAAGTAAGTATTTAATATGCTTGAAAGTCAATTCTAGTTCTGTGATTAGTAGAAGTGTTTGTCATTGTATGTGACACGGCCACTGTGTTGTAGAACTTACCGTATATACTTGCGTATAAGCCGAGTTTTTAATCCCATTTTTTTTCAAGCTGAAAATGCCCCCCTCAGCTTATACTCGGGTCAGGGTCCCACAAAAAAAATTCTCATGTTCTCACCTGTCCTCCAATTCCGCAGTGACATCAGCTGCTTCTTGTATACCGCAAGGCACGTAGACCCCTCCGTGATAGTGACTGATGCATGGGGCTGCAGGATGCTGTCATGTCTTTACTGCAGTTGAATACTTTACAGCAGCGGCAATGCAGCAAAGCATTCAACTACTGTAAAGCGCTGACAACAGCGGTGGCCCTGTGCGCACTGCTGCTGCCGTAAAGCATTCAACTCCTGTAAAGCCACGATGGCATCCTGGAGCGGCGGCTCCATGCACGGGGCGTGATCATCAAGGGGGTGCCTCTTGGAGACCGCAGGCGCAAAGACCCTTCCGTGATCGTGTCCTGTACACAGGGCCACCGCTGCTGCTGTCATGGCTTTACTGCAGTTGAATGCTTTACTGCACCGCTGTGGCCGTAAAGCATTCACCTGCAGTAAAGACACGATGGCAGCCTGCAGCCCTGTGCATTGGACGCGATCACGGAAGCGTCTACAAGAAGCAGCTGAGATCACTGCGGGAATGGAGGACAGGTGAGAATAATTATTTCATAATAGAGGACAAGGGGACCAGTGGGAGGACATTACTGTAGGGCACTTTACTAGAGGGCCCAAGGATGGGCACATTAGTACAAGGATGGGCACATTAGTACAAGGATGGGCACAGTACATTTTATTGGGATCTATTTTTATTTTTGAAACTTCCCAGTAGCTGCTGCATTTCCACCCTAGGGTTATACTGGAGTCAATACGGTTTCCCAGTTTTTTGTGGTAGAATTAGGGGCCTCGGCTAATACTCGGGTTGGCTTATACTCTAGCATATACGATATATATTATACATTTTATGGTGCTGTCTAAATGCAGTTTCAGAGTAAATAGAGCAATAATAAAATCCCATGAAGTCCATAGATTCCTCTTTTTATGGTGTTGCCAAATTATTCTTTTAGTTTTTGGACATTGTGAATGTACACATGCACCCATCACAGATTGGCAAAACAAAAACCACCAAATTGCTCCCTTCACATTTTTGCTTGTAAAACCAACATTTTATTTATATTTTTTTTCTCACACCTGCCTAAAATGTTTGCACAAAATTGTATATGTAATTAAAGGGGTATTCCCATCTCCCAAGATCCTATCCAAATATATAGTGGTCGTAATAATAGCAAATACGTCCAATAAGAAACATATTATAGTTCTTGTGATATAGCCATCTTTTTTACCTCGTGCAGGGCATTGCAGCTTAATTACCAATAGTTACGTCCACTCATAGTGACGGCTAGTTAAGTATCCATGGTTACAACCATGAACAACTAAGTTGCAATGCCCTGCACATGAGGTAAGAGACCATGGCTATATCAGGAGAACTATGCTTCACTTCTAATTGGAGGTATTTGCGAATATTATTGTTATGCCTAGTATATATTGGGATAGGATCATTAAGATGGGAATACAGCTTTAATCTATTTATACATGGGCTATTGTGCAGAGTTACACAGGTATGGGGTGGGGGTGCTAGATTTGAGGCTTCAAACTTTGTCTGGCCCCTTTTGGAGGTGGAAAAAATACTGATCAGACAGTGGTGAAAATATTGTAGCACACAGATTGAAATTTGTCAGTGTCTGGTTTCCCATTAGGCTATGTGCCCACGGGACATTGTACCTCTGGATATATTCGCAGGTTTCCCGCAGCAGCTCCCTGCAATCTGCAGCTACCCATAGCGGCGGGATTCCAGCAAAATAGCTGCGGTAAACCTGCAGACATTCGTGTGGCTTACCTGCGAAAGTCCCGGCTTCTATCTCCATAGTGGAGGGCCGTGATTTCCGCAGGAATAATGGACATGCAGTTACGTGTGGCTGTGGGATTTCCGCAGCCGCACATACCGCAGCATGGACACCGCACTCACTATGTCCCATAGGGTAACATGAGGAGTGTCTGCACTTGCTAAAACCTGTGGATTTATCTTGGAGCTCAGATAAATCTGCAGGTTTTCCGCGGCAAAATCTGCAGGTACAGAGCCCTATCTTGGAGCTCAGATAAATCTGCAGGTTTTCCGCGGCAAAATCTGCAGGTACAGAGCCCTGTGGGCACGTATTGGTAGGTTTTTATTTCTGCAGAAAGTTAAATCACCACCCTCCCAGATCATAATAGAAACATGTTTGATCTGTGAGTAACATGGATGGAGCAGGTACATGAGACATTAAAGGGGAACCTGTTACGTGGGAAAATGCTATTACCCTGCATATATGGGGTTAATCGGTTTAATCCAGTGTTTCCCAAACTCCAGTCCCCAACAGGTTGTTTTCAGGATTTCCTCAGCATTGCACAGGTGATGGAAGCACTATCATGACATCACCTGTGCAAAGCTAAGGAACGCCTAAAGACATGACTTGTTGGGGGCCGTGAGGACTGGAGTTGGGGAATCACTGGTTTAATAGCATTTGCAGCCTATACATTAAGCCACGCTGCAGGGAGAAGTTTAATCCTCCCGGCAGTGTTCCAGTTTATCACAAGGGCAGTGTGGGTTCAGTCACTGCTCTGTGTATGGAGAGCGGCGGCTGTAACCGCGTCCCTCGCACTGACTGACAGCTGACTCTAATGCTAAGCAGCTTTCAGGCAGTGTGGAGGCCTGGCTACAGCCGCCGCTCTCCATACACAGAGCAGTGACTGAAACCTGAAGGTGATAAATCCTGTGGTCAGTGATTTTTACGACAGCATTTATCTAGTTAACATCTGCAGGTGGATCTTGGATCCACCCACAGTTGTTAGGCAGTTCCTGGCTGTCATCAGCTGTCAAGTGCGTGATGGGGGCCGATAACGTAAATATACATCATCAGACGTAAAGGGGTTAAGTTAGAGTATTCTTTTAAATGTTTTTCTACCAATATTCTGTCGCTTTTTATTTTTTTTCCTCCTAATCACAATCTGTAATAAATGCTAATGAACAGACTTGATTACATTGAGCAGTGGTGACCCCGCAAACTGGCTGCGTGTATAGGGTGTGTGCAATCCCCATGTGCATCTGCTCATTGCAGTCACTGAGAGCGCAGGGCGATGCCTGCGTGGATATTGGCCTTATATGTAGTGTACTCGCTTATCTGTGGACCTTGTATATAATGTACTAGTTTACTGGATTCCTATAGAAATCTGTGAATTACTGTGGGGTTATATTGGGGTCTTTTTTTTTTTTTTTTTTTTTTTTTTTTTCCCTTCCCTAAATGTGAAAAAGATTGATTTTATGTATTTCTTTTTTTTTTCTAGGGTAACAAGCCCTGGGTTTCATTGCCACGTGGAAAGGGTATCCGCCTAACCATTGCTGAGGAGAGAGACAAGAGACTGGCAGCCAAGCAGTCCAGCGGTTGAGTCCAGACAGAGAGAAACCTTTATTAAATAAACCCTTGTTCTGACCTCTGTTCTCGGCTTTGATTTCTTCTGTGTAATATATATGAGCAAATCCATCATTGATTGTACACGTGACAGCAGGAATATGTTACAGGGGATATATCTCCTGCTATAGACAAGTGTCTGCTGGTTCTGCTCCCATTATTATGTCCAATGTATATCTAGAGTTAGATGTATGTGTTGCGTCTACTGATGGGAGCTGAGTCGGCAGATGCAGGCTGTGTTGGGCCTCCTCAGTATGTGTGACGTCAGTTTTCACACCGCAGACTCGGACACACGTAGACCCATTAAAATCAATGGGCCTGCGCACTTGTCCATGCCTACACATGCGTGTCAGTGTGCTTCACAGTGACATGTCCGTTTTCTGCCATCAGCACAGGTTTCACTCAGACTGCACACTAAATAAATTTACTAAAACCTAATTTTATTACATAATTTAAAAGATGCACTCTTAAGCTGGGTTCACACATAGCGACGTCGCTGTTATGTCACCATTTTCTGTGACGTAACAGCGACCTTGTAAGTCGCTGTTATGATCGCTGCTTAGCTGTCAAACGCAGCAGCGATCATAATGACACGCGTCGCTGTGGAAGCGATGCTGCGCTTGGTAGCGAAGGTAAATATCGGGTAACCAACCAAAGTGCTTCTCTGGTTACCCGATATTTACCTTGGTTACAAACGCACACCGCTTAGCGCTGGCTCCCTGCACTCATAGCCACAGTACACATCGAGTTAATAAGTAAACCTTTGCTTATTTCCCGATGTGTACTCTAGCTGTGTGCAGGGAGCCGGCACTGGCAGCGTGAGAGCGGCGGACGCTGTAACTAAAGTAAATATTGGGTAACCAAGGAAAGGGCTTCCCTTAGTTACGTGATGTTTACCGTGGTTACAGCTTACCGCAGGCTGCCAGAAGCCGGTTCCCTGCTCGCTTCATTTCGTCGCTCTCTCGCTGTCGCACACAGCGATGTGTGCTTCACAGCGGGAGAGCAATGAGCAAAAAATGAAGCAGGACATTCAGCAACGAGCGGCGACCTCACAGAAGGGGCGAGCTCGTTGCTGGACGTCACAAACAGCGACGGGACGTCGCTGCTACGTCACAGAAAATGGTGACGTAGCAGCGACGTCGTTGTCGCTGTGTGTGACACCACCTTTAGCATGGCCAAGAGCTTGGTGCACAGTTCTGCCCCATCAATGACTGTCCTCCACCCCTCCCCTTATGTTGATTGTCAGCACTCACTTTGGAGCACTGCCTGATCTTAATCCCCATCCCTGTACACTGACACTGCAGGAGCTAAGAGCATAGAGTCCCAGTGTGCACAAGGGATGAAGTCTTCCCCTAAACCATCCCCTCTTGCCTGTAGCAGCTGCTCAGTGCACACATGATCACAATGAAGCGGGTGGATGATGCTGACAGGAGGTGACAACATGCACAATGTCAGCGGCTCCCTCCAGTGCTCCATGGCTGTTGATGGAATACTGAAAGCTGCCATGTTGGTATCCTGTGAAGTTCAGCTTCAGACTGATGTTAGCTGTACACTGAAAGCTGTCATTTAAAAAAAAAAAAAAATCTTCTTCAGCGCTCTATTGGGAGACCCAGACGATTGGGGTATAGCTACTGCCCTCTGGAGGCCACACAAAGCACTACACTAAAAGTGCAAGGCCCCTCCCCCTCTGGCTATACCCCCCCCGTGGTATCACGGGTACTCCAGTTTTAGCTTTGTGTGCGAAGGAGGTCAGACATTCCATGCATAGCTCCACAGATTTTAGTCAGCAGTAGCTGCTGACTAGTTCGGATGGAAGAAAAGAGGACACATATAGTGTCCCCAGCATGCTCCCTTCTCACCCCTGGATGGTGTTGTAAGGTTGAGGTACCTATTGCTGGTACAGGGCTGGAGCCTGACATGCTGTTTTTTCCTTCCACATCCCCTTGGGGGCTCTGTGGAAGTGGGATCCTGCCGGCCTCAAAGCTCTGACGCCGGGCTCCATCCACAGACCCATTAGAACCTGATGGATTCGGAGCAGGAGTACAATCAGGGACCGGGCCCTGCATCATACAGGTACTCTGTGTCCCCGGCAGGCACAGACACACTCCGGGCTGGCTGGGTGTTGTAGTGCGCCGGGGACCGTACACTGAGCTGGTGTTCCTACAGTTATCTGGGGGACTTTGTGTTTTGGGAACGCAGCGCCGACCCCCTCTGGACCGGGCGGCGCTGCTGTGACTTGTGGTGCGCCGGGGATACGCCGACCGCGCTTTTACGGCGGCGGCGTTTATAACTCTAGTCCCCGGCTTTTGGGCCTAGGACGCCGGCAGCTCCGATCGTTCCCGCCCCCACCCTGTCAATCAGGGTAGGGGAGAGACGCTGTTTCACGGCAGCGAGGAGGGCTGGAGCCTGATTTACATGCTCCAGCCCTCTCACTAGGCACAGAGGGAAGCAGGCTTCCCGCTCTTGGTCAGGAACGCCCAGGGCCCGCCCCCCTTCTTCTCTCAGAACGCCGGCAGCCATTACATGCATGTCTGGCTGGAGGAAGGACGCAAGGCTCTGGGAGACCTAGACTGAGGGGCTTTGGAAGACCACACACCCGCTCTTAAGCGGGCGGTAAGCGGCTTTTCAGCTGGCCCCTCTAGTGCCTCAGTGTATGTTAGTGTATTGTGTCACTGAACATAGATATTTATTGATTTCCTGCACTGTGAGGTCGCTTCCTGGCTGAATACCCCAGATCGCTCTGAGGAGGCAGCAACATGTCATCCACAAGACGCAAAGCTGCCAAGGCTAGGGCTGTGTGCACTGCGTGTGCTGCATGTGGGGCTGCTCTACCAGCAGGCTCCAAAGACCCCCATTGTGTGCAATGCTCAGATCCGGTGCTGCTTCGCCAGCCGGAGTCAGGAGAGATAGTGACCCAGGCTGAGACGCCTGTAAGTCCTGCCCCGGTGTCGGGGACAGACTTTGCAGTTTTTGCGGTTAATATGTCTGTGACTATGGCAAAAATCCTGGAAACTTTGCAATCCATGCCTGGGGCTCAGTCTATGGACACGGCGAGGTCTATGTCCTCTAATCCTCCGCAGTTGGATTTAATCCAGACTGCAAGGGGGTCCCCGGCTTCTCAGGATGAGTATAATGACTCAGATGATTGCCCCAGCCACCCCAAGCGGGCTCGCTGGGAAAGACCCTCAACGTCATCACACTGCTCAGGGTCTCAGCGCAATCAGTCTCCCTGTGATGTGTCTGAAGAGAGTGATCAGGAGTCTAATCCTGGAACCCCTCTCAATCTGGATACCCCGGATGGGGACGCCATGGTAAACGATCTTATCTCAGCCATCAATAGGCTGTTAGATATTTCTCCCCCAGCCCCTTCAGCAGAAGAGGAAGCGGCAGAGCAGGAGAAATTTCGTTTCCTCTATCCCAAGCGTAAATTAAGTGCTCTGTTGGATCACTCTGACTTCAGAGAATCAATCCAGAAGCACGACGCTCATCCAGAAAAGCGTTTCTCTAAACGTTCTAAGGATACACGTTATCCTTTCCCCCCTGATGTGGTCAAGCGCTGGACCCAGTGTCCAAAGGTGGACCCCCCGATTTCCAAGCTTGCAGCTAGATCCATAGTTGCAGTGGAGGATGGCGCTTCACTTAAGGATGCCAATGACAGACAGATGGACCTTTGGTTAAAATCTGTCTATGAAGCTATCGGCGCGTCGTTTGCTCCAGCATTCGCAGCCGTATGGGCACTCCAAGCTATTTCAGCTGGTTTAGCAAAAGTGGATGCTATCTTACATCCAGCGGTGCCGCAAGTGGCGTCCCTTACCTCGCAGATGTCCGCGTTTGCGTCTTACGCTATCAATGCGGTCCTAGAATCTACCAGCCGCACCTCAATGGCGTCTGCCAATTCGGTAGTTTTGCGCAGAGCATTGTGGTTAAAGGACTGGAAAGCAGATGCTGGTTCCAAAAAATGTTTAACCAGCCTGCCTTTATCTAGAGATAGACTGTTTGGCGAGCCATTGGCTGACATCATTAAACAGTCCAAGGGTAAAGACTCCTCTTTACCCCAGCCCAGATCAAGCAAACCTCAGCAGAAAAAGTGGCAGCAGAGGTTTCAGTCCTTTCGAGGTTCGGGCAAAACACAATTCTCCTCGTCCAAAGGGACTCAGAGGACGCAAAGAAACTCAGATTCCTGGCGGGCTCATTCACGCCCCAAGAAAGCAAATGGAGGAACCGCTTCCAAAGCGGCTACCTCATGACTTCCAGTCCCCTCCCTCCGCATCTCCGGTCGGGGGCAGGCTCTCCCGCTTTTACGACACTTGGATGTCACAGGTCAAAGACCGGTGGGTGACAGACATTTTGTCGCGCGGGTACAGAATCGAGTTCAGTTCTCGTCCTCCAGCTCGGTTCTTCAGAACCTCCCCACATCCAGACCGTGTAGATGTCCTGCGGCAGGCGGTGGACTCCCTAAGAGCGGAAGGAGTAGTGGTTCCTGTACCGTCTCAGGAACAAGGGAGAGGGTTTTACTCCAACCTCTTTGTGGTGCCAAAAAAGGACGGCTCGTTCCGTCCTGTTCTGGACCTAAAACTGCTCAACAAACATGTGCACGCCAGACGGTTCCGGATGGAAACCCTCCGTTCTGTCATTGCCTCAATGTCTCAAGGAGACTTCCTTGCCTCAATAGACATCAAAGATGCTTATCTCCACGTGCCAATTGCTACAGAACATCAACGTTTTCTACGTTTTGTGATAGGAGACGACCATCTTCAGTTCGCAGCTCTGCCATTCGGTCTGGCGACAGCCCCCCGGGTCTTCACCAAGGTCATGGCGGCGGTGGTAGCAGTCCTGCACTCTCAGGGACACTCGGTGATCCCTTACCTAGACGATCTACTTGTCAAGGCACCCTCTCAAGAGGCATGCCAACTCAGTCTACAGGCTACGCTGGAGACTCTCCAGACTTTTGGATGGATCATCAACTTTCCAAAGTCAAATCTGTCACCGACACAGTCACTAACGTATCTTGGCATGGAGTTCCATACTCGAGCAGCGAGAGTGAAGCTTCCGCTAAACAAGCAGCGGTCCCTACAGACAGGGGTGCAATCTCTCCTTCAGGGCCAGTCGCACCCCTTACGGCGCCTCATGCACTTACTAGGGAAGATGGTGGCAGCCATGGAAGCAGTTCCCTTTGCGCAGTTTCATCTGCGTCCACTTCAATGGGACATTCTCCGCCAATGGGACGGGAAGACGACTTCCCTAGACAGGAAAGTCTCTCTTTCCCAGACGGCCAAGGACTCTCTACAATGGTGGCTCCTTCCCACCTCATTGTCTCAGGGAAGATCCTTCCTGCCCCCATCCTGGGCAGTGGTCACGACAGATGCGAGTCTGTCGGGGTGGGGAGCAGTGTTTCTACACCACAGGGCTCAGGGGACGTGGACTCCGCAAGAGTCCACCCTTCAGATCAATGTTCTGGAAATCAGGGCAGTGTATCTTGCCCTACTAGCCTTTCAACAGTGGCTGGAAGGAAAGCAGATCCGAATCCAGTCGGACAACTCCACAGCGGTGGCATACATCAACCACCAAGGAGGGACGCGCAGCCGGCAAGCCTTTCAGGAAGTCCGGCGCATTCTGAATTGGGTGGAGGACACAGCATCCACCATCTCCGCGGTTCACATCCCAGGCGTAGAAAACTGGGAAGCAGACTTCCTCAGTCGCCAGGGTATGGACGCAGGGGAATGGTCCCTTCACCCGGACGTGTTTCAGGAAATCTGTCGCCGCTGGGGGGTGCCGGACGTCGACCTAATGGCGTCTCGGCACAACAACAAGGTCCCGGCATTCATGGCGCGGTCGCGCGATCAAAGAGCTCTGGCGGCAGACGCCTTGGTGCAAGATTGGTCGCAGTTCCGCCTCCCATATGTATTCCCGCCTCTGGCACTCTTGCCCAGAGTACTACGCAAGATCAGATCCGATTGCAGCCGCATCATACTCGTCGCCCCAGACTGGCCGAGGAGATCGTGGTATCCGGATCTGTGGCATCTCACGGTCGGCCGACCGTGGTCACTTCCAGACCGTCCAGACCTGCTGTCTCAAGGGCCGTTTTTCCATCAGAATTCTGCGGCCCTGAACCTGACTGTGTGGCCATTGAGTCCTGGATCCTATCGTCAACAGGCTTATCACAGGGAGTGGTAGCCACAATGAGACAAGCTAGGAAGTCAACTTCTGCTAAGATCTACCACAGAACGTGGAAGATTTTCTTAACCTGGTGCTCTGCTCAGGGAGTGTCTCCCTGGCCATTTGCATTGCCCACTTTTCTGTCTTTCCTGCAATCAGGGTTGGAAAAGGGCTTGTCGCTCAGCTCCCTTAAAGGGCAAGTCTCGGCACTATCCGTGTTTTTTCAGAAGCGTCTAGCACGTCTTCCTAAGGTGCGCACGTTCCTGCAGGGGGTCTGTCATATTGTGCCCCCGTACAAGCGGCCGTTGGATCCATGGGATCTGAACAGAGTACTAGTGGCTCTCCAGAAACCGCCTTTCGAGCCTCTCAAAGAAGTTTCTTTTTCTCGCCTGTCACAGAAAGTGGCGTTTCTTGTTGCGATCACATCGCTTCGGCGAGTGTCTGAGCTGGCAGCTCTGTCATCCAAGGCTCCCTTCCTGGTGTTCCACCAGGACAAGGTAGTGCTGCGCCCCATTCCGGAGTTTCTCCCTAAGGTCGTATCCTCGTTTCATCTTAATCAGGATATATCCTTGCCTTCCTTTTATCCTCATCCGGTTCACCGGTATGAAAAGGACTTGCGTTTGCTAGATCTGGTGAGAGCACTCAGGATCTACATTTCCCGCACGGCGCCCATGCGCCGTTCCGATGCACTTTTTGTCCTTGTCGCCGGTCCGCGCAAGGGGTTGCAGGCTTCTAAAGCCACCTTGGCTCGATGGATCAAAGAACCAATTATAGAGGCCTACCGTTCTGCTGGGCTTCCGGTTCCTTCAGGGCTAAAAGCCCACTCAACCAGAGCCGTGGGTGCGTCCTGGGCATTACGGCACCAGGCTTCGGCTCAACAGGTGTGTCAGGCAGCTACCTGGTCGAGTCTGCACACTTTCACCAAGCATTATCAGGTGCATACCTATGCTTCGGCGGATGCCAGCTTAGGTAGAAGAGTCCTGCAGGCGGCAGTGACATCCCCGTAGGGGGGGGCTGTTTTGCAGCTCTAACATGAGGTATTTCTTTACCCACCCAGGGACAGCTTTTGGACGTCCCAATCGTCTGGGTCTCCCAATAGAGCGCTGAAGAAGAAGGGAATTTTGTTACTTACCGTAAATTCCTTTTCTTCTAGCTCTTATTGGGAGACCCAGCACCCGCCCTGTTGTCCTTCGGGATTGTTTTTGCTGTTTGCGGGTACACATGTTGTTCATGTTGAACGGTTTTTCAGTTCTCCGATGTTACTCGGAGTTAATTTGTTTAAACCAGTTGTTGGCTTCCTCCTTCTTGCTTTGGCACTAAAACTGGAGTACCCGTGATACCACGGGGGGGTATAGCCAGAGGGGGAGGGGCCTTGCACTTTTAGTGTAGTGCTTTGTGTGGCCTCCAGAGGGCAGTAGCTATACCCCAATCGTCTGGGTCTCCCAATAAGAGCTAGAAGAAAAGGAATTTACGGTAAGTAACAAAATTCCCTTCTTTTCCCCTTTTAAAAATACTATAATACAGGCGCAAGAAGCATGCAATGGTAATTTCACTAATCTCAAACCATTTATTAAGACAAAAGCCAACAGTGGTCTACACCCCATCCCACAAATGTCAGTGTCTAACGTCCTGTGGCCTTGAGCAACAGTTGCAGGATGCTGAGGCATAGCATCCCACTCTTAAAAGGCAGCCATCAGGTCATTGAGGTTGGGTACAGAGTTACGGACTCTACAACTCAGATGATTCCATAGGTTTTCTATGGGATTCAGGTCTGGAGAAAGTGCAGGTTGCTCCATTTGAGGTACTCCAGTCTCCAGCAGTCGTTTTCTAATGTTGTGACCTCGATGAGCTTGAGCATAGTTGTCCATAAAGATTAAATTAGGCCTGTGTTGTTCAGGCAGGGGCACAATGACTGGATTAATGATATTCCAGTAGTAGTGGCTGTCATTGCACCATTCACAAAGTATAAGACAATTCTATATTGACTAGACACACCTGCCCACATTAACATCACCACCAAGGGCTCGTCTGGTGACACCAGTGGCTGATGCATAGCGCTTTCCTTAACATCTCCAACATCGATGACGGCCATCATTTCTGCTTGTGAATTGACTTTCATTAGTGAACAGCTGAGGCCCTTGTGCACTGTAGATGACCCATGTACAGTGGGTACGGAAAGTATTCCGACCCCGTTAAATTTTTCAGTTTCATTGCAGCAATTTGGTAAATTCAAAAAAGTTCATTTTTTTCACAAAATATACCCTGCACCCCATCTTGACAGAAAAATAACATGTAGAAATTTTTGCAAGGTTTTTAAACAAGAAAAACTGAAATATCACAGGGTCCGAAGTATTCAGACCCTTTGCTCAGACACTCATATTTAAGTCACATGCTGTCCATTTCCTTGTGATCTTCCTTGAGATGGTTCTACTCCTTCAGTGGAGTCCAGCTGTGTTTAATTAAACTGATAGGACTTGATTTAGAAAGGCACACACCTGTCTATATAAGACCTCACAGCTCACTGTGCATGTCAGACCAAATGAGAATCATGAGGTCAAAGGAACTGCCCAAGGAGCTCAGAGACAGAATTGTGGCAAGGCACAGATCTGGCCAAGGTTACAAAAGAAGTTCTGCAGTACTCAAGATTCCGAAGAGCACAGTAGCCTCCATTATCCTTAAATGGAAGAAGTTTGGGACCACCAGAACTCTTCCTAGATCTGGCTGTCCAGGGAAAATGAACAATTGCGGGAGAAAAGCCTTGGTGAGAGAGGTAAATAAGAACCGCAAGATCACTGTGGCTATGCTGCAGAGATGCAGTAGGGAGATGGAAGAAAGTTCCACAACTATCACAGCATACTATGTTCAGATTACACACCAAAAACTTTGACAGATTCCCTTTAAAGTTGCCTTGTTATTGATACTTCCTGATACAGTGGTACCTCGCTTAACGAGTAACCCACATAACGAGAATTTCGCTATACAAGCAAAGCTTTCTGTAAATTTGTAACCCGCTTTACGAGAAAGCTTTGCTGTACGAGCCAAATTCTCACCGCACACACTTCCGGTTTCGTCCATCCACCACACTCTGACCCGCACGTGCAGTCCACACAAGCACAAACACACGCATGCACGCACATACAATATAATGCTCACCTTACCTTCCGTTCCACCGGCGGTCTCATGGATCTTGTAGTTCCCGGGTACATCGCGACGTCCTCGCGGCGAACTACAAGACCCAGGAGGCCGGCGATGGAACGGAAGTTAAGGTGAGCATATAACAGTGTACCTTACGTTTCATTGCCGGCCTCCTGGGTGCTGTAGTTCGCCGCTCCGCTCCACGCTGTGATTCTGCCTCCATAGCGACGAGGGGAGGAACTTCCTGTCACCGCTGCTGAATGGCAGAGCGCTGGCCAATCAGAGGCAAGCTGCTCTGCCTTGACGTCAGCGCTCTAGCCGGGAAGTTCCTGCCTCGTCGTTATGGAAACGCGATACACGGCCCGGCCCGGTACTGGTGAACAGCAAGTCCCAGGAGACCAGCGAGGGAGCGGAAGGTAAGGTGAGCATGTAATATGTGCGTGTGCATGTGTGTTTGTACGTGTTTGTGTGTGTGTTTGTGCATGTGTGGAATGATAGAATAGGGGACCAGGATGGGACATTTAACCCGTTGTGGAACGAATCGTCAGCATTGCAATGATTTCCTATGGGAAATCTTGCTTTATTGAACGAGTAACTTGTTTAACAAGCACAGTCCCAGAACGGATTGTTCTCGTTAAGCAAGGTACCACTGTATTTGGTTTTAACAAAACTATCGATAGTCGTGCGGATTACGTGTTGTATTTTTTTTTTTTTACCTGTGTATTCACATTCAATGCATGTCTATGGATAAAATCCAAACAGAACTCTGCTTACTCAGAAGAGAAATTGACATGTGAATTTGAAACACGCACCGTAGGTAAGTTTTTCTATAAATCCCATCTACTTTGCCAAAAACGCAGTGTCTTACAGGTCCAGCATAGTGAAAATACTCAGTCTAAAGGCCCCGTTACACGCTACGATTTATCTGACAATATGTCGTCGAGGGTCACAGTTTCCATGACGCACTTCCGTCATCGTTAGCGACGTCGTTGCTTGTGACACCTACGTGCGACTCCGAACGATCGCAAATAGGTTGAAATCGTTGACACGTCGCTCAGTTTCAAAATATTGTTCATCGTTTGCAACGCAGCAGACATATTGCTATGTTTGACACCCTGCCAACGACGAACAACATCCACACGACCACCTTGTTCAAACAATATATCACTGAACGATGTAGCGTCGTTTGTGAGATGTGTACGTGTGACCGCTACTAAACGACCTATGAGCGATCTCGGCAAATCTGAACTACGATCTGGGCGTGTCACATCGCTAACAAGATCGTCAGATACTGTAAATCGTAGCGTGTAACGGGGCCTTAAGACTCATTTGAACTTTCCTTAGTTGGAGATGTATGGTGGAGACTGGACAGGCTTGTATGGCAATGTTAGTATGATAAACCTCATTCTCTAGGTCAGGGTTTCCCAACTCCAGTCCTCAAGGCACACCAACAGTGCATGTTTTCAGGATTTCCTTAGCATTGCATGGGTGTTGGAACCAGCACCTGGGCAGGTAATTACATTAACACCTGTGCAATACTAAGGAAATCACAAAAACCTGCACTGTTTGTGTGCCTTGTGGACTGGAGTTGGGAAACCCTGCTCTAGGTAATAGGAAGCCAGCGAAGGAACTGGCAGAGGTGCGCAGCAGAGGGGCGTGAGAGTGTTAGTTGCGAGGCCACAGAGGAAGATGTTCCTATAGATGGTGGTACGTACTAACCTTTTTGATGACGTGAGGTTGCAGGAAGGGCAGAATTGCGATCTAGGAATTTGAGGCAGCAGGATATGCGAGATGTGTGATGTGAAGAACAGTAAAAGGTTACACCCAGGCAGCAGACATGAGACCGGAAGCGTAGGGTCTGTTACTGTAGGTGTTTTAGACTATTACTGTTCTGTGCAGATGACTTTTCAGCAGTCTCATCAGCAGATAGGATAAGGCTGGGGCCACACGGGGACTACTGCGATCCACTTGCATGACACTCGGCTCGTGCTGGCAGTACAGCAGAGCCGAGTGTCATGCGTGTGTCCTTGCAACTGAGGTCCGTTCGTGCGAGCAGACCTCAGCTGCGGGGGGCGGGCCGGCACTCAGGAGGGGAGGGAGGGATTTATCTCCCTCTCTCCTGCGTAGCCGGCTATTGCCATTCTCGCACTGCGCTAGTGGTACACCGGTGTACCGCGAGTGCAGTGCGATTTTTTTTTTTTCTCGCCCCATTCACTTGAATGGGTGCGAGAGAAAGAGTCTCGGATTACAGTCGCAGCATGCTGCGATTGTTTTCTCAGTCCGATTAGGGCTGAGAAAATAATCGCTCGTGTGCTGACACACAGGCTAGAATTGGTCCGAGTGGAATGCGATGTTTTATCGCACTCCACTCGCACTGTTTTTCTCCCCGTGTGGCTTAGGCTGGTTTCACATCTGCGTTGTTTCAACGCAAACGGACTCCGTCACTAATGTTTACAGTTCATTTATTTACAGTGGAAGAATGACAGCATGACTCATGCACTACCCGCATGTGTCCACATGGTGTCGCGCTTACACTGTAAATAAATGAACTGTAATACAGTAGTGACGGAGTCCGTTTGCGTGAAAATAGCGCAAGTGTGAGTGGGGCCTTAGGCCTTACAGTGACAGATAACACCACTGTATAGCCAAGACATCATTCACAATAAGTGAGTTCACAGCTTTCTTCCTCCACCTCCCTTCACAATGACTGTTGGCCGGATTAGAGCATGCCCAGATATGACTTCTATAACAAAGGCCCTGTACACATTAGTCCAGGGGTAGGGAACCTTTTTTTCTTCCGGGGGCCATTTGGAAATTTCTGCCAACCTTCGGGGGCTGCACAAAATTATCAATGTGAAAATGAACCTGTATATTTGGTCAAACAATCAACTCACCCGTAGTGTGTTGGCCGGAGATGCTTCTCTTTGGTGCGGCTGTGATGTTCGTGATATTGATCATGTTGCTTCTCACAACTGCTTTTCCAGGTTTCTCTTGGTCTGGAGCGCAGTCAACTCTTTTTGATAAGATTAATAGACCATATACATCACATAACAGACACAGGGACTGCTGTATATAAATCACAAGAGACACAAACATGACTGAAGGGGCTGTTGGCATATACATCACATAGGAGACGTTGGGACTGCTGTATATACATCACATAGGAGACACATACATCACACGAGGGACTGGGGACATGTATATGCCCCCAGCCCCTCCTGTGAGATATGCCTCCAGGCCCTCCTGTGATGTATATACCCCCAGCCCCTCTAGTGATGTATATGCCATAGCCTCTCCTGTGATATGTATGGTATCAGCATCTTCAATGTGATGTATATGCTCCACCCTCTCCTGTGATGTATATGCCCCTAGCATCTCCAATGTGATGTATATTTCACAGGAGAGGTTGGGGGCATATACATCACATGAGAGGCTGGGGTATATACATGACAAGAGGGGCTGAGGAACAGACATCACTAGGTCACTGGGAGGCATAAGCATTGCTGTGGGGCACAGACATCACTACGGCGGCACAGAGAGCACTAGGTGGAGAAAGACATCACTAGGTGTGCACAGTCATCACTAGGGGTGCACAGTCATCACTGGGCAACAACAGGCATCACTAGGAGGAACACTCATCCCTAGTGGGGCACAGCCAGGACTGGGCATCCACTGGCATCACTAGGGGGGTACAGACATCACTACGGGGGAATAGACATCTCTTGGTGGGCACAGACATCACTAGGAGGGCATAGACATAGGGTGTGCACAGACAGCACAGGGTAGCCACAGGCATCACTAGGGGGGGGCACACAGACATCACTAAGTGGGGGCACAGACATCACTAGGAGTAGACTGGGACAACACTTGCAGAGAACAGACATCAATAGGGGGTACACAGCACTGGGGTGGTACACATCATTGGGGGGAACACAACACTGGGGAGGCTGTACTAGAACTAAGAGCTGCTCACAGCTTGGAGATGGGGTGGAGAGCGTGGCACACAGCTCCAGTGAGTGGGCGGCACACAGCACCGTAGACCTACCACACAATGCTGGAAGCGGTGATGGTGGATGTGTACCGCCCTGAGAGGGGCCCTGCCGCTTTCTCCACTGCTCGGGCCGAGCTGCTCAAGGTCCGGGCTCGGGTTGTCGGTGGCACGAGCGCCTCCGGACCGGGGGCCACGTCGCTCTGTTAAAGAGAAGGCAGTGGGGTGGTGGTGAGGTGGGACGAGGCGCGCAGTCGGGGAGGGCCGTGCGGTCGCTTCACGGGTCGTGACGCCACCCACTGGTCGTGGTGACAGGATGCACCACCACTGCGGCTGGAGTGAGAAGGTGGGCTCGTCCGGGATCGGTGATGCGGCCGCAGCCTAGATGTTAGCCCCTCCGTGGGTAGGGGAGGTGTGTCCCGGGGCCCGGTGAGGTGACTGGAGCGCTGATGTTGTTGTCGGGGTGTAGGGTGCCGTGCTGCGGTGCAGTGTCGTGCCCGGATGGCACTGGTGTACTCACGATTAATTCACACTCAGAGTCACTGGTAAACCATAGTTCGGGTATGGTCGGGTCCCGCAGCCGGCTGCTGATGTCCCCTGTGAGGCTGATGGTGGCCCCTTTCCCTTGCACCTCTTGTTGTGGTTTTTCGGCTCCCCTGAGCTGCCGGAAGAGCCCTCTGTTGGCCGCAGGCGCTGGCCCGTCGGGTGTTTGGCCCTTGGCGGTGGCACTCACCCGGAATCGGTGGGCTTTTGCCTTCTTTCGGGACTTTAGGTGTGGATGAACCCATGAGGTCCAGCCAGCAATCAGTCAATTTGCCTAAACTCAGTGGCTTCTAAGCTAGGACGGGGTCTGAGTACCCGGTTTCTGGTGCTCCGGTACACGGTTGACTCCCTGGTTCAGGACCGACAGGCTCCAACCCAGGTCCGGTCCCTACGGTTCCACCGGTTGCTGTACCGGTACTCCTGCAGATGGCCACCACCGTCTGCCTGCCTCAAGTTTCAAGGGTCCCAGGCTCCTACCCGGGTCCCTGACAGCTGCTCCACTACCACTCACTGTCACTGTACAAACTAATCTGCTTGAACTTCCTGCCTCAGGACAGTAGTGTCCTCGGTGGGCGTGTCTTTCCGCCTGACTCCGCCCACCTGGTGTGCTCTACTGACCCTGAGGGAGGCATCAGGTCTCCCTTTCAGGTGACGGGTGTGTCCTCACAGGGGGGTGGGGGTGTGTGTGTAATGTGGTAGGTGTTATTACCTGTGACCCCTGGGGTCCAGGGCGTCACATTCCCCCTTGGTTTAATGCAGACCGTCCGCGGGCTGCCCGACCAACTCCGGTTTATTTTTATTTTTCAACTGTAAAACGGGAAACACTTACAATTATAATAACATTCGTACAAACTATGGTTACTGTAGGTCTTCCCATAACGGGAGGCATTTTGCTTAAACGTTGCATAACTTTATTAAACGGAACGGGTTCATGTCCTTCCACCTTACCTACCCAAACAACCTAGCCTTGATGCTGCCCCTAAGAAATGGGCAGCACTCCTTTTCCCCAGTCCGGAAACAGGAACACGGCCAGATCACCCAGGCGGGAACGGGTACGGTGCGGCGCACCCGGCAGTTGTCAAAGGGCTCCCCGGAGGATGGTCACTGGTCCCAGTGGTGACCGGACCGCAGCCTGCTCTGCTGCGGGTCCTACCTCCAATCTGCCTCTCCAGAGGCCAACGGAACGAGAAGGCATGTTAAATGGGGCAGATAGGGCAATATTTACAAGCCCAAACGTTTTTGGGTGGCCGGCAAGTCCACGGCCTTGTCCATGAGCAGTCACTCACGCAACAGGGTGTAAAACGGGGGTTTCAAAACACAAGTCTCAACGGGGACGGGTCCTTTTTATAGCCAACGGGCTACCAGCTTACTCCAACTCTTCCTCAACCTCCACATCGGGGGTGTACGGTGGAGGAGAGGGCTGCCTGCCGCTCCGGACATCCAGGGCAAACCAGCCCCTCTCTCCTCGGTGCCGGGTGTAGTGCACCAAATCTCCGGGCAGGAGGTCGCGGTCTGGGTGCCCGAACGGGAGATGGGCATTCACATCCCGCCGGGAAAAGAACACTTCCGTTTCCAGGCCGGAGTCATAGAGGAACCCCCAGCCTCTGTCCCGGTTAAACCTTTGGACCTGGCCCTGGTAGGTCGGGCCCCGCACCCAATATCCGGCACTCCTCAGGTGCTCCTTTCCTTCAATGGTGCGGGCAAGGACCTCCTCCCTCTTCCTTTCTCTAGCCGCAATCTCCCGGCTCAGCTGGCTTGGCTGCCGCTCCCAATACGGTGGGTTTGCATGCCCGGGGTCTACATCAGTGGGGATCTGGCCCAGCCGGCGCTCCCCAGTGTCGACCACGATCGGCACTCTCTGGGGGGAGCCTCGCTGTGTCGCGGCCGGCTCTGCTACCTTGCAGATGCCTCCCCGCGGGACCTCAGCCGAGGCCCGCGACCCTGGAGCGGCTTGCCTTGCCTTCTGGGTCTTCTTGGCCGGGCGGGTTGCTGGAGCCTGGCCACCCTTGGGCGCGGTCACTTCCGGGACCGCCGGCATCGCCTTGGGATCAGGTGCCGGCCTGTAACAGGTCCCTTCGGGCAACAGGTACAGCGTGACCGGGTTCCACAGCAGGTCTGGGCCAGCCTCCCCAAGCAACTTCCCAGGAGCGCCCGGGACGGACTCTGCCACCGGTGTTGGGGGTGGGTATACGGGTGGAGGAGCAGCGACAACCGCTGCGGGCCATCGTGGAGGCGGTATGGCGGGCAGCAGCAGACCGAGCCCCTCAGCCGCGATGGCCGACCCCTCAAGGGCATAGGGAAATGGGTCGCCTTCCCACCCTGCCAACACCGTCATCCTTTCACGGGCCCGCACGGCAGCCACTATCTCCCCCATCTCCGCCGCCCAGTGCTCCACCAGGAAGCTTACCTGGTGCTGGAGACGGCGACACATCTCCTCCGTCCGGGCCTTCACGCACGCCGCCGTTCCTTGCGCGGGCTCTGGGGTAGCGGGACGCTGGACGGGAGTCGCCATGCTACACAGTCTGGGTCTGGAACGGATTCAGGGTCCTGGAGTCCCTGCCTTTTATCTGCTCGGTTACATTAGGCAGCCTTCTCACCCGCCTCCCTTTTGGTTTTCTCTTTGCACTTCTCTAACCTGGGCGGGGCCTCACCTTCGCGCCTTCACTGCTCGGGAAAGACGACTCGAAACTTTCGCACCAAGATGGCGGGACTTCAACTTTTTCGGCAGGACGCCGCCAACGGAATCCTCTAAGGCGCTCTTCCACAGGTAAGTGGACTGTCCGAATCCTGTTTGTGACGCCAGAAGAGTCTATGTGTACCGCCCTGAGAGGGGCCCGGCCGCTTTCTCCGCTGCTCGGGCCGAGCCGCTCGAGGTCCGGGCTTGGGTTGTTGGTGGCACGAGCTGCGGTGCCGTGTCGTGTCCGGATGGCACTGGTTTACTCACGATTAATTCACACTCAGAGTCACTGGTAAACCAAAGTTCGGGTATGATCGGGTCCTGCAGCCGGCTGCTGATGTCCCCTGTGAGGCTGACGGTGGCCCCTTTCCCTTGCAGCTCTTGTTGTGGTTTTTCGGCTCCCCTGCCTGGGCAGTGGTAGCCCGCTCCCCGGTGTTGAGCTGCCGGAGGAGCCCTCTGTTGCCCACAGGTGCTGGCCCGTCGGGTGTTTGGCCCTTGGCGGTGGCACTCACCCGGAATCAGTGGGCTTTTGCCTTCTTTCGGGACTTTAGGTGTGGATGAACCCGTGAGGTCCAGCCAGCAATCAGTCAATTTGCCTAAACTCAGTGGCTTCTAAGCTAAGACGGGGTCTGAGTACCCGGTTTCTGGTGCTCCGGTACACGGTTGACTCCCTGGTTCAGGACCGACGGGCTCCAACCCAGGCCCGGTCCCTACGGTTCCACCGGTTGCTGTACCGGTACTCCTACAGATGGCCACCACCGTCTGCCTGCCTCAAGTTTCAAGGGTCCCAGGCTCCTACCCGGGTCCCTGACAGCTGCTCCACTACCACTCACTGTCACTGTACAAACTAATCTGCTTGAACTTCCTGCCTCAGGACAGTAGTGTCCTCGGTGGGCGTGTCTTTCTGCCTGACTCCGCCCACCTGGTGTGCTCTACTGACCCTGAGGGAGGCATCAGGTCTCCCTTTCAGGTGACGGGTGTGTCCTCACAGGGGGGTGGGGGTGTGTGTGTAATGTGGTAGGTGTTATTACCTGTGACCCCTGGGGTCCAGGGCGTCACATTCCCCCTTGGTTTAATGCAGACCGTCCGCGGGCTGCCCGACCAACTCCGGTTTATTTTTATTTTTCAACTGTAAAACGGGAAAAACGGGAAACACTTACAATTATAATAACATTCGTACAAACTATGGTTACTGTAGGTCTTCCCATAACGGGAGGCATTTTGCTTAAACGTTGCATAACTTTATTAAACGGAACGGGTTCATGTCCTTCCGCCTTACCTACCCAAACAACCTAGCCTTGATGCTGCCCCTAAGAAATGGGCAGCACTCCTTTTCCCCAGTCCGGAAACAGGAACACGGCCAGATCACCCAGGCGGGAACGGGTACGGTGCGGCGCACCCGGCAGTTGTCAAAGGGCTCCCCGGAGGATGGTCACCGGTCCCAGTGGTGACCGGACCGCAGCCTGCTCTGCTGCGGGTCCTACCTCCAATCTGCCTCTCCAGAGGCCAACGGAACGGGAAGGCATGTTAAATGGGGCAGATAGGGCAATATTTACAAGCCCAAACGTTTTTGGGTGGCCGGCAAGTCCACGGCCTTGTCCATGAGCAGTCACTCACGCAACAGGGTGTAAAACGGGGGTTTCAAAACACAAGTCCCAACGGGGACGGGTCCTTTTTATAGCCAACGGGCTACCAGCTTACTCCAACTCTTCCTCAACCTCCACATCGGGGGTGTACGGTGGAGGAGAGGGCTGCCTGCCGCTCTGGACATCCGGGGCAAACCAGCCCCTCTCTCCTCGGTGCCGGGTGTAGTGCACCAAATCTCTGGGCAGGAGGTCGCGGTCTGGGTGCCCGAACGGGAGATGGGCATTCACATCCCGCCGGGAAAAGATTACTTCCGTTTCCAGGCTGGGGTCATAGAGGAACCCCCAGCCTCTGTCCCGGTTAAACCTTTGGACCTGGCCCTGGTGGGTCGGGCCCCGCACCCAATATCCGGCACTCCTCAGGTGCTCCTTTCCTTCAATGGTGCGGGCAAGGACCTCCTCCCTCTTCCTTTCTCTAGCCGCAATCTCCCGGCTCAGCTGGCTTGGCTGCCGCTCCCAATACGGTGGGTTTGCATGCCCGGGGTCTACATCAGTGGGGATCTAGCCCAGCCGGTGCTCCCCAGTGTCGACCACGATCGGCACTCTCTGGGGGGAGCCCCGCTGTGTCGCGGCCGGCTCTGCTACCTTGCAGATGCCTCCCCGCGGGACCTCAGCCGAGGCCCGCGACCCTGGAGCGGCTTGCCTTGCCTTCTGGGTCTTCTTGGCCGGGCGGGTTGCTGGAGCCTGGCCACCCTTGGGCGCGGTCACTTCCGGGACCGCCGGCATCGCCTCGGGATCAGGTGCCGGCCTGTAACAGGTCCCTTCGGGCAACAGGTACAGCGTGGCCGGGTTCCACAGCAGGTCCGGGCCAGCCTTCCCAAGCAACTTCCCAGGAGCGCCCGGGACGGACTCTGCCACCGGTGTTGGGGGTGGGGATACGGGTGGAGGAGCAGCGACAACCGCTGCGGGCCATCGTGGAGGCAGTATGGCGGGCAGCAGCAGACCGAGCCCCTCAGCCGCGATGGCCGACCCCTCAAGGGCATAGGGAAATGGGTCGCCTTCCCACCCTGCCAACACCGTCATCCTTTCACGGGCCCGCACGGCAGCCACTATCTCCCCCATCTCCGCCGCCCAGTGCTCCACCAGGAAGCTTACCTGGTGCTGGAGACGGCGACACATCTCCTCCGTACGGGCCTTCACGCACGCCGCCGTTCCTTGCGCGGGCTCTGGGGTAGCGGGACGCTGGACGGGAGTTGCCATGCTACACAGTCTGGGTCCGGAACGGATGCAGGGTCCTGGAGTCCCTGCCTTTTATCTGCTCGGTTACATCAGGCAGCCTTCTCACCCGCCTCCCTCTTGGTTTTCTCTTTGCACTTCTCTCTCCTGGGCGGGGCCTCACCTTCGCGCCTTCACTGCTCGGGAAAGACGACTCGAAACTTTCGCACCAAGATGGCGGGACTTCAACTTTTTCGGCAGGACGCCGCCAACGGAATCCTCTAAGGCGCTCTTCCACAGGTAAGTGGACTGTCCGAATCCTGTTTGTGACGCCAGAAGAGTCTATGTGTACCGCCCTGAGAGGGGCCCGGCCGCTTTCTCCGCTGCTCGGGCCGAGCCGCTCGAGGTCCGGGCTTGGGTTGTTGGTGGCACGAGCTGCGGTGCCGTGTCGTGTCCGGATGGCACTGGTTTACTCACGATTAATTCACACTCAGAGTCACTGGTAAACCAAAGTTCGGGTATGATCGGGTCCCGCAGCCGGCTGCTGATGTCCCCTGTGAGGCTGACGGTGGCCCCTTTCCCTTGCAGCTCTTGTTGTGGTTTTTCGGCTCCCCTGCCTGGGCAGTGGTAGCCCGCTCCCCGGTGTTGAGCTGCCGGAAGAGCCCTCTGTTGCCCACAGGTGCTGGCCCGTCGGGTGTTTGGCCCTTGGCGGTGGCACTCACCCGGAATCAGTGGGCTTTTGCCTTCTTTCGGGACTTTAGGTGTGGATGAACCCGTGAGGTCCAGCCAGCAATCAGTCAATTTGCCTAAACTCAGTGGCTTCTAAGCTAAGACGGGGTCTGAGTACCCGGTTTCTGGTGCTCCGGTACACGGTTGACTCCCTGGTTCAGGACCGACGGGCTCCAACCCAGACCCGGTCCCTACGGTTCCGCCGGTTGCTATACAGGTACTTCTGCAGATGGCCACCACCGTCTGCCTGCCTGACGTTTCAAGGGTCCCAGGCTCCTACCCGGGTCCCTGACAGCTGCTCCACTACTACTCACTGTCACTGTACAAACTAATCTGCTTGAACTTCCTGCCCCAGGACAGTAGTGTCCTCGGTGGGCGTGTCTTTCTGCCTGACTCCGCCCACCTGGTGTGCTCTACTGGCCCTGAGGGAGGCATCAGGTCTACCTTTCGGGTGACGAGTGTGTCCTCACAGGGGGGTGGGGGTGTGTGTGTAATGTGGTAGGTGTTATTATCTGTGACCCCTGGGGTCCAGGGCGTCACAAAGCTGTTGTGGGACGGAAGCGCAGAGCGCAAATCCAGCCCACAAAGTAAGTCCGGAGCACGCTGGCACTTGCCGGCGAGAGAGGCTATTGGTACCCACAAGGAGCGCATGTAAGGATTTAAAGGGCCGGTAAGACCGTGGCGGTGGACGAAGCATTACCACCCCCGGGAATCTGCCCGGGCACCACACAAAAGGTCATCGCGGGTTGCAGGTTCCCCACCCCTGCATTAGTTCATAGCTGGGCATTATTAATATGCAATACTCACCCTGACCGATGATGTGTGAGAAGAGAAGGATCCAGCACATTGTCTTTCTAATGGCCAATCCTTTTGTTCAGTGGGAGATAATCTGCGGCCGGAGGAGTCTGGCATCACCTCCTATGAGGAAGACATGGATTGCACTGGGTGAGAACAACGGGGACTCTGCACAGAGCTGTATTCTTTGATCATTGGCCAAACCTTTCTAAAGTGCCTAATGTCCATGTGAAGAACAGTAGACATCTAATAGGCCTAGTGGTTAGTGTCTAAATTGCACATTTTATCTTTTTAAAGTAAACATGTCAGGTCCAATATGCACACAGAACCACAAGCAGTTCTGGGTGCATATTACTAAGCCCTGCCTAACTGTCCCTGTATACACTAGCATAGATAAAGAGATCTTTAGAAAAAGTTTTTCTAAAGATCTATTATCGTATACTAATGAGAGCGGGGACTAGTCCCAAGGGTGTTGCTTCCCTTGATAGTAGGCCCCATTAGCATGTTAGCACGCCGCTGTGGGTGTAGTAACATGCTAATGAATGCACTGAGTCAGAGGTTGATCTCACCTCTCCGCCGCCATCGCGTCCGACGCTGGATTTTGGCTCAGTGCGCATGATCCTGGACTTCTGGTCATGCGCACTACTTCAGTTTGAAGCCAGGACGCGTACACCCGGCTTCATAGCGGGCATGACCCAAACTCCGGGGTCATACGCATTGAGCTAAAATCCAGCGTCAGGCAGCGATGGCAGCGCAGAGATAAGTGAGATCATCTGACGCTGCGTATTTATTAGCATGTTAGCACACCCACAGGGACATACTGACATGATAATGGGGCCGATTAGCCAAGGGAACTAACATCCAGGGGACTAGTCCACACGCTCATTAGCATATCATAAAAGATCATTACAAATACTTTTTCTAAAGACTTCTATATGTATGTGACTAGATACAGGGACAGTTAGGCAGGGATTAGCAATATGCACCCAGAACTGCTTGTGGTTCTGGCTGCATATTACACCTGACAGGTTCCCTTTAATTCAATATGAAAAATATAGGCATTTAGATTTTTTTTTCCTAAATATAAATCCGATTTTATGATACACATTTTCTTAAAAGCGACTAGAGATGAGCGGTGTTCGAATCGAACTGTTCGCCAATCTCAAATTCGACCTGTTTTAGGCGATGTTTGAGTCGTTCGACAAACGCGAACAATTCGCTTCAAGTTCGACAGTTCGAGGTTATGTTCGATAACGGTTCAATCACCAAAAGCGTAACTGGCTTTTCACAGTAATACTGTCATTCAATGTTAATACAGTGGAACCTTGGTTAGCGAGAACAATCCGTTCTGGGACTGTGCTTGTTAACCAAGTTACTCGTTCAGCAAAGCAAGATTTCCCATAGGAAATCATTGCAATGCAGACAATTCGTTCCACAACTTGTTAAATGTCCCATCCTGGTCCCCTATTGTGCCATTCCACACACGCACAAACACACACAAACACACACAAACACAGACACACAATCATAAACACACAGACACATATTATGCTCACCTTACCTTTCGTTCCATCGCCAGCCTCCTGGGACTTGCAGTTCACCGGTACAAGATTTGTATCAGGTAACCATCGCGACCGATGCCGGAAGTTCCTCCCTCGTCGCAATGGTTACCCGATACACGTAGTTCACCGCTACAGGATGTGTATCGGGTAACCATCGCGACGAGGGAGTAATTTCCTCTGTCAGACGCTACTCAAAGGCAGCGCGCTGGCCAATCAGAAGCAAGCGGCTCTTGCCTTTGACGTCAGCGCTCTGGCTGTGGAAGTTCCGGCATCGGTCGCGATGGTTACCCGATACACATCCTGTAGCGGCGAACTATGTGTATCCGGTAACCATCGCAACGAGGGAGGAACTTCCTCTGTCAGACGCTACTGAAAGGCAGCGCGCTGGCCAATCACAGGCAAGCGGCTCCTGCCTTTGACGTAAGCGCTCTGTCAGCGGAAGTTCCGGCATCGGTCGCATGGTTACCCGATACACATCTTGTACCGGCGAACTGTAAGTCCCAGGAGGCCGGAGATGGAACAGAAGGTAAGGTGAGCATAATATGTGTGTGTGCGTTCGTGTTTATGCATGTTTGTTTGTATGTGTTTTTGTTTGCCTGCCATTGTTTTCAATGGTGTTCTAAGGTGTTCGAAAGTTCGACGAACACACCCGCCGTTCGACGAACCGAACCGAACTGGAACACTAGGGCGGTGGCTCATCTCTAAAAGCGTCCTTCCACTATGGGGCTAAAACGAAACTACATTTTACCTGTATATTAACCTACCTGGTGCACCAAACTCACATCGTGGTTTCCATTCCTCCTGTTTCCAAGAGACCTTAATGGCATGAGAAGAGGTAACCCTAATCCAGACCGCCCCTGCCGAGTGTAAGAGTGCAGCATTTTCTTTTTTTTTTTTTCATTTATTAATACCGAGCTTTAGTTTTTTTATTTTGCAGGGTAAGGATTATGTTTTGTTTTTATTTGTTTTCCCTGTTGCCCTCAGCACTGAGTTAACTTTTTGTTTCATATTTGAACAAATCTGATAATACCAATCAAGTTTACGTTGTTTTTTCTGTTGTTACAGTTCATAGTACGATCTCCATTTGTACATTCTGGAGAATGGGCCTTTTTCACATTCACTTGATACAGTTAGAAGCCATTTCTTGAGCTACCAGAAGTTGAGGCCGGATGACACAGATTTTCAGTTGCAGAGATTTCTACAAAAACAACTGAGAACAGGACCTTTTTGGTGAGATTTCTTGCAGTTTTACACTTGTTTCCTGGTTTATCGAGAGCGATGACATAATCCTATGCTTCTGGCCAGCACAATCATATCTGATCCACATGGAGTGTACACATGCTGCACGGGACCATCGGTGGTGTCTTATGAGTCCGATTTACTTCTCCTGGGGGTCCCTCTATTGGTCTATATTACTCCAGGATTCTCATGGTGTGGTTGGGTTTGGGCTCCTCCTGGATCTGGATGGGTTTGTGGAAAATACATAAGGTGGAGTTCAGACCACTTGGGAGTTGATAATGTTTTCTGAGATTCAGCGGTTCCATCTCTTCCCAGCTCAGCCCCTCGCAAACACAATGTGCTGTCTTATATGTACAGCTGTTCTTGCTGTGACTACATCAGAACAGATTTCTGTTACATGGAGAAAAGTCAAGGAATTCCCTCAGATTTGGGCGTCTAACACGGGATGAGTGCAGTAAGATCGCCTGTACAGAACACTTTTTGGGAGTATATTTGGAGCTAACAGACTTAAACACATTATTCTCTCAAGTTTAACATTTGTCTTTGGTAGTATATACTATATTTCTTGATCACATGTGCAGTATTTTTAGCCAGTCTGATGCCTTTTTATAAAAGAACAGTCAGGCCCCGGTCCCCATGGGCAGGAACACAGTTTGAGGCACGGTTAAAGTTGGAAAAAATCGAGTCCAGAGATGTTGGCGCAAATTCACTTATCGTAAAGGGCCTTGGGATCATGATAAACCTAAGAGGACAAAGACATTTAGCAGCCTTCAGAAGATATCCACAGCCTTTGCTCTACTCTACAGAAGACGTTGGACTTCCAGTGGATGATCACTCCGAAGCCTTGAGACTAGGCAAATACCTAACACCATTCCCAGGTAGCAGTCTTCCAGTAAGGGAGTATAACGATATTTTCCACCGCAGCCTTATTACTTTTCTACTTCAACTATCGGACTTAAGCCGCCTATCACTGTCAATCTTCGAGGAGCTTGAAGAGGATATATTGCTTCTCAATAGGAGATTTTCCAAACTTCACCGCCAGACAGGAACAGTTTACTGGAGACTTTTCAGAAACGGTGAGAAGGGGACAGCAGCAAGGAGCCACAGCCTTCTTCAAGGTGAGCAGAGATTCATGAACTTGTAAAAATTTCCATTCATCACACAGAGCTGAAACATTGTCATGTTGGCCTCCGTCTGCCACATATCCACATTTTTTCACATTGCGCCCACAAACGTAAATGTATATTTTTGGGATGTCATGTGATATACCAACACTAAATAGCAAGTATTTGTGAAGTGTAAGGGAAATGCTACAATGTTATCTAAATATTTAAAAAATGTGAATCTGCAAATTATGATGTGCATTTATATTCAACCCTCTGAGTCAATACTTTGTAGGATCACCTTTAGCTGCAGGTACTGCTGTTAGTCTTTGGGGAATATCTCTACCAGCTTTGCACATATAGAGGCTGAATATTTGTCCATTCTTTGCAAAATAGCTGTAGCTCAATGAGATTGGATGTAGAGCGGGGTATGAATACTTTTTAAACACAGTGTTAACTGCTTATTTACCTGTAGAGGAAACAGATTTTTATAGCATCAGTAAGTAAAGTTTTCTGTGAGTACGTAGGTTTCATTGCATGTTTACCACTAGTTTCCATTTTATTTTTTTTGTTTTAAGGCAATGCTAAGATAACAATTCTGTGTAAGTGTAAATTCTTTTAGCCATGGAATACAAACTAATTAATATTATGCTTTGTCAGGTCTGTACAACATATGGCCCGCGGGCTGTATGTGACCCGCCATGGGGTGTGATGTGATGCGCGGGACCCGGTGACGCCGACTCCCTTGCTACTATATTCAAATGCATTTGAATCTTTCAGACTGGGGCAGAGGAGCGTTCGTCAGCCCCTGCCCCAACATTCAGCAGTGTGATGAAGTCAGCGCACTACTAACCTCATTACAATGCTGCTGGCGCTGGTACTGATAAACAGTCCAGAATGATCTGAAGACATAATGTGTTTCAGAATTAGTGTTAATTTCCAGGATGGGATATTATGGAGCTGTGTTAGACATTATGAACAATGGAGGATATTATAGAGCTATGGGGGACATTATGGGGCAATGAAATGAAGAATATAATGGGGCAATTAGGGGGATTGTGAAAGGGGGCTTAGTGCAGCATGGAATGGGGGGGATTTAACCTGAGAAGGCAGTGTGGGGGGAATATTTTGGAATACACCATGGCGGATATTTATGTACTGCCATTGGCTCTGGCACTGCATTCATGAACTGACGGTGATTCTGGCTTCATATACATGTGCTTACTGTGATCTGATCTTCTACACATGTAAAAAATCCATAATGTGTTTCATAGCTACATTAAAACTGAAAATCCTCAAAATTTATAGATTTGATATTATGACGAGGACTTGGTGAGCGTCTGCTTCAAAACCTCAGTTCAAGTTAAGGTGTGTTCATACTGATTTTTTTATAGAGCAGAAAGTCTCTAAATCCTCCTCAAATACTCAAAACTTGCTACTGGTGATGTATTCATGTACTAATGATGGTTCTGGTGATGTATTCATGTAAAATGTTTGCCGTCCTTGGGATTGGTTTAATATAGTGATGTGACCAATAAATGTTGTACACCCCTGCTTCATGTTATAATGCCCTAATAGTTTAATTGCTAGTAGGGTTAAAGGGAACCTGTCACCAGTTTCTTGCCCTATAAGCTGCGGCCCCAACCAGTGGTCTCTTATATACAGCATTCTTTTAAATATGAAGGACTGGAGAAAACGGGTTCCTTGCCGCGCTAAAAACCACGAGCATGTATAAATAAAATTATTCTCTTTATTTTAGATCATTCCTACGCGTTTCAGAGGCTCAATCTGCCTCCTTCCTCAGGGAAAAAATAATCTCACAGACAGAGAGGATTTATCCTTATGAAGCAGCAAACAGAGAAAATTTTTTTTCTCTGTTTGCTGCTTCATAAGGATAAATCCTCTCTGTCTGTGAGATTATTTTTTCCCTGAGGAAGGAGGCAGATTGAGCCTCTGAAACGCGTAGGAATGATCTAAAATAAAGAGAATAATTTTATTTATACATGCTCGTGGTTTTTAGCGCGGCAAGGAACCCGTTTTCTCCAGTCCTTCATATTTAAAAATCTGCTCTATAACGGGGCCGCTGCAGAACCACCTTAAACGCTCATCCATGCTAACAAAGGGGTTGTGACTGGCACAACCCGACCAGGTGAGTGCACTGTTTTTATCCTCTTTAACTTTGTAAACCGGGTAAAACCCTATTGCGCCTTTCTTGTCTCCCCCATCACAGCACATATACAGCATTCTAACATGCTGTATATAAGAGTCCAGACCGCTGTGTAGAACATGAAAAAACACTTTATAATACTCACCTAAACTGGTCGCTGTGGTGGATGTGGCTCAAATGGGCGTCTTCATCCTCCGGTGCCAGCGCCTCCTCTTTCGGCCATCTTCGTCCTCCTTCTGAAGCCTGTGTGCAATAATCTTGCACATTGTGATAAGGGAGCAGTTGGTTTTAATCATGATACAATGCTCCTGAGGCACTGGGTGGCCCTAAGCAGTTATTTCATTTTTTAGAGTCGCTGGCTGTTTGTGTTGTAGCAGCATTGTACCTTTATATCTGCCGACGCATCAAAAACTACCATGCGCACACATGTCAGTAAACATTTTGTGTTTTTCTGAAGACGTATTTTGCTACTTACCCACAGGAGAGGAGCGCAGGGCTGAGAGGAGCAATGGAGACGACTTCAGTAGGAAACTGTGGAGCGATGTTCTGCAGAAGAATGCCAATGAGCAATGTAGTCCAAAAGGGGGCCGAGGAGCTATGCACTGCAGATGGGGGCTGAATACAAGGGGCTGTGAGGAGAAATATATTGCAGGAGGAGTCTATGTCGAGGGTCTAAGAGGAGTGATGTACTGTAGGATGGGGCTGTATATGGCGCCCAGTTTGCAGCTGTAGGTGGAACCAGGGCCGTATTTGGGGTTTTTGCTGCCCTAGGCACTGTCAGTGGTGGCGCCCCCTTCTGATCAGTCAGATTACGGGTATGTGCACACAGCTTTTTTTTTCCCAGACAGATCCGCCCTATAACCCGCCCAAAAAACCCAAACTCTAAATATTAAAGAAATGAACTCATACACTGCAGTGTAAAACGACTTGCTGTCCATATGTTCAGTCTTTGGAGTTTTTTTTAAGCGCGTCAGGTTTCCTCAGACATGAAGCGGCTGACAGTGACCGGTCCTTTATGTGGCGCCTGCTGCTTGGATGCCGCTTACTAGTTCATTTAAAAAAATAAGTAAAATCCAGTAGCTAAAAGATGTTGGAAAAAACAACCAAGAAGCCACAGCAAAAAAAAAATAAATATTTGCTTCAGGATAAAATGATGACTGTCCTGAAGTGTTTTCTGTCTGAATAATTCCGGGGGTTCACAGACCACTACAAGACGTGTGCACATTCCCTGAGAGAGCCCAGAGCCTTCAGATAGTAGTTAAGACCTCCATACACATTAACCTAAAGTTGTCTAAACCCGCCAATATCGACAGGTTCTGCTGATAGCCCAATGTGAACAGGGGTTCTCAATTCTGATTGTCAGGGGAATAAGGATCCAGAATGTCCAATTACGGAGTGTAGATCCTATTATCCTCTAAATGATAAGCTGCTGTCGGAGATGTCCAGCAGCGGCTCTAATAAAGAACACAGAAACACTTGGCAGAATGAGTGCTCCTGTATATGGGAGAGCCGAGCAAGATAGCTTCCGGCCTAAAAATCAGACTATAGTGTATGGGGGCTTTAGTCTATTACTTATTCGGCTGACAGACATGCAGATAGCTGTATTTTTAGTCCAGCACGCTGACCCTATGTTTTAGGATCAAGACTGATAAGGTAAAGATTACAACAGCCACATGACTATCACCAGAACCACCATCAGTACAGTAATACATAACTAAAACCACACTACATACTATAATACGTAACCAAAAACACAGTTAGTACAGTAATACATCAACAGAACTACTGTCAATACAGTAATATCACCAAAACCACCCTAAACACAATAACACATCACCAAACCCACCCTGAAGACAATACATCGCCAAAACCACCATCAGTACATGAATACATTGCCAACTTCACACAGCAATCAAGTGCAGTGTCAGGTTAGACCCATATACATCTATGTATTGCATTAACGTACAACTCTCAGTATGTCCTTAACAATGGTAAGGAGATGCTGGTAGTTGTTACCAGCCATCATTAGACTGTGGACCATATAAGAACCACAATACTGATTATTCCTAGGCAGTAGACAACTTTTGGACGAGATCTTATAGGTTTAGGTCCATTAATTCTGAGGAGATTAGTAGGGCAGAGGTGGGGTCAGTAGGGAGAAGGGGCATCATGGGGTGGGACTTGAGACCCCCACCAATTGCTCAAAAGACCTCTGAAGTGCACAGCTCAGGAGACAGGACTATGAAATTTTACTCCCGGAATCCATTCTGTCTGCATGTTCTGGGAAACACTCGGGGCCACGGTAGTCGGACCCCCAGCGATTGGAAAGTTATTCCCCATCCCAAGGATAGGGGGTAAGTTCCCAATGTGAGAAAACCCCTTTAAAGCAGCATTCACACTGCAGCCAAAGATGGGAAACTGATTTATCTAAACAGTGTCCATCACCCGATGCACGAGCAAAAAACTTTCATTCGTCAGGTGAGATGATTTTTAAGCTGACTTAAAGGGAATCTGTCACCCCAAAATGACACCTAGACTGTGGAAATATTTATATGGGGGGCATGATCTGTGGAGAAATAATCCCACCCATATAGAGTTCAGCTTAAAAGGAACTGGTCACGACCTTTAATATTAAACTGCTCCATTGTCTTGTTAGTCAGAAAATGTGCATCACTTACATTGCGTCACTAACAAGACATTGGGGGCAGTTTAAAATTGAAAAAGGGTGTAACAGGTTCCCTTTAATATTCACTGAAAAAGCCACATTTGATATGAAAATGAGGACATTTCTGCGCGGCCTAAGCCTGGGTGCACCATTACCACCGAATATAGGAAAATACTAGCCAGGCCTGTGTCTTGATTAATAGTGATCCATTGGTGAGAGTGAGCACCGTAACACCAGATCTCCTGCTGCACCGCACCCAACACTGCGGCACACTCCAAGTGTCAGTGCGGGTGTGCACACAACACAGGAGGAGCACAGCGGCACACACCAAGCGTCAGTGCGGGTGTGCACACAACACAGAAGGAGCACAGCGGCACACTCCAAGCGTCAGTGCATGTGTGCATCCAACACAGGAGGAGCACAGCGGCACACTCCAAGCGTCAGTGCGGGTGTGCACACAACACAGGAGGAGCACAGTGAGGAGGGGGACACGGCGCTGTGATGTGCTGTCTGCTCACTTCAACAACCTTCCTCATTGAATCGGCAGTCAAATACAGGCAGCAACCAGGTGTCAGAACGTACCTGCATCACATTGCATGCGCACCCACGCGGACACTGGAGTCACATTGCAGGCGCACCCACGCGGACACTGCAGTCACATTGCAGGCGCACCCACGCGGACACTGCAGTCACATTGCAGGCGCACCCACGCGGACACTGCAGTCACATTGCAGGCGCACCCACACTGACACTTGGAGTGCTACTCTGCTCCTCCAGTGTCAGGACATGTGCAGAAATGCTAAGTGATTTTAGACAGCACTGACTCACCTAAGGGCGAGGGACTGTCTTTAATATGCAAATAGGAGGGTGCACATCTGCACCAAGACATCGGCCGCACCAGGGGGGACAGAACAGTCTGCATATATATAATATTAAGGTAAAACTGTATATGCCAGAGCGACGTCCCCTATATAAATGTGTATGCAGATTAATTGCCATTTTGGGAGTAAAAGTAAAATGTCATCGCTCTTAGCAACACATTGTCCTGCGTCTCCCAAGACTCCCCTCTTATTTGGTCTGCTGCAGCACATACTGCAATGGTGCCCGTATAGGGAATCTGTCACCAGGTTTTACTCCCCCATCTGAGAGCAGCATAATGTAGAGACAGAGCCCCTGATTCCAGCAATGTGTCACTTACTGAGCTGTTTGCTGTCATTTTCTCTGCTGCAGATCTCGCAGTTCTACAGAGCTCATGAATATGCTGGACTACCTGCAGCACACCAAGTAGTCCTGTAATGATAACTACTGCTGATTAAACAGTGATGTTATGAAAACTACACTAAGCAGCCCAGTAAGTGACAACACTGGAATCAGGATCTCTGCCCCTACATTATGCTGCTCTCAAATTAGGTGGCAAAAACCTGGTGACAGACTCATAATTCTCACTAAAGAGTAACCACCCGAAGTAAGCCCAAGGCTGTGCCCAAGAATAAATAACTGCCCATCACTGAGCTCACAGCACAAAAAATGACCACACACCGTGTCACTTACAGCATACAGCCTCCACATTCTCTCCTATAACATTTCCACTACACTGCCCCCTCAAATGAAAACCCCCCACTGTATTACACCCTCCAGACCTTCCTCACTTATGAACTATGACCTCAACTGTCCCCACCTCTCCATGCAGCCCCCACTTCACTGTCCCCCTCATGATGTCCCCATTCTATAATGAGCCTTATGCTTCGCATTCTGTATACCCAGCCCTTCCAGGCTCCTAACTGAGCGCTCCCCATGTTGCCCCTTCTCCATATCAAGCCCCCTCCATACCAAGCCCACCATGGTTCCCCTTCCATACAGAGTACCCCCCATGCTTTCCCATTCTCCATACCATGCCTCCCCCCGTGCTACCCCATTCACCATACCATGCCTCCCCCCTTGCTACCCCATTCACCATACCATGCCTCCCCCCGTGCTACCCCATTCACCATACCATGCCTCCCCCCGTGCTACCCCATTCTCCATACCATGCCTCCCCCCGTGCTACCCCATTCACCATACCATGCCTCCCCCCGTGCTACCCCATTCACCATACCATGCCTCCCCCCGTGCTACCCCATTCACCATACCATGCCTCTCATTCTCCATACTGTAACTCCCATTTGCTATACTGTCCACCACCCTCCCTCATTTTCCCTCCCCCCCCCCCATTTTCCCATTCTGCTCCATCCCCCATGCTGCGCCCCCACATCATGCTCCATCCCCATGTTGCGCCCCCACATCCTCCATGTTGCGCCCCCACATCATGCTTCATCCCCCCCATCCTCCATGCTGCGCCCCCACATCATGCTTCATCCCCCCCATCCTCCATGCTGCGCCCCCACATCATGCTTCATCCCCCCCATCCTCCATGCTGCGCCCCCACATCATGCTTCATCCCCCCCATCCTCCATGCTGCGCCCCCACATCATGCTTCATCCCCCCCATCCTCCATGCTGCGCCCCCACATCATGCTTCATCCCCCCCATCCTCCATGCTGCGCCCCCACATCATGCTTCATCCCCCCCCATCCTCCATGCTGCGCCCCCACATCATGCTTCATCCCCCCCCATCCTCCATGCTGCGCCCCCACATCATGCTTCATCCCCCCCATCCTCCATGCTGCGCCCCCACATCATGCTTCATCCCCCCCATCCTCCATGCTGCGCCCCCACATCATGCTTCATCCCCCCCCATCCTCCATGCTGCGCCCCCACATCATGCTTCATCCCCCCCCATCCTCCATGCTGCGCCCCCACATCATGCTTCATCCCCCCCATCCTCCATGCTGCACCCCCACATCATGCTTCATCCCCCCCATCCTCCATGTTGCGCCCCACATCATGCTTCATCCCCCCCATCCTCCATGCTGCGCCCCCACATCATGCTGCATCCCCCCCATCCTCCATGTTGCGCCCCCACATCATGTTCCATCCCCCCATCCTCCATGTTGCGCCCCCACATCCTCCATGTTGCACCCCCACATCATGCGGCATCCCCCCCATCCTCCATGTTGCACCCCCATATCATGTTCCATCCCCCCCATCCTCCATGTTGCTCCCCCATATCATGTTCCATCCCCCCCATCCTCCATGTTGCGCCCCCATATCATGTTCCATCCCTCCATCCTCCATGTTGCGCCCCCATATCATGTTCCATCCCCCCCATCCTCCATGTTGCGCCCCCATATCATGTTCCATCCCCCCCATCCTCCATGTTGCGCCCCCATATCATGTTCCATCCCCCCATCCTCCATGTTGCGCCCCCATATCATGTTCCATCCCCCCCATCCTCCATGTTGCGCCCCCATATCATGTTCCATCCTCCATGTTGCGCCCCCATATCATGTTCCATCCCCCCATCCTCCATGTTGCACCCCCATATCATGCGGCATCCCCCCCCAGCCTCCATGTTGCACCCCCACATCATGCTTCATCCCCCCATCCTCCATGCTGCGCCCCCACATCATGCTTCATCCCCCCCCATCCTCCATGCTGCGCCCCCACATCATTCTTCATCCCCCCCATCCTCCATGCTGCGCCCCCACATCATGCTTCATCCCCCCCATCCTCCATGTTGCGCCCCACATCATGCTTCATCCCCCCATCCTCCATGCTGCGCCCCCACATCATGCTGCATCCCCCCCATCCTCCATGTTGCGCCCCCACATCATGCTGCATCCCCCCCATCCTCAATGTTGCACCCCCACATCCTCCATGTTGCGCCCCCACATCATGCGGCATCCCCCATCCTCCATGTTGCGCCCCCATATCATGTTCCATCCCCCATCCTCCATGTTGCGCCCCCATATCATGTTCCATCCCCCATCCTCCATGTTGCGCCCCCATATCATGTTCCATCCCCCATCCTCCATGTTGCGCCCCCATATCATGCGGCATCCCCCCCCAGCCTCCATGTTGCACCCCCACATCATGCTGCATCCCCCCCCATCCTCCATGTTGCGCCCCCACATCATGTTCCATCCCTACATCCTCCATGTTGCGCCCCCACATCATGCTGCATCCCCCCCATCCTCCATGTTGCACCCCCACATCATGCTGCATCCCCCCCATCCTCCATGTTGCACCCCCATATCATGTTCCATCCCCCCATCCTCCATGTTGCGCCCCCATATCATGTTCCATCCCCCCATCCTCCATGTTGCACCCCCATATCATGTTCCATCCCCCCATCCTCCATGTTGCGCCCCCATATCATGTTCCATCCCCCCATCCTCCATGTTGCGCCCCCATATCATGTTCCATCCCCCCATCCTCCATGTTGCGCCCCCATATCATGTTCCATCCCCCCCATCCTCCATGTTGCGCCCCCATATCATGTTCCATCCCACCATCCTCCATGTTGCGCCCCCATATCATGTTCCATCCCCCCATCCTCCATGTTGCGCCCCCATATCATGTTCCATCCCACCATCCTCCATGTTGCGCCCCCACATCCTCCGGCATCCCCCCCCCCCCGGGTTGCTTGTTCGGCGCTGTCTTCGGCTGTAAAGCGCTTACCTGCTCCAGGCGGCAACTCCCGGCGGCTGCACCTCCCGTTCTCCGCGGTGGTGGTGGCGGTGGCAGGATCATCTCACATCTTCCTCGGCGGCGGCTCCATGTCCCGTCCTCCTCTGCGCGGCACTGCCTCACGCTCCTGTGACCTCTGCACAGTGAGCACACGGCAGCACGTCGGGGCGGGGAGCTGTGACCCCGGAAGTAAGTGCCGGCACGCTCACAGTGTCATTTATATTCGCGTGTTATAGACGCGACTATAAATGACTGTGCGCTCCCTCCCTCCTCCAAAAAGGCGCCGGATTTAATAAAGAGTTTGGAGGAGGGAGGAAGATTTAAAAAAAAATAATTATTTTTTTTTTTTAAATTTTGGTTTGGGCGCCGCTTCCCTGGAAGGCACCGCCCTAGGCACGTGCCCTCAAGTGCCTAATGGCAAATACGGCCCTGGGTGGAACCCGGTACCATTTTATGGTGGCCAATTTCTGTCTGTCACCTGTTAACACTGTGATCTGCTTGGAGCTGTCAATTTCTGGCTGCAGTGCTGTGGTCACCAGTGAGTGTTCACCAAGTGCGGGCACCAGCTCTGTTACGGTGTTTTAATCCAATGGTGAATACACATCACTGGATGAAATCACTGCTGGTGCCCGAACATGCACTCTCTGATAATTACAATGATCTGATTGCTTAAGCAGCAATGACATGACTGTTCTTCTGAGATCACAGTAATTACGGAAAAACTATATAATATGTTCTGATGACCCCACATAGTTTCCTATATAATATTATGAAACCACACAGCTCCCTATATACTGTATGATATGATGGCCCTCACTTCTCCCTATATAGTATTGTGGTACGACTTTATATAGTATGATGGACCCCACTTCTCTCTATATAGTATGGTGGCCCCACTTCTCCCTATATAGTATGCTGGCTCCCACTTCTCTCTTTATAGTATAATGGCCCCCCACTTCTCCCTATATAGTATGATGTCACCCTCAACTTGCTGTTTACTGTATTATGGCCCCCACAAACATATAATATATATAGAAAACAAAGATTATACTCACCTAATCCTGATCCCTGACACCACAGATTGTCTCCTCTTCTTTGGCAGGTCTGCAGAGGCAGCATGATATAATAACGTGGTACACTGATGTCTTGTAAGCCGCAAACCTATAGCAGCCTGCAGCTTAGCTGACAGGCAGTGATGGAGGGCAGAACTTTTGCTCCATGCTCTATCACAGGACTGAACTGTATCGGCGGCAACATAATGTCAACACAGTTCAATGTGGCAGTTGCGGGAGATCTGGAGCTCCGGCCATGAATTTTGGGGTGGGAGCCCCGGATCTTTGATGCTTGCAACGTCCCTGGTGTCCACATCACAGTATCACTTTGCAGTCACCAACAAAACGACTCTGCACTGTAATAATACCCTTCATTCTCCCTTATCCCTTTTGAAAACTCCCAGAAGAGGAAGGGAGGAAACATCGCACACACGTGAGCAGATCCACAGATCCAGTCATAATGCAAGCTGTTAGTACACTAGGTTTTCATGAGAAATGTCAGCAGCTGATACCCTTGGGCGGGCTTTGCACACTACGACATCGCAGGTGCGATATCGGTGGGGTCAAATTGAAAATGATGCAATTCCGGCATCGCATGCGACATCGTAGTGTGTAAAGGCTCGATGATACGATTAACGAGCGCAAAAGCGTCGTAATCGTATCATCGGTGCAGTGTCGGCGTAATCCATGATTACGCTGACGCGACAGTCCGATGTTGTTCCTCGCTCCTGCGGCAGCACACATCGCTGTGTGTGAAGCCGCAGGAGCGAGGAACATCTCCTACCGGCGTCACTGCGGCTTCTGTAGGATATGCGGAAGGAAGGAGGTGGGCGGGATGTTTACATCCCGCTCATCTCCGCACCTCCGCTCCTATTGGCCGCCTGCCGTGTGACGTCGCAGTGACGCCGCACGACCCGCCCCCTTAATAAGGAGGCGGGTCACCGGCCAGAGCGACGGTCGCAGGACAGGTGAGTCCATGTGAAGCTGCCGTAGCGAACATTATCACAAGGATATCGCAGTTGCGACGGGGGCGGGGACTATCGCGCTCGGCATCGCAGCATCGGCCTGCGATGTCGCAGCGTGCAAAGTGGCCCTTAGAGTTTAAAAGTTGAAAATATCCAAATTTTTTTCAATAATTTTCATATTTTATAATTTTATACAATTAAAAACATGAAATATTTAAAAAATGAAATAAATAATACTACATATTTTAAATTGGTGAGTTTTTATTTTCTTAATGACATATTCCCTTTTAAGCGGCCTTTACACGCTACGATATATTATACGATATGTCGTCTGGGTCACGTCGTAAGTGACGCACATCCGGCATCATTTGACATATCGTAGCGTGTGACAGTGACGAGCGAGTGTGAACGAGCAAAAATACTCACCTTATCGTTGCTCGTTGACACGTCGCTCATTTTCAAAATATCGAACGTCCTTCTGTGCTCCGGTTGGTCATCGTTCCCGAGGCAGCACACATCGCTCCGTCTGACACCCCGGGAACGATGAACTGCAGCTTACCTGCGTCCCGCCAGCAATGCGGAAGGAAGAATGTGGGCAGGATGTTTATGTCCCGCTCATCTCCGCCCCTCCGCTTCTATTGGCCGGCCGCTGTGTGACGTCGCTGTGACGCCGAACATCCCTCCCCCTTCAGGAAGTGGATGTTCGCCGCCAACAGTGAGGTCGTTTGGAAGGTAAGTGCGTGTGACGGGGGGTTACAACATTTTGCGACACAGGCAACAAATTGCCTGTGCCGCACAAACGATGGGGATGGGTGCGATTGCACGATTAATTACAGAATGTAAAGCAGGCTTTAGGTTGGTATGACTACAGAGATACCAAACTTGTATTGTTTGTTGTTTATTTTTAGTGTTAGAAAAAATGTAGAAAAAAAACAATAAAAAAGCAACAACAGAAAACTAAACAAATGTTATTTGTCACCATTTTCTGAGATGCATAACCTTTTATTTTAATTTTTCCCTATGTTAAGCTGTGTTAGTGCTTTTTTTTTTGCCATTTCTAGTATTTAATCCTTTTGAGTAAAATGGTGATCAGATTTTTACAGACTTGGCAATATGAAAAATGTTTATTTTGCATTCATTTTTTAATTGGGTTTTAACTGAGGCTATAGTTTTGCTTTATTTAATTTTTATATTTTTAAAAAAATGTTTTTAACTTCACATTTTATTTTTAGTCACCACAAGGAACTGAAATCTGCAGATTTTAGATCGCAGCACAAATTGAAAATCATTGTTTTCTATAGAGCCCAGCCAGTGACTAGACTTCACAGAAGTACCGAAATGATGGGAATCACTTTGAGGGTGGAGGTGGATGATGGGCATCCAAACAGGCATGCCACCGGGATGATGGGATTAAATGCTACTAGAGACTGACAATGATTACCTTAGGTTTGTCCTAAGTGAAGACCAGTCTACCTCTACAAGAAAATAATCTTTAGAGTGGTCAATATAGATGGGCAAACCCGCAGATATTTGCCCATCTGGCTGGACTTAAACAAAAAAAAAAAGTCTAGTTCAGGATCGGTTTTGATCTGAACATGAAATCGAATGCCGAACCCCATATAAGTCTAAGGGACCTGTAAAGGAAGCAAAATGGAGATTAAAGTAGGATGCACTAATTCTGGAATGGCTGTGGGCTGCTATTTTTAGGCTGGGGAAAGGCAAATAACCATGGGCCTCCCCAGCCTGAAAATACTATCCCTCATCTGTGTGTTATCTTGGCTGTGTATCAAAATAAAAGGGACCCCATGTGGCTTTTTTTAAATTATGTAAATAAATAATGTTAAGAACAGAGTGCAGTACCTTCAATTTTGATACCCAGACAAGATAAATCAGACAGCTGACTGGACAGACCAGATGACTGGTATTTTCAGGCTGGAGAGGCCCATGGTTATTTGGCCCTCCCCAGCCTAAAAATAGCAGCCCACAGCCGCTCCTGAATTGGTGCATTCATTACATGCTTACCCGGCTTATCTTGATTGCCCTGGTGCGGTCGCAATCAGGGTAATATAAGGGGTTAATGACAGCTGGGAGAGTAGGACAGGACAGTGTGGGGATGCTGATACCTGCATTACACATATTATGATAATTACCACCTATTGTGCACCTCTTCATAGCTACAGTATTCTCTATCTTTAGACTATAGCTCCATCTGAAAGGTCCACATGTATTATATGTGACCTTCCATTTTCATACAGTAGGATTTTTATTAATTCTTGGTCTCCTTTGTAGTATCAGTATTTGCACTTGCAGCAGGCAATAAGCCAATACAAGGCATGGGAAAAGGATATCTCAAAACATTCAGTTTCCCCATTAATGTGGTCAGTTTCCAAAACAAGCAGTAGTTGTACAAAACATCTCAGTCCAGATTTTTTTTTTCCTATGAATAGAAAAATGTCCATTCCAGAAAGCTGTTGCTAAATGACAGTTAACCCCTTCCTGACGCAGCCTGTTTGTACCTTCTTGATGTAGCCAAATTTTTCAAATCCAACCAGTGTGACTTTATGTGATAATAACTTTGGAATGCTTCAACATATTCCAGTAACTGAGATTTTTTTTTTATTTTTTTTTTTGCTGTGACACATAGTACTTCATATTTGTGTTACATTTAGGTTTACATATAAAATTATTGCAAATTTTAGTTTTTATGCTCTTAAAACATATAACAATAAATAACATTTAACATGTCTACTTTATGTCACCATTGTTTACATTTCCTTTTTAGATTAGGAAGTTTGAAGCTTCACTGTTTAGCAGCAATTTCTAATCTTCAACATTTATAAAACTTTTTTAGGGCCTAATTCAGAATTAAAATAAATCTGAGAGGCCTAAATGTCAGAAAATCCACAAATAATAATGCTAATGGTTTTTTTACAGGAATTAAAACAGCGTGAAAGGAAAACTTTTTCTTTACTAAAATTGTCATAGCCCCCAAATTATTAATTTTCACAAAAGCAGTAGGAGAAAATGAAACCCACAATTTGTAGTAGAATTGACCCCGAGTACGTACAAATTTCATTTGTGGTTGGAAATTACTGGTTAGACACATGGCAGGACTCTCAAAGGAAGGGGCACTATCTGACTTTTGGAACACACATGTGGTTGGAATACCTTGAACACATCATGTTGCATTTACAAAGCCTCTGATGTACCAAAACACTAAACCCCCACAAGTGATCCTATTTTGGAAACCACACCATTCAAGTTAATCATTTAGGTATCTGCTGAGCATCTTGAAACTACAGGCACTTCACAGATTTATAAAATGTAGGCCCTTGAAAATGGAACAGTTAGTTTCTGTCTAGGAAAATGGTATTTTACCTCCCAAATGTTTTCTTTTCAAAAGGGTAATAGGAGAAAATGGAACCCACCATTTATAGTGCAGTTTTCTTTAGTATGCCAATGTGCCGTCCCTGCAGCAGTCGAACTATTCGGATCTGGGGTTGCTGTGGCTCGAGGGTCTCTAGACCCGGGGGCTTGCGGCCACCTCAATAGGTAAAGGAGGGGGGGTTATTTACAAGGGAGAGTTTGTGACGCCACCTGTGGTTCACGGTAAGGGGAGTACCGCCGATGCCGATGAGAGAACTCGGGGGAGATGGAGTGGGACAGCCAGATGGTGATCCCTCCATGGGTAGGGGAGACCCCGGGACTCTGGAGATAAATGACGGATAGCGTTGTGAATAAGAAAGCCACGGAGACATCATCACGTGTTTCTCAACGCTGCCAGGAAACTAGCCAGGTCTTTCACCGGGAAGGAACAACCATGGGAAGGGCAGTCTCCAGTCAAGGAGACCACCTATACCAAACATGGTATCCATCCACAGACAGCCGTTTCGTGGTATTTGCCCCTCATCAGTGTGGAGTAGGAATCTGGCTAGTGGGGGCAATGCCTAGTAAAAGACTACTTAAGCAAGCATTGTTGACCTTAGGGAGATCAACATATCCACTGCGGAGACACCATCACGTGTTTCTCAACGCAGTGATTCTAGAGCAACGCCCCCTGGTAAGTATGCAAATAAGAAAGCCACGGAGACACCATCACGTGTTTCTCAACGCTGCCAGGAAACTAGCCAGGTCTTTCACCAGGAAAGAACAACCACGGGAAGGGCAGTCTCCAGTCAAGGAGACCACCTATACCAAACATGGTATCCATCCACAGACAGCCATTTCGAGGTATTTGCCCCTCATCAGTGTGGAGTAATTCCTTAAAATTATTCTAAAGGATCCTCCACCTACTGCTTAACCTGTCATTGGTTTCCATGTAGATCACAACAGTTGAATCATAACCAGCCAACCCCCAGTAATTATCAACCCGTTCCACCATATACTGACTCACTAACCCTTATACAGGGGCCAGGGGGACAGCAAATCTTTGAGTTGTGGTGGTCTTAGAGAAAAATTATTTTATCCATCTTCCTAATTATAGAATCCTAACACGACCTACATTATCCTCCCCTCGGCTAACAGCTGGGCTGTGGCTGTCCTCCTGGCTCTTAGTCAGAGCAGCAACTGGGTTTCATCATCCAGTTTGTCAATTTTGCTTGGAAGTACAGAAACAGTGTCAGCCTTCATAATACGTCTCTAAAATTTACCTTCTCATCCAAGGACAGAATAATTTATTCAATACATACTCATATACTGTCTATCCTCATGTTTTCTGCATAGATTGAAACATTGTACTAATGCTTCTAACCCTTCACCCACATATTTGAAGTTAAAATATATTGCAATGTTATACATAACTGAGCAATGCCTGTTGGTTGACATAGTTGCAAACAATGGTGTCATACTTTAATAGGCAGCAAAAGTAGCCAATTTCACCCATATAAGACGCTGGTAAATCCAGCGAAACGTGCATGGGCACACGCCTATCCTGACATACAATATAGGGTCAGGTTACTCGAGGGATAGCAATTCCTGCTTACTGCCTCGACTATACAAGCTACAATCTGCAGTCATTACTGTGTGCAATATAGAGTAGTACCACACCAGAGCTCTCAACTGTGTCTGAAAGTGCATATTCAAGTGAATATAGACACAGGAAAGTAGTTATAACACAGACTACTCAAAGTGGCACAAACAAAATGCTGCAAGAAAACAGTCAATAAGACCACAGACTCACACTCAGCTGCAACAACTCTTGATTTTAACTGTACTTTTTCCCAAGCCACTTGGTAACCAAGAATCCCGTATAAATGGCAGTTTGACACAAAAAAATACCAATGGCATATTGGGTGTGACAGTTGACACTGCATAGGTGCAAAAAATTGAGGCAGACTGAACTAGAATTAACGGCGAAGTTTAAAGTATACACTATATGAACAAAAGTATGGGACACATTTCTTAATCATTGAAATAATATTTTTTTGAATAAGTCTCATTGCCCTGGTGTATAAAATCAATCATCAGAATGGCACTGTAAGGCCTATTTTACACATTAGTAAAAACACTTTTTAACTGATGTGTTAAAAACACATATAACCCTCCGTGTGCCGTTATTCACAGCACACGTGTGTTCTCCATGTGCTATCTGTGATCAGTGATACCACATGCAGGTCAGGCACTCCAAACTCACCTGTCCCCGCTCCTGCTCTCTGTGGTGCTGAATCTCCGACTCTGCTGTGTCCGGCCGCTGCTCTGTCAATGCTGCTGCTACTTCGGGGGTCGGCAGTATATATTTATGAGAGTAATTAGTCGGCTAGGAAGCAGCAGAGAGCAGTAGCTGAACACAGCATCGCTGGAGAAGGTGAGTATAAAAGGCTTTTTATTTCAAAGATATGTTTTTTTCTGGACGTGTTTCACGGATCACACCATATTGTGGTCCGTGGGACATCAGTGATGCCAGAAAAAAAACGCACTTGTCTCTGTGCAGAGACACAGACACGCATATACACCGCAATGAAAAAACGGTCAGTGAAAAATCACTGATGTGTGTGCATACCCATTGATTTGAGTATGTCTGTGGTTCTGGTACATATAAAATCTGTCACATTCATACCAGAATCACTTACGTGTGAAAGAGGCCAAATAGGATCCTAGCTTTATAACAAGCATTGGCAGACACAGACAAAAAGGGCCCCTGTGTAAGAACAATTTATGGTCACTTTGCAGCCCAATAGTTCATCAAAATGCACAATTCCACTTCCTTTGGAGGTAGAATTGGGCCCCCCAACCTCTTGGGCCCCTGTGCGGCCACACAGCCTGCACCAATGATATGTCCGCCGCTGATAACAAGTCAGTTCATGACATTTCATATCTCCTTAATATTCAGTTAATTAAGGGGTTGGGTGCACAGCAAGATTATGTATTGGGTATAAACACTAGGCTGCTGCCACATGGAGTAAATAACAATGAATATTAGAAGAGAAAAAGACACTGCATACGAGGGGCAGCACACCTGACATATATGTTAATAAAGAGGATTTTATTGGAATTCAAAATTTTAAAACACATTTAAAACCATAAAAATTATGGTTTTAAATATGTTTTAAAATTTTGAATTCCAATAAAATCTTCTTTATTAACATATATGTCAGGTGTGCTGCCCCTCGTATGCAGTGTCTTTATCTCCTTAATATTCGACATGATGTTATTGAAAAATTGTAAATGGAGAAAGAAGGGACGGTACCACCTGGAAGTGGGATCTCCTAGGTACAAGAAGCACAATGTATTGAAAAAAGAAGAAAGCGTACCTAATGAAGCGGGATTATCACATATCATATAAATATGATATATAATATATACATATATATATATATATATATATATATATATATAATTGCCTTATTCTGTCTGTCTGTCTGTCTTGCTCCAAAATTCTGTCCGATGGGGGGTGCGCAGCCTGGGGGATGGAGCACGATGGGGAGTGCGCAGCATGAGGGATGGAGCACAATGGGGAGTGCGCAGCATGGGGGATGGAGCACGTTTGGGAGTGCGCAGCATGGGGGATGGAGCACGATGGGGGGTGCGCAGCATGGGGGATGGAGCACGATGGGGGAGTGCGCAGCATGGGGGATGGAGCACGTTTGGGAGTGCGCAGAATGGGGGATAGAGCACGATGGGGCGCAGCATGGGGGATGGAGCACGTTTGGGAGTGCGCAGCTTGGGGGATGGAGCACGATGGGGAATGCGCAGCATGGGGGATGGAGCATGATGGGGAGTGCGCAGCATGGGGGATGGAGCACGATGGGGAGTGCGCAGCATGGGGGATGAAGCACAATGGGGGGTGCGCAGCATGGGGGATGGAGCATGATGGGGGGTGCGCAGCATGGGGGATGGAGCACAATGAGGGGTGCGCAGCATGGGGGATGGAGCACGTTTGGGAGTGTGCAGCATGGGGTTAGAGCACAATGGGGAGTGCGCAGCATGGAGATGGAGCACGATGGGGAGTGCGCAGCATGGGGGATGGAGCACGTTTGGGAGTACGCATCATGGGGGATGGAGCACGTTTGGGGGTGCGCAGCATGGGGGATGGAGCACGATGGGGAGTGCGCAGCATGGGGGATGGAGCACGATGGGGGGTGCGCAGCATGGGGGATGGAGCACGATGGGGGGGTGCGCAGCATGGGGGATGGAGCACGATGGGGGGTGCACACCTCCCCCCAAAACACACACACACCGCCACACACGCACTGCACAACACACCACACACACACTGTGAACCACAAACACTGCCCTACACAGACACCCACACACACAGACAACGCCGCACACACACAACACCCAACACACAAACACCGCGGCACACACAAATATACGCACATACCGCACAACACACACATTCCACAAAACATACCTCCCCCCAAAACACACACACCCCACACCCACACAAACCGCGCAACACACTCACACAACGCTACAGACACACAGCGCTCCACAAATAACACAACACACGCAACACACAAACAACACCACTCTCACCACCCGCCACACCCAGATAACACCCAGAACATTTACAGCGCCCTACACAAACACTTGGTAACTACACACAACAACATCTATATATATATATATATATATATATATATATATATATATATAAAACAAAAATCATACATTAACTACACAATACGTAAATTCTAGAATACCCGATGCGTAGAATCGGGCCACCTTCTAGTATATATATATATATATATGTATGTATGTGTATATATATTATATATATATATATATATATATATATATATATATATACACAGTGCCTACAAGTAGTATTCAACCCCCTGCAGATTTAGCAGGTTTGATAAGATGCAAATACGTTAGAGCCTGCAAACTTCAAACAAGAGCAGGATTTATTAACAGATGCATAAATCTTACAAACCAACAAGTTATGTTGCTCAGTTAAATTTTAATACATTTTCAACATAAAAGTGTGGGTCAATTATTATTCAACCCCTAGGTTTAATATTTTGTGGAATAACCCTTGTTTGCCATTACAGCTAATAATCGTCTTTTATAAGACCTGATCAGGTCGGCACAGGTCTCTGGAGTTATCTTGGCCCGCTCCTCCATGCGGATCTTCTCCAAGTTATCTAGGTTCTTTGGGTGTCTCATGTGGACTTTAATCTTGAGCTCCTTCCACAAGTTTTCAATTGGGTTAAGGTCAGGAGACTGACTAGGCCACTGCAACACCTTGATTTTTTCCCTCTTGAACCAGGCCTTGGTTTTCTTGGCTGTGTGCTTTGGGTCGTTGTCTTGTTGGAATGAAATGATGACCCATCTTAAGATCCTTGATGGAGGAGCGGAGGTTCTTGGCCAAAATCTCCAGGTAGGCCGTGCTATCCATCTTCCCATGGATGCGGACCAGATGGCCAGGCCCCTTGGCTGAGAAACAGCTCCACAGCATGATGCTGCCACCACCATGCTTGACTGTAGGGATGGTATTCTTGGAGTCGTATGCAGTGCCATCCAGTCTCCAAACGTCACGTGTGTGGTTGGCACCAAAGATCTCGATCTTGGTCTCATCAGACCAGAGAACCTTGAACCAGTCTGTCTCAGAGTCCTCCAAGTGATCATGAGCAAACTGTAGACGAGCCTTGACATGACGCTTTGAAAGTAAAGGAACCTTACGGGCTCGTCTGGAACGGAGACTATTGCGGTGGAGTACGTTACTTATGGTATTGACTGAAACCAATGTCCCCACTGCCATGAAATCTTCCTGGAGCTCCTTCCTTGTTGTCCTTGGGTTAGCCTTGACTCTTCGGACAAGCCTGGCCTCGGCACGGGAGGAAACTTTCAAAGGCTGTCCAGGCCGTGGAAGGCTAACAGTAGTTCCATAAGCCTTCCACTTCCGGATGATGCTCCCAACAGTGGAGACTGGTAGGCCCAACTCCTTGGAAAGGGTTTTGCACCCCTTGGCAGCCTTGTGACCCTCCATGATCTTGTCTCTGATGGCCTTGGAATGCTCCTTTGTCTTTCCCATGTTGACCAAGTATGAGTGCTGTTCACAAGTTTGGGGAGGGTCTTAATTAGCCAGAAAAGGCTGGAAAAAGAGATAATTAATCCAAACATGTGAAGCTCATTGTTCTTTGTGCCTGAAGTACTTCTTAATACTTTGGGGAACCAAACAGAATTCTGGTGGTTTGAGGGGTTGAATAATAAATGACCCTCTGAATAAACTTTTCTCAATTTAAAAAAAAAAATAAAAAAAGAAATAACATTCTTTTTTGCTGCAGTGCATTTCACACTTCCAGGCTGATCTACAGTCCAAATGTCACAATGCCAAATTAATTCCGAATGTGTAAACCTGCTAAATCTGCAGGGGGTTGAATACTACTTGTAGGCACTGTATATATATATATATATATATATATATATATATATAAAAATAAATGTAGGAGAATTGGGATCCAGCAAAGGGTTGAAATTTCACCAGAATTGTAAAAAACTTCTTCTTTATTGATCCATTATGTTATATAAAAGTATGAGGAACTGCAATCAAATAATAGCACTCCAGCAAGGGACTACATGTTTCAGCACTATGTGCCTTCTTCACGGTCATACTTAAACTGAGCTCCAACACTGACAATATATCCTCTATTGTGACATATTCAAATACCAAACATGTTCAAACATATTCAAATACCAAACATGGCATTTGCACAGTGTGCAAGGGATTTCTAGAAATCCCATCCGCTGTGCTTGTACTGTACATTGCAGCGTTTTGGACGCAGCGACAACATATTGCATCCAAAATGCTGCAAACGCTGATCGTGGGCACATGGTCTAAGACTGAATTTTATCCAAAATGAGAAAGAAGGTGAGTTGGTTGTATCAAAAGTTTCTGCAAGTAATGCGATATACAGTTAGGTCCAGAAATATTTGGACAGTGACACAAGTTTTGTTATTTTAGCTGTTTACAAAAACATGTTCAGAAATACAATTATATATATAATATGGGCTGAAAGTGCACACTCCCAGCTGCAATATGAGAGTTTTCACATCCAAATCGGAGAAAGGGTTTAGGAATCATAGCTCTGTAATGCATAGCCTCCTCTTTTTAAAGGGACCAAAAGTAATTGGACAAGGGACTCTAAGGGCTGCAATTAACTCTGAAGGCGTCTCCCTCGTTAACCTGTAATCAATGAAGTAGTTAAAAGGTCTGGGGTTGATTACAGGTGTGTGGTTTTGCATTTGGAAGCTGTTGCTGTGACCAGACAACATGCGGTCTAAGGAACTCTCAATTGAGGTGAAGCAGAACATCCTGAGGCTGAAAAAAAAGAAAAAATCCATCAGAGAGATAGCAGACATGCTTGGAGTAGCAAAATCAACAGTCGGGTACATTCTGAGAAAAAAGGAATTGACTGGTGAGCTTGGGAACTCAAAAAGGCCTGGGCGTCCACGGATGACAACAGTGGTGGATGATCGCCGCATACTTTCTTTGGTGAAGAAGAACCCGTTCACAACATCAACTGAAGTCCAGAACACTCTCAGTGAAGTAGGTGTATCTGTCTCTAAGTCAACAAATTTGCTGAAAAACACCTCATGAAGCCAGCTCAGTTCTGGAAAAGTATTCTATGGACAGATGAGACCAAGATCAACCTGTACCAGAATGATGGGAAGAAAAAAGTTTGGAGAAGAAAGGGAACGGCACATGATCCAAGGCACACCACATCCTCTGTAAAACATGGTGGAGGCAACGTGATGGCATGGGCATGCATGGCTTTCAATGGCACTGGGTCACTTGTGTTTATTGATGACATAACAGCAGACAAGAGTAGCCGGATGAATTCTGAAGTGTACCGGGATATACTTTCAGCCCAGATTCAGCCAAATGCCGCAAAGTTGATCGGACGGTGCTTCATAGTACAGATGGACAATGACCCCAAGCATACAGCCAAAGCTACCCAGGAGTTCATGAGTGCAAAAAAGTGGAACATTCTGCAATGGCCAAGTCAATCACCAGATCTTAACCCAATTGAGCATGCATTTCACTTGCTCAAATCCAGACTTAAGACGGAAAGACCCACAAACAAGCAAGACCTGAAGGCTGCGGCTGTAAAGGCCTGGCAAAGCATTAAGAAGGAGGAAACCCAGCGTTTGATGATGTCCATGTGTTCCAGACTTAAGGCAGTGATTGCCTCCAAAGGATTCGCAACAAAATATTGAAAATAAAAAAATTTTTTTGGGGTTTGGTTTATTTGTCCAATTACTTTTGACCTCCTAAAATGTGGAGTGTTTGTAAAGAAATGTGTACAATTCCTACAATTTCTATCAGATATTTTTGTTCAAACCTTTAAATTAAACGTTACAATCTGCAGTTGAATTCTGTTGTAGAGGTTTCATTTCAAATCCAATGTGGTGGCATGCAGAGCCCAACTCGCGAAAATTGTGTCACTGTCCAAATATTTCTGGACCTAACTGTATATACATGTATGTATATATATATATATATATATATATATGTATATATATATATATATATATATTTTTATATATATATTGTGGAGACACGGGGCTCAGTGGGTGTGCTCTCGTCCACTAAAACCCGCCGCCTTTAGAAAGACAGCGTGGCTCAGGGCTCATCCCAACTGAACGCCGGCCTCCTTAACCGTGGGCGTAACACTACTTAGACAACACAGGGTGAGGGAACCACAATAATTAGACTTTATTGGATCCCCAAACAATTAACGGCACATAACACATAAGCAGCAAAACACAAATGTAACAGGCAACAGAGTCTCACCCTTCCGCTGGCTCACCAGGGATTAGAATGTCCGGGCCTCCTAGCTTCCAGGGCCGCTTACTTCAATCCAGCAGCACCCCGCTTTCGGCGGGCACCCACCGAGATAGGAATAGCGCCAGATTTAGGAAGCTGTGTGAGGTCTGTAAAGTCTGTAGCCAGGTGACCGGATTGTCCCAACCTGAGTGTCCTCCTTAGGTAGTCCTGATATGATGTTACAATCCTGGCAGCCGGAGTCGAAATCTCTAGACTGAGGATATGGTCTCCAACCGGAACCGGAGTCCCTAGATTGAAGCGATAAGATGTCCTGATCCTCTAGTCAGCTCCAAAGAGCTTAGACTGGATCCATCAGCATACATCAACCTTCATCCACCCTGGTGGCTTAAAGAAGTCCCTTTTATAGCCATAACCTTCCCTTAGGATACACTGCGTCCTCATCGATTGGTTGGACAAGATTGCTTCTCCCATTGGATGAATTTCAAGCTGCATGGATAATGTTCATTTAAATGATGTGCATAGAAAGACTCAGTATATATATGGAGTCGGCAAGTCACCGACTAGACAATGGCTACTAAGGTAATTACATTATCAATACACAACTACAATACAATGGTTACTGGAAAAGAGTCTGGAGAACAATACGTCTGGCTTTCAGTGGCCAACACAATTACATGAGTCTTGTAGAAACAATGAGGGACTTCTCCCCCGTCTATAAACAATCTATAATCCTTTCTGGCTGAATTTTAAGAAACTTTAACCCATGAGAGTCCATGTCGTCACATTCCTCCCCCTTCTTAATATTAGCCAGACATGATAGGCTTCCGATCATCCTTCTCCTCTTGACGGCATTGTCCTTTTTAATGGTGAGGTCAGCAACAGAGGCTTGCATCTATGCACCTCCCCCTGATTACCTCCCCCAAGTTGAGCAACCATATTGTGGACAAGCACTTAGGTGGGGTCCATGAGTTGGGCCTGCACAAATCTCCCACTATCAATCCTCCCCCAGTCAATAGCCACAGTGTGGTTAGGCTTACTCATGGTTCTTGGCTCAGAAGTGGATGATGGAGACCGGGAATGCAAACCATCACTGGAAAAGATGTTAGAAAGATCCACATCAGGGTCCTGCTTGGCTTGGAGGTGGGTGATGGCTGCTTCAAACTGACTGGATAGTCCTTGTCCTAGGTCATTCTCCAAAATGACTGGTGTGAGCAGGTAATTCACAAGCCCCACTTTCACTTCCCTTTGAGTGGTATCCAAAACAACAGGCTTGGTGGGGCCATCTATGAACCCCACTTCAACTTCCTCCTGGCTAGTCCCCGAAACAACAGGTGTGGGGAGGCTGTCCATAAACTCCATATGGACCTCTTCCTGGGCAGACCCCAAAGTAACTGGTGTGGGGACGGTGTCCATAAGCTCCACATCAGCCTTGCTCTGGTCAGTCTCCACAATGACAGGTATGGGCAGGCTGTTCACAATCCCTACATCGATCACTTCCTGGTTGGTCCCCAAAATACCAGGTGTGGGGAGGCTGTCCTCAAGCTCCACCTCGACCTCTCCCTGGTCGGTCCTTAGGTCCAACTGCACACATGCTAGAGGAATTTCTGAGCACTGGCCCTCAGCCAGGGAGATGGATAATTTGGAATCTGGTACAGGGTCTTCTGGGGAAACAATAACTGGACTTACCAGGGTAATGGAGGAGACAGTGTCTCGTAGTCCCTGGCTCTTGACCGGCTGAGCTGGTAGATGGGCTCCAAGCATGCGGCCTCGGTTTTGGAGACAATCTCTATCTATATGTCCATGGCGCCCACATGTATAACAGCGCCATAGATTGGGCGAGTCACAGGCCCTGTTTGTAGTCCTTTGTTTTGGCGCAGCTTCTGCTGGGTAGCGGGACCATCCTTCTCGACCGGCTGGTGTTAGCAGTACTGCAGCTGGAATCCCATAAACATATTCCAGAACATAAGCCCTCTCTTCTCTTGAGGATCTAGACCCCAATGCATCCAACAACGCTGTGGCTTGGGCCATTTTGGACAAAGTTGATTCCCGATTGTCACTAGATCCATGATGTGGCACATAGTTTAAATCCTCTGAGTCAATATCGGCGGGATCCTCATCGTCCTCTGCATCATTCTGGGCATCCCAACGGACTAATTTCTGGATCAAGTCTGACCGAGTGTCAGCGTTCCAGTAGATAATCTTTCGCCTCTGGCACAGATCCTGTAGCATCCATTTACTGCAGCGGTCATAACTCCTCTCTTGTCCTTGTCCCATGGCTGAGCTGGTGGGATTGGACATGGCAGCGTCCGAAACCTGAATGCCTCCCCTATGGCCTGCTGGGTATGCTTATGTGCCTTCCTGGTTGTTGAGCCCTGGACGGTGTCCGAAAACACCAGTCCGCTGCAGCTCCCCTGGGTAAACCAGGCTGAGTAGTATCCCACCGCTGCCACCAATTGTGGAGACACGGGCTCAGTGGGTGCTCTCGTCCACTAAAACCCGCCGCCTTTAGAAAGACAGCATGGCTCAGGGTTCATCCCAACTGAACGCCGGCCTCCTTAACCGTGGGCGTAACACTACTCAGACAACACAGGGTGAGGGAACCACAATAATTAGACTTTATTGGATCCCCAAACAATTAACGGCACATAACACATAAGCAGCAAAACACAAATGTAACAGGCAACAGAGTCTCACCTTTCCGCTGGCTCACCAGGGATTAGAATGTCCGGGCCTCCTAGCTTCCAGGGCCGCTTACTTCAATCCAGCAGCACCCCGCTTTCGGCGGGCACCCACCGAGATAGGAATAGCGCCAGATTTAGGAAGCTGTGTGAGGTCTGTAAAGTCTGTAGCCAGGTGACTGGATTGTCCCAACCTGAGTGTCCTCCTTAGGTAGTCCTGATATGATGTTACAATCCTGGCAGCCGGAGTCGAAATCCCTAGACTGAGGATATGGTCTCCAACCGGAACCGGAGTCCCTAGATTGAAGCCATAAGATGTCCTGATCCTCTAGTCAGCTCCAAAGAGCTTAGACTGGATCCATCAGCATCCATCAACCTTCATCTACCCTGGTGGCTTAAAGAAGTCCCTTTTATAGCCATAACCTTCCCTTAGGATACACTGCGTCCTCATCGATTGGTTGGACAAGATTGCTTCTCCCATTGGATGAATTTCAAGCTGCATGGATAATGTTCAGTTAAATGATGTGCATAGAAAGACTCAGTATATCTACATGGAGTCGGCAAGTCACCGACTAGACAATGGCTACTAAGGTAATTACATTATCAATACACAACTACAATACAATGGTTACTGGAAAAGAGTCTGGAGAACAATACGTCTGGCTTTCAGTGGCCAACACAATTACATGAGTCTTGTAGAAACAATGAGGGACTTCTCCCCCATCTATAAACAATCTATAATCCTTTCTGGCTGAATTTTAAGAAACTTTAACCCATGAGAGTCCATGTCGTCACATATATATATATATATATATATATATATATATATATATGTATATATATATATATGTATGATATATATATATATATATATATTTTTATATATATATATATATATATATACAGGGTGGTCCAAAAGTAGGTGGACAGAAAATAATATTATTTATCATTTATTTAGATTTATATGTAAAATTATATTTATTAACACAAGCATGACATTGACAATTAAATTTTATTCTGACCAATAATACAAAGCCCTTACATTTTATCAACGCAGGTGCTCAAACTGTTCCCATTACAATTTGCACAGCTTTGAAGTCTTCCTATTACACTTCGACAAACATTTTTGCACAAGTCTCTTTGGGTATTAATTTCTTGAAAGGCATCTCTTATGCCAGTGGCATCGAATATGTCACGAATGCGGTAAATGGTTTGTCTCTTTGGGGCTTGAGTACCAAATGTTTCAACCCAATTTGCTCTAATGGTTTCAGCATTTTGAGAGTTCCAATAATCTTTTAAAATCCATTTTCTTTCACGTGTATTTAAATTATTTGCCATTATGGGTAATCTGAATTATCTGAAAAGAAAACAGATTTGGGGGAGATTTATCAGAAAGCCATGGACCCCATAGGGGGGAGGGGCGACATGACCAGAGGGAAGGGAGGGAGTGAGGGGTTAATAAAGTGAATTAAAGGGCATTATGGGCCCTTTTAGGGGATTGGTGGAATAGGGTCACTGTAGGGTGGGGAGGGGGCTAGTATATAAACTATAGGGGAGGGGTCTTACCTTCCTTGTGACTCCGGACAGCAAAGGATTCAGACCCAGGGACCTCCAGGAGCTCGATAGGCTCCTCAGAGCGGCGATGGCGGTGCACGGGGCCCAGGCAGTGCAGTCCCACGTCAGGGCTGCCTGGGCTTCCCCGTCGGCACCTGCCCCTTGCACCCCCACCATAGATGCGGGCGGCGTTCCAGGCCCCCCCCCATCCGATATTCCCCAGGCGCAAGGGGGGCAAGGAGGCACAGCGAGAGCCCCCCTCGGGACCCTCCGCGGCGGGGCGGGCAGCGGCAGCTCCCTGCGTCTGCCCCGGCCGCCGGGAGGAATCTCCGGCGAGGCCGCGGTGGCCGAGAAGGGGGCGTGGCCAGTCCGGGGGCCTTCTTCCGGTCTCCGGCCTCGGGCTGGAGTCCGAACCCCTGCGGCGTCTCCCGGCCGGGAGCGAGCCCGGCGATGATGTGAGGCCAGCGGTGGCCTGGATGGGGGTGGGCCCGGCCTGGGGCCTACTTCCGGTCCCAGGCCTCGGGCTCAATTTTCCAGGCCGGCGGCAGCCCGGGATCGGGGGGCGTGCCCGGCGCGGGACGGAGGCCCGGGGAGGGGGCGTGTCCAGCCTGGGGCCCGCTCTGGACGCCAGGCCCCCGGCGGTGGGGCACGTCCCGGCGGCAGCTACCACACAGGAGCGTGCCCGGCAGAGAAATGAGGCTGGCAGTACCCTCCAAGGACCGTGAGGGAGCCGAGCGCAGGCAGCCAGCAGGGGGACCGGTGTGGGCAGGCGCCACCCGGATACCTGCAAGGCTGGGGAGAGTAAGGGGGGGACGGCGGGAGCCCGGCGGTGACTGCCAGGTCCCTCATAGCAGCTGCACTGCGCCCGGCGGCCGCGGTCTCCCCCGGGCGGGGGAGGACCAGCAGGAGGTTCTGGTCGGAGGCCCTGGAGGGCGAGGGACGACGGTGGGGAGCCCCCTGAGTCCGGGGAGCGGCTCCTCCAGGAAGAGGCCTCGGTCAGCGGCGGCCCAGGGGACAGGACGGTCTCGTGGGCTGTCGCCGCACAGCAAGCGACGGATGTCGACCACCAGTGCCCACGCGGCGGCCCAGGAGGGCGGCCGTGGTGGAGGGGACGCATCGGCTGCGTCCTCTGGAGCTGGAATGGTGGAGGACGCCTACAGCGAGGAAGAAGAGGGAGCCCTCAGGTCGGGGGACGAATCTGACGAGTGGATGGCGGAGGACGTCGCGGTACCAATTTCCATTTCTGCGCCACGGTCGGGTGAGCTAGCCGTGGATTCGGCATTGCTTGCGGCGCGGGTTGCTAGTTTTGGGGAGGTGGCTGCGGGCACGGCAGCGCCAGAGGGGGGGGGTCAGCATTGTTTAGTCAGTTGCTGGGCTTGGTGCGGGGTTTAGCGCGCGCGCGCCGGCGGCAGCAGCGGCATGGACGGGTCGGTGGTGGATGGCGCAGCGTCGGTCAGCAGCGAGGCGGCGCCGATAGGGACGGGTGCGGTTGGTGGAGTAGTGGAGCCCGCGGGGTAAACAGCGGTAGAAAAGGTAAATGGGGATGAGGTGGTGCGTTTGGATGATAGGGCCAAGTTTACGTGTGCTTTGAGGGACCGTTAGGGGCCCACCTCAAGAGGGAGGTGAGGGACAAGATTTGGGAAGGGGGAGTATGTGAAGATATTTTCCCTGCTACCCCTGAGAAAAAAAAAAAAAAAAAAAAATTTAATCTGGACAAGGTGAAGCCGAACGACTCCAAGAAGGAAAGGGAAGAGGAAGAAAAACGCCGTTATGGGCTCCTTCCTCGTTCCTTTTCCAATTGGCTGCAGGCGTGCGGAATTTTGGCAAGTGTAATAGGGGAAAAGGAGCCGGAGCACTGCTCGGCTCTGTTTGGTTATCTGGAGGTAATGGGGGAGGCGTATCGCACGGACAGGGGGCTTGCCGTGGCTGCGGTATGATGAGCGGTTTAGGCAGCGGAAGGCGTTGCGGCCTGGCATGCGGTGGGACCATGAGGACATTTCCTTATGGATGCGTTTAATGGCGGCCCCGAGCCAGCCCTTTCATGGCGGCGCCGGGGGGGAAGGGAGCCGGGCCCTCGGGTACCCAGAAAAAGGGAGTGTGTGGGCAAGTTCACGACGGCCGGTGCAAATTTGGGGCAGCATGCAGGTTCAAGCATGAGTGCTCCGGCTGCGGGGGGACGGGTTTGGTAAAAGGGAGGACGCCAGTGAACATAGGGGCAATGGCGCCATTTTTACATAGGTATCCGGACGGGGCAGCGGCGTCAATTTTGCGGTTGGGTTTTATACGGTTTTCAGATTCCGTCAGCGGGGGAGGCATTGCCTCCGGTTTGGTCGTACTTTACGGTCGGCGAGGGACCACCCTATGGTTGTGGGTGGGAAGTTGGGGACAGAGGTTGAGTTGGGCAGGATGGGGCGTCCATTTGAGAGCCCGCCGTGCAGTAATCTGGTGGTGTCCCGGTTGGGGGTGGTGCCGGAGACGGAGCCGGATAAATTTTGGCTCATCCATCATCTTTCATTTCCGGGGGGGGTCGTCAGTGAATGATGGCATCGCGCCAGAATTGTCGTCAGTGTACTACGTCTTGTTTGACAAGGCGCTGGACTTGGTGCGGGCGGCGGGACGCGGTGCATTGATGGAAAAGGTGGATGTAGAATCGGCGTTTCGTTGGCTGCCGGTGCATCCGGAGAGCCAGCACCTTCTGGGTTGCTGGTGGGGTGATGAGTTTATGTTGATCGTTGTTTGCCTATGGGCTGTTTCAATTTCTTGTTGTATTTTGAGGCGTTTAGTTCCTTTGCTGAGTGGGTGGTGCGGGCCGTGTATGGCTTGTCCTCCATTATCCACTATCTAGATGATTTTCTTGGTGTCGGTCCGGCGGGATCCATGGTTTGCGCTGGCTCGTTGTTCACCTTACAGAGAGTGGCGGATAGCTTTGGGATTCCTTTTGGCACAGGATAAATCGGAGGGGCCGGCGATGGTTATGCGGTTTTTTGGGGATTGAGATTGCCTCTTTGGCTATGGAATGCAGGCTGCCGGAGGGGAAGATGGTGGACTTGTGGTGAGTGGTAGCAGCACTGCTGGCAGCACGGAAAGGGCGGCTGAAGGTGGTGCAGTCTTTGCTCGGGAAGTTGAACTTAACGTGCAGGCTTATGCCAATGGGGCGGGTGTTCGCCAGGATTTTGGCGGCAGCTATGGCAGGCGTACGGCCCCCCGGCGCACTTTGTGCGGGTCACGCGGGAGATCAAGGAGGATTTTCTGGTTTGGGATGTTTTTCTTGCAATGTTTTAGCGGCCGAGCCTTGTGGTTGAAGACGGTGGTGCCAATGGTGTGCTCGAACTGTACAGGGACGCGGCCGGGTCGGCGGGTTTCGTCACCCCTTTTTCAGGGACATTGGTACGTTGGGAGGTGGCCTGAGGAATGGCGGCAGGTTGGTCTGGTAAGGAATCTGGCCTTGCTTTGGTTATTTCCGATCGTGGGGACGTTGGAATTGTGGGGGGGGTCGCAATTTTCAGGACGTAAAGTGTGCTATCACTGCGATAATCGGGCGATGGTGCATGCGATAAACAGCTTGTCAGCAGAGTCCGGACCGGTAGTGGCTTATCTGCGGCATTTAGTGCTCAAGTGTTTACTGTGGAACGTTCATGTAGTTGCGAAACATGTGGTGGGGGTGATAACGGGGTGGCGGACGCTTTATCTCATTTTCAGTCCGCAGGTTGTGGGAGTTCATGCCGGGGGGCAGACGAGATCGGAGCAGGGTGTCCAGAGGACTTGTGGAGCCTGGTGAGGCATTGATTGCGGGTTTAATTAAGAATTCGGTGAGTGGCAGGAGATGCTGGGAGTTATGTTTGGTGACGGGCGAGCAAATTACTTGTTGGCGCTACTGGCACTGGTGAGCGAGGATTTCAGGGCTGGGAGTCAACATCAGCAATGATACTTAGGGTGGCCTTTGGTTGAAGGTCAGGGGTGAGTGGGGCGTGCCGCGGAATTTTGGGTGCGGCAGGCCTTGAAGGGTTTTCGTAAAGGGGCGAAGGAGCGGGACACTAGGCGGCCCGTTTCTTTGGTTTTGTTACGGCGATTGGTGGATGGTTTGCGGGAAATTTGTGTCTCAGTTTATGAGAGGGTGCTTTTGAAACGGCTTTTGTGTTAGCCTTTTTTGGGGCGTTGGTGAGCCCTTCCAGGTTCAGGGGGGGGTGGTCTGATGTCCGAGGTTGTGGCAGTGGTGGGACGGAGAGTAGAGTGTCGGCTTAAGCGGTCCAAAATCAGACCAGATGGGTCGAGGCAGGTTGGTTGTGATGGATGCGTTGTGCCCGGTGCAGATGGTGAGGAAGGCGGTCTTCTGGGCCCGCTGTTCCGACACGTGGATGGGTCTTGGTTGTCTCGTTACCAGTTTGTGGCCGTACTGAGGAGTTGTTTGCGCTGTGCGGGGGAATGCCCGGGAGATTACGGGCCTCATTCCTTCAGGATCGGGGCGGCTGCGGAGGCTTCGCGTTGTGGGTGATGACATGGTGAGACGAATCGGTTGGTCGGAGTCTTATCGTTTTCGGGTGTTATGTACGCCCACAGTTGTTGTCCCAGTGAGGGCGTTATTGAGTAGTTGGTTGTGGCTTTGTCGGGGTTCCTTGCTGCAAATTGGTGTTGGTGGGGTGTGTTTGTTAAAGTTTCTGTGGTTGTAGGAATCTGCCTGATGTGGATTCTGGGGCACTCCTTCGTGTTCTGGGGGGCCCGTCGGGCCGACGCTCGCCTGAATGGTCGGCAGTTTGGTGGGGACAGATCGCTTGCGTTGGTCAAGTGGTTCGGTGTGCGGGGCATGGAATGGAGCAGGGTCGTGACGGAGTTTGAATGCTATTGCAGGGCGGATAGACCTCCGAACGTGTTGGTTTTTTGCACGTGGGGGGGGAAATGACTTGGGAGCGCAGGCATCACGTGATTTGATCCGGGACATCATGATGGATCTATTGCATTTATGGACCGGTTATCCGGGTTTGATGGTGGTATGGTCGGATATTGTGGCCACATTGTTGTGGAGGGGGGCACGGGCAGTTGAGAAGCTTACTCGCGCCCGGGCTCAAGTGAACAGGGTGGTTGCGCATTTCATGCGGAGAAACAGCGGTATTGTAGTGCGACATGCGGATCTGGAGTCGCCGAAGTGGCAGTTTCGGAGGGGTGATGGGGTTCACCTTAAGGAGATTGGGTTCTGATCTATGGGCCTCGGGTTTGCGTGATGGTGGAGCAAGCCTTGGGTGTGTGGCGGGTCCAGGCCACGTAAGGTGTCACGTGTCCTGTCCTGTGGCGGGGGTAGGTCTGGTCCAGAGGCGGTTGTAAGGGATTGGTGGCTGGACTGAGAGGCACTGTCTTGGTATGGTGTCTCCGGGTTCCGGTAAATTGCAGGCACGGGGTTCTGCAAAGTTTGGGGGGTATTAATCCACGGGGTGATTAATACCTCATCTCTGGGTCGGAGTGTTGCGGCCAGGGATATTGGTGGAGGAAGTGGTTTCTGGACCGGGCCTACATGGGGTTACATGTACAGTTATTATTTATGTGTTACCTATTATTGGTTTGGGGTCGCCCGTTGGACGGCGCCCCCTTGTGTTAGAATGTTAATAATAGGTAATAAAGGCTGCTGTGGCCAATTTGTTTAACCAAGTCGCATGCAGTCGGTGTATTATTTATTAGGTTAAGTTGGGGATACTAACCATCACGACCGGAGAATCCTTCCTCAGTGGTCAAGAAAGCCATGGACCCCATAGGGGGGAGGGGCGACATGACCAGAGGGAAGGGAGGGAGTGAGGGGTTAATAAAGTGAATTAAAGGGCATTATGGGCCCTTTTAGGGGATTGGTGGAATAGGGTCACTGTAGGGTGGGGTGGGGGCTAGTATATAAACTATAGGGGAGGGGTCTTACCTTCCTTGTGACTCCGGACAGCAAAGGATTCCCGCCCACCCGCCCTTGTGTTTTGCGAGTTCGTTTGGCTATGTTTTGGTTTGTTTTTAATAAAAAAAAAAAAAAAAAAAAAACAAAAAAAAAACAAAGAAAACAAAATGAGAAAATGGAATGATGCAGTTTTTAAAAAAAAAAAAGAAAAAAAAAAAAAAAGGAATACAGGTTAGAAAGAGTCGTATGTTCTGTCGCAGCAGCGGGGGTAGGTCTGGTCCAGAGGCGGTTGTAAGGGATTGGTGGCTGGACTGAGAGGCACTGTCTTGGTATGGTGTCTCCGGGTTCCGGTAAATTGCAGGCATGGGGTTCTGCAAAGTTTGGGGGGTATTAATCCACGGGGTGATTAATACCTCATCTCTGGGTCGGAGTGTTGCGGCCAGGGATATTGGTGGAGGAAGTGGTTTCTGGACCGGGCCTACATGGGGTTACATGTACAGTTATTATTTATGTGTTACCTATTATTGGTTTGGGGTCGCCCGTTGGACGGCGCCCCCTTGTGTTAGAATGTTAATAATAGGTAATAAAGGCTGCTGTGGCCAATTTGTTTAACCAAGTCGCATGCAGTCGGTGTATTATTTATTAGGTTAAGTTGGGGATACTAACCATCACGACCGGAGAATCCTTCCTCAGTGGTCATGTGAATACTGGATCTGTGAAACTGACTCAGATTCCACCTTTCATTTTCCAAAGAGTGTATGAAGAATGAAAAGTGGAATCTGATTGGTTGCTAAGGGAAACTGAGTCAGCTTCACTTTACACCACGTTTGACAAATCTCCCCCTTCATAGCCCTATTACCAATTCTGTCCACATGCCCGTGGCGCAACAATATCGTTAGGAGCCGTCACACGGACTTACCTGCCTAGCGACGTCGCTGTTGCTGGTGAACCGCCTCCTTTCTAAGGGGGCGGTTCGTGCGGCGTCACAGAGGCGTCACTAAGCGGCTGCCCAATAGAAGCGGAAGGGCTGAGATAAGCGGCCGTAACATCCCGCACACCTCCTTTCTTCCGCATTGCCGATGGCCACAGGTAAGCTGCAGTTCGTCAATCCCGAGGTGTCACACGTAGCAATGTGTGCTGCCTCGGTAACGACGAACAACCTGCGTGCTCAACAATCAATGATTTTTAAAAAAGGAACGACGTGTCAACGATAGACGATTTGGTGAGTATTTTCCATCGTTAACAGTCGTTCGTGCGTGTCACACGCAACAACATCGCTAACGATGCCGAATGTGCGTCACGGAATCCGTGACCCCAGCGATAGTGTTAGATACGTCGCTACGTGCTACGGGGCCTTAAGACTCGCCACTACCATAACCAACCTTAAAGATTTCAGGCACTGTTGAACATCCTACATTAAAAACGGTTACTACATCATCTGCTCCACAACCATCCACAAAAGAAGCAGATTCTACTCCAGACTATTGTCGCGCCCAGGGATATGGGGTACTCGGTCCCGGGCAGTGTCTCTCTTGGGAATGTCACGTTGGTGGTCGGTGCCTGGTTCCATGCCCTGGGCCCTTTTTGTAATGGGGTGTATTTACAGGGGAATTAGGTTAATGTTCATATGTGACACCACTTGCGGTGTTGCTGCTATATATGGGGAGCCGCTGCTGCAGAATGTCACTACTGGGGCTTGTGTTAATTGCAGCCTGGATGGTAGGCCCTCCGCAAGCAGGGCCAGGCCCCAGAGGATGGGTGATGTGACGGGCGTTGGAAGAAGGTAGTCCACACAGAGGTATAGTGCAACTGGTCTTTACTCACGGCTGGTAGGTGGTAACAGGTTACCCGAGGTCGGCTGGTTTCACCTTTAGGACCCCTTTGTCCCAATGCCAGTGTAATAATCTAGTACCTTCTTCCCCTGCACCTGTCTCTGGTAAATGGGTCCCCGTGGCGTAGAGCAACTGGGGGCCCCCGTCCGGTGGTTTGTCCACTTCTATCCGCCTGACGGTAGTGTGAACCCTGTGGGGTTGGAGTTTCTGGTCCTGTCCCCGGTTCTCCCTTTGCTACTGAGTCTTCGGATTTTTAGGGTCAGCGAGGTCCTTGATGGTCCACTCGCTGTGCAGGTGTTAACGGGTCGGCTTGAAGCTCTTTCCTGTCCTAGGGTCCTGTACCCCGTCGGTGCGTAGTTCCGGGAGTACTCCAACGTACTCCACCGGCAACTACTCTCCTGGGTATCAGGTCACTGTCAACCTGAGTCAGGACGTCACTTTGCTTCTACCTTCACTCCTCGCCTGTCTGACACTCATCTGACAACACTCCACAGTCTGCCCCTCCCACCTGGTCAACTAGTGGACTGGCTTCACCTGTACGTGGCCATCTATTGGTCCAACGCTAGATAAGTTCCATTGTATAGGGGATTGTTGGGGAAAACTGGGATTACCTGGGTTTTTGGTGTTACCGGCACTGGTCTCCCGGGGCCCTAGGGGGTAGGCCCTGCATCCTTGTGGGGATACAGAACCTTGTAGCACCCTGATAGGTTCAGGGGCGCTACACTATGTTTTAGGGTGCACTCACATGAGTATCGGATCGCATCACCATACACGGCCGGCTTCTCTCCTGACAAAAGCGGGTCGGCTGCATGTATTTCTATGCAGCTGACACGCTACTGTCTGGCTGGGTGATGTGAGACTCGTGCGAGTCTTCCCAGTTCCCGCCTTGCTGAAGCATCCTTAGATCATCACCGATCCTCCACCAAATTTCACAGGGGGTGCAAGACACTGTGAGTTATATGCCTCTCCAGGTCTCTGTCTAACCATTAGACGACCAGGTGTTGAGCAAAGCTGAAAATTAGACTCATTAGAGAAGATTACCTTACTCTAGAAATTGGGTAGGAATTGGGCAGATTAAACGTTGCAAAGGATGTATGAATCAAGCAATCAATCAATCAATCAATCATACAAGGTTATCCTGAAAAAACAGTTGCTTCCTTTTGCTCAGGCAATGTTCCCCAACTGTAAGGACTGTTTTTTTTCCAGCAGGACAATGTGTCATGCCACACAGCTAGGTCAATCAATGTGTGGATGAACGACCACCACATCAAAACCCTATCATGGCCGGCCCAATCTTCAGGCCTGAACCCCATTGAAAACCTCTGGAATGTAATCAAGAGGAATATGGATAGTCACAAGCCATCAAACAAAGAAGAACTGCTTACATTTTTGCACCAGGAGTGGCATAAGATCACCCAAAAGCAGTGTGAAAGACTGGAGGAAAACAGCCAAGACGTATGAAAGCTGTGATTAAAAATCATGTTATTCCACAAAATATTGATTTCTGAACTCTTCCTGAGTTAAAACATAAGTATTGTTATTTCTAAATGATTATGAACTTGTTTTCTTTGTATATTTGAGATCTGAAGGCAATGCATTGTTTTCTTATACTGACCATTTCTCAGTTTCAGAAAATAAATACAAAGTGAATTGCTTGGAAATTCATTTATCGAATAAAAAAATAATTTACATTTTACTCAGAAATATACTAAAGAGAAAAATCAGAGAAACTGACAATTTTGCAGTTGGCTCTTAATTTTTGCCAGAGATATATATATATATATCTATATATATAATTGCCTTATTCTGTCTGTCTGTCTGTCTGTCTTGCTCCAAAATTGTGTCCTTACCGTGACATGTCCTTACGGTGACAAACAGCGGATTGGCCGCTCGCCTCGCCTCGGCTCCTCCCCCAGCACGGATTGGCCGCTCGCCTCGCCTCGGGTCCGCCCCCCCACGGATTGGCCATGTCCTTACGGTGACAAACAGCGGATTGGCCGCTGGGCTCGCCATGGCCCCGCCCCCCCCGCACGGATTACCCACTCGGCTTCACGGATTCGCCATGGCCCCGTCCCCCCGCACGGATTGGCCGCTCGCCTCGGCTCCTTCCCCCCGCACGGATTGGCCGCTCGCCTCGGCTCCGCCCTCCCCGCACGGATTGGCCGCTCGCCCAGGCTCCGCCCCCCACACGGAATGGCCTCTCGCCCCGAGGTGAGCGCATCAAGGTCCTGCAGCGGCGGAACACACACACGCACACACATAAGAACAGACACCCACACACACACATCAGATCACACTCACTCTCACACACACCTCACACACACATCAGATCGCATCCACGTCCTGCAGCGGCGGAACACACACACACACACACACACATAAGAACAGACACACACACATCAGATCACACTCACTCTCACACACACCTCACACACACATCAGATCGCATCCACATACTCACAACATTCCATGATATCGCTTGCTTCTCTGTGGCGATACTGTGCAGTGACCTTCCAGGACCTGCCGGAGGATCACATGGCCGGAAGCATGTGGTATCTCCGGATGTTGTGATTGTGTCAGCGCGTATGTGCGATATCGTCAGTGTGTGTGTGTGAGTGTATGCGATTGGATGTGTGTGAGTGTGTTCTGATGTGTGAGTGTGTGTGTGTGAGTGTATGCGATTGGATGTGTGTGAGTGTGTTCTGATGTGTGAGTGTGTGTGTGTGAGTGTATGCGATCGGATCTGTGAGTGTCGGCAGAGGAGCACGGCGTGCAGCACAGCTGCTGGGACCGCCCACCGGTGTGCACAGGGAGAAGTGGGGTGTGTGTGTGAGTGTATGCGATCAGATGTGTGCGTGTTTACTGTCTGATGTGTGACTGTGGAGCACAATGGGGGGTGCGCAGCATGGGGGATGGAGCACGATGGGGAGTGCGCGGCATGGGGGATGGAGCACGATGGGGATTACGCAGCATGGGGGATAAGTCACGATGGGGGGTGCGCAGCATGGGGGATGGAGCACGATTGGGAGTGTGCAGCATGGGGGATGGAGCACGATTGGGAGTGTGCAGCATGGGGGATGGAGCACGATGGGGAGTGCGCAGCATGGGGGATGGAGCACGATGGGGATTACGCAGCATGGGGGATAAGTCACGATGGGGGGTACGCAGCATGGGGGATGGAGCACGATTGGGAGTGCGCAGCATGGGGGATGGAGCACGATGGGGAGTGCGCAGCATGGGGGATGGAGCACGATGGGGAGTGCGCAGCATGGGTGATGGAGCATGTTTGGGAGTGCGCAGCATGGGGGATAGAGCACGATGGGGAGTGCGCAGCATGGGGGATGGAGCACGTTTGGGAGTGCGCAGCATGGGGGATGGAGCACGTTTGGGAGTGCAAAGCATGGGGGATGGAGCACGATGGGGAATGCGCAGCATGGGGGATGAAGCACAATGGGGAGTGGCAACATGGGGGATGGAGCACGATGGGGGGTGCGCAGCATGGGGGATGGAGCACGATGGGGGGTGCGCAGCATGGGGGATGGAGCACGTTTGGGAGTGCGCAGCTTGGGGGATAGAGCACGATGGGGAGTGCGCAGCATGGGGGATGGAGCACGATGGGGAGTGCGCAGCATGGGGGATGGAGCACGTTTGGGAGTGCGCAGCATGGGGGATGGAGCACGATGGGGAATGCACAGCATGGGGGATGGAGCACGATGGGGAGTACGCAGCATGGGGGATGGAGCACAATGGGGAGTGGGGATGGAGCACGATGGGGGGTGCACAGCATGGGGGATGGAGCACGATGGGGGGTGCACAGCATGGGGGATGGAGCACGATGGGGGGTGCACACCTCCCCCCAAAACACACACACACACACTGCCACAGACGCACTGCACAACACACCACACACACACTGAGAACCACAAACACTGCCCTACACAGACACCCACACACACAGACAACGCCGCACACACACAACACCCAACACACAAACACCGCGGCACACACAAATATACGCACATACCGCACAACACACACATTGCACAAAACATACCTCCCCCCAAAACACACACACACACCCCACACCCACACAAACCGCACAACACACATACACAACGATACAGACACACAGCGCTCCACAAATAACGACAAACAACACAACACACAAACAACACCGCTCTCACCCCTCGCCACACCCAGACAACACCCAGAACATGTACAGCCCCTACACAAACACTTGGTAACTACAGACAACAACATCTATATATATATATATATATATATATATATATATAACAAAAATCATACATTAACTACACAATACGTAAATTCTAGAATACCCGATGCGTAGAATCGGGCCACCTTCTAGTATATATATATATATATATATATATATATATATAAAATGTACTGCCCCTGCAGTAGTCGGGACTGCTCGGATCCGGGGTTGCTGTGGCTCGAGGGTCTCCGGACCCGGGGGCTTACGGCCACTAGAAAATAAAAGGGGGACTATTTACAGGGGATTAGTGTTCGTGATGCCACCCGTGGTTCGCGGTAAGGGGAGTACCATCGCTGCCGATGGGCGTACCCGGGGGAGATGGAGCGGGGCAGCCAGATGACGTTCCCTCCACGGGTAGGGTAGGCCCCGGGACTCTGGATGGTGGAGATGTAGGGGAGTGTGGTGCAGGCCAGGCGGGCAGACTCAGGGGAGCGCAGTGTACTCACTCAGACCGTGTGCATGTTGGTGCGACCATTAAGCAGACTCTGACACAGGAGTAAACTAAGTCTCTGGGTGCCACTGCAACTTAGGGGAGCTCGTCCGAGAATCCGTCCCCATTGGTATTGCTGATGGTTCTGGACCTGCTTCCATGCACTATGTTTAGACTTTTCTGAGTGACCCCTCAGCCTGAAGCTTTCGGGGTCCCGCTCCCTACAATTAGTTAGAGGAGCTGTGCTCTCGATGGCTGACACTTGGGATTTCAATGGGCCGCATAAACTGGAAAGCCCTATCCCCCTCGTTGTGTTGGTGCGTTCGATCTCTGAGCTCTTGGGGATAGTTCATAAAGAGACTATCCTCCACAGGTTAATTATCAGGTTACGTGAAGCTACTCCCTGATCTAGGGTCCAGTGCCCTGCCGTGCTCAGTACCAGTCCGGTTGCTAGATCGGTAACTAAGGTAACCGATATTTACCTTAGTTACCAAGCGCAGCATCGTTTCCACACGTCGCTGCTGACTGGGGGCTGGTCACTGGTCGCTGGTGATATCTGCCTGATTGACAGCTCAATAGCGACCATGTAGCGACGCATCAGCGATCCTGACCAGGTCAGATCGCTGGTGGGATCTCTGGAGCGTCGCTAAAGTGTGACGGTACCCTAAGCTAGACCTTCTTTTGTCAGACAGTAATTTGCATAGGATTAAGGAAGACAATTGCCTCAGGAAAGTTGGCAAACAACTGCCCTTTGATCTTTTGTCTGGAGAAACTGGTTATTTCTCTGAAGTCAGTATTTCTCTGGCCAGGTTTGTGTATATATCACTGACTTTCTATGGGTCCGTTTGCAGATATTTTTTTATATAGCCCTTTACCATTGATGTCTGGGTTGCCAACCGTCCAGAAATTCCAGGACAGTCCACAAAAATAGGGTACTTTTTTGCCCTTTCGGAAAAAAAAATATAAGGCATCTGGGCCCTGTCTGTTGGAATATGTTTAGTGTAACAACTTTATTCCTGTCTATGAGTGTTTAGTTGCTAGGTTTGTATGCTGTTAATAAAGTTGTTAAAAAAAACAAACTCCAGAAGGTCTCACAGGAAGAGGATGTGACTGTATTCTGTTCCCAGTGTCCATGAGAAAGGAAGCTGCCGGCAGACGCTGCAGATAGAGACACACAGACATGATTTCCTGCAATCTATTAAGCTTACTATGTGTATTCCTGATTGTTACTGAATAAACCAACCGTAAGGCTGAGGCAACACGGGGATTACTGCGATCCCCTCGCGTGACACTTGGCTCACGCTGGCAGCACAGCAGAGCCGAGTGTCTTGCGAGTGTCCCTGCAACTGAGGTCTGATCGTGTGAGCGGACCTCAGCTGCGGGGGGCGGGCCGGCACTGAGGAGGGGCGGGTCGGTGCTGCAGAGGTGTGGGCCGGCATGGAGGAAGAGAGGGAGTGATTTATCTCCCTCTCTCCTCCGTAGCCGGCTATTTCCATTCTCGCACTTCTCTCACGGTACATCAGTGCGATTTTTCTCTCGCCCCATACACTTGAATGGGTGCAAGACAAAGAGTCTCGCATTACAATTGCAGCATGCTGCGATTGTTTCCTCGGTCAGATTAGGGCTGAGAAAATATTCGCTCATGGGTGCTGACACATAGGGTAATATTGGTCTGAGTGGAATGCGATTTTTTATCGCCCTCTACTCGCACCGATTTTCATGCCGTGTGGCTTAGGCTAGGTTCACATTTCCGTCAATTTGTATCAGTCACAATCCGCGGCTCTGGTAAACAACGGAATCTGTTTGGCGGATTCCATTGTTCCCATATACTTGTATGAGCGGCGGATTGTGACTGATGCTCTTGCGTTGCATCCTCCGCCCGACTGATCAGTCGTGGAACAACTGACCGTCGGGCGGCAGGAACGCAGAGTGTAACGTTTTTTGAGCAGCGGAATCCTTAGGATTTCGCTGCGCATGCTCTCTCTTGGCAGCCGAACAATCAGCTGATCACCCGGCAGCCGCCTTTTCTGAGCGATCAGCTGATCACCCAGCGGCCTGCTGCTGTGAGTGATCAGCTGATCACCCAGTGGCCAGCTACTGTGAGCGATCAGCTGATCACCCGGCGGTCAGCTGCTGTGAGCAATCAGCTGATCACCCGGCTGCTGTGAGCGATTAGCTGATCACCTGGTGGTCGGCTGCTGTGAGCGATCAGCTGATCACCCAGCGGCCGGCTGCTGTGAGGGATTAGCTGATCACCTGGCGGCCGGCTGCTGTGAGCGATCAGCTGCTCTCTCTCATTAGCCGGCCGCCGGGAGATCATCTGTTCGCTCTCAAAAGCCGGCGGCCGGCTATTGTGAATGATCAGCTGATGGTTCTCTCTTTTACAACAGAGTCCGACAATGAATTCTAATTCTTGTCATCCGTTGTACAACGCATCAGTCAAAAGTGTCAAGCAACGCATGTGACTGATGCAAAACAACGGAAATCTGAACCTAGCCTTAGGCCTTACTGTTGAACGCTTGGAGAGTATTGTTTATAATCTTCTGCCAACAATGTCCAATTCTATTTTATTCAGTTTTCCATTTTTGGTTCATCCATGTTTCATTGATCAGAGTCAATGGACAAAAAATAAGGTAATACAGTACTGGTACCTCATTCAGTTTTTAACCCCTTTCCGACATATGACGTACTGGGTACATCATAATTGTCAGTGCCTTAACGACACATGACGTACCCTGTACGTCCTGGCGATCGCAGGGGTTCCTGTGCTGTAGCCCCGCGATTGCTGCTTGGTCTGTTGCTTGTCTTGTAGCAAAGACACGGCTCTCATTGTCAGGAGCCGTGCCCTCGCCGCTCCCGGACGTTTAACCCCCTAAATTCTGCGATCAATCATGATCGCAACATTCATGTAGCAAGGAGATGATCGCACTACTCTCCTGAGCGATTGGGTCCCTGTAATCTGATTACAGGGACCCGATTGCTGCCATGGCAAGGGACCAAGTAAAAAAAAAAAAAAGATAAGAATATAAAAACAAATCTTGAAATAAAGAACAAAAAATAAATAAATCAAAATATTCCATTAAATAAGTAAATATATGTAAAAAAATATATACTGTACAAATTTGGTATTGCCGTGTCCATAACAACCAAACCTATAAAACTGTCACACTAGGTAACCTCTTCAGTGAACACCATAAACAACAAAAAAAGTAGGAACAAATTGTATGGTGCATTATCTCCTGTCACCCTTGTGATTTTGAAATATTTGGGGTTAAAGCAACAGGTTTGTGGTTAAAAATGTATTTTTTAATTTTCACAGCTCAACATTATTCTGTGAAGCACCTGGGGGTTCAAGGTACTGACCAAACATCTAGATAAATTTCTTGAGGTGTCTAGTTTCCAAAATGGGATCACTTGTGGGGGAGCTCCACTGTTTAGGCACATCAGGGGCTCTTCAAATGTGACATGGTATCCACTAACGATTCCAGCTAATTTCGTGTTCAAATGGTGCTCCTTCCTTTCAGAGCCCTGCCATGTGCCTAAACAGTAGATTTCCAATACATATGAGGTATCGGCGTACTCAGGAGAAATTGTACAACAAATTGTATGGTGCATTATCTCCTGTTACCCTTCTGTAAATTAAAGATTTTAGGTTAAAGCAACATTTCTGTGATAAAAATGTATTTTTTCATTTTCACTGCTAAACGTTGCAAAATTCTGTGAAGCCCCCTGGCATTCAAGGTGCTCACCAAACATCTAGATAAATTTCTTGAGAGTCTAGTTTCTAAAATAGGGTTATTTGTGGGGGAGCTCCAGTATTTAGGTGCCTCAGGGGCTCTCCAAATGCAACATGGCGTACGCTAATGGCTCCCGCCAATGTTGCATTCAAAAATTCAAATGGCGCTCCTTCCCTTTCGAGGCCTACCGTGTGCCCAAATAGTAGATTCCCACCACATGAGGTATCAGCGTACTCTGAAGAAATTGCAAAAAAAATTGTATTGGAACATTTTTGAGGGAAAAAGTAAAATTTTCATTTTTTCCTTCCACATTGATTTAGTTCCTTTTAAGCACCTAAAGGGTTTACAAACTTCTTGGATGTGGTTTTGAGCAGTGTGAGGGGTGCAGTTTTTAGAATGGTGTCACTTTTGGGTATTTTCTGTCACCAAGGCCTCTCAAAGTCATTTCAAATGTGATGTGGTCCCTAAAAAAATAATTTTGTAAGTTTTGTTGTAATAATGAGAAATTGCTGATAAACTTTGAACCCTTCTAACTTCCTAAGAAAAAAAAATGATGTTTCAAAATTGGCACTGATATAAAGTAGACATGTGGGAAATGTTATTTAGTAACCATTTTTATGACATAACTTTTGGATTTAAGGGCATAAAAATTCAAAGCTTGAAAATTGTGAAATTTTCGCCAAATTTCCAATCTTTTTACAAATAAGCACAAGAAATATTGTCTTAAATTTACCACTTTTTGGCCATATTTCAACTACAATAAATTTGCATCACCTTTCCTAATGATGATAGTGAATAAGCCATAACCCCAACAGGCTAATTAAGTTCTGAAACCTTGGCCAAAGTTATCTGAGCACAAAAATTTCCAAAAATTTTGGTTGCCCAAGCTTTTGCATAAGCCCATTTTCCCGTTTTTAATATTTAAAATGTAAAAGATGAAAACATCTGTGTTGCCTAAAATACAATGGTAATCTGTCATCTCTAACTTTGTAGCTTTTAGAGATCATTTCATCTTCAACTTGCTTAACTGTTCAGAGTAATAGTAATTTTGACCACCAGGGGTGCCCAAACGTTAGTATTCACTGAAATATATATACGGTATATACAGTCATATGAAAAAGTTTGGGCACCCCTATTAATGTTAACCTTTTTTCTTCATAACAATTTGGGTTTTTGCAACAGCTATTTCAGTTTCATATATCTAATAACTGATGGACTGAGTAATATTTCTGGATTGAAATGAGGTTTATTGTACTAACAGAAAATGTGCAATCCGCATTTAAACAAAATTTGACCGGTGCAAAAGTATGGGCACCTCAACATAAAAGTGACATTAATATTTTGTAGTTCCTGCTTTTGCAAAAATAACAGCCTCTAGTCGCTTCCTGTAGCTTTTAATGAGTTCCTAGATCCTGGATGAAGGTATATTTGACCATTCCTGTTTACAAAACAATTCCAGTTCAGTTAAGTTTGATGGTCGCCGAGCATGGACAGCACGCTTCAAATCATCCCACAGGTGTTCAATGATATTCAGGTCTGGGGACTGGGATGGCCATTCCAGAACATTGTAATTGTTCCTCTGCATGAATGCCTGAGTAGATTTGGAGCGGTGCTTTGGATCATTGTCTTGCTGAAATATCCATCCCCTGCGTAACTTCAACTTCGTCACTGATTCTTGCACATTATTGTCAAGAATCTGCTGATACTGAATTGAATCCATGCGACCCTCAACTTTAACAAGATTCCCGATGCCGGCATTGGCCACACAGCCCTAAAGCATGATGGAACCTCCACCAAATTTTACTGTGGGTAGCAAGTGCTTTTCTTGGAATGCCGTGTTTTTTTGCCTCCATGCATAACACCTTTATGTATGACCAAACAACTCAATCTTTGTTTCATCAGTCCACAGGACCTTCTTCCAAAATGTAACTGGCTTGTCCAAATGTGCTTATGCGCTGTATTGTTGACCGATGCACATTGACACCATCTGCAGCAAGATGATGCTGCAGGTCTTTGGAGGTGGTCTGTGGATAGTCCTTGACTGTTCTCACCATTCTTCTTCTCTGCCTTTCTGATATTTTTCTTGGCCTGCACACTTCTGGGCTTAACAAGAACTGTACCTGTGTTCTTCCATTTCCTTACTATGTTCCTCACAGTGGAAACTGACAGTTTAAATCTCTGAGACAACTTTTTGTATCCTTCCCCTGAACAACTATGTTGAATAATCTTTGTTTTCAGATCATTTGAGAGTTGTTTTGAGGAGCCCATGATGCCACACTTCATAGGAGATTCAAATAGGAGATTAACTTGCAAGTAGCCACCTTAAATACCTTTTCTCATGATTGGATACACCTGGCTATGAAGTTCAAAGCTCAATGAGGTTACAAAAGCAATTTAGTGCTTTAGTAAGTCAGTAAAAAGTAGTTAGGAGTGTTCAAATCAAGAAATTGATAAGGGTGCCCATACTTTTGCACCGGTCAAATTTTGTTTAAATGCAGATTGCACATTTTCTGTTAGTACAATAAACCTCATTTCAATCCAGAAATATTACTCAGTCAGTTATTAGATATATGAAACTGAAATAGCTGTTGCAAAAACCCAAATTGTTATAAAGAAAAAAGGTTAACATTAATAGGGGTGCCCAAGCCTTTTCATATGACTATATATATATATATATATATATATATATATATATATATATATATATATATATATATATATAAAAACTTTGTCTATAAACATATGGTCAGCACAGCACCCATATCTTGCAAATCAAAATGCAAAAAATTATTAAAACCAAAAAGGGTGGGGATGGAATTTTATCACAGCAGATGTCATAGCATAACCCTTGGAGTGAATCATTGAGTGAAAAGATAATACTGCGTGGAGTGGCTGTGGGGCCAGCATGCTGTGTGTGGGCAGTGGCCATGGGAGTTATGATACTGTATGTTTAGAGGCCTTTGAGGACAATCATACTGTGTGGGGCAGACTGTGGGGGCCATCATACTGTGTATGTACAGAGGTCTCTGAGGGAAATTATACTGTGTGGGGCGGATTGTGGGGGCCATCATGCTGTGAATGTACAGAGGTCTCTGAGGGCCATCATATTGTGTGTGTGTAGGGGGGGCTTGAGGGGGCCATTATACTGTGTGTTGTGGAGAGTAGTGAAAGCATTATTCTGTGGCTAACTGTGGGGACATCATACTTTGTGTGGGTGGTGGCATGGGTGCTATGATACCGTTTACGTAGAGAGGTCTCTGAGGGACTTCATTCTGTGTGGGGGGGGGACTGTGCAGGCCATCATACTGTATGCGGGCAGTGACCATGGGAGTTATGATACTCTGTATGTGTGTCGCCCACCTGCAGCAGTTGACCCAGGGAAACCACTCCACCTTCGGGGACGCCACAGGGTCTTCACTCTGGGTATATCTGGCTACAGGTATGTCAGGTTTATGTATATAGGAGTCGTGATGTCACTCACGGTTTGCGGTCAGGGTTATGGGTGACCGCCACTGCAGGTTTAACGAGTGTCTGGGGCTGATAGAGTCTGCAGTCGGATGGTGTGGCCTCCCGTGAGTGAGGCTGGCCCAAGGGGCTCGGGTGTGTAGTACAACAGGTTCCAAAATAACTCAGTCTCAGTCCGGAAAGTCTTTCAACTTGTTTTTACTCACTGTTAGATGTTTTGTGAGGTACCCGGGCGATGCTGAGATTGAACCAGGTGGAACCAGGAATTCCTTCAGGCCGATCTGAGGGTAACCATTAACTCGCCTTCCTAGCACTTCTTGTTTCGGATAACCCCTGACTTGAAGTACCGTGGGGTCTATCCAGGGAAGTCGCTACTGCCTTTTCTCTCCTTTTTGGCCCGTTTGCCGGCAGCTTGGACCAGGTGAGATGGCTTCTGGCTCTGTCTCCTTATGGGTCTCCCTTTTGCTGCTGAGGCTCGGACTCTAGTTGGTTGGCGAGGTACCTCCAGTCCCCTTACCGGCAGGTTTAGCAGATCAATAAATGTACGTCTGCTCTAGGGACCTGTTCCCTCTGCGTGCCTAGTCACCAGCAGTCCCCGTACTCGACTGCCTCTCTTCAGGTGTCTTTCAGACTGACTCTCTGGTAACTGTTCTCCCCCGCTAACAGCTACTACATGTGCAGGGTCTGCCTTGGGTGTCCGTGTGCCTGCGTCTCTCAGCAACTGCCAAACTCCACCCCCCGACTGGCTCACTCCTCCTACTTTCCTTACAGTCTCTGCAGCTTAGATTCCAGCCCCTCCCCTCCACCCCTTGACAAGAATTGAAAGCTAGCGTTTTCCAGAGGCTACCCAAGGGTCCCATCTAATGGTGTGAGAGACCTGGCTGCTACGTGTCTGTGTCTACACACCTCATTCTGGCCTTTGGAGTCACCTGGAAGCACTGTCCCAGCATGGGTGCAGTACTCAGTGGTGCCTGACGAGGTCAGGGGTGCCAAATTCCCTCTTGGTTATCAACAGCACGCCCTCAGGCTGCAAAGACAAGAAAAGTATTAAATACAAACTTTTCTCACACAGGGGGGTTATTTACATTTAAACATACTAGGTACCATTCCACCACCCACAAGTCCTGGTCCCACCCAGAAACTTCCAGGAGGCAGGTCACCGGTCCCTTTGGTGACCAGGTCTGGGCCATCTGTATCCCAGACCTTTCCTCCAATCTTCCTCTCCTAAGGAGGGTGGTGTAGGGTAGGCCCCATAAACAGGCGTACCAGCTTCCGTGTGTTGGAGAGCAGGCCCCATAAACAGGCGTGCTCCCTGGTGTTGGAGAGCAGGCCCCATAAACAGGCGTGCCCCCCTGGTGTTGGAGAGCAGGCCCCATAAACAGGCATGCTCTGGAATTTTGGACAGCAGGCCCCATCAACAGACGTGCTTCCTGGTGGTGCAGAGCCAGGCCCCATTAACAGGCGTGCTCTGAGGTTGGTACCACTGTGGTAACTTTTTACAATTGTGGCGCCCCTGATCTGGTCAGGCACCACTGAGTACTGCACCCATGCTGGGTCAGTACAAACAGGTAATCCCAAAGGCTGACTAGGGTGTGGACACACAGACACTTAGTAACCAGGACACACACTCAGCTTAGAGGGGACCCCTGGGCAGACCCAGGGAGGGGGCATAGCCCTCGCATCCCAGCTAGTGGTGGGTAGTGGAACTGGAGACGGAAGAGTGTGCAGTGGCAGTCAGAGGAGAAGGAGGTGAGCAGCCGCGTCTGAGGTGTAGAGCAGAAGAGCAGGACACCGTCAGACCCTGCACCTGTACTGGCTGCTGGCGGGGGAGAGCGGCTACCCAGTGGTGCTGCCTGAAATCCACCTAGTGAAGAGGTGGCTGAGTAAGGAGACTACCGGTAGGCCAAGCCCCCTCGAGGGAAACAGGTCCCTAGAGCAGGAACCCATCTACTCGGCCTGCTAAACCTACTGGTGAGGGTACTGGATGTACTTCACTGAACCACACAGAGTCCGCAGCATCAGCAGCAACGAGGGGGCCCATAAGGAGGGTTGAGTCTGGAGCCATCTTAACCTTGGTCCACGATGCCAGAAAACGGGCCAGAAAGGGAGAACGGCAGTTGCGACATCCCTGGGTGATCCCCACAGTACTACAAGTAAGGAGTCACCCCAAACAAGAAGGGCTAGGAAGGCGAGTCAACAGTCACTCCTACATCAGCCGGAGGGATACCTGTTTCCACCTGGTTCATCATAGCATCACCCGGGTTGACTCACAGCTACCATCTGAAAGTGAGTAAAAACCCTGAAAGACATTGCTGCCTGTGTGTGAGTTCTTCTGCGACCTGTGGTACTACACACTTACACTGGGCCCTGGGGCCAGCCTCACTCTCGGGAGGCCACAACAACTGACTGCATCTACCATTAGCCCCAGGCACTCCCTAAACTGCAGTGGCGGTCACCCCCTGACCGCAATTACCGAAAGTGGTGTCACGATTCTCATTGAAGTTAACCTGACCTAACCTGTAGCCAGAAGATTCCCAGCACGTGAAGTCCCTGAAGACCCTGAGGCGACCTGAAGGTAATGGGGCTCCACACCACGCGAGAGTTTGTGGCTATAGCCAGTTCATAGCCTGTGGTCCATTTTTAAAGTGCACGTAACCCGGTGCTAAATAGGTAAATACTCAGTTTGCGCAAAATTCCTTGCGGGCACAATTCTTGAACGTTACTTAACTTTAAAACATGTTAAACATCACTTTTCATAAAGACATTTTAGACTGACTTCCTTCTAAACTGTGCTTTCGCTATACCGTATTGGGAGCTAACCAAAGTTGCTGCGGGTTGACCTACGTAGTACTACGCTGTCATGTGTCTGAGGTTGTGTCCTCCCACCCGGTGTATGTGTCTCAATGTGAATGATGGGTGTACTTGGTGCTGATATCTGTGCACTGTCTTCTGATTCAGCTTCACCCGGCTTTTCTAGGTTCCGAACAGGTTCTTCTTGTCTTCTAACTTCTCTGGGTTGAGGGAAGGTGATCACTGGAATTACTACGGCTCCATTGTATTGAGACCAACTTGCAGGGAAATCTCCAAGCACAGTGTGAATCATCTTCTCTCTTTGTTCTTCGAATGGCGAAGAGTTGGGGACTTCCTCAGGGATTCTTAGCTGTTCAGGGCATTTCTTAAGGTGGTCTCTAGAAACCACAGCTGTCGTCTTTCCTCCATCTTTGCTGATGAGGCATGTCTTCTCACGGCTAGGTGTTGACGGTAACACGGTGTAGGGTTCTGCTTCCCAATGGTTATCGAGTTTGTGATTTCTTCTCTTTCTCTTGAGGACCACTTCTCCAGGTATCAAAGGAGCAGCAGGTGCATTTTGATTGTAGGCTTTTTCTTGCCTCTCCCGCTGCTTGGTCAAGCTTCGCTCCACACACTCTTGTACTCTCTTGTACTGGGCCTGGCGGGTGGAATCCCAATCGGCACCTTGTCGAGGGTCCTCGGTGGTCTCAATTCCCATTTCCAGATCCACTGGCAGTCTTCCAGGTCTGGCCCTCATCAGATATGCCGGTGTGCAGTTCTTGGAACTCACAGAGGCGTTATTATACATGTCCACCAGGTCAGGCAGCTTCTCTAGCCACCGGCATCTTTCTTCCACTGGTAGAGTTTTCAGGAGGTCGAGAACAATGTGATTCATCTTCTCGCACATGCCATTGGTCTGAGGATGGTAAGGTGTGGTACGGATCTTCTTGCAGCCATAAAGGTTACAAAACTCCTTGAACACATCAGCTTCAAAAGCTGGGCCTTGGTCAGTGAGCACTTGGTCTGGATAGCCATGTGGTCTACAGAAATGGGCTTGGAAAGCTCTAGCTGCAGTCTGGCCTGTCAAGTCCTTGACTTGTACTACCAACAGGAACCTGGAGTAATGATCAACCATTGTGAGGGCATAGGTGTTGCCTTGTCTGCTGGGCGCCAACTTTACATGGTCCAGGGTCACTAATTTCAAGGGTTGTTTGGATAGGCTGGAGCGGTGCTCTCTGACTGTGATGGTCTTTTCTTCTGAGATTGCAGGGGCCGCAGTCTCTACACCACTTCTCCAGGGCAGCTCTCATGCCCACCCAGTAGAATCTTTCTTTAAGTAGTGCCTCCAGTTTCTTCCAACCAAAGTGGCCTGCACCATTGTGATAGACTTCCAGCACCATCCGAGCATCCTTCTGTGGCGCAACCACCTGCCACACCTTCTCATGCGTCTTTGGGTCAAAGATGCTCCTGTAGAGTTTGTCTTGGTAGATAAATAATCAACCCCTCTCTCTCCATAGGTGCTGTGCCTCAGGCGGGGCTTACGAATCAAGGCTGGCGCCAGGTTGAGTGATCAGCTTCTTCACCAAGCCAACCGTTGGATCATTCTCCTGAGTCTCCTTCCAGTTGTAGTGAGGTAGCGGATTCAGGATCACTTCTTGGTGGCTGGTGTGTGACTGCTGACACTGGTTGGCTCAATGGAAATGGAACGCTGGCAGCTCAATCTCTTCAAGGTCATCTACATCTTCACCCTCATCTGCTAAGTGAGGCATCCTTGACAGAGCATCTGCGTTGCCATTCTTGCGGCCGGCTCGATACTTGACAGTAAAATCATAATTTGCTAGTCGGGCTACCCAATGTTGCTCCATGGCACCCAATTTAGCAGTATCCAAGTGGGTCAGGGGGTTGTTGTCCGTGAAGACGGTGAATTTGGTGGCTGCCAGGTAGTGCTTGAATCGCTCTGTGATAGCCCAGACCATAGCCAGAAATTCGAACTTAAATGAGCTATAATTTTCTGGGTTTCTTTCAGTAGGCCAGAGCTTCCTGCTGGCGTAAGCGATCACACGTTTCTTGCCTTTCTGCACCTGGGAAAGCACTGCTCCCAGCCCCACATTACTGGCATCTGTATACAGCACAAATGGTAGACTGTAATCAGCGTTGGCTAGAATCACTTCACCCATCAGGGCCCCTTTCATTTGTCTGAAGGAGTGTTCTTCTGCTTCTCTCCAGTGAAGCGGTGGGCCGTAGGTCTTTCCCTTCTTAGCTTGACCTATCATGAGCTCTTGCAAAGGCGCCGCCATCTTCGTATAGCCCTTGATGAACCTCCTGTAGTAGCCTACCAGGCCAAGGAATTGACGTACCTCCCGGACGGTGGTGGGTGTGGGCCATTTCTGGATGACTGTGACCTTCTCTGGGTCCGGTGCTACTCCTTCCGCACTGACCACATGACCTAGGTACTGGACCTTTGGCTTTAGTACACTGGCACTTGGATGGCTTCAGCTTCATCCCATATCAGGATAGTGCTTCAAAGACTTCAGCCAGGTGTTTCAGGTGGTCCTCATAGGTCTTGGAGTACACAATGACGTCATCCAAGTAGAGCAAGACGGTCTCAAAGTTGAGGTGTCCCAGGAAGCACTCCATCAGCCTCTGGAAGGTCCCGGGGGCGTTGCAGAGTCCAAATGGCATGCTGTTGAACTCACAGAGGCCCATGGGGGTGGTAAAGGCTGTCTTTTCTCGATCTTCATCTGCTACAGATACTTGCTGGTAGCCACTAGTGAGATCTAGGGTAGAAAAATAGTTAGAGGCCTTTAGGGCAGCTAGGGATTCCTCTATCCGTGGCAAAGGGTAGGCATCCTTGTGTGTTATCTGATTTATCCGTCTATAGTCCACACACATCCTCATTGTGCCATCCTTCTTTTTCACCAGGACCAGGGGAGCCGCCTAAGGGCTGCAACTGTCCCTAATGACTCCTGCCTCTTTCATGTCCTTCAGCATGTTCTTAGTGCGCTGATAAAGGGCTAGTGGTATAGGCCTATGTCTTTCCTTAATGGGAGGATGACTGCCTGTGGGTATGTGATGTTGCACCCCTTTGATCCTACAAAAGTCTAGTGGGTTCTTATTAAAAACCTGCTCGTATTCTAACACGACCCGGTGTTCCTGATGTATGTAAAGCGCTGCGGAATATGTTAGCGCTATATAAAAATAAAGATTTATTTATTTAGTTTCTGGTAGGTGGGGGTAGAGTCAGTCCCCACATTGAGTTTTTGGCACCAGTCCGCTAACTGTTTTTGGGAGGTCTCGTCCTCTGTGGAGTCAGCTTGCGTCAGGGGACCTATAGGTTGTATAGCGTCATTTGGGCAAGTAAACAGCTTGGCAATGGTAGTGTATCTTGGTAATCTAGCTTCCTCCTCCCCACAGTTCAGCACTCGTACATTACCAATTTCACCGCCAATCTGGTTTACCTGTTGCTTTCTCAGGATGACTCGGATCTCTTTTTGCAGGGCTCTCCGTTGTCCGCCCTCAAAACCTTCAGCAATCTGGTGAAGCAACAACAACACTTCCCCTAGGCAATTTTCTATGACATTTGTGCCTAAAATCATTTGTGGGTTCCTTTCCCTTGCATCATTATCTACAACAATTAGTCCTTGTCCCTTCATTTCCTGCCCTCCCACCTTTATGGTTACCTCTTTGACCCCAATCTGGTCTATAGGTTGTCCATTGGCTGCATAGATGGTAAGGTCAGGGTCCGGTCGTCGGAGATCCTCGTCCGACCAAAACCTGCGATAAAGGACATACGAGATTGTCGTTACCTGGGAGCCGGTGTCCAATAATGCTAATGTTGGGATCCTGTCCAGGGTGATGGACAGGACCTGTCGTCCACCCACATACTGATCACGGCAGTCAGCTGGGCCTGAATTTCTTAATCCTGGGGACTGGCCCTTGGTCCCAGGTTTGGCCCGTTTAAAGGACAGACCCTCGCATAGTGACCTGCTTCCTGGCAACGGCGGCAGATGGGTTGTCCGAACGAGTCATAGCGATCACTGCTCCTCTCTCGGGATGTGGGACCTCTTCTCCCCCGCATCCAGGGGACGTGCTCTGGGCTGTCTGCTAGCAGGATCCTATGAGGGGTTTTGGATTCTGGTGGAAGTTGCATCGCTTTCAAGATCCGGGCGACGTCCTTACTGAGTTGTTGTACTTGGGAGGACAGGGTATCTGTGACTTCTGTTAAGGTTATGAGTCCTTTTGCTGCTACCAGGGCCTGCGAGGAGGATTCTGCTCCGACAGTCGGCGTGCTGGTAGACCATGCTGGTTGGATTGGGTCTGTGTAAGTGGGGGGGTTGACGTGCTTTCACAGCCCTGTCTTTCAGAATTTCAAAGTCCACAACACTGTGTTCCAGGGACCATAGCCTCATCTGTTTTCTATCCTCAGAGGTGTGCAGGCCCTGCAAGAACTGCTTTGTCATCATCCTGTTTCCCTCCTGATCACCGACAGGGTCCACGAGCAGTGCGGCTTGCAGCCTGAGGGCATAGTCTCTTATTCTATCTTGGGGCTTCTGGCGGCAGTTATAGAAGCCCATTCTCAGCTCTGCCTCTGTGCGGTTTTCAAGGGCAGCTTTCAGTTTGGCAAACATGGTTTCTACAGAACCCTGGCCATCACTTGTCCAGGCCTCAGCCTCTAATTCTGCTGCTCCAGTCAGTTGTCCCAGCACCACTGCTGCCCTCTGCTTGCCGGTCAGCGCGTACAAGTCCAGCAGGGTGCCGATCTTCTTTTTAAATGCGGTCAGGGTTTCTGCTTTGCCAGCGTATTGTGCAGCCAGGTCGCCCCTGGGACGTACGGTAAGGAGATCGGCATAATCGGGGAGATTTCGGCCGGCGAAGCTGCGACCGCCGCACCAGAACTATGCGCCGCTGCGTTCACCGCGCTGGGGCCTGGAATCACTTGGGCTGCGTCGCCCTGACTGGGGGCATTAGTACTCACGGCGTCCATCTTCCCTCTGAGTTCCTTTTCAGGTCACCTCCTCCTCTCGCGGGGTCAGAGTGCTCCGGGGATTCTGGGACAACCACACCTCTTCGTGGGCAGTTACCTTTCTTTTGCGCGCGCTTTTAACAGCAACAAAATGGCAGCCGTTCAAATTTTCGATCGGACAGCTAAGGCGCACTGTCACCTATCTAAACAGGTCTAGTCCTTGATCCTATTCGTGACGCCACAAATGTGCCGCCCACCTGCAGCGGTCACCCCAGGGACACCACTCCACCTTCGGGGACGCCACAGGGTCTTCACTTTGGGTACATCTGGCTACAGGTATGTCAGGTTTATTTATATAGGAGTCGTGACGCCACTCACGGTTTGCAGTCAAGGTTATGGGTGACCGCCACTGCAGGTTTAACGAGCGTCTGGGGCTGATGGAGTCTGCAGTCGGATGGTGCCTGACCAGGTCAGGGGCGCCACATATGCATAGAGGTCTCTGAGGTCTATCGTACTGTGTGGGGCAGACTGTGGGGGCCATTATACTGTGTATATACAGAGGTCTCTGAAGGCCATCATATTGTGTGTGTGTGTGTGTGTGTGTGTGCAAGGAGGGTCTGTGGAGGCCATCATAATGTGTATGTACAGAGGTCTCTTAAGGCCATCATATTGTGTGTGTATAGCCTGCTTTACACGTTGCAATTTCGCATAAGATATCGTATGCGATTTGCAACGCCCCCATCGTATGTGTGGCACGTTCAATTTGTTGAACGTGCCGCACGAACGATTAACCCCCGTCACACGTACTTACCTTCCATACGACCTCGATGTGGGCGGCGAAAGTCCACTTCCTGGAGTGGGAGGGACGTTCGGCGTCACATCGACGTCACGCGGCAGCCGGCCAATAGAAGCGGAGGGGCGGAGCTGAGCGGGACATAAACATCCCTCCCACCTCCTTCCTTCCGCATTGTGGGCCGGGAGCCGAAGGACGCTGGTAAGATCTGTTCATCGTTCCCGGGGTGTCACACACTGCAATGTGTGCTACCCCGGGTACGATGAACAATCTGACATGCAATTCTAGAGAAAGGTACGATGTGTATGCGATGAACGTTTTACCGTTCAATCGCAATCGCACGTACCTGTCACACACTGCAATGTACCTTACGATGCCGGATGTGCGTCACTTACGACGTGACCCCGCCGACACATTGTAAGATACATTGCAGCGTGTAAAGCGGGCTTATGTGTGTGTATGTGTGTGCATGTGTCTGTATTGGTGGGGGGGCCTTTGGGGGCCATCATACTGTGTATGTACAGAGGTCTCTGAAGGCCAGTGTGTGTGTGTGTGTGTGTGTGTGTGTGTGTGTGTGTATTTGTGTGTTTGTGTGTGTGTATGTGTGTGTCTGTATTGGTGGGTGGAGGGCCTTTGAGGGCCCCATCATACTGTGTATGTACAGAGGTCTCTGAAGGTCATCATATTGTGTATGTGGAGGGGGGGCTTGTAGGGGCCATCATACTGTGTGTCATGAAGAGCAGTAAGGGCACCATTCTGTGGCTAGCTACAGGGGTTATTATACTGTGTGTGAGTGGTGGCCATGGGAGCTATGATACTTTGAATGTAGAGAGGTCTCTGAGGAACATCATTCTGTGTGGGAGGGACTGTGAGGGCCGTCATACTGTGTGTCGTGGAGAGCAGTCAAGGCACCATTCCGTGTGTGGGGGCATCATACTGTGTATGGGTGGTGGTCATGGGAGCTATTATACAGAGTATGTGTAAGAGCAAGGTCAAGATGCAGCACACAAAGAAGGAAGACACAGTAATGATGCAGCAAAGTGTATTAATTCAAACACAGGGGGTTGAGAAATACAGGGGAAGAATTGCAAGTTTTAGTTCTCAACAATACAGCAATCAATAAAGGTTCGGTCTACCAAACTTTAGGGTAAGGAACGCTCCTTCTACTAACTGGTGTCCCATGTTAACTACTAGGGAACAGGATATGGACCAGTCAGGGCCTATGCCGTAACCCTAAGCTACTAGTCTACATCTCTATAGGCTACAGTCACTGAATTGCGCCATACGTTGAGCTTAAACTACTATTAACACAGTACCCCACATCAAGTACCGCACGCCTGGACAGGAAGCAACAGCCCGACGTATTCGGGTCACCCATGACTGGCTGTCTTACCAGGTGACGTCTGAGGCTTGACTGTTGTGAATGTCAGTTATGCTTTGGCTGCTGGGAGGCTCCCTCTTGTGGCCAGGAATGGTTTGGACATAGACCAGGTTTGTTGAGCTATGGGCGTTTCTATTGCTAACTCTCTGCTTATTTAAATCCTGGTCTGATAGCAGGCTATGCCGGATGTCAGCTGTTCTTTGTTCACCAGCCTGCATCATTCTGCTCCACACCACATCTACCCCAAATAAGTGCTTTGCTCTTTATTTGTTGTTTGGTTCTTTTACTCTTATCTGAGTTTGTCATTGGCTGTGGTTGTTTTCAGTTTATTTGCATGCAGGGATCTTCCCTTTCAGTTGCTTACCTGGGAAACTCCCTGCAGTTATGTTTGGAGTACAGCTCCTATTAGTCCATGTGTTTGTGGCTTTTTGAATTTGTAATGATTCTTGTTTTCTGTTCATTGGTATGACAAGAGCTATTGGTATGACCTGGTATAGGACGGAGTGCAGATCGTGCGATCTGAGGGTCTTTTTGTACTATCAGGAATTTGGAATTTTGCAGGGTTTTTCTCTGGCCACCATCAGCCCCTTTCCTGTCCTTTCCTATTTTAGTCAGTAGGGGCCTCACCTTTTGCTAATCCTATCATCTATCTGTGTATTGTGTTTTCCTTTATCACCGCAGTCTTTGAATGTGGGGGGGCTAGCTATTCTTTATCTATTTTCTGAGGCAGAGAGTTATTCATCTTTCCTTCCTTCAGGATAGCTAGTTCTCCGTCTGGGTTCGCGGTGCATAGGATGTTAGTTCACCCCTCGGCTACTTCTAGTGTAGATGGTTAGTAAGGGGATGGCGGCCAGATTAGTTGCCAATGATCTTGTCACCTTTTGCCAGTGATTTGTGGTGGTCTTCCATGGTTCCAGATCATAACACTTGACCACGTAGTCTAGACCGGGGGTCTTGACTGGCGTAGCATGGGTCTTGTGGATCTTGACCGGCATAGAGGAGGTCTCGGGGGTCTTGCTGGATGGTGCGGGGGTCTTGGTGGATGGTGCGGGGGTCTTGCTGGATGGTGCGGGGGTCTTGGGAGTATTGCTTGATGGTGCAGGGGTCTTGGGAGTATTGCTGGATGGTGCAGGGGTCTTGGGAGTTTTGCTGGATGGTGCAGAGGTAGTGCTGGATTGTGCGGGGGTCTTGGGGTGTGGGACTTACAGACTACCTGTTCCAGTATCCTCCGGAGTTGTCTCTCCCTGCTGCTCAAATCTTCTGTAGAGGAGACCTCCTTCTGCTCTTTGGTCTGCATGTCCACGTGCTGCCTTCTCTTTCCACCGGAACTCCCTTTCCGATCGGCTCCTGGGCTGGTCTTCTTTTTTCGTCTTTCACTCCCCCTTCCTGAGCTTGTCTCTCTTTGAAATGCTTCCCGCTGGAAACAAACTGATTTTTATATCCTGGTCTGTTGTTCTTCTTACTTTGGCCAGCAGAGGGCAGTGTCCCATCACTATCTTTTCAGGTTGCTCCAATACAGTGCATTTTCCTACATATGTAGAGAGGTCTCTGAGGGCCAACAAACTGTGTGGAGTTTGGGGGGAGGGGGGGGGGGGACTGTGGGGGCCATTATACTGTATCATGGAGAGTAGTGAGACCACCATTCTGTGGCTAAATGTGGGGGGCAACATACTGTGTGTGGGTGGTGACCATGGGAGCTATGATACTGTGTATCTCTGAGGGCCATCATTCTGTGTGGGGGGGACTGTGGGGGCCATCATACAATGTGAGAGGGTTGTGCGCGTATCATACTGTGTATGGGGCTGTAGAACCTACCATACGTTGTAGGAAACTGACGTGGGGCAATCATATTGTGTGTATGAGTGGGTGTGGGGGCCATGTGGGCTATCATACAGTAAAGGCCATCATTCTGTGCATTGGGGAGTGAAGGGGGTTAGTGTGCAGGCTTTATGAGAATAATATACCATGCTGTATTTGTACATCATATTCCATTATTATTCAGCTGACTAATTTTGTTACTTCTTTTTCAGTTTTGGTATTACCTTTTTCTATAGGCGTTAATATAATGCGATTCATACCGACCGCGGTTTGGGCAGCATGAATCACACGACAAGTCCCCTTTACTACATGATAAATGGCACCTATCAGCAATTCTAGCTTTTCCAATACACATAATAATTGCACTAAATTATTTTTTATGGTGTTAATTTCTGGAAAAAGGATGCAATTGTTTTCCTACTAAGAGTTAACATATCTGTATCTTCTCTAACAAGTACGAAAATATTTTCTATAATACTGCCCTTCCTTCCAGATTTTCTGGCGGACAGCCTAGAACACAAGACACTGAATGTATTGGTTGGAATAGACATGTGCAGTCCATAAAGACACAAAGCAAGTTTATTCAGGACCTCAGAATCCTATTAAGAAATGTCGGGGTTTACTTCCCATGCACCATCTCCGCGTTACACTAATTCTATGCCAGGCTGGGAATCTTACATCTCAGTAGTCTGGGTACTGCTCTCATGTGCTACAAAGAGCAAATAGCACAGATCCACAGGTAAACATTTCTTTTATATACATTTACTAATTACTGAGCGCAAAGATCGGAAGAATCAATGGAAAATTCTCAATAGGTATTTTACATTCACGGTTGGCTCAGTGTTTTTCGTTATGTAGCAATGTCCTCCCTTATTAACATCTCACGTCTTCAATCTTTAACTTCCAACCATCATTAACCCATTTAATTAGCAATCTTAGGATGTAGACTCTTAAGAGCTTAGATAGAAAACCTCACACAGCTTTCTGCATTTTACTCCTATATATATTATGTATCATAATTTTCTTGTTGTAAATTCTTTTTGTCAAAAAGATAAAAATTGGACTCGGACCCTAATCCGTACCCCTGTCTCTGTATTTATGTACAGATAGAAATGTTCATTTTTGATGATGATTTTATTGTGATGAAAATGATTTTTTACAATATAAATGATGGGCGCAGTAATTATCTGGTATACCCATAGGATTTGTGATACTGGTATAATCAATTTTTTATTTGATTTTTTTGTGGTTCACCCCTGTCAGTGTTTTTTGGCAATGTGATCTGGTTTGCAATTAAAAAGATAATTCAGTTTTGAGTTCTCACTTCCTGGACAATTAAGGAAAAATAATCAGAACTTATTTTCACGAATTTTATGTAATGAAATTAAATAAAATGCTATTATTAATATGTTAACTGATAGAAAATAAAAGATTGACAGCAGGTATCAGAGGGTAAAGGAGGTGAAGCGGTACAAGAGAGCAAGAATCAATGGCACATTGTAGATGGGGGCCCTGTTGCAAATTTTGTATTGGGGTCCATATCGCACCTCTGTTCATCCTGTTGTTCATTAATGTAAATTTTTATCTATATTTATTATGTTTTCACAAATACATCACATACATAAATGCTAAAGATTGTTTTATCGGCACTTTTTTATTACCCGTAACATAGCTTCTACCCTACAGGATTCATGTCCATTCAGCCACACGTGACGCATTAGTGTGGTTGGACACTGGTGCTGGACTGTAAGGGCCTGACGTTTGGTTGGTATTTCATTGTGAGTTTGGGGTTCTGTCATGATACTGTCAAGTTCTTCTATTTTACTTTAATCCTTTTGGTTTGTGGTTATCAGATGTTCTCACTTACTCATTTTTTCTATCCTATCACATCCCGGGTGGGGCTACTTATACTTTCCTCATGCTAGCCTTCTCTGCTGTCTATATTTCTTTCAGGATTACTGCTAAGGAGTTTCAGCCCTTCAGCTAAGATATTTAGGCAGAGACCAGTGTTATTTTCTTTGTGTTTTCTCATTTGCCTTTCCTACACCTATATTTTGTTTTCTGTTAGGCTATGTGCGCACTTTGCGTTTTTACCTGCGTTTCCACAGCGTTTTGAACTGTAGCGTTTTAAAGCCAAAAGGCATGCATTTTGATTTTCAAGCAAAGTCTATGGGAAATGGGGATTTCTTGTACGCACTTTGCTGTTAAAAATGCTGCGTTTAATTTGCATATTTTTGGGCAAAAACTCAGTGTTTAAAGAAGCAGCATGTCAATTGTTTTTGCCATTTGGGCTGCGTTTTGCTAACATTGAAGTCAATAAGAAGTTGCAAAACACAAGCAACATCAAAATTCTTGCGTTTTACATGCTTTTTTGATGCTGAAAACATGCGTTTAGGACCAATTAATTGCATGCGTTTTTGGCAAAATGTTAATGGCATGATATGTCCCTTTACACACACACAGTCCGACAATTATTTTTAAGAAAATCCATAAATAAATGTAATTTTATGCATAATTATCACAAAGATATAATTTTAATAAAAAAAGCCAATTTTTGATTGATAATAATTTTGATATTTGTTATCATTTTTTTCCGTTTTTTCCATAGCGTTTGAATGTTTAAACTTTATTTAGTAGTGTCTTTGTATTCAAAACGCATCTGACTTTAAGCAATGGAAAAGCATGTAAATCGCTCTAAAAACGCAGCAAATACGCGGTAAATTCGCACGCATATTTATCGCGTTTTTGTGGTCAAAACCAACTTTGGCAAAAAACATTTCTGCCAGAGGATGCGTTTAGAACTGCAACTACCTCTACGCAAAGTGCGCACATAGCCTAAGGTTGTTAGGAGGTTATCCTTGCTTGCATTTATTATTTCTCCTTTGTCCATTTGTGCATGTGTTTTCTTTTTCCTCACCTTGGACCCCTACCTATTCATGCACACTCTTCTTATTTTGGTTTATAGTGCTTAGCAACTTCCCCCCTGGTTCCTCAGGAGGTACGAGGAACAACTCGGTGGCCTTTTATTCATACAGGTCCGAGTTGTGCGTATTTATAGTCATGGGTTGTGATTTTCCAGCCTGTGTAGGAGCCATTAGGGGCTGTGCAGCAAGGAATACTAGTCGGTACAGGAATCAGTACGGTGTGGCTGCATTGAGATAAGCATTATTATCCCTTTTATCCTGTGTTGGACTACTTATGTGCATAACATGCATATGATATTACAGATTATAAGGACTATATTCTCTGATAGCAGGGTTGAGCCAGGAAACTAGTCTGATTGCTATATGTGGAGTCAAGAAGGAATTCTTCCCCTAATATGGGGCAATTACCATCTGCCCCATGGAATTTTTGCCTTCACTGCATAAAGCCCGCTTTACACGCTACAATATATCTTACGATGTGTCGGCGGGGTCACGTCGTAAGTGACGCACATCCGGCATCGTAAGGTACATTGTAGTGTGTGACAGGTACGTGCGATTGCGATAAAACGTTAAAACCTTCATCGCAAGCACGTCATTGAATCCTTACGAATTGCACGTCGGGTTGTTCAATGTTCCCGAAGCAGCACACATCGCAGTGTGCGACACCACAGGAACATTGAACAGATCTTACCTGCCTCCCGCGGCTCCAGCCGGCAATGTGGAAGGAAAGAGGTGGGCAGGATGTTTACGTCCCGCTCATCTCCGCCCCTCCGCTTCTATTGGCCGGCTGCTGCGTGACGTCGATGTGACGCCGAATGTCCCTCCCACTCCAGGAAGTGGACGTTCGCCACCCACATCGAGGTCGTATGGACGAGTAAGTACGTGTGACGGGGGTTAATCGTTTGTGCGGCATGTTCAACAAATTGAACGTGCCACACATACGATGGGGGCATTGAAATCGCATACGATATGGTATGCGAAATTGCAACATGTAAAGCAGGCTTAAAGCTTGACCTTGATGGACTTATATCTACCTTCACCCCCGGGCCATTTTCCATTTTTTTCCCCCTTCTCCCGAGAGCCTTAACATTTTTATTTTTCCATCAATCTGGCCATATGAGGGCTTGTTTTTTGTGAGACGAGTTGAACTTTTAAATGAAACCATACGTTTTACCATATAGTCTACTGCAAAACAGCAAAAAAATTTCAAGTGCGGAAAAGCTGCAAAAAGAGTCCGATCGCACAATAGTTTATGGGACATTTTATTCACCGTATTCATTATATGGTAAAACTGATGTGTTGGTGTGATGTCTCAGGTCAGTATGATTTTCATAGACAACAAACATGTATAGGTTTATGTGCCGCCCCCGTGCCAGCAGCCGGCTGCTGCTCGGGTCCGAGCCTTCAGGGGAGGTGGCTCGAGGGTCTCCGGACCTGGGGGTCTCGCGAACATGCCGAATAAATGGGGGGACATATATGTACGGGCTGGGCCGTACTAGTTTGTGACGCCATCCACGGTGTGTGGTGAGGTGGGACACCACCGCTGCTGTTACGGGGCACCCGGGGGAGATGTTGTGCAGCAAGTTGTTAACCCCTCCGTGGGCAGGGATAGTGGCCCTGGGACCCGGTGGGGTGCGTGCAGGGGATGGCAACCTCAGGGGATGCTGGGGTACTCACAGGTAGTAAAACACACAAGTCTCTGGTAAACCAAGGTGATGGTGGCCGGTGCCGCGGCCAGTTGCTTTCTGGTCCCCCACCCGGCTGGTGGTCTCTATCCTTTTCCGGCACTGCTTTTAGGTAGAAATGACTTGCCAGTGTGAAACGTAGGAGTCCGCTCCCGGCTGGATGTGGCCTAAGGAGCCGTGCCCGCATACGCTGGCCCGTGGGATCTATAGGCCCTGGCGGTGACCTCTTATCACTAATCGGTGGGCTGTTGTCTTATATGAGGGACTTTGGGTGGGACAGAACCTCTAGTCCTGGCCTCAATCGGTTAATTAACCAACTCCAGTTGATTCTGGTTTCTGGCTTCAGGGTCCGAGTACCCCCCTTTTATGCTACGGTTTCCGGGTCGGTTCCCTAAGGGTAGCTCCAGCCCACACTCCTCTCCAACTGAACTACAAACTTAATCTGCTTGCTTTCCCACCCTGGCCTGTCTAGACCCCTGGATGGGCGTGCACCAACCGCCTGGTCACGCCCACTGGTCTATCTTTCCCTAAGGGGGGTGACTAGGGTTTACTGGTTGGCTGTGTGTTTCCTAATGAGGGAAAGGTGTTGTACAGGGGCCTAACTGTGACTACCTGGTTTTGCCAGGGCGTCACACTCCCCCTTGGTTAATCACAGACCGTCCGCGGGCTGTCCGACCACCACCGGTTTATTTTAACTGAAAAGAGGTAAAACGGGTAAAACATTTTACAATTATAAAAACATATTTACATTTCAAGAATACTTTTGTTTTTCTTCCCTTACGGGAGGCATGTCACTTAAACGTTGCACATACAAAACCGGGACCGGGTCCTTCTCACCTCACCCACCCAAAACAACCTATCCCTGGTGCCACCACTAAAACACAGGTTGGCACCCCTTGCCCAAGTCCAGGATAGATCCAGGTGTTGCCCAAACGGACCGGGTAAAAAGTTCCTTACCAGCAGTCCTTTACAGGGACCCCACGTCCAGGGGACCCCTGACCCGGAGGATAGTCACCGGTCACAATGGTGACTGGGTCTCGGCCGACTCTACCGCAGGCCCATCCTCCAACCTGCCTCTCCGGAGACTGCGGCTTGGTGAGAAGGTAGGTCGGGGGTTATTTACAAGACCCAAAAGGTTATGGGTTGGCCTGCAAGTTCACGGCCATTGTCTTTCTAAACGGGAATCACAGACAGTCCCAACGGGGAACTTTAACTTTTTGGCAGCCGGGAACCACTACCTAACTTAACATTCTTCATACTCGGGACTGGAGAGTGGCGGAGAGGGGTGGACGTGCAGCTGGCTCCCATAGTCACCCTTCTTCTAACATCCGGGCCAAACCACACCCTCTCGCCTCAGTGCTGTGTATAGGTCACCAGCTCTCTGGGCTCCAGGTCCCGGTCCGGATGGCCTACGGGCAGGTGCGGATATACATCCCTCGGGGATACAAATATCTCGGCCTCCATGCCCGGCTCGTATATGAACCCCCATCCTCTCCGGGGGTCAAAGTGCTGAACTTGGCTGTCATGGGTCGGGCCCCTCACCCGGTAGGTAGCATTTCGCAGGTTGTTCTTCTCGGTGTAGGTACGGGACAGGACCTCCGCCTTCCTCTTCTCCCGTGCGGTGATTTCCCTGCTCAGCTGGTGCTGCTGCCGCTCCCAGTATGGAGCGTCTGCGGCCTGCTCCGGTTTGCTTTGTGCGGGGGTTGGGCCCAGCCGGAGTTTCTCCGTGCCGGCTACGACCGGCACATTTGGCAACGGGGGACCCCGCTGTGTCATGGCCTGCTCGGCTGCTTGGCAGCTGCAACCCTGTGGCGCCTCAGCCGAGGCCTGGAACCTGGGAGAGGTCAGCGTTGCCCGTTGTGCTGGCTTCTGGTAGGGAACCACCTCTGCTTTGGCGGGACGGACTGCCGGGGCCGTTGTCATCTTGGGCGCGGCCTTTTCCGGGGTCGGTGGCGGGTCCAAGGCGGGATGGGGAACCTTCTGGGCGCTGGTTTGCCGTGGAGCCGGTACGGGTGCCAGGGTGGTGACTAACTGGCTGCTGGCGGCTTCCTCGGGCGGGTCCCCGCGGGCCGGTGGAACGGACACCGCTGCCGGTGCTGGTGCCAGCGGTCCGAGTGGGGAGTCAGCGGCAGGTGCGGGAGGTGAAGGAGGCAGCATGGCGGGCAGGGGCAGGCTGGGACCCTCAGCCTGGTCGGCCGGTCCCTGAGGGACATAGGGGCGTGGGTCGCTTACCCACTCCTCCAAGGATGCCTCTACTTCACAAGCCCGCATGGCTGCAGCCAGCTCCGCCATCTCGGCCGTCCATCAGTCCAGGATAAAGCGCGCCTGCGCCTGGATCCGGCGGCACATGCGTTCCGTCTGGGCTTCTACCCAGGCCGCTGTTCCGGGCACTGGCTCCGTCACTCTGGGCTTGCCAGACGGGTCGGCCATGTTGCTCTGATGGCGTCCAGGAACAAGAAGGGTGGCAGGGTCCTGCAGTCCCTGCCCTTTATCTGCTCGGTCACATGCTGCAGAACCTTCACCCGCCTCCCCTTGGTCTTTTGCCGGCACTTTTTTTTTCAAGCCTGTTAGTTTCGTTTTCGACTTCCGGGCTCGCTTTCCAGCCGCGTTCCCAGGGGGCGGGGCTTTGGCTTTCACGCCCTTTTCGTGGGGAAGAAGACGCTGAGCTGTAGTTTTTCGCGCCAAAATGGCGACTGAAATAGCGACTTCTGAAAATTTAGCAACGGATCACCTCTGACCGTCCAATACAAGGCACACTTCCACAAGGTAAGTGGATGGGTAAGTATCATGTTCGTGATGCCAGGTTTCGGGGTGTGCCACCCCCGTGCCAGCAGCCGGCTGCTGCTCGGGTCCGAGCCTTCAGGGGAGGTGGCTCGAGGGTCTCCGGACCCGGGGTCTTGCGGACATGCGGAATAAATGGGGGGACGTATATGTACGGGCTGGGCCGTATTAAGTTTGTGACGCCACCCACGGTGTGTGGTGAGGTGGGACACCACCGCTGCTGTTACGGGGCACCCGGGGGAGATGTTGTGCAGCAAGTTGTTAACCCCTCCGTGGGCAGGGATGGTGGCCCCGGGACCCGGTTGGTGCATGCAGGGGATGGCAACCGCAGGGGGTGCTGGTGTACTCACAGTTAGAAACACACACAAGTCTCTGGTAAACCAAGGTGATGGTGGCCGGTGCCGCGGCTGGTTGTGTTCTGGTCCCGCACCCGGCTGGTGGTCTCTATCCTTTTCCTGCACTGCTTTTAGGTAGAAATGACTTGCCAGTGGGAAACGTAGGAGTCCGCTCCCGGCTGGATGTGGCCTAAGGAGCCGTGCCTGCAGACGCTGGCCTGTGAGATCTATGGGCCCTGGCGGTGACCTCTTATCCCTAATTGGTGGGCTGTTGTCTTCTATGAGGGACTTTGGGTGGGACAGAACCTCTAGTCCTGGCCTCAATCGGTTAAATAACCAGCTCCAGTTGATTCTGGTTTCTGGCTTCAGGGTCCGAGTACCCCCCCTTTGTGCTACGGTTTCCGGGTCGGTTCCACGTTCGGTACCGGCAGGCTACAACCCTGTCCCGGTCCACCTCGGTTCTGCTGAGCCGTCTTCCCATCTCCTGCTGACTGAGATCACCGTCTGCCTCCTAGCCAGTGGCACCAGGGCTCCTACCCTGGTACCGTTCAACTTGGACTTCACTGCTGGAGCTACCCCTAGCTCCAGCCAAACTCCACCACCAACCGCCTGGTCACGCCCACTGGTGTGTCTATCTTTCCCTAAGGGGGGTGACTAGGGTTTACTGGTTGGCTGTGTGTTTCCTAATGAGGGAACGGTGTTTTGCAGGGGCCTAACTGTGACCACCTGGTTTTGCCAGGGCGTCACATTTACTTTTATCTAAGGGGTTAAAAATATTCACAAGCTTGTCCAAAAAAAGTGGCACACTTTTTGCGCCATTTTCCGAAACCCGTAGCGTTCTCATTTTTGGGATCTAGTGATGGCTTATTGTTTGTCTCGAGCTGATGTTTTTTACGGTACCATTTTTGCACAGATGCTATGTTTTGATCGCCTGTTATTGCAATTTTGTGGCGCCCCTGACCTGGTCAGGCACCACTGAGTACTGCACCCATGCTGGGGACAGTACAACACAGGTAATCCAGAAGGCTGACTGGGGTGTGGTACACAGGCGCATAGTGATCAGGTCTCACACATGTACCCATGAGAGGACCCCTGGGGATCCCAGGAGGGGGAAAAGCCTTCACCTTCACTGGAATAGTGGAGGGGGCCAAAAGCCTCCATCTCCTCTCAAGGGGTGTGGTAAGAGAGTCTGGTTGCTAGGTGGCGTAGGCAGGCACAAAAGGGAAAAGAGAAGGAGGAGTAAACAGTCTGGAGTCTGCAGCAGAGTGTGGAGGAGTGAGGAGCAGGAAAGTGAAGCTCAGACAGGAGCAGCAGTGAAGGTCCCAGATGTGAGCCGGTTCAGAGCAGAGTCCAGGGAGCTCCGAGGAGAGCTGACCCCTTCCCCTGGGCTGCTGTAGTCTGACAGCGTCCGCGCAGTGGCTACCGACGGGGGAGAACGGTCAACTAGGAGTGCTACCCGAAATCCATCTTCAGCTAGAGAGAGAGCACGGAGTGGGAAGTAAGGAGACTGCTAGAGAGTACCAGGCCCAAACGGGCGGCAGATCCCGAAGCGGAGATAGATCCAGCTTTCTTTTGCTAAACCTGCCGGTGTGGGGCTCTCAAAGCCCACGCCACAACACCACAAAAGCCGCAGCCACGTAGCCACAGTTAGGGCCCATAGGTCACAGGAGGCAAGCAGCTGGAGTGGCCTGGTCCAGGCGACAAGCAAACGGCAAACGAAGGGGAGAGAGGCTGCAGCATCTTCCCTGGGTGACCCCCATAGGGACTCAAAGTCGGGGTTACCCCAAACCACCAAGGGCTAAGGAAGGCGAGTTAGTAGTCACCCTCACAAGTCAGCCTGAAGGACACCTGATTCCCACTTGGTTCATCCCAGCTACGCCCGGGTCACTCACCCTGCCATCAACTGTGAGTAAAAACCCTGAAAGACATCCTGCCTGTGTTGAGTCATTCTGCGCTTTGTAGTTCTACGCATCTACACAGGGCCCTGGGGCTTGCCTCACTCTCAGGAGGCTATTCCAACTAACTGCACTCACCATCAGCCCCAGGCGTCCCTTAACCTGCAGTGGCGGTCCCCCACTGACCGCAATACTGAGAGTGGCGTCACGACTACAAAGAAGGTTTCCTACCTGTGACCAGACAGATCCATCTACGTGGAGTCCCTGAAGGTAATGCACCGACACAGCGTTTGCGGGGCTCCACATCTGGCGTCACGAACAGGATAAGGACTAGACCTGTTGAGACAGGTGACCATGTGCCTGGGCGGTCCGCTTGAAAAATTGGAAGCGCCGCCATATTGCCACCATGAAAAGCGCGCTGAAAAACAACAGCAGCCCGCGCTGGAAGAAGTTACCGCCCACGAAGAGGTGTGGCTACCCAGAGATCCCCTGCAGAGTTCTGACCTCGCTTGTGAAGAGAGCGGAAGCGTCCAGAGACGGCGGGAAGGACAGAGAGCCACAAGCCTGCTGCTGCAGAGAGAAGAAATGGAGTCCGGACGTGGATACCCAGAACCAGGCTCTGCTGCCTGGTGGTGCCGGGAGCTTGCTATCTTCTGCGATCAGCTGGAGGCCAGGATTATGCGACAGCTCAGTGAGGGACGCACGGAGCTTCTGGAGATGGCTGCGGCGGTTCGGACCTACGAAGAGGGAGCCGCGCGACGCATGCCAGATCGAGCGGCGACGACTCAGATCCCGATGGTGCCACCGATGGGTGAGTCCAGAGTTGCCCCGGCCAGCGCAAGTGCTCCGACCCCTGCTGCTACGACCGCGGTCCCAGAAGAGGCGCCTGGCGCGGCGACGCTGAGCGAGGCCGCAGCCACGCTAGGTGCGGCCCGCCAAATCCAGGCCGCCGCAGCGACACCCCGCCTGGCCCGCAAAGGTCCGACTGCCACGGCGATACTCATCCGTGCCGCAGGTGTGACGCTGACCCAGGCTGCCACCCTGCTGAGCCCAGTCCGCCAAGACCCCACCGCAGCAGCGACGCTCGTCCGAGCCGCAAGTGAGATGCTGAACCAGGCCGCAGCCCCGCCAGGTGCGGCCCGTCAAGCCCCGATCACTGCAGCGACGCCCAGCTCCACCTGCACGGACCCCATTGGGGATGCGACGCCAATTCAGACCGCGGCTGCAATGCCCAGTCCGGCCCGCCAAGAACTGGCCGCAACAGCGACGCAGATCCAGGCCGCCGCCACGCCAGGCTCGGCCCGTACAGACCAGGCCGCCGCCACGCCAGGCTCGGCCCGCACAGACCAGGCCGCCGCCATGCCAGGCGCGGCCCGCCAAGACCAGGCCGCCGACACGCCAGGCTCGGCCCGCACAGACCAGGCCGCCGCCATGCCAGGCGCGGCCCGCCAAGACCAGGCCGCCGCAGCGATGCCCTGCGCGGCCCGCCAAGAAAAGACTACATCACCATTTATCCCGGCCTGCAGGGCCAGAGCAGACACCGCTCCCCAGTCTAAGGAGGTCCCTGCAAGGAAATCCCTGATAGGTGAAGACCCCGCGTACTGGCAGCTGAAGGCTGACATGGAGGCCAAGTTTCCACAGGAGATGGTGGACCAGTACATGCTCCCTCCGCACACCCCTAAGGCAACCCCTGCGGCAACCACGCCGAAGAGTCCACCGCCTGGGCCAGCTGAGGAACACTCATCCCCAGCGCTGCCACGACCAGAGTGCAGCGAAGAACTAAGGGGGAGAGGAGGGCAAGAAGCTGAGGAGTTGCCCCCGGAGCCAGCAGCAGTGCTAGTCCCAGAGCCGGAGATGCTGCCATATTCCCGCTGGGACGAGGAAGACCTGACACCTCCTGCTGAAGAAGACCTGCCCAACCGCCCCACCTGGGAGCTTGTAAGCTGCACTTCGCAGAATCCAGCCCGCAAGACACAGCGCCGCAGTAGAACCCAGTCTTTCCCTGCACCGCCATCCCCAGAGCAGAGAGAAGTCACGGCCAGAGACCTACAAGAAAAACGGTTCCTGAGAAGAGCCAAAGCACAGATCAGAGGACCCCTGCGTCGAGGAATTGTCAAAGATTTCAGCCTCAAATCAGGATACGGCTTTATAGTATCACCTGGTGTGAAGGAAGGGATTTTTGTCAATCGAAGGGATGTGAGAGCCCATTTGCCCAGAGGACACCCTGGAAGAAATTTGAAGATAGGAGACTCAGTGGAGTTCACTATGCATCAGGGAGAAAGAGGCTGGTATGCCCTAGATGTTGCACCATGTCCTAGAAGTCCTTGCAGAAGCCCTGCAGTCACAACAGAAGATGAAGACAGAGACACTGAAGAAGAAAGAAAATACAACGAACCCACAGACGAAGAAAGAGATCAAGAAACCAACAGGTGCCGCAGCCCTACAGGCCCAAGCCCTGGTATGGAAGAGTAGAGGAATCTGCATAAAGTAAAGCATACAGCAAGTTAAAGTTTTGAAAAGTTGGAAGTTTTGCAACGTTTACGTTTAAGTATGTGCCCACATAAACTAATGTGAGAAATGAACCTTAAGGCTATGAACTGGCTATAGCCACAAACTCTCGCAGTGTAAATAGTTACACCAGAGGGCACCACCACCACCAGAGTCAGCCTGTTTAGGGGCTTGGCTCGTCTGCAACCAGGAGGAGCCCGTCCGTATATAGGGCCTTGGCTCGCCTGCGACCAGAGAGCATGCCTGTTTATGGGGCCTGGCTCTCCACCACAAAGAGGGTACCTGGTCAGCACCAACTGTGGAGGCCGCCTCTACATCCTGCCAGAAGAGGCTGAAGGCGCGGATTCAACAGGCCAGGTATACCCTGAAACCACCAGCCCATGAAAGCCGCCTCTACATCCTGCCAGAAGTGGCTGAAGGCGCGGCCAACGGGAGAGGCAGATTGGAGGAAAGGTCTGGGGAAGTAGAAGGCCCAGATCTGGTTACCAAAAGGACCGGTGACCTGCCTCCTGAAAGGGTTTGGGTGGGTTAACGGACTTGTGGGTGGAGGGTGGTGATGTATGGTACCTGGTGCTTTTAAAATGTTTTACATGTTTTAATGTTTTATGCATTTTTAAAATGTTGTCTTGCAGCCCGAGGACGTGCTGGTGATAACTAAGGGGGAATGTGGCGCCCCTGACCTGGTCAGGCACCACTGAGTACTGCACCCATGCTGGGGACAGTACAACACAGGTAATCCAGAAGGCTGACTGGGGTGTGGTACACAGGCGCATAGTGATCAGGTCTCACACATGTACCCATGAGAGGACCCCTGGGGATCCCAGGAGGGGGAAAAGCCTTCACCTTCACTGGAATAGTGGAGGGGGCCAAAAGCCTCCATCTCCTCTCAAGGGGTGTGGTAAGAGAGTCTGGTTGCTAGGTGGCGTAGGCAGGCACAAAAGGGAAAAGAGAAGGAGGAGTAAACAGTCTGGAGTCTGCAGCAGAGTGTGGAGGAGTGAGGAGCAGGAAAGTGAAGCTCAGACAGGAGCAGCAGTGAAGGTCCCAGATGTGAGCCGGTTCAGAGCAGAGTCCAGGGAGCTCCGAGGAGAGCTGACCCCTTCCCCTGGGCTGCTGTAGTCTGACAGCGTCCGCGCAGTGGCTACCGACGGGGGAGAACGGTCAACTAGGAGTGCTACCCGAAATCCATCTTCAGCTAGAGAGAGAGCACGGAGTGGGAAGTAAGGAGACTGCTAGAGAGTACCAGGCCCAAACGGGCGGCAGATCCCGAAGCGGAGATAGATCCAGCTTTCTTTTGCTAAACCTGCCGGTGTGGGGCTCTCAAAGCCCACGCCACAACACCACAAAAGCCGCAGCCACGTAGCCACAGTTAGGGCCCATAGGTCACAGGAGGCAAGCAGCTGGAGTGGCCTGGTCCAGGCGACAAGCAAACGGCAAACGAAGGGGAGAGAGGCTGCAGCATCTTCCCTGGGTGACCCCCATAGGGACTCAAAGTCGGGGTTACCCCAAACCACCAAGGGCTAAGGAAGGCGAGTTAGTAGTCACCCTCACAAGTCAGCCTGAAGGACACCTGGTTCCCACTTGGTTCATCCCAGCTACGCCCGGGTCACTCACCCTGCCATCAACTGTGAGTAAAAACCCTGAAAGACATCCTGCCTGTGTTGAGTCATTCTGCGCCTTGTAGTTCTACGCATCTACACAGGGCCCTGGGGCTTGCCTCACTCTCAGGAGGCTATTCCAACTAACTGCACTCACCATCAGCCCCAGGCGTCCCTTAACCTGCAGTGGCGGTCCCCCACTGACCGCAATACTGAGAGTGGCGTCACGACTACAAAGAAGGTTTCCTACCTGTGACCAGACAGATCCATCTACGTGGAGTCCCTGAAGGTAATGCACCGACACAGCGTTTGCGGGGCTCCACAATTTGTGCAAAAGTTGTGTCAACCAAAAAACGAAATTTTAGCGTTTGGATTTATTTTTTGCCTCTACGCCATTTACCAATCAGGCTAATTGATTTTATTTTTTGATAGATCAGACAATTCTGAATGTGGCGATACCAAATGTGTATATTTTTTTATTTTTTTAACCCTTTAATTTTCAATGGACCAATGGCGCTGGGTAAGTTAATGCTTACCGCGGTGCGCTGTTACATCTCGCTGTCAGATTTTGACAGCAAGATGTAAGGGGTTAATGGGTGTGTATGGAATGCGATTCCACTCGTGCCTGGCAGTCACACATGTCAGCTATTGAAATCAGCTGACATGTGCGCCGATCGCCACAGACTGCCCACGGGGATTAACCTCACACGATCCATGACATACCACTATGAAACTATAAGAATGTCTCTATATGTTATATGCTCTTGGGTTGGAAGCGGCAGAGCCCAAATCATGAACTATATGCCTTGACCAATATGCTGGAGGAGTTAAAAATATGCAGGTTGTTGCGTGGGTGGTATTTAGGAAGAATGTACTCCTTCACCCCCCCCCAGCCCCTCCATTTTGTAGCTAATTGACAGCTTTCTTCTTATATTTGCATAGAGAGATTGCTGTCAATCAGTGACAGGTGAAAGCTGTAGCTCCGTCATACCAATATGTGCACATAATTGAGCAGATTTCTAAGCTACTAATAAACAATCATGTTTTAAAAAGACGTTACAGCAAGACATAAGTAAGGCTTCGTTTACATCTGTATTGTTATTTATGTTTTTAGTAAAGACGTCCTCTCATTAAGTTGTTTTTTTTCATTAAATGCATGTATATGTTCATGTAGTGTAATATAGTGTGAGTTTAACACTTCTGTTAAAACAAATGGCAGTACGTACCACTTCAGAAATGTAATCTAGACACACTACCTAGGAACCTAGTCTTAGGCGGGCTTTGCACACTACGACATCGCAGGTGCGATGTCGGTGGGGTCAAATTGAAAATGACGGACTTCCGGCATCGCATGCGACATCGTAGTGTGTAAAGGCTCGATGATACGATTAACGAGCGCAAAAGAGTCGTAATCGTATCATCGGTGCAGCGTCGGCGTAATCCATGATTACGCTGACGCGACGGTCCGATGTTGTTCCTCGTTCCTGCGGCAGCACACATCACTGTGTGTGAAGCCGCAGGAGCGAGGAACATCTCCTACCGGCGTCACCGCGGCTTCCGTAGGATATGCGGAAGGAAGGAGGTGGGCGGGATGTTTACATCCCGCTCATCTCCGCCCCTCCGCTCCTATTGGCCGCCTGCCGTGTGACGTCGCAGTGACGCCATACGACCCGCCCCCTTAATAAGGAGGCGGGTCGCCGGCCAGAGCGACGGTCGCAGGACAGGTGAGTCCATGTGAAGCTGCCGTAGCGATAATGTTCGCTACGGCAGTTATCACAAGGATATCGCCGCTGCGACGGGGGCGGGGACTATCGCGCTCGGCATCGCAGCATCGGCCTGCGATGTCGCAGCGTGCAAAGTGCCCCTTAGGCTATGAAGAGATATATGCCGGAGTAAATCTTTAAAAATTTGTAATTTAATTTAAATAATTAATTAAAAGGATGATTCAAAGTAGGAATGGACAGAGAATACCTCATATAAGTAAGCATATATCTCCAAAATACAGGGGCTATAGAAATGGAATAAATAAACCCACAATAGCAATGAGCTATTGCAAAGTGCAAGTGCAGAGTATGTATCTCTATTTGTAATTCATCTAATAGCTTAATAACTAGGACTAATCAATTATAATAGAAAACTCAGAGAACTAAGCGGGAGTAAATAACCAATATCATAGGTTTGAAAGGAAATCAATTCAAACAGGATCAGTTCAAGTATACCAATATAAACTTTATTAAGTATAAAAGACAAGTTTAAAAACTTAAGCAATAATCCAGAGTTATAAGTTACAATTATAAACAGGAAGATAGAAGAGAAGTTCAGAGCAAAGGCTGTTCAGGTCTGCGCCATCACCATGGGGAATAGAGAGAAAAGAATCAGCCCCGGCATGTGAAACTTAGTGTTACAATCCTAGTGGGAAAACACATGCTGATTGCTAGAAAGAGCATAGTTACTTACCCATGATGAAGGCTAATCAGAACAACAGCCACCGCACCCCAACGCGTTTCGTAGTCTTTTTCAAAGGACTGCGACCAAGAAAAAGACTACGAAACGCGTTGGGGTGCGGTGGCTGTTGTTCTGATTAGCCTTCATCATGGGTAAGTAACTATGCTCTTTCTAGCAATCAGCGTGTGTTTTCCCACTAGGATTGTAACACTAAGTTTCACATGCCGGGGCTGATTCTTTTCTCTCTATTCCCCATGGTGATGGCACAGACCTGAACAGCCTTTGCTCTGAACTTCTCTTCTATCTTCCTGTTTATAATTGTAACTTATAACTCTGGATTATTGCTTAAGTTTTTAAACTTGTCTTTTATACTTAATAAAGTTTATATTGGTATACTTGAACTGATCCTGTTTGAATTGATTTCCTTTCAAACCTATGATATTGGTTATTTACTCCCTCTTAGTTCTCTCAGTTTTCTATATTGCTTTTTTGAGGGTGACCATATGCTATCTTATGATGCATAAGGTGGTCCTTTGTGTCCTATTTTGTTTCTTAATCAATTATAATGTAGCCACTGTGATAGTGTAAAATACCAAAAGCAATTATACTAACAAAGATATGTGTGGATATAAGGGACCCTGTAGTATGTGTGTCTCCACCCCGATGACGTTTCGCCTCGCTTCTTCAGGAATTAATGTCAGAGTTGCGGTATTTTGACAACTGCGATACTGCAAAACAATGCAATGAAAAGTAGTCAAATGTCGTACCTGCTCTAAAACTGTGTCAATAAAAATGTCAGCAAGAAAACAACTCCTCATGTAGCGCCTCTGGTGTCGTAAAATCGAAAATGTTACAAGTCTCAGAATATGGCGAAACAACCCAAAATGTATTTTTTGTAAGACCTTCCATTTTTTACCCCACCACTTATATAATTAAAAAAAATTCTTAATGTTTGGCATCACTGTAGTCATACTGGCCTGGAGAATATTATTGAGTGGTAATTTTTGCCATATAATGAACACTGTAAAAACGAACTCCCCCTAAAAAACATTGCCGTAATTGCGCTTTGTTCCCCGCACAATTTTGCAGCATTTGATTTTTTTCAGGCAGGGGACGAAAAAACAAAAGCACAAAAACAGAAAATTGCCCGGTCAGGAAAGAGTTAATGGTGCATCTGCTGACATCTATCTATTTCTGCAGCTCTTCCTCTTCATATTGGCTGCTGTGTAAACATTAGTCTATTAGAAGCTCGCTAGGAAGTGTAAAGCTGATTTACATTACAGCAAGAGCCAAATTATTAGTGCTGATTACTGAACTAGATGGGAGAAAAAGACGATTATCAGGTAACTGCCGCACATATGGGCGAGAGAGCCTAAGTGCTCATCCAAACGTCCATGAACATCTCGGACCAGAATGCACAGACTGTCCGCAGCTCTGCCGAGGGCTCAGAAATATATGAAGCTGTCGAGCTCCAGTTGGGGGACTGTGACTGTCTGTGCTTTGAGGTCCAAGACCGGACCGATGAGCGCAGAAGTCTGAATGAGCCCTAAATAAGAAGCCTCAGTATCAAATTGCAACTGAGATTTTAATGTTTACCACAAGAGGGAGCTGTAGCTAGGAAGTTTTCCTATTGGTTTCCTGCATCACTATACAATTTAGGATGATAAACTGTTTTCAATAGTTCTGATTAGAGATGAGCGATCCTGATCGGCAAAGATCGGAAAATGTTATAATCGCACGATCTTTGGCCGGATCGGGATCAGATATGCGATAAATTTATCGCAAAAGTCGGCGGCCATAGATAGATAAATGTTCGGATGGCAAAAACAATCCTCCCCCATGGCCATCACAGCCATGTCACGTATTGGCATGGCTGTTATTGGCCACTGTAAAAAAAGGGAAGCTACAGGGTTAAAGCAGTGAATCCTTACAAGGTCTCTCTGCTACTTCCGGGGCCGATAATTATCCCTCATCCATATTCACTGATTTCTCCAAATCTGCATCTCTTAGCAAAAAAACCCACACAGTTTTTTGCCAGGAGATGCATGTCTGTGAATTCAGTGAGAGTTCATTGAGGTCAGGTTACCTATGGTCACAGGTGGAGGGCTGTGGGAACCTCCAGTTGTGACCGCTAATAACTGGAGTGTTGTCACCGCTAACAGCTGAGGCTCAGTCTCTGACTGAAGCTCAAAGCAGGCGGTCATTGTTCTATGCCTATCAGTTCAGATATAGCAGAGCTGAAATCCTCATGGGACCTTGTAGTGTGGATTACGTCGGACCTGGGTGTTTTGGGGGTTAATAAATTGGTGAAAGTGGGAGGTGTTTTTTTTTAAATAAAGAATTGTTCTGTGTGTTTGAGTTTATTTCATTTTACTTATAGGATTAGTAGGGGGTCTCATAGACCCCTCCCTATCACTAATCCAGGGCTTAGTGGAAGCTGTGAGCCAACATTAACCCCTAGTTAACCTAATTGCCACTGCACTAGGGCAATCAGGAAGATCTAGGTAAAGTTCCGGGATTATCACATCTAATGGATGTGACAATCCTGGGTGGTTGCAGGCTGCTATTTTTAGGCTGGAGGTGCTCAATAAGCATTGGTTTCCCCAACCTGATAATAATAGCCCCTGACTGTCTGGCTTTATCTTCACTGGGTATCAAAATTGGGGGAATGGCACGTCAGTTTTTAAAATTATTTATTACATATACAGAGGCAAGATAAGTGCATGGCTGGTGCCTGCAGCCTGTAGCCATGGCTTGATCTGGTAACAATACAGGGGGGTCCCTACACCAAATATTTTATTTGTTTATTTATCACCAGTATAAGGACACAGACAGCATTAGTGATTCCAACCAATCACAGACGCTTTCTCAGAGGGTGGGAGCGTGGTCAAATGTCAGCCAATGAGAGACACTGGTGGCCGGAGAAAGCAGTGAATATGGATGAGGGATAATTGGCAGCCCCCGGAAGTAGCGCTGCAGCTGCAGGGACTCGGTAAGTATGTGCTGCTATAACCCTTTTTATTTTCTTTCTTCTATAGCCCCCTACACCATTTTACAACACATCTCTTTTGCCTCCCATTGAATTTAATAGGTTAGGCTAGGATAGACAATTGGATCGTCTCGGATTGCCGATCAGATCGGTGATCTCAGGCGGGCTTCACGATCCTGAACCGATCCTTTTCTTGGCAGGATTGCTCATCTCTAATTCTGATAATGAATAATAACAATAATAACAATCATAATAATAATAATAATAATAACTAAGCAGGCCATACGTTTCTATTCAGTTATATATACTGTAACTCCTTCCCTCCGCAGCCAATTTTCAATTTTGCACTTTTATTTTTTCCTCTCCTTTTTTATACAGCTATAACTTTTTTATTTGTGCACTATCATAGCCAAAAAGGGGCTTGGTTCTTTGCAGGACAGGCTGTAGTTTTGAATGATATCATTGATTTTAACATGCAGAGTAAGGGAAAATGGCAACAAAAGTTCCAAGTGTGATGAAATGGTGAAAAAAAAATATTTTTTTTTCTTTTTTGGGAGTTTTATTTTTACAGCTTTAATAGTGAAGTAAAAAATTAACCGCAAGCAAAGTCAGTAAATTATGGACCTACCAAACATCTGGGTGAAGAGCATAAATCAAAAAAGAAGAATTGACCATGGGTAATAAAATAATTAAATCTTTATTAAATATAATAATGTTAAAATCACATTTATAAAGGGGCCTTTATGTGAGGGACACAGGAAAGAGCCCAGTGTGTGACAGAAAAAGGGATTCCCAGCAGAACAAATAAAGGAACAAAGTTCCATGATCCCAAATTCCATAAGAACCTGACCCATATAAAATCACTATATATATATTAATCAGGAAATATATTAAACAACAACAGTGTGTGCAGTAATTATACCTGCTATATCTATTGAGATATAGATGCTGGTCATGTAAATAGGATTTAGATATAATAGTGCCTGCTGTACCTTAAGGGAATACCAGTTCCGTAACGGACTCCGCATCCCTCCACCCCAACGCATGTTTTGCCTAGCTTCTTCTGGGGGTGTCCTTTATTTACAATTGTGTCCCACTTGTTGTTGATTCTTCACTATAACATTAAAATTTTTATCTTTATGTTTGAAACCTGAAATGTGAGAAAAGGTTGAAAAATTCAAGGGAGTCGTATACTTTCGCAAGGCACTGTATATTCTGCTGTGAATTCCTTTTTCTTGTGAATTCTTTTTTCTGCAACATAATTATATCATTGGGTAATTACCTGTGTCCCTCACATATAGGCACCTTTTTAAATGTGATTTTAATATATTTATATTTATTAACACTTTAATAATTTTATTATATTTGGTCACTTTTTTGGTTTTATACCCTTTACCCGGATTTTGTTTGTTTTGCCTGGTCACGTTATCATATATTTTTTTTTACTATTGTTGTTGTTTAAATACCAAAATAATGGTACCAATAAATTCTATAGCTTGTAACATGAAAAAACAGCCTCATACAGCTCAATAAATTAATTAATAAATATATATATATATATATATATATATATATATATATATATATAAATTAAAAAAAGGTTCTGGCTCTCAGATCTCAGATATCTCGCACTCTTTCTTTATGATTCAAAAGCCTATGAAATAATACCCACTGATCCTATCTCAATGTTTACCAAGAGACTGTTGGACATTTCGAATAGAGAAAAGAATAAATCTATCTGAAAGAGGATTTGAAAAGGCAGCATGGACCTACAACGGGTGAAATAAGTATTGAACACGTAACCAATGTCATTAAGCTGTTATTATCACCAGCAAAGACTTTTGTACAAAGTATTAAATTTCACTGTGTATTCAGTATTTTTTCCCTGTGTCATTTCTCATTATTACACATGATTTAATTTATGGATACCTATGGTTTAAATTATTTGACTTTGTGGATTGGATGGGTGGTTACTGACATCTAAAGATAATTTCATGTCAATAGCACATACTTAAGGCCCCATTACACGCAGCGTCGTATCTAACGATATATCGCCGGGGTCACGGATTCCGTGACGCATATCCGGCATCATTAGCGACATCGCTGCGTGTGACACTAACAAGCGGCCGTTAACAATGGAAAATACTCACCAAATCGTCCATCGTTGACACGTCGTTCATTTTCAAAAAATCGTTGATTGTTGAGGACACAGGTTGTTCATTGTTCCCGAGGCAGCACACATCGCTCTGTGTGACACCTCGGGAACGACGAACTACAGCTTACCTGCGGCCGCCGGCAAGGAGGAAGGAAGGAGGTGGGCGGGATATTACGGCCTCTCATCTCCGCCCCTCCGCTTCTATTGGGCGGCCGCTTAGTGACGCCGCTGTGATGCCGCACGAACCGCCCCCTTAGAAAGGAGGCGGTTCGCCAGACACAGCGATGTCGCTAGGCAGGTAAGTACGTGTGACGGGTCCTAACGATGCTGTGCGCCACAGGCAGCGATTTGCCCGTGACGCACAACCGACGGGGGAGGGTGCTTTCACCAGCGACATCGCTAGCGATGTCGCTGCGTGTAAAGCCCCCTTTAGAAAATTGGTTACATGTTCAATACTTATTTCACCTGTCCTATGTGCTTTCATATGTTAACGTTGAACTTCAGTACCAGTCTGGCCCTAATAGTAATATACTGACGTTTAGGGCTTGCTCACACAGCCATATTTTTTGTCCGAGTGTGATTTGACCAAATATCGGAACACACTTGGACCAATGTTATTCTATGGGGCTTAGCACATGTCCTATTTTTTTCCTTCGACAGTGTTCCAAGTTTGATCTGATAATTATTGAATTACCCCTGACCATGGAAGTCTATAGGTCTGTGGAAAAGATCGGACTGCGCTCACAACACTCAAACTGATCATGGCAATATGAGGCCTACAGAAGACCCCCTGTCACAACCATTTTGGTACTGGGGGGAGCCTAGACAGTGACTTGGCTTGATCGAAAATTATTTGCGTAATCAATCAAATGATTACAGTTTCAAGTCTCCTAAAGGGAAGGGGAGGCTAAAAATTCTAGTAAAAAAATCTAAAACATGAATATTCAAATACATCACTTTTTCAATAAATACAATTAAATAAGATGACAGAAATGTAGTTTTTTGGTCATCGTGCCTTCTGCCCAAAAATCGAGTAAAAACCTTTTGAAAAGTCGTAGGTTCTTCAAATGAAAGGAGTAGTAAACCAATAAAATCACCTTTCAAAACCAATGCCTCACACAGACCTCATAAAGTTGTACATTTTACAGCTATTATTATTTTACAGCTAATAAACCTATACATATTTAGCATGACCTTGGTCATGCTGACTTGGAGATTTTAAGGGGTATTCCCATCTCTAAGATCCTATCCAAATATATAGGAGGCATAATAATAATAATGATATTAGCAAATACCTCCAATTAGAAATGTAGTATAGTTCTCCTGATACAGCCATGTCTCTTACCTCATGTGCAGGGCACTGCAGCTCAGTTATTCATAGTTACAACTAGGAGCAACTGACTAAGTGTCACGAGTGAATGTAACGATGGATACCTAAGCTGCTGTGCCCTGTACATGTGGCAAGAGACATGGCTATATAATTTGTCCCAGAGTACAAATAGAAAAATGACGCAGCATGGATGCATAGGACAGGGCCTGGAACAAGGCCTGACCCTGCATTTCTAGCTTAAACATTGATCAGTAACAGGTGGATGAGGGTCAGGTGTAGGCCTGGTACTCAGAGTCCCCTGCCACTACAGAAAATACAGAACTTGGAGTCTCCACATTTTCAAAAATGAAGGGCAGACACCAGGGCAGTGGTATCAATTGCCCCAAAGTATGCATAGTGTTATTGTGCAACAGTCAGGCATGAGCCATGCACGAGACAGGGTCTGGCCCAGGTTTTACAGCTTTCAAATTAAGTTAAAATGAAGAGGTGGATGAGTGACAGGTGTAGGCCTGATGTGGGAGCCCTCATACCTCATACAACAGTTAAAACTGCTTTTCTGCTCAGCCACAGTCAGGTGGCAACAATATTAGCTTCACAGACTGTTATTGCTAGACACATTTAAGGATAGTAAGAGCGGTAGATGAGTGAAAGGTAGGTGCAGGACTGCCAGTCTGGGAGCCTTACTGCTACAGGCAACACACAACAAGGAGACCCAAGCAGCGTTAGTGTGGGAATCTTACTGCACTAAAACGAAGGGTGCATCAAATATGGGAAATACTGATGTTGTGGTGAAAGGGGAAAAAGGCATGGTGCCTTGATGTCTTGTATTGATGTTGCAGACATACCTGTGGATTAAACAGATGGGTAGTCAGATCGGGACTAGTGGTGACATTCAAGGATGGTTATCATAGAATTACATACCTGGTGCAGGACCTGTGGTGATATCAGGAAGCAACATTTTTCTGTTGGCTGAGGCCCCTCCCCTTCTGGTCACCACAGGTCTTGCAAGTCAAAGTAAATCATTTGTATAATACTTATGCTAATTCTAACAGGGGGAGGGGATAACTCTGAATACCCCCAGATATTATCTGATCCTCAGCTGCTGTCACTCAAGAAGCTGCTGAGTTTATAAAATTTACTTTCTTGGATTTCAAAACCTAAACATCCGAGCTGACCACTAAAGGTACAGTATGGGGACCAAAATTCGGCCATTAAAAATGGTGGTAGAAGGGATAGGGTGATAGGAACAAGCGGGCTGTACTTACTGAGACTCCAACACAGCTGTAACTGCTCCCGCGGCCGCTCTTTCACTTCCGGGGCTGCTCATTAACTTCATTGCATATGCACTGGTTTCCCTGCCACTAGCGTCTGTGATTGGTTGCAGTCAAATGCGCCTCCACCGTGAGTGGCAATTTGTGACCTGACTGCTTCCAATCACAGATGCTATGCGCATCTATCGTGGTATAAAACTAAATAAAATATTTGGCGTAGGGTCCCCCATATTATAATACCCAGCACAGATAAAGCCCATGGCTACAGCCCCCATCCGTGCACTTATCTTAACTGTGCACCCAAATAAGAGGAATAAAATAATTTTAATAAACGGTGCGTGGTTCCCCCAAATATGGTACCCAGCCATGATAAAGCCTGACACCTCGGGGCTGGTATTCTCAGGCTAGGGAGACCAATCCTTATTTTGCTCCCCCAGCCTAAATATAGCAGCCTTCAGCCACCCAGGATTGTCGCATCCATTAGATGCGACAATCCTAGCAGTTTACCTGGCTCTACCCGGTTGCCTTTGTACGATGGCAATTGGGGTAATAAGGGGTTAATGGCAACTCACAGCTGCCACTAAACCCTAGATTAGTAATGGGAGGCATCTATGAGACCGCCCCCATTTCTAATCTGTAAGTGAAAAGAAATAAACACAAACACTAAAAAAAAATCCTTTATTTGAAATAAAATGCAAAACAGCACCCTCTTTCACCCCTTTTTTAACCCCCAAAACACTCCTGCAGGTCCAACATAATCCCCATGAGTCACACGACATTTCTAGTTCTGCTACATCTGAAATCAGAGTGTGTCATCAAGGAACATGACTGCCTGCTGTGGACTTCAGGCTGACACTGTGCCTCAGCAATCAGCGGTGACGTCACTCAGGTTAGTTGCCTGCACAGCTGGAGATTCCCACAGCCCTCCACCTGTGACCACAAGTCACTTGACCTCAGGGGACCTCAATGAACTCAGTTACCCCATCTGAGGTGAGGTCAGTGACTTTACTGAGATTACCTTAGGTCAATGAATAGGCAACGAATATGCAATGAAGGTAATGAGCGGACCCAGAAGTGAATGAGCGGCCACAAAGCAGTTACAGCCGCGCCGGAGCCGCAGTATGTATAGCGCGCTTGCTTTACTATTGTTTTCTTTATTTTCCCTTAATTTTTTTGTATTGCCCTAGTGCCGGATCCAAATCATTAGGCAGAATTCCCTGAGAATCCCGGGCCCAGGCCCGGCACTTGGGTACATTTGAAACCACGCAGATCCGGACTTTTAGAGTTCGGGTCCGCCCATCACTAGTGAGGAGTCATAGCAACGCACCTCAGCCGGTGAGGTCCTCACATGAAGAGATGGTGGAGGTTCCCATGGTGATTTGCTGGTTCAGTGCAACATGTAACAGAAGTAATGCACCACTGCATTTAACCATAAAGTTCCTGTCTTTGAATTGTGAAGTGTTACGCCTGCTATCTGATGTTTACACTTCTCATCAGTTTTTTCAGGAAAGAAAAGTTTATTTTTGGACTGTGGTCTCACTCACTCATCTATATCTCATCGCATCCTAGCTGCAATGTCAAGCGGCAACATGTGGTAAAAGCATAGCAAGGTGGGGCATGGATTCTACCCTGCCCGACCCGTTATAGTCTTATTGATTTATCGCTGCTAAAATGTAGCAGCAATGTGCATGAGTGACTGCCATTCTAGCCATTCTTTATTGAACTGATGGTGCAATGTACTTGGCTTTCTCCAGCAGCCTCATTGGGAATTATTGGAGCAGTTGTCGCATGCACAAATTTCCTCTCTATATTAATGAAGATAAAAGTGGCCCATTTTTGCAATCATTACGGTTCCCAGCACCCAGACCCAATTTGGATATGTAATATGAATAGGTAATATTTTCTACCTAACGGAATACACCTTTTAAAGTACAATATAAGACAGTAGGCGGCAAGCTTCCACTAGTGGCTGCTGCAGACAGAGCTAATTATAATAAAATTAATCAGAACTTAAAGAGGATCAACCACCAGGATTTTCATATATAAAATAAAGCCAGTGCTATATTGGCACTATCATGCTGATTCTAAACATACCTTTAGTTGTGAGATTGGATGTATAATTTCTGAAATACAGGCAAGTAAAGTTTGTGAAATGCACTGTTATTTGATGAGAAGTGCAATGGAATATCTAATAGGTAGGTCGGATTTTTCTAGTTATTCCCACCCCTGTCTGCCTGCCTGTCCTTCCTCCCCCTGTCTCTGTTATTACAGGAGGAGGAAGGAGGGAGGAAGGACAGGGGGATGAAGGACAGGCAGACAGGGGTGGGAATAACTAGCAAAACCTGACCCGTTGTCACGCCTGTCTCTCTGCATTATGAGACTAGTGACAGATTCAGGACTTGAGAGTCCTTTCCATTCTTGACTCTCAATATTAAATGGATTTCCTTTCCTTTGGTAGTTGTAGGATTAATGGCAGTAGGCTTTCCAGCAGCTTCTGAAACCTGGTCAAATGTTTCCGGTTTAGGACCACTCCCAGTCTGCTACCAACTTAGGGTGTCGGTTATTCTTTGCCATTTGTATGCTGGGCCAAGAGATGGAAAGAGCTGCTGTAATCCTCTGTTGAAGTTACTGTGGTGCCTGTAGTATTGCTGCTGACTACAGCAGTTTATCATTGTGATTCTTCTGTCTTCCTTCCACGGTGTGTTGTTTCAATGCATCAGTGGGACTACTGATTGTTACCAACCCACTCCTTAGTCAATACTATTGTAGGATCATTCAGGGCTTCAGGTTCCTGCTCAGTGACAGGTGAGGAACCAGTATAGGGACTGGCTAGGAGTGCATAATACAGTGACAAGTAAGTGAAGGAGGTGTCCATTTTCCCTTTCACTAGTACTAGGGCCCACCATTGATAAAGTGTCCCCAGTGTACTCCTTGTTTGTCATGGTGTTATCCCTGTTAAGTTGTGTGTTTTACCTCCCGTCCATGCGGTGACTAGAGATGAGCGAACCGGTCGCGGTTCGGCTCGAGGTTGGTTCGCCGAACGGACCTCCCGTTCGAGTTCGGTTCGTCGAACGTTCGACGAACCGAACTCGAACTGCATAGGAAACAATGGCAGGCAATCACAAACACAGAAAAACACCTAGAAAACACCCTCAAAGGTGTCCTAAAGGTGACAAACAACTCAAACACATTGGAAAGTGACAAGGACATATACTCATGCGAAAACAAAACAGCTGGACAAGGAAAAAGAGGAGGACACACAGATATAGGCATGGCACGCCCTCCTAAAATCATGTAAAACACCGCAAGGTGACTCCAAGCGGAGTCTCCCTTTTTTCCAAAAATTGGGCCACACAGACACCCACCCCATCAGTGGCAGCACTTGGGCCCTAGTTGCAAACAGGATGTTTTGATTTGCATCAAGCACATTCAAAAATACGCCATTCTTATCCGTCCCCAGGATGACACCGGGGTAGGTAGCAAAGTATTTCCTGATCCCAGCTCTGTTCATCTTGGCTTCTTTTAAAAACACATCAAGCAAGGGTTACTCCAAGCGGAGTCTCCCTTTTTTCCAAAAATTGGGCCACACAGACACCCACCCCATCAGTGGCAGCACTTGGGCCCTAGTTGCAAACAGGATGTTTTGATTTGCATCAAGCACATTCAAAAATACGCCATTCTTATCCGTCCCCAGGATGACACCGGGGTAGGTAGCAAAGTCTTTGCTGATCCCAGCTCTGTTCATCTTGGCTTCTTTTAAAAACACATCAAGCAAGGGTTACTCCAAGCGGAGTCTCCCTTTTTTTCCAAAAATTGGGCCACACAGACACCCACCCCATCAGTGGCAGCACTTGGGCCCTAGTTGCAAACAGGATGTTTTGATTTGCATCAAGCACATTCAAAAATACGCCATTCTTATCCGTCCCCAGGATGACACCGGGGTAGGTAGCAAAGTCTTTGCTGATCCCAGCTCTGTTCATCTTGGCTTCTTTTAAAAACACATCAAGCAAGGGTTACTCCAAGCGGAGTCTCCCTTTTTTTCCAAAAATTGGGCCACACAGACACCCACCCCATCAGTGGCAGCACTTGGGCCCTAGTTGCAAACAGGATGTTTTGATTTGCATCAAGCACATTCAAAAATACGCCATTCTTATCCGTCCCCAGGATGACACCGGGGTAGGTAGCAAAGTCTTTGCTGATCCCAGCTCTGTTCATCTTGGCTTCTTTTAAAAACACATCAAGCAAGGGTTACTCCAAGCGGAGTCTCCCTTTTTTTCCAAAAATTGGGCCACACAGACACCCACCCCATCAGTGGCAGCACTTGGGCCCTAGTTGCAAACAGGATGTTTTGATTTGCATCAAGCACATTCAAAAATACGCCATTCTTATCCGTCCCCAGGATGACACCGGGGTAGGTAGCAAAGTCTTTGCTGATCCCAGCTCTGTTCATCTTGGCTTCTTTTAAAAACACATCAAGCAAGGGTTACTCCAAGCGGAGTCTCCCTTTTTTTCCAAAAATTGGGCCACACAGACACCCACCCCATCAGTGGCAGCACTTGGGCCCTAGTTGCAAACAGGATGTTTTGATTTGCATCAAGCACATTCAAAAATACGCCATTCTTATCCGTCCCCAGGATGACACCGGGGTAGGTAGCAAAGTATTTCCTGATCCCAGCTCTGTTCATCTTGGCTTCTTTTAAAAACACATCAAGCAAGGGTTACTCCAAGCGGAGTCTCCCTTTTTTCCAAAAATTGGGCCACACAGACACCCACCCCATCAGTGGCAGCACTTGGGCCCTAGTTGCAAACAGGATGTTTTGATTTGCATCAAGCACATTAAAAAATACGCCATTCTTATCCGTCCCCAGGATGACACCGGGGTAGGTAGCAAAGTCTTTGCTGATCCCAGCTCTGTTCATCTTGGCTTCTTTTAAAAACACATCAAGCAAGGGTTACTCCAAGCGGAGTCTCCCTTTTTTCCAAAAATTGGGCCACACAGACACCCACCCCATCAGTGGCAGCACTTGGGCCCTAGTTGCAAACAGGATGTTTTGATTTGCATCAAGCACATTCAAAAATACGCCATTCTTATCCGTCCCCAGGATGACACCGGGGTAGGTAGCAAAGTCTTTGCTGATCCCAGCTCTGTTCATCTTGGCTTCTTTTAAAAACACATCAAGCAAGGGTTACTCCAAGCGGAGTCTCCCTTTTTTTCCAAAAATTGGGCCACACAGACACCCACCCCATCAGTGGCAGCACTTGGGCCCTAGTTGTACACTTCACAGCTACATTTGCATCAATCACATTCAAAAATACCCCATAATTAACCGTCCCCAGGATGACACCGGGGTAGGTAGCAAAGTCTTTGCTGACCCATGACTTGTTCATCTTGGCTTCTTTTAAAAACAATGTAAGCAAGGGTTACTCCAAGCGGAGTCTCCCTTTTTTCCAAAAATTGGGCCACACAGACACCCACCCCATCAGTGGCAGCACTTGGGCCCTAGTTGCAAACAGGATGTTTTGATTTGCATCAAGCACATTCCAAATCCACAAGCATTTACTCTCCCCAGGATGACACAGGGGTAGTAAATTCCTTCTGGATCCATGACTTGTTCATTTTGATGAACGTCAGTCTGTCCACATTGTCACTGGACAGACGCGTGCGCTTATCTGTCAGCACACACCCAGCAGCACTGAATACACGTTCAGAGACAACGCTGGCAGCTGGACACGACAAAATCTCCAAGGCGTAACTGGAGAGCTCTGGCCATTTTTCTATATTTGAAGCCCAAAAGGAGCAAGGCTCCAGTTGCACAGTCATGGCATCGATGTTCATTTGGAGATACTCCTGTATCATCCTCTCCAGCCGTTGAGTATGTGTCAGACTTGTTGTCTCTGGTGGCCTTGCAAAAGAGGGTCTAAAAAAATTATGAAAAGATTCCATAAAATTGCTGTTACCGGCACCAGATACGGTCCTACTGGTACGGGTAGACTGGTGAAGATGACGAGACCGTCCCATGTTTGTCAAGTTACAACTGGGAGATTCCCTCCCTGCACCTGCACGGTTGTTTGGTGGAAAAGCCGAGCTAAGATCGAGTAACAGCTTCTGCTGATACTCCTGCATACGTGCGTCCCTTTCTATGGCTGGAATTATGTCACAAAATTTGGACTTGTACCGGGGATCTAATAGTGTGGCAATCCAGTAGTCATCATCACTTCTAATTTTGACAATACGACTGTCATGTTGGAGGTAGTGCAACAAAAAGGCACTCATGTGTCTTGCGCAGCCATGCGGACCAAGTCCACGCTGTGTTTGTGGCATAGAGGTGCTACCCGTTCTTTCTTCCTCTGACATCTCCCCCCAACCTCTTTCAACTGAAATTTGACCAAGGTCTCCCTCATCCGCTGAGTCTTCCATGTCCATGGACAGTTCGTCCTCCATTTCTTCATGTTCTCCTGCACCTTGCTCAACATTTCGCCTGCTACTATGCGCCCTTGTCGATCCCTGTTCCCCATGGTCCCATGCCTGCTGCGTTGGTGATGATGAACGTCTGGACCTTGGTGATGTTGTTGTCCCTTGCACATATGAATCCTCCTGTAGTTCCTCCCCTTCATGTTGTCCCACCCCCTGACTCCGAATAGTGTTTAGCGTGTGCTCCAGCATGTAAATGACTGGAATCGTCATGCTGATAATGGCATTGTCAGAGCTAAACATATTCGTCGCCATGTCGAAACTGTGCAGAAGGGTGCATAGGTCCTTGATCTGAGACCACTCCATCAGGGTGATCTGCCCCACCTCTGCATCTCGTTGGCCCAGGCTATACGTCATGACGTATTGCACCAGGGCTCTGCGGTGCTGCCACAGTCGCTGTAACATGTGGAGAGTTGAATTCCAGCGTGTCGCCACATCGCATTTCAGGCGATGAACCGGCAGGCCGAAAGACTTCTGTAGCGATGCAAGTCGCTCAGCTGCGGCGCTTGAACGCCGGAAGTGAGCAGACAGTTTTCGTGCCCTGTTCAGAAGGCCATCTAGGCCGGGATAGTGTGTTAAAAATTGCTGCACGACAAGGTTCAACACGTGAGCCATACAAGGTACGTGTGTCACCTTGCCCAGGCGAAGGGCCGCACCCAGGTTTGCAGCATTGTCGCACACGGCCTTACCAGGCTGCAGGTTGAGTGGAGACAACCATTTATTAAACTCGGACCGCAGAGCTGACCACAACTCCTCAGCTGTGTGACTCTTATTACCAAGACATGTCAAGCTAAAGACCGCCTGATGCCGTTGCGCTCGGCTGCCAGCATAGTAATGAGGCGTGCGTGATTCCTTCTGCGCAGTGAGAACGCTGGTGGCCTGACCAGGCAGGCTTGGGGCGGAGGTGGAGGACCCAGATGAGGTGGAGGATGCAGAAGCTGTGGCGGAACTTGGACAGACAGAGGATTGACACACAAGTCGTGGGGACGGCAAGACTTGTGCAGCAGACCCTTCACCATCTATCACCATAGTTACCCAGTGCCCAGTCAGCGACATGTAATGTCCCTGTCCATGCTTACTGGTCCAAGTATCGGTGGTGAAATGCACCCGTTCACACACAGAGTTTCTCAAGGAAGCGGTGATGTTGTGTGCGACATGCTGGTGTAGCGCGGGCACACCTTTCTTAGAGAAGTAGTGGCGACTAGGCATCTGGTACTGGGGCACAGCGACAGACATAAGGTCTCTAAAATCCTGTGTGTCCACTAGGCGGAAAGGCAGCATTTCGGTAGCCAACAGCTTACAGAGGGATAGAGTCAACCTCTTAGCTTTGTCATGGGTCGGAGGAAGTGGCCTTTTATTTGACCACATCTGAGGGACAGAGATCTGGCTGCTGTGTGTAGACGATGTTGAGTAGGGTGTCCCTGGAAAAATGCAGGTTTGTGAGGAAAGTGCAGGCGGAGACATGATGTTGCCTTCATCCAACGTTGGTGCTATCGATGTCTGAGAGAGCTGTACACACTCACTTGTTTCCCCTTCCAAACCAACTGACGACCTTACAAGCAAACTGCCTGTTGCGGTTACAGTGGTGGAAGTTTTGCGTGGAAAAACAGGTGTGACAGCTGTCCCCACAGTCCTAGAAGATGAAGAGCGCGCGGATGCACTGGAAGGGGCGGGCGGTGGATGGTTCGCTCCGCTAGCCGGCATTGCAGCACGGTGAGCTTCCCACCGGGACTTATGATATTTATTCATGTGACGATTCATGGAAGAAGTTGTCAAACTGCTGAGGTTTTGACCTCTACTAACAGAATCATGACAAATGTTACATATCACATGAGTTGGGCGATCTTTTTCGATGTGAAAAAAGGCCCAGGCTAGGCAAGGCTTAGAGGCCATGCGACCTGTTGATCCACCCCGAATAATGCTCATAGGCAGAGTGGTGGCTGAGGATGCAGTTGTAGACGTGCTACCAGTGCTCCGACTCTGTCCAGGAAGGCGCAAGGTAACTTCGTCGTCGGTTGCATCCTCCTCCACCGCCTCTGTTGACCTCCTCGAGTGCCTGACTGGGGGTTGACAGTAGGTGGGATCTAGAACGTCATCATCAATTGTTGTGTTCGCACTCCCCTCCCCCTCAGACCGAGCCTCTTCTTGCCCTGACCGAATATTTAAGTTGTCATCCCAATCGGGTATCTGCGTCTCATCTTCATCAGTATGTTCCTCATTGTCTATAACCACAGGTGTTACAGTTTGTGACAAAGGGTCAACATTATGCTCAGAAACTTGGTCCTCACGGCCTGAATCTGAGTCACAAAGGTTCTGGGCATCACTGCAGACCATTTCCTGTTCTGTACTGACTGTAGCTTGGGAGCAGACCTCTGATTCCCAGGCTATAGTGTGACTGAACAGCTCTGCAGACTCAGCCATCTCAGTTCCACCATACTGTGCAGGGCTGATGGAGACTTCAGAGCTGGGAGAAATCAAGTGTGATTGGGATGACAACTCAGAGGAATGGTGTTTTTTGGATGCGGTACTTGAAGTGGCTGAGAGGGCACTTGTTGGACCACTTGAGATCCATTCAAGCATTTTCCTTTTTTGCCCATCATCTACCTTTGTTCCTCTTGTTCGTGTCCGTAAAAAAGGGAGCACATCGGATTGTCCACAATAAGTAGTAGACATCTTACTTTTGCTAGTAGATGGTCTATCTTCAGCAGATGATAATGGAGCTTTGGCACCTTCCCCACTGACAAAACCTTTTTTGCCTTTTCCACCACGCCTCTTCCCCTTTCCACCAGCATCTGTCATTTTGCCACTCATGTTGATTGCGACAAGATTGTGGACTGAAAATGTGGTAGTAAAAATTGAGAGGTGGTGAAGATTGCAGTGGTGGTCTAGCTTTATTAACAGCAGAATAATAAAGAATAAATATCCCTGACAATGTAACTTAGTTATAATTCGTTGGAGTGTGCAACGCAGGCAGACGTGCTGCAAATGTCTTGGCACTAGTGGGACTATAGCAAAGTCCAATAGCCACGTATAGGATGCCACTAGGTTCACTGAGTGTGTGCTAGTATAATGGCTTAGTTATAATTAGTTGGAGTGTGCAACGCAGGCAGATGCGCTCTGCAAATGTCTTGGCACTAGTAGGACTATAGCAAAGTCCAATAGCCACGTATAGGATGCCACTAGGTACACTGAGTGTGTGCTAGTATAATGGCTTAGTTATAATTAGTTGGAGTGTGCAACGCAGGGATGCGCTCTGCAAATGTCTTGGCACTAGTAGGACTATAGCAAAGTCCAATAGCCACGTATAGGATGCCACTAAAAAACACTTAGTGTGTGCAAGTATAATGGCTTAGTTATAATTAGTTGGAGTGTGCAACGCAGGCAGATGCGCTCTGCAAATGTCTTGGCACTAGTGGGACTATAGCAAAGTCCAATAGCCACGTATAGGATGCCACTAGGTACACTGAGTGTGTGCTAGTATAATGGCTTAGTTATAATTAGTTGGAGTGTGCAACGCAGGCAGACGTGCTGCAAATGTCTTGGCACTAGTGGGACTATAGCAAAGTCCAATAGCCACGTATAGGATGCCACTAGGTACACTGAGTGTGTGCTAGTATAATGGCTTAGTTATAATTAGTTGGAGTGTGCAACGCAGGCAGACGTGCTGCAAATGTCTTGGCACTAGTGGGACTATAGCAAAGTCCAATAGCCACGTATAGGATGCCACTAGGTACACTGAGTGTGTGCTAGTATAATGGCTTAGTTATAATTAGTTGGAGTGTGCAACGCAGGCAGACGTGCTGCAAATGTCTTGGCACTAGTGGGACTATAGCAAAGTCCAATAGCCACGTATAGGATGCCACTAGGTACACTGAGTGTGTGCTAGTATAATGGCTTAGTTATAATTAGTTGGAGTGTGCAACGCAGGCAGACGTGCTGCAAATGTCTTGGCACTAGTGGGACTATAGCAAAGTCCAATAGCCACGTATAGGATGCCACTAGGTACACTGAGTGTGTGCTAGTATAATGGCTTAGTTATAATTAGTTGGAGTGTGCAACGCAGGCAGACGTGCTGCAAATGTCTTGGCACTAGTGGGACTATAGCAAAGTCCAATAGCCACGTATAGGATGCCACTAGGTACACTGAGTGTGTGCTAGTATAATGGCTTAGTTATAATTAGTTGGAGTGTGCAACGCAGGCAGACGTGCTGCAAATGTCTTGGCACTAGTGGGACTATAGCAAAGTCCAATAGCCACGTATAGGATGCCACTAGGTACACTGAGTGTGTGCTAGTATAATGGCTTAGTTATAATTAGTTGGAGTGTGCAACGCAGGCAGACGTGCTGCAAATGTCTTGGCACTAGTGGGACTATAGCAAAGTCCAATAGCCACGTATAGGATGCCACTAGGTACACTGAGTGTGTGCTAGTATAATGGCTTAGTTATAATTAGTTGGACTGTGCAACGCAGGCAGACGTGCTGCAAATGTCTTGGCACTAGTGGGACTATAGCAAAGTCCAATAGCCACGTATAGGATGCCACTAGGTACACTGAGTGTGTGCTAGTATAATGGCTTAGTTATAATTAGTTGGAGTGTGCAACGCAGGCAGACGTGCTGCAAATGTCTTGGCACTAGTGGGACTATAGCAAAGTCCAATAGCCACGTATAGGATGCCACTAGGTACACTGAGTGTGTGCTAGTATAATGGCTTAGTTATAATTAGTTGGAGTGTGCAACGCAGGCAGATGTGCTGCAAATGTCTTTGCACTAGTGGGACTATAGCAAAGTCCAATAGCCACGTATAGGATGCCACTAGGTACACTGAGTGTGTGCTAGTATAATGGCTTAGTTATAATTAGTTGGAGTGTGCAACGCAGGCAGACGTGCTGCAAATGTCTTGGCACTAGTGGGACTATAGCAAAGTCCAATAGCCACGTATAGGATGCCACTAGGTACACTGAGTGTGTGCTAGTATAATGGCTTAGTTATAATTAGTTGGAGTGTGCAACGCAGGCAGACGTGCTGCAAATGTCTTGGCACTAGTGGGACTATAGCAAAGTCCAATAGCCACGTATAGGATGCCACTAGGTACACTGAGTGTGTGCTAGTATAATGGCTTAGTTATAATTAGTTGGAGTGTGCAACGCAGGCAGACGTGCTGCAAATGTCTTGGCACTAGTGGGACTATAGCAAAGTCCAATATCCACGTATAGGATGCCACTAGGTTCACTGAGTGTGTGCTAGTATAATGGCTTAGTTATAATTCGTTGGAGTGTGCAACGCAGGCAGATGCGCTCTGCAAATGTCTTGGCACTAGTGGGACTATAGCAAAGTCCAATAGCCACGTATAGGATGCCACTAGGTACACTGAGTGTTTGCTAGTAAAATTGCTTAGTTTAAAAAAGTTGTAGTGTGCAATGCAGGCAGACGTGCTCTGCAAATGTCTTTGCACTAGTGGGACTATAGCAAAGTCCAATAGCCACGTATAGGATGCCACTAGGTACACTGAGTGTGTGCTAGTATAATGGCTTAGTTATAATTAGTTGGAGTGTGCAACGCAGGCAGACGTGCTGCAAATGTCTTGGCACTAGTGGGACTATAGCAAAGTCCAATAGCCACGTATAGGATGCCACTAGGTACACTGAGTGTGTGCTAGTATAATGGCTTAGTTATAATTAGTTGGAGTGTGCAACGCAGGCAGACGTGCTGCAAATGTCTTGGCACTAGTGGGACTATAGCAAAGTCCAATAGCCACGTATAGGATGCCACTAGGTACACTGAGTGTGTGCTAGTATAATGGCTTAGTTATAATTAGTTGGAGTGTGCAACGCAGGCAGACGTGCTGCAAATGTCTTGGCACTAGTGGGACTATAGCAAAGTCCAATAGCCACGTATAGGATGCCACTAGGTACACTGAGTTTGTGCTAGTATAATGGCTTAGTTATAATTAGTTGGAGTGTGCAACGCAGGCAGACGTGCTGCAAATGTCTTGGCACTAGTGGGACTATAGCAAAGTCCAATAGCCACGTATAGGATGCCACTAGGTACACTGAGTGTGTGCTAGTATAATGGCTTAGTTATAATTAGTTGGAGTGTGCAACGCAGGCAGACGTGCTGCAAATGTCTTGGCACTAGTGGGACTATAGCAAAGTCCAATATCCACGTATAGGATGCCACTAGGTTCACTGAGTGTGTGCTAGTATAATGGCTTAGTTATAATTCGTTGGAGTGTGCAACGCAGGCAGATGCGCTCTGCAAATGTCTTGGCACTAGTGGGACTATAGCAAAGTCCAATAGCCACGTATAGGATGCCACTAGGTACACTGAGTGTTTGCTAGTAAAATTGCTTAGTTTAAAAAAGTTGTAGTGTGCAATGCAGGCAGACGTGCTCTGCAAATGTCTTTGCACTAGTGGGACTATAGCAAAGTCCAATAGCCACGTATAGGATGCCACTAGGTACACTGAGTGTGTGCTAGTATAATGGCTTAGTTATAATTAGTTGGAGTGTGCAACGCAGGCAGACGTGCTGCAAATGTCTTGGCACTAGTGGGACTATAGCAAAGTCCAATAGCCACGTATAGGATGCCACTAGGTACACTGAGTGTGTGCTAGTATAATGGCTTAGTTATAATTAGTTGGAGTGTGCAACGCAGGCAGACGTGCTGCAAATGTCTTGGCACTAGTGGGACTATAGCAAAGTCCAATAGCCACGTATAGGATGCCACTAGGTTCACTGAGTGTGTGCTAGTATAATGGCTTAGTTATAATTAGTTGGAGTGTGCAACGCAGGCAGATGCGCTCTGCAAATGTCTTGGCACTAGTAGGACTATAGCAAAGTCCAATAGCCACGTATAGGATGCCACTAAAAAACACTTAGTGTGTGCAAGTATAATGGCTTAGTTATAATTAGTTGGAGTGTGCAACGCAGGCAGATGCGCTCTGCAAATGTCTTGGCACTAGTGGGACTATAGCAAAGTCCAATAGCCACGTATAGGATGCCACTAGGTACACTGAGTGTTTGCTAGTAAAATTGCTTAGTTTAAAAAAGTTGTAGTGTGCAATGCAGGCAGACGTGCTCTGCAAATGTCTTTGCACTAGTGGGACTATAGCAAAGTCCAATAGCCACGTATAGGATGCCACTAGGTACACTGAGTGTGTGCTAGTATAATGGCTTAGTTATAATTAGTTGGAGTGTGCAACGCAGGCAGACGTGCTGCAAATGTCTTGGCACTAGTGGGACTATAGCAAAGTCCAATAGCCACGTATAGGATGCCACTAGGTACACTGAGTGTGTGCTAGTATAATGGCTTAGTTATAATTAGTTGGAGTGTGCAACGCAGGCAGACGTGCTGCAAATGTCTTGGCACTAGTGGGACTATAGCAAAGTCCAATATCCACGTATAGAATGCCACTAGGTTCACTGAGTGTGTGCTAGTATAATGGCTTAGTTATAATTCGTTGGAGTGTGCAACGCAGGCAGATGCGCTCTGCAAATGTCTTGGCACTAGTGGGACTATAGCAAAGTCCAATAGCCACGTATAGGATGCCACTAGGTACACTGAGTGTTTGCTAGTAAAATTGCTTCGTTTAAAAAAGTTGTAGTGTGCAATGCAGGCAGACGTGCTCTGCAAATGTCTTTGCACTAGTGGGACTATAGCAAAGTCCAATAGCCACGTATAGGATGCCACTAGGTACACTGAGTGTGTGCTAGTATAATGGCTTAGTTATAATTAGTTGGAGTGTGCAACGCAGGCAGACGTGCTGCAAATGTCTTGGCACTAGTGGGACTATAGCAAAGTCCAATAGCCACGTATAGGATGCCACTAGGTACACTGAGTGTGTGCTAGTATAATGGCTTAGTTATAATTAGTTGGAGTGTGCAACGCAGGCAGACGTGCTGCAAATGTCTTGGCACTAGTGGGACTATAGCAAAGTCCAATAGCCACGTATAGGATGCCACTAGGTACACTGAGTGTGTGCTAGTATAATGGCTTAGTTATAATTAGTTGGAGTGTGCAACGCAGGCAGACGTGCTGCAAATGTCTTGGCACTAGTGGGACTATAGCAAAGTCCAATAGCCACGTATAGGATGCCACTAGGTACACTGAGTGTGTGCTAGTATAATGGCTTAGTTATAATTAGTTGGAGTGTGCAACGCAGGCAGACGTGCTGCAAATGTCTTGGCACTAGTGGGACTATAGCAAAGTCCAATATCCACGTATAGGATGCCACTAGGTTCACTGAGTGTGTGCTAGTATAATGGCTTAGTTATAATTCGTTGGAGTGTGCAACGCAGGCAGATGCGCTCTGCAAATGTCTTGGCACTAGTGGGACTATAGCAAAGTCCAATAGCCACGTATAGGATGCCACTAGGTACACTGAGTGTTTGCTAGTAAAATTGCTTAGTTTAAAAAAGTTGTAGTGTGCAATGCAGGCAGACGTGCTCTGCAAATGTCTTTGCACTAGTGGGACTATAGCAAAGTCCAATAGCCACGTATAGGATGCCACTAGGTACACTGAGTGTGTGCTAGTATAATGGCTTAGTTATAATTAGTTGGAGTGTGCAACACAGGCAGACGTGCTGCAAATGTCTTGGCACTAGTGGGACTATAGCAAAGTCCAATAGCCACGTATAGGATGCCACTAGGTACACTGAGTGTGTGCTAGTATAATGGCTTAGTTATAATTAGTTGGAGTGTGCAACGCAGGCAGACGTGCTGCAAATGTCTTGGCACTAGTGGGACTATAGCAAAGTCCAATAGCCACGTATAGGATGCCACTAGGTACACTGAGTGTGTGCTAGTATAATGGCTTAGTTATAATTAGTTGGAGTGTGCAACGCAGGCAGACGTGCTGCAAATGTCTTGGCACTAGTGGGACTATAGCAAAGTCCAATAGCCACGTATAGGATGCCACTAGGTACACTGAGTGTGTGCTAGTATAATGGCTTAGTTATAATTAGTTGGAGTGTGCAACGCAGGCAGACGTGCTGCAAATGTCTTGGCACTAGTGGGACTATAGCAAAGTCCAATATCCACGTATAGGATGCCACTAGGTTCACTGAGTGTGTGCTAGTATAATGGCTTAGTTATAATTAGTTGGAGTGTGCAACGCAGGCAGATGCGCTCTGCAAATGTCTTGGCACTAGTAGGACTATAGCAAAGTCCAATAGCCACGTATAGGATGCCACTAAAAAACACTTAGTGTGTGCAAGTATAATGGCTTAGTTATAATTAGTTGGAGTGTGCAACGCAGGCAGATGCGCTCTGCAAATGTCTTGGCACTAGTGGGACTATAGCAAAGTCCAATAGCCACGTATAGGATGCCACTAGGTACACTGAGTGTTTGCTAGTAAAATTGCTTAGTTTAAAAAAGTTGTAGTGTGCAATGCAGGCAGACGTGCTCTGCAAATGTCTTTGCACTAGTGGGACTATAGCAAAGTCCAATAGCCACGTATAGGATGCCACTAGGTACACTGAGTGTGTGCTAGTATAATGGCTTAGTTATAATTAGTTGGAGTGTGCAACGCAGGCAGACGTGCTGCAAATGTCTTGGCACTAGTGGGACTATAGCAAAGTCCAATAGCCACGTATAGGATGCCACTAGGTACACTGAGTGTGTGCTAGTATAATGGCTTAGTTATAATTAGTTGGAGTGTGCAACGCAGGCAGACGTGCTGCAAATGTCTTGGCACTAGTGGGACTATAGCAAAGTCCAATAGCCACGTATAGGATGCCACTAGGTACACTGAGTTTGTGCTAGTATAATGGCTTAGTTATAATTAGTTGGAGTGTGCAACGCAGGCAGACGTGCTGCAAATGTCTTGGCACTAGTGGGACTATAGCAAAGTCCAATAGCCACGTATAGGATGCCACTAGGTACACTGAGTGTGTGCTAGTATAATGGCTTAGTTATAATTAGTTGGAGTGTGCAACGCAGGCAGACGTGCTGCAAATGTCTTGGCACTAGTGGGACTATAGCAAAGTCCAATATCCACGTATAGGATGCCACTAGGTTCACTGAGTGTGTGCTAGTATAATGGCTTAGTTATAATTCGTTGGAGTGTGCAACGCAGGCAGATGCGCTCTGCAAATGTCTTGGCACTAGTGGGACTATAGCAAAGTCCAATAGCCACGTATAGGATGCCACTAGGTACACTGAGTGTTTGCTAGTAAAATTGCTTAGTTTAAAAAAGTTGTAGTGTGCAATGCAGGCAGACGTGCTCTGCAAATGTCTTTGCACTAGTGGGACTATAGCAAAGTCCAATAGCCACGTATAGGATGCCACTAGGTACACTGAGTGTGTGCTAGTATAATGGCTTAGTTATAATTAGTTGGAGTGTGCAACGCAGGCAGACGTGCTGCAAATGTCTTGGCACTAGTGGGACTATAGCAAAGTCCAATAGCCACGTATAGGATGCCACTAGGTACACTGAGTGTGTGCTAGTATAATGGCTTAGTTATAATTAGTTGGAGTGTGCAACGCAGGCAGACGTGCTGCAAATGTCTTGGCACTAGTGGGACTATAGCAAAGTCCAATAGCCACGTATAGGATGCCACTAGGTACACTGAGTGTGTGCTAGTATAATGGCTTAGTTATAATTAGTTGGAGTGTGCAACGCAGGCAGACGTGCTGCAAATGTCTTGGCACTAGTGGGACTATAGCAAAGTCCAATAGCCACGTATAGGATGCCACTAGGTACACTGAGTGTGTGCTAGTATAATGGCTTAGTTATAATTAGTTGGAGTGTGCAACGCAGGCAGACGTGCTGCAAATGTCTTGGCACTAGTGGGACTATAGCAAAGTCCAATATCCACGTATAGGATGCCACTAGGTTCACTGAGTGTGTGCTAGTATAATGGCTTAGTTATAATTAGTTGGAGTGTGCAACGCAGGCAGATGCGCTCTGCAAATGTCTTGGCACTAGTAGGACTATAGCAAAGTCCAATAGCCACGTATAGGATGCCACTAAAAAACACTTAGTGTGTGCAAGTATAATGGCTTAGTTATAATTAGTTGGAGTGTGCAACGCAGGCAGATGCGCTCTGCAAATGTCTTGGCACTAGTGGGACTATAGCAAAGTCCAATAGCCACGTATAGGATGCCACTAGGTACACTAAATGTGTTTGCTAGTAAAATTGCTTAGTTTAAAAAAGTTGTAGTGTGCAATGCAGGCAGACGTGCTCTGCAAATGTCTTTGCACTAGTGGGACTATAGCAAAGTCCAATAGCCACGTATAGGATGCCACTAGGTACACTGAGTGTGTGCTAGTATAATGGCTTAGTTATAATTAGTTGGAGTGTGCAACGCAGGCAGACGTGCTGCAAATGTCTTGGCACTAGTGGGACTATAGCAAAGTCCAATAGCCACGTATAGGATGCCACTAGGTACACTGAGTGTGTGCTAGTATAATGGCTTAGTTATAATTAGTTGGAGTGTGCAACGCAGGCAGACGTGCTGCAAATGTCTTGGCACTAGTGGGACTATAGCAAAGTCCAATATCCACGTATAGAATGCCACTAGGTTCACTGAGTGTGTGCTAGTATAATGGCTTAGTTATAATTCGTTGGAGTGTGCAACGCAGGCAGATGCGCTCTGCAAATGTCTTGGCACTAGTGGGACTATAGCAAAGTCCAATAGCCACGTATAGGATGCCACTAGGTACACTGAGTGTTTGCTAGTAAAATTGCTTCGTTTAAAAAAGTTGTAGTGTGCAATGCAGGCAGACGTGCTCTGCAAATGTCTTTGCACTAGTGGGACTATAGCAAAGTCCAATAGCCACGTATAGGATGCCACTAGGTACACTGAGTGTGTGCTAGTATAATGGCTTAGTTATAATTAGTTGGAGTGTGCAACGCAGGCAGACGTGCTGCAAATGTCTTGGCACTAGTGGGACTATAGCAAAGTCCAATAGCCACGTATAGGATGCCACTAGGTACACTGAGTGTGTGCTAGTATAATGGCTTAGTTATAATTAGTTGGAGTGTGCAACGCAGGCAGACGTGCTGCAAATGTCTTGGCACTAGTGGGACTATAGCAAAGTCCAATAGCCACGTATAGGATGCCACTAGGTACACTGAGTGTGTGCTAGTATAATGGCTTAGTTATAATTAGTTGGAGTGTGCAACGCAGGCAGACGTGCTGCAAATGTCTTGGCACTAGTGGGACTATAGCAAAGTCCAATATCCACGTATAGGATGCCACTAGGTTCACTGAGTGTGTGCTAGTATAATGGCTTAGTTATAATTAGTTGGAGTGTGCAACGCAGGCAGATGCGCTCTGCAAATGTCTTGGCACTAGTAGGACTATAGCAAAGTCCAATAGCCACGTATAGGATGCCACTAAAAAACACTTAGTGTGTGCAAGTATAATGGCTTAGTTATAATTAGTTGGAGTGTGCAACGCAGGCAGATGCGCTCTGCAAATGTCTTGGCACTAGTGGGACTATAGCAAAGTCCAATAGCCACGTATAGGATGCCACTAGGTACACTGAGTGTGTGCAAGTATAATGGCTTAGTTTAAAAAAGTTGTAGTGTGCAATGCAGGCAGACGTGCTCTGCAAATGTCTTTGCACTAGTGGGACTATAGCAAAGTCCAATAGCCACGTATAGGATGCCACTAGGTACACTGAATGTTTGCTAGTATAATGGCTTAGTTATAATTAGTTGGAGTGTGCAACGCAGGCAGACGTGCTGCAAATGTCTTGGCACTAGTGGGACTATAGCAAAGTCCAATAGCCACGTATAGGATGCCACTAGGTACACTGAGTGTGTGCTAGTATAATGGCTTAGTTATAATTAGTTGGAGTGTGCAACGCAGGCAGACGTGCTGCAAATGTCTTGGCACTAGTGGGACTATAGCAAAGTCCAATAGCCACGTATAGGATGCCACTAGGTACACTGAGTGTGTGCTAGTATAATGGCTTAGTTATAATTAGTTGGAGTGTGCAACGCAGGCAGATGTGCTGCAAATGTCTTGGCACTAGTGGGACTATAGCAAAGTCCAATAGCCACGTATAGGATGCCACTAGGTACACTGAGTGTGTGCTAGTATAATGGCTTAGTTATAATTAGTTGGAGTGTGCAACGCAGGCAGACGTGCTGCAAATGTCTTGGCACTAGTGGGACTATAGCAAAGTCCAATAGCCACGTATAGGATGCCACTAGGTACACTGAGTGTGTGCTAGTATAATGGCTTAGTTATAATTAGTTGGAGTGTGCAACGCAGGCAGACGTGCTGCAAATGTCTTGGCACTAGTGGGACTATAGCAAAGTCCAATAGCCACGTATAGGATGCCACTAGGTACACTGAGTGTGTGCTAGTATAATGGCTTAGTTATAATTAGTTGGAGTGTGCAACGCAGGCAGACGTGCTGCAAATGTCTTGGCACTAGTGGGACTATAGCAAAGTCCAATATCCACGTATAGGATGCCACTAGGTTCACTGAGTGTGTGCTAGTATAATGGCTTAGTTATAATTCGTTGGAGTGTGCAACGCAGGCAGATGCGCTCTGCAAATGTCTTGGCACTAGTGGGACTATAGCAAAGTCCAATAGCCACGTATAGGATGCCACTAGGTACACTGAGTGTTTGCTAGTAAAATTGCTTAGTTTAAAAAAGTTGTAGTGTGCAATGCAGGCAGACGTGCTCTGCAAATGTCTTTGCACTAGTGGGACTATAGCAAAGTCCAATAGCCACGTATAGGATGCCACTAGGTACACTGAGTGTGTGCTAGTATAATGGCTTAGTTATAATTAGTTGGAGTGTGCAACGCAGGCAGACGTGCTGCAAATGTCTTGGCACTAGTGGGACTATAGCAAAGTCCAATAGCCACGTATAGGATGCCACTAGGTACACTGAGTGTGTGCTAGTATAATGGCTTAGTTATAATTAGTTGGAGTGTGCAACGCAGGCAGACGTGCTGCAAATGTCTTGGCACTAGTGGGACTATAGCAAAGTCCAATAGCCACGTATAGGATGCCACTAGGTACACTGAGTGTGTGCTAGTATAATGGCTTAGTTATAATTAGTTGGAGTGTGCAACGCAGGCAGACGTGCTGCAAATGTCTTGGCACTAGTGGGACTATAGCAAAGTCCAATAGCCACGTATAGGATGCCACTAGGTACACTGAGTGTGTGCTAGTATAATGGCTTAGTTATAATTAGTTGGAGTGTGCAACGCAGGCAGACGTGCTGCAAATGTCTTGGCACTAGTGGGACTATAGCAAAGTCCAATATCCACGTATAGGATGCCACTAGGTTCACTGAGTGTGTGCTAGTATAATGGCTTAGTTATAATTAGTTGGAGTGTGCAACGCAGGCAGATGCGCTCTGCAAATGTCTTGGCACTAGTAGGACTATAGCAAAGTCCAATAGCCACGTATAGGATGCCACTAAAAAACACTTAGTGTGTGCAAGTATAATGGCTTAGTTATAATTAGTTGGAGTGTGCAACGCAGGCAGATGCGCTCTGCAAATGTCTTGGCACTAGTGGGACTATAGCAAAGTCCAATAGCCACGTATAGGATGCCACTAGGTACACTGAGTGTTTGCTAGTAAAATTGCTTAGTTTAAAAAAGTTGTAGTGTGCAATGCAGGCAGACGTGCTCTGCAAATGTCTTTGCACTAGTGGGACTATAGCAAAGTCCAATAGCCACGTATAGGATGCCACTAGGTACACTGAGTGTGTGCTAGTATAATGGCTTAGTTATAATTAGTTGGAGTGTGCAACGCAGGCAGACGTGCTGCAAATGTCTTGGCACTAGTGGGACTATAGCAAAGTCCAATAGCCACGTATAGGATGCCACTAGGTACACTGAGTGTGTGCTAGTATAATGGCTTAGTTATAATTAGTTGGAGTGTGCAACGCAGGCAGACGTGCTGCAAATGTCTTGGCACTAGTGGGACTATAGCAAAGTCCAATAGCCACGTATAGGATGCCACTAGGTACACTGAGTTTGTGCTAGTATAATGGCTTAGTTATAATTAGTTGGAGTGTGCAACGCAGGCAGACGTGCTGCAAATGTCTTGGCACTAGTGGGACTATAGCAAAGTCCAATAGCCACGTATAGGATGCCACTAGGTACACTGAGTGTGTGCTAGTATAATGGCTTAGTTATAATTAGTTGGAGTGTGCAACGCAGGCAGACGTGCTGCAAATGTCTTGGCACTAGTGGGACTATAGCAAAGTCCAATATCCACGTATAGGATGCCACTAGGTTCACTGAGTGTGTGCTAGTATAATGGCTTAGTTATAATTCGTTGGAGTGTGCAACGCAGGCAGATGCGCTCTGCAAATGTCTTGGCACTAGTGGGACTATAGCAAAGTCCAATAGCCACGTATAGGATGCCACTAGGTACACTGAGTGTTTGCTAGTAAAATTGCTTAGTTTAAAAAAGTTGTAGTGTGCAATGCAGGCAGACGTGCTCTGCAAATGTCTTTGCACTAGTGGGACTATAGCAAAGTCCAATAGCCACGTATAGGATGCCACTAGGTACACTGAGTGTGTGCTAGTATAATGGCTTAGTTATAATTAGTTGGAGTGTGCAACGCAGGCAGACGTGCTGCAAATGTCTTGGCACTAGTGGGACTATAGCAAAGTCCAATATCCACGTATAGGATGCCACTAGGTTCACTGAGTGTGTGCTAGTATAATGGCTTAGTTATAATTAGTTGGAGTGTGCAACGCAGGCAGATGCGCTCTGCAAATGTCTTGGCACTAGTAGGACTATAGCAAAGTCCAATAGCCACGTATAGGATGCCACTAAAAAACACTTAGTGTGTGCAAGTATAATGGCTTAGTTATAATTAGTTGGAGTGTGCAGCGCAGGCAGATGCGCTCTGCAAATGTCTTGGCACTAGTGGGACTATAGCAAAGTCCAATAGCCACGTATAGGATGCCACTAGGTACACTGAGTGTTTGCTAGTAAAATTGCTTAGTTTAAAAAAGTTGTAGTGTGCAATGCAGGCAGACGTGCTCTGCAAATGTCTTTGCACTAGTGGGACTATAGCAAAGTCCAATAGCCACGTATAGGATGCCACTAGGTACACTGAGTGTGTGCTAGTATAATGGCTTAGTTATAATTAGTTGGAGTGTGCAACGCAGGCAGACGTGCTGCAAATGTCTTGGCACTAGTGGGACTATAGCAAAGTCCAATATCCACGTATAGAATGCCACTAGGTTCACTGAGTGTGTGCTAGTATAATGGCTTAGTTATAATTCGTTGGAGTGTGCAACGCAGGCAGATGCGCTCTGCAAATGTCTTGGCACTAGTGGGACTATAGCAAAGTCCAATAGCCACGTATAGGATGCCACTAGGTACACTGAGTGTTTGCTAGTAAAATTGCTTCGTTTAAAAAAGTTGTAGTGTGCAATGCAGGCAGACGTGCTCTGCAAATGTCTTTGCACTAGTGGGACTATAGCAAAGTCCAATAGCCACGTATAGGATGCCACTAGGTACACTGAGTGTGTGCTAGTATAATGGCTTAGTTATAATTAGTTGGAGTGTGCAACGCAGGCAGACGTGCTGCAAATGTCTTGGCACTAGTGGGACTATAGCAAAGTCCAATAGCCACGTATAGGATGCCACTAGGTACACTGAGTGTGTGCTAGTATAATGGCTTAGTTATAATTAGTTGGAGTGTGCAACGCAGGCAGACGTGCTGCAAATGTCTTGGCACTAGTGGGACTATAGCAAAGTCCAATATCCACGTATAGGATGCCACTAGGTTCACTGAGTGTGTGCTAATATAATGGCTTAGTTATAATTAGTTGGAGTGTGCAACGCAGGCAGATGCGCTCTGCAAATGTCTTGGCACTAGTAGGACTATAGCAAAGTCCAATAGCCACGTATAGGATGCCACTAAAAAACACTTAGTGTGTGCAAGTATAATGGCTTAGTTATAATTAGTTGGAGTGTGCAACGCAGGCAGATGCGCTCTGCAAATGTCTTGGCACTAGTGGGACTATAGCAAAGTCCAATAGCCACGTATAGGATGCCACTAGGTACACTGAGTGTGTGCAAGTATAATGGCTTAGTTTAAAAAAGTTGTAGTGTGCAATGCAGGCAGACGTGCTCTGCAAATGTCTTTGCACTAGTGGGACTATAGCAAAGTCCAATAGCCACGTATAGGATGCCACTAGGTACACTGAATGTTTGCTAGTATAATGGCTTACTTAGAATGAGTTGGAGTGTGCAGAGGACAAGAGGGTACAGTGGCAGGATTGTGGGGCTCTGGGTAGAGGAATGGAAGCCTGCCTTTCTATTCCCTCCTAATGGTGAAATGCAGGGAGGAAATCCCTGACCTGGGCTACACAGACGCTGTTGCTGTTTGCAGGACCTGTCACCTATGGCTCTCTGACCCTGCCGCTTTGAGCCCTTAAAAGGACTGCTAGAATGTGCTCTCCCTAAGCTGTCTAACGCTGTGTATGCAGCGCATACAGCTGTATCGGCTATAGGACTCAGGAGGACGGAGCTGCGACACTGATGTCTGACACCAAAGACGCAGAAGGCAGATAATGGCGTTCGTGAAGAAAATGTCCGGTTTTATAATGCAGGGACATGTGACATGCAGATCCTATCACACATGCCGTTGCTTCTCTGGCTCAAAGTCCACTTAGGTGTGTGTGTGTCTGTGATTGGCTGACATGCTGGCCCGCCCCACAAGACGCGCGCGCTTAGGGAAGGAAGACAAGAAAAAAAAAAAAAATGGCCATTATAGAAACAGCAGTGATCTGAAGGCGCTGTTCACGCACACTATACACTGAAATGTGATAATAGTTTGATTCACAGAGTGACTTACACTATTACAGCAGAAACCAAGCTAGGATTTAGCTGTTTTTTGGCTGCTAGAACCGTTCTCGAACGTTTCTAGAACTATTGAGCTTTTGCAAAAAGCTCGAGTTCTAGTTCGATCTAGAACATGCCCCAAAATCACTCGAGCCGCGAACTGGAGAACCACGAACCACGAACCGCGCTCAACTCTAGCGGTGACATAATAACCGGCCTTATCTTACAACTGAGCTCATATGGCTCATACTGCTGCATTAGCACACCTGTTGCAGACTCTTATCATAAGAGGTGGTAGAGATGTGGTCTCAGGTGGTGCCACATCTGCAGCATATGGCGAGTCTGCTGGCTGCGGCCCAGTCAGAGTCCGACTCCGAACCTAAGGTTTCATTCCCAGACAGGTTTTTGAGGGAGCTTGCAAATTATATTTTAAGCCACAGGGAATGAGGAACAGTGAGTGGTGATTGTAGTCTCCCTGTTGCGGGGAGATCCTTAGGGGTTGTGTGACGCCCTGGACTAGCCAGGTTGTCACAGGTAGTCCCATACACACACGCCCCCCCCACCTTAGTAAGGTGACAGCAGCCAAACTACAAAACCTTTGTCACCTCCCTCCGGGTTTGACACACCAGGGGGCGGAGCCAGGCGGTTGGCTCCGCCCACCGAAGAGTTCACATGCCCTGGGGCAGGAAGAACAGTGTAGTTCCCCGTGGGGAGCAGACAGGAGTAGTCTAGTCTAGTCTTGACAGTGAAATGGAGTGGAGTGAAGGTCAAGGAGAGACCTGTGCTTAGGTCTGCCATAGTCTACAACAGGTGTCTGGGTTGGAGCCCAGTCACTTCTGGCAAGTAGGCAGACACTGGTGGCCGCCTGCAGGAGCTGGGATTACAGCCGGTGGAACCGTAGGGACCGGGGATGGGCGGTGGCCCGCCGGTACCGAACCGGGGAGCCGATTGGAAACCAGAGCACCAGGAGGGGTACTCAGGCCCAGTACGAGGCCCAGAAACAACCGGGCAAATCAACTGATTGAGGACTGGACTTTAGGACCTATCCCTCCTAAGACCTGACTGAAGACAACAGCCCAACCATTAGGGTAACGCCACTGCCCAGGCATAGAGACCCGAGGGGCAAGCGTCTGCGGGCAAAGGGGGCACTCCCGGCACATACCAAGCCGGGGAGTGGGCTACCGTTGCTCAGGCATAGGAGTCGACATTTTCAACACAAGTAAGGTGCAGGAGAAAGGCGGAAACCACCAACCTGTTAAGGGGAAAACTGCACCGTTCACCATCTTGTTTGGTTTACCAGAGACTCCAGCGTGTTTGTAATAGTGAGTACAACAGTGGCTCCGGGCCCCGCACCGCGCTGCACCGCACCGACACCCCAGCGCTCATCCATTTCCCCGCCTCAACACCTTCCCTCGGGCCCCCGGGACCATCATCCCATACCCACGGAGGGGTCAACACCAAGCTGCGCAATACCGTCCCCGGGAGCCTAGTCAACGGCAGTGGTGGTGTCCATCGCATTCACCACAACCCGTGGGTGGCGTCACAAACTCAAATCCCCCTACAAACAACCGCGGCTCCGGCCGTGGACCTCCCCACCGAAGTCCCTACGTGTAGCGCCAATCCCCTTTCAGAGCGACATGACCCCCGGGTCCGTGAGGAGCTCGAGCCACCCACCGACGAGCACGGATCTGAGCGGCTCGGCAGCCAGCCGAGCCCCAGCAGTACAGTTGCGGTCGGTGGACGAGTTTTTTGCGGCTCAGGCCTTAGTCTATGGTGATTCTGATGGCGTCTCTAATCTTTGTGGCGTCGAGGATGACAGTCTGGGTGTGTATATTTCCTCCATTACAACTGTCTTGTCTTCCGTGGTCTCTGAGCCCAAATCAGAGGCAAGCAGTATTAATCTTCCCACTCCTCAGGTTAATCTTAGGCCTCAGTGATCTAGTGATCCTTACTTACCCACTCCTTAACCAGTACTATTGTAGGGTTGAAGTGGCCGCGGGTAAGACCGCGGCTGAGTTCCCATAATCTGCGCCAACAAAATCCCCACGCTCAGATTTTATGCAAGGGTACATTTCTTTACTGGTAAACATTTCAATGACACACGCAGCTGGCTTAGCAGCACACATAATCAGAGTTTGCTATCCGGGTCTCTAACTTCGGACACACGGCACAGAACACAAAAAAACCCAGCAATGATAAACAAGAATTCTGTCCCTGACTTGCCCTATGGGTTACATTACCAGTCCAAAACACAAGGAGGGAGGGCTCCCACGTAACAGGCCTGGACTCCGGGTAAACAGCGGCGACTCCAAGGGAGAGAGATGGGAAGATCTTCAGCCCTCTCAACAGAGGACTAGCATACAGTCTCTTGGTATGGAGGAAGGAGACGGTCCGGAGGTCCTTTGAGTCCAGGATCACATCTGCAGCAGTTCTGGCAATCCCTCACACTTCAGCGATGAGGACAGTTCGAGGCGGGTCTGCTCTGATACAGCTACAGTGGCTCAGCGTCCTTTTTCCCCGCACTTTTTTCCTGTACAACCAGTGTCTGTGGGAGGGGATCAGATTTTACAGTGTCCGCCCCTCGAGCAATTTCAGCACTTGTCCACAAGGTGGCAGCACCATCCTGTGTAATGTCAGTCTCCATGTCCCTTTCAGTAAAAAAACAGTCAGAGCTGCTCGCCTCATTACATAACCCCCACTGAAAGGTTGGCAGTCCCTGTCAACATTCACAGGTTCCAGGGCAGCAAGGACTGAGGCTGTGGCAGAGGGAGGCTGAGAAGCGGGCCATACATACTGGTCCCTATAAGACTGCCCAGGAGGAACCCCGGCAGTGGTGCGGGTAGTACACCACAGAGGTTGATTTCCCTCCACTCTATCACCGGTTACACTCTCTACCTCCTTCAGTTCCCTAGAGGGAGAGCCAGTCTGCGCAGGCGGGTAACCAGTCCCAGAGTCAACAAGGTCACTATGCTGAGTAATGTCAATGGTGTCAGTCATGTCAGCAGTGTCGTCCTCACCGGGTACTGTGGTCAGGGAGTCAGGCTAGGATCGGCAGGGGCGCAACATATTCCGGTGCAAGGTGCGAGAGTTGCCGCTATCTTCGCCCCGGACTCTGTACACATGACCATCATGGTAGGGGCGCTCAACTACCCGATAGACTTCAGCTTCCCACTTAGCTCGGAGTTTTCCTTGAGGCTTCTTAATACGAACCAGGACTAGCTGTCCTACTTCTAAGGGTTCTTCCTGTACGGGGAGCGGGTCAGCATGTCTCTGGCCTCGGATTTGTTGGCCTACCAGTCGGTATACAGTTTCCATCTTCTGACGATGAGTGTGTAGCCAGGATGGATAGGTACCGCCGGTATTTTTTTCAGGACTGGTCAGGTTTAAGTCATGGACCCCTTTTCCTGGGCGGCCAAAGAGAAGGGTGTGTGGGGTAAAACCCGTCACGGAGTGGACTTGATTGTTGCAGGCCCACACTAGATCCGGGAGGAATTGGGGCCATTGGTCTTTCTTGTCATCGGCTAAGGTGCGGATCAACTGGAGTAGAGTCCGGTTAAAGCGCTCACACGCACCATTCCCCTGTGGGTGGTAAGGGGTGGTTCTGGACTTCTGGATCCCATACATCCGATGCAGCTCCTCGATAATTTGACCTTCAAAACAAGCCCCCTGATCAGAGTGCAACCTCTCCGGACACCCATAGACCTGGATGAACTGTCGACAGATGGCCCGCGCAGCTGACTCGGCAGTCTGATCTTTGGTAGCAACAGCAACTGCGAATTTTGTGAAATGGTCTACCATAACCAGACAGTATTGGTAGCCACCACTCGCCGTCCCAATCGACAGGTAGTCCACCATCAACAGTTCAAGAGGCCGGTATGTCTCAACTGTTTGGACAGGTGCATGCTGTTCAGCGGACTTGTAAAGCTCACAGGTGCGACAGGCTTGGCAGACATCTTCAACCAGCTTGTGGAGTCCCGGACAGTAGATGGACTGTTGGACCCACCGGAAGGTCTTGTCTATTCCAAAGTGGCCATTCCTCTTGTGTGCTTCTCCCACCATCTCACGGGCCATTTGGGCCGGCACTACAACCTGTAGGCACTCCTCCAGCATGTGGAATAGGAAGATCCTCCGGTATAGCACTCCTTCTCTCAGAATCAGGTGATCCCATTGGCTGAGCAGGGTCAGGGTACTGGTGGACAGTCGTGACCGCATTTCAGAGGACGGCTTCTGCTGCTGCTTCACCCATTGTTTGAGTAGGGCACATTCAGCATTCCGGTCCTGGATTCTGCACCATTCCTGTGGGGACAGTGGGGACCCTACTGGAGTGCCAGCCTCATCCACAGCATACTGGCGGCAATCCATCATCTGCCGGGCTAATCTTGCGAAGTCAGGCATCTCGTCTCCTTCCAGCTCTTCGTCCCGGTCCTTAGTGGGCGAGGGGGATGTCCTTCTGGACAGGCTGTCCGCATTCTGATTTTCAGCCCCAGCTCTATATTTAATCTTGTAGTTAAACTTGGAGAGCCAAGCCATCCATCGCTGCTCCATAGCCCCAAGTTTCGCATTTTCTAAGTGGGCCAAAGGGTTATTGTCCGTCAGGACTAGTACTTCTGTCCCCGTCAGATATCCGGCAAATTTCTCAGTCATTGCCCACATCAAGGCCAACAGCTCCAGCCGGAATAAACTGTAATTGGTGGGATTCTTTTCACCTTCATGTAGGGACCTGCTGGCATAGGCTACAACACGTTCCTTGCCTTCTTGTACCTGTGAGAGTACTGCCCCCAGACCCTGTAGGCTGGCGTCAGTATGTAATTGAAAGGGCAGGGTGTAATCTGCATATGCCAGGATGGGGGACGACGTCAAGGCACCTTTTAGAGCTTGGAAGGACTCCTCTTGGGTAGGCCCCCAATTGATGCGACGTCCTCTGAGACTGTTGGTGGTCCCTTGAAGCAGGTCGTGCAGTGGTGCGGCAAGCCGGGCGAAGTTCTTGACGAACCGACGATAGTAGCCTGCCAGTCCCAGGAAAGCCCGGACCTCCTTGACAGTTGTGGGCTGTGGCCAGTCCCGTACAGCGGCTATTTTCTCCGGCGATGGTTGTACACCTTTGGCCGAGATCTGTGGCCCAGGTAATCGATCTCCTGCTGTAGAAGACGGCACTTGCTGGGTTTCAACTTCAGGCCATGTTCCCTTAGCCTCTGGAACACGCGGCCCAGCTTCTGTAGATGTTCTTCGAACATGGCTGAATAGACCACAATGTCATCAAGGTAGATGAGGGTGAAGTCGAAATTGAAGTCTCCCAAGCAGCGCTCCATCAGCCTCTGGAAAGTTCCCGGCGCATTGTTCAGGCCGAAGGGCATCCTGTGAAACTCGTACAGGCCCATGGGTAGGACGAAAGCGGTCTTTTCTCTGTCCTTTTCGCTCATGGGTACCTGCCAATAGCCGCTGGCCAGAACCAGGGAGGAAAAGTACTTGGCTTTCTTCAGAGCCGTCAGGGATTCTTCGATCCTCGGCAAAGGGTTTGAGTCCCGGGTGGTGCAAGCATTCAGGCGGCGGTAGTCCACACAGAACCTCAGGGATCCGTCTTTCTTTTTAACTATTACCACCGGTGCAGCCCAGGGGCTCTGGCTCTCTCGTACCACTCCGGCATGGAGCATGAAATTCAGGAGGCTTTTCACTTCTTGGTATTGCTGGGGTGGTATTTGCTGGTATCTCTCACGGATAGGAGAAGCGTTACCCGTAGGGATCTCGTGTTGGATACTGGTGGTGCATCCAAAGTCGGTGTCATGCCGGGCAAAGGACGCCTGGTGTTCCTGTAGTAGCTTTTCCACCTGTGACACTTCCTGTTTAGAGTATTGGTGTCAGGACCGGGAGGACTGGTAGACCCAGGAGGTGGATCCTCTGGACCGAGCACCCCACCGGGGGGCAGGGTACATGGCAGCCGGAGCACTGGCGTGGCCGGGACGGGAGCCGCGTCCCACAGGGGACGGGAAGACCAAAGTCACGGAGTTCCTAAGACTGTACGGTATACTGGTACAGGTGCCGGGTAGCAAAGACAAATGACTCGCCCACCCCAGGGCTATGGGACACCCGGTGCCGGGCCGGACTAGTCCGGTGGTAGTCAGTGGTGGCTGGGCCCGGCTCCGTGGCCCTGGTGGGTGTCAGTTGAATATGTGGCTGATGAGTTAGAGTTAATGTTCGTGACGCCACCTGTGGTATGCGGCTATTAAGCCGCCGCTGTTATGGGAGAACTCCGGGGTGATGTTATGACAGCTATGATGGTACTGCTCCCCACAGGTGGAGCGATGCCCCGGGATACCGTTGGTGCCCGTGAAAGTCTATGGTGTTGTGTGGCTAACACGGTGCAGGGCCGACAGGCGAGGAAAGAACCAGGCACAAACAACAGTCTCTTTACCTTTTCCTCTTTTACTCTGGGAACAGTCCAGTCCTGGGAGACCGTTACAGGTGGTGATGGGGATCCGGTCGGCCTGGAAGTACTTGGGATGATCTTTCTGGCCAGCTGAGTATGAGGCCTACTCCTGTACTTTGCTTTGTGATGATAGGACCCTGCTTCTCTGAATCCAGCAATGGCCCTCTTTGCTGCTGGGACCGATGGCACGTCCCTTCTTTCTGTAGGTGGCTGCGCAGACCCTCTCTCTGGTGCTTCTCCGCTGGAGTCTACACCGGGCCCTGATGCTGCAGCTGTACCTTCGATCTTTCTGGGCCAGGGGCTTGCAGCTCTCCTGCCCTTCGGACTCGGCTACCAGGGACGGATTTTATACCCTGGCAACCACAGACTCCGATGTCTGAGTCTCTCTGCTGCCTCTCAGCTATTCCTGCTTCTCTGGGCCAAGCTGCTCCAGCTCTAGGCCCCAGATTCACAGGACAGCTCACTCTGCGTCTGTTCACTTTCACTACTCCCTTCAGACTGACTCCACTTCCTCCCTCTGGTCAGGTAGAGGAAGGCTCCCCGGAATTCCAGGTTCAGAGCTCCCCCTGCTGGCCGGAGGGAGAACTGTGTTGGGTGTTAAACCTGCTGGCCAATGGATCTCCCAATTACCTCCAGGCTCAGCATTAACCCTTTGGGAGGGCAATGCTGTTGTGGCGACCAGGTCCTAGGGCGCCACACTCCCCCTTAGTTAAATTCAGTACTCCCGGACTGTGGAAACAAAACATAACATGTCATACATTTCATCCCAATATGGGAGGCACATTCTCTTTAACGTTACAAATTCAAACAGTACTATAAGAGTCCAGTGTGGCTCCCTGCCGGGTGTCCATTACACTGCTCCATGGGGGACCCGCCGCGATAAAACCCCCAACGTAGGCTCTGGGCGTGCGTCAGAGCATTGATGACCCCACTCTATGCACGCCGGACGGGTTTTTCTTCAGGGGTGTCGAGCACACTGGTGCTAACTATGAACAATTTAGGTGTTGGCCACCCATAGTCCAGTGGCCCAATTGTCCATTTTCACAATCAAAGAAAAAGAAAAACATTTTGTACACAACATTACAGACATTTCGCATAACTATTTACATTCCAATAAATACTCTTTCTTTCTCCTTTATACATTTGATTCCCTATACCTTAGAGGGGGTTGTCCCCGAGTGCTGCGTTGGGACCTGCGTAGCTCTGGTGTTTGTCCCTGACTACTTAGTGTGTCTCCTATCTCAGCACTACCGGTAGGCCTAACCCCAATAGGTATGCATGATGATCGCCCATGTGGTCTAAGAGTCGCCAAGGGTATGACAGGTTCACCACTGACAGGGGGTTGATCCTCCTGTTCCACTGCTGGCGTGTCACCTCGTGTCGGGGCGGACGGTTCTTTGGGTGAATCCGGAACCTGTTCTGTTTCTGGCTCGACCAACTGTGGGAACGTCAGGACCGGTACCACTACGGCACCATTTATGCGGGTCCAAGTCTTGGGGAATTTGCCGAGGATTGTTTGTATCATCTCTTCCCCCTCTTCTTGAACTTCCTCCACTTCCTTTTGAACTTTGCACCGCTCAGGGCACGTCTTCAGGCGGTCTCGGGAAATTGCTTGGCAGGTCTTGCCTTCATCTTTGCTTATGAGGCATACCTTACTATTGTCAAAGTTGGAGGGGATAATGGTGTAGGGCTCGTTTTCCCACTGATCATCCAACTTATGCGTCTTCCGCTTCTTCTTGAGGACTTGTTCTCCAGGTGCTAAGGGAGTTGCTGGGGCTGTTTGATTGTAATGCTGTTCTTGTCTCGTTCTTGCTTGAGACAGGCTCCTTTCCACGCACTCCTGGACCTTACGGTACCGCTGCTGCCGTTCTGCATCCCAATCCTCTATTTCTTGAACCGCCTCAGGCGACACAGTCCCCATCTCAAAGTCTACAGGCAACTTGCCTGGTCTGGCTCGCATCAGGTAAGCGGGGCTGCAGTTGGTCGAAGTCACTGGGATGTGGTTGTACAGGTCTACCAGATCTGGCAACTTTTCTGGCCATTGGTTCCTCTCTTCCAGCGGTAGGGTCTTCAGCATATCAATAACCACATGGTTCATTTTCTCGCACAGTCCATTGGTCTGGGGGTGGTACGGTGTGGTTCGAATTTTCTTACAACCGTACATGTTACAGAACTCTTGGAACACTTCAGCCTCGAATGCAGGACCCTGATCCGTCAGTACCCTTTCCGGATAGCCGTGCGGTCGACAAAAGGATGCCTGGAACGCTCTAGCTGCCGTCCTGGCTGTCTGGTCCTTCACAGGCACTACTACCAGGAAACGAGAGTAATGGTCCACAATGGTGAGGGCGTACACATAGCCTGACCGACTTGGTGTCAACTTCACGTGGTCCAGGGCCACCAACTCCAGGGGCTGCTTCGTGACAATTGGCTGTAGGGGAGACCTTTGGCTGGCATCATCTTTCCGCCTCAAGTTACACGGGCCACAGTCTCGGCACCATTTCTCGATCATCTTTCTCATGTGCACCCAGTAGAACCGATCACGGAGTAAGGCCTCCAACTTCTTCCACCCGAAGTGTCCTGCGTTATCATGATACGCTGCTAGGACCATTGGAGCATCCCTCTGCGGAACCACTATCTGCCAGACAAGTTCATTTGTTCGATAGTTGACATATCTCTTGCAGAGCTTGCCTTGGTAGGTGAACAGTCGTCCCCTCTCCTTCCACAGCTGCTGGGCTTCCTCTGGAGCGTCTGGGCCAAGATGGGTCTCAGCTTGCGCTAGCTTCTCTTTGACCAATCGCACGGCCGGGTCACCATTCTGTGTTTCTTCCCAATTATGGTGGAGTAATGGGTTAACCGAGACCTCGTGTTGGCTCGAGCGCTTCACTCCCACAGCATGCTCACACTGGGAAACACCCTGATGATGGAAAGCCGGTAACTCTATCTCTTCGAGTTCATCCAGGTCTTCTCCAGATTCGGGTAAGTGAGGCATTCTGGACAGCGCATCAGCATTGTTATTCTTCTTGCCAGCCCGATACTTGATGGTAAAGTCAAAGTTAGACAGCCGGGCCATCCACCGCTGTTCCAACGCACCTAACTTGGCTGTTGCCAGGTGTGTCAACGGATTGTTGTCCGTGAAGATGGTGAACTTGGCCGACGCCAGATAGTGCTTGAAGCGTTCAGTCACTGCCCAAACAATAGCGAGGAACTCCAGCTTGAAGGAACTGTAGTTTTCTGGATTCCTTTCTGTGGGCCGAAGCTTCCTACTGGCGTACGCTATCACCTTCTCTCTGCCTCCCTGCACCTGGGACAACACGGCTCCCAGGCCCACGTTGCTGGCGTCTGTATACAGTACAAACGGCTGGCTGTAGTCAGGGTAGGCCAGAATTTCTTCTCCCGTGAGAGCCCCTTTCAGCTGGACAAAGGATGTTTCTAGTTGGCTGCTCCATTCAAAGGGAGGGCTCTGCTTCTTAGCCTGCTTTGGCTGGCCCACCAGGAGATCTTGAAGGGGCGCTGCTATCTTGGTGAAACCATCAATGAACCTTCGGTAGTAGCCCACCAGCCCAAGGAACTGCCGCACCTCCTTTACCGTGGTGGGTCTTGGCCAGTCCTTGATTACGGTGACTTTCTCCGGATCAGGTGCCACACCTTCTGCGCTGACCACATGACCCAGGTACTGTACCTTTGGCTTCAAGAGGTGACATTTGGACGGCTTGATCTTCAGGCCATATTTTGACAAAGACTCAAACACTTCTGCTAAGTGCTTCAGGTGGTCTTCATAAGTCTTGGAGTAGACTATGACGTCATCCAGGTACAACAGCACGGTTTCGAAGTTGTGGTGGCCCAAGCAGCACTCCATCAACCGTTGGAATGTCCCTGGGGCGTTGCAGAGCCCGAATGGCATACAGTTGAACTCGCAGAGGCCCATTGGCGTCGTGAATGCAGTCTTCTCCTTGTCCGCCTCTGCCACGGGAACCTGCCAATACCCACTGGTGAGATCCAAGGTGGAGAAATAGTTAGCTGACTTTAAGGCTGTTAGTGACTCCTCTATTCTGGGTAGTGGATAAGCATCTTTATGTGTAATGCGGTTAATTTGCCTGTAATCTACACACATTCTCATTGTACCATCTTTTTTCTTTACGAGCACTAGTGGAGCTGCCCAGGGGCTACAACTATCTCTGATAACCCCAGCCTCCTTCATTTCCCGTAACATTTCTTTGGCACGCTGATACTGTGCGGGGGGTACAGGGCGGTATCTCTCTTTAACGGGAGGATGATCACCCGTGGGGATTTGATGCTTAACCCCTTTCACCTGCCCAAAATCTAGGGGGTGTTTGCTGAAGACCCGCTCGTACTCCTGTACCACCCGGTAAACCCCATGCTTTTGGTGTGAGGGGGTGGAGTCGGTGCCCACATGTAAGTTTTGGCACCAGTCTTCCAGCTGCCCCTTGGAGCCATTGTCTTCCGCCTGGTCGGACGGGATCAAGGGTTCCACTGCTTTGATGGTGTTGTTGCTGACAGTGTACAGTTTTGCTACAGTGGCGTACCGGGGCAATTTGGCTTCCTCCTCCCCACAATTCAGGACACGGATGGGCACTCTCCCCTTGCGGACGTCTGCTACCCCTCTGGCTATCAGGACTCCAGGCCTGCTGTCTGAATACACCGGTTCTACCAAGGCATGGTAATCCTGACCCTTGAGGCCTATTGCTGCCCGACACCATATCAACATTTCACTTCTTGGGGGTATTGCAATGGGGAGGGGGTCACTTACCCTCACACTGCCAATTTCTCCTCCGGCCAGCTCTACCTGCTGCCTCCTCATCAGGGCTCTGATCTCCCTCTGTAGGGCACGCTGCTGCCCGGAGCTGGCAGTTTCAGACGCCTGTTGCAACAAAATTATCACTTCGGCAACACAATTTTCTATCACATTTGTACCAATGGTTACCAATGGGTCAGATTCTTTGCGATCAATATCTACAATTATCATCCCCTGACACGGCAATTCTACCTGCCCCACTTTAATGGTTACTTCTTTGTACCCAATTTGAGGTAAGGGCTGACCATTACTGGCCACAATTGTTAAATCATCATCTGGGCCATGGTCAATGTCTGAATCAGCCCAATATCTTTTGTACAGTTTGTAGGGGATGGTTGTTACCTGGGACCCCGTATCCAGGAGGGCATTCAAAGGGATCCCATCCAGCACAATAGGAAGGACCGGTCGTCCTCCCACATACTTGCTGCGGCTGGGTGTTGAGCCGGGCTTCCTTACACCTGGGGGTCGGCTCCTGGCCCCAGGCTCGGCCCATTTAAAGGACAGTATCGTGCAATGTGGCCCGCCTGGCTGCAGCGGCGGCAGATCGGTTGTCCCGTTGAATCATACCGGTCTGTGTCTCTGCCTCGGGTCGGCGGAACCCTCCTCTGTCGCATCCATGGGACGTCATCTGGGCTGGAGGCCAACTCGATTCTTGCAGGCGAGGGGGTCACTTGTAGAGACTGCACGGTCTTGGCAAGGGCAGCCACAGTCTTGGTCAGCTCCTGGACCTGCTGTCTGAGCTCTGCAGTGGGATCCTTATCCAGGGACTGCGCCTCAGCCCCTGCAGTGGCTCGTGTTGCAGGCACCACCCCGGGGTACGTGATAGCAAGAGGCCGGAGGGGTACTGGGTCATTCGGTGTAGATTCTCTCAGTACCCGGATGGCCTGGTCCTTAAACTTTGCAAAGTCCAGAGCAGGGTTCTGCAGGACCATGATACGCAGCTGGGTCCTGTGGGCATCTGACAGGAGCCCCTCTATGAACTGCTCGGTTAGGAGTTTGTGTTCCTCACGTACACTCTCTGGGTCCACTTGTTTAACCGCTTTCAGGGCCTCCTGCAGGTTTAAGGCATAGTCCCTTATGCTGTCTGTGGCCCGCTGCTTGCACCCAAAGAATCTCATCTTTATCTCTGCTGCGGTGCGGGTGTCAAAAGTACTCTTTAGCTTGGCCAGTATCTGGGTTACTGTCCCTTTATCTGTATCAGGCCAGGACTTCACTTCACGCTGGGCTGCGCCGGCTAGCTGTCCCATTAATATGCCCACCTTCTGGCTCTCAGTCAGCGGATACACCCGGAACAAGCTGTGCAGGCTTTCTCTGAAGTCGCTCAAGGTATGGGACTCCCCGGAGTACTGCGGCAGCCATTCTGCTCCCGGTATGTACGGCATGGTGATCGGCATTACCGGCGCTACAGCGGGGGCTGGGGCGACGGCGACAGGGATCGCTTCGGCTGGTGCTGCGGCGTCTCGGGCTATGGCAGCCACCTGCCCTCCCTCTGCGTCGGACATCTTCCTCCCCCTTAGTGAACCTTACCAGGCTCCGTTCACTTTTCAAATTTCCTTCTGGGTCGCGCGGGGTTAACAGCGCTCTGCTCTGATGGCGCGCTCCCTTCGCGCTCTTTGTCAGGCACGCCCCCCTTCTTCCTGCGCTCAGTGAGGCTAATGGCGGCGGCAGTTTTCAAACAGTGAAACACGCAGTAATACAGTCTTTAAAGCGCAATTCTTCAGGCGCACAGTACCCGGTGTGACCGGGCACGAAATCCTGTTCGTGACGCCAAAAGTTGACTCGCCCACCCCAGGGCTATGGGACACCCGGTGCCGGGCCGGACTAGTCCGGTGGTAGTCAGTGGTGGCTGGGCCCGGCTCCGTGGCCCTGGTGGGTGTCAGTTGAATATGTGGCTGATGAGTTAGAGTTAATGTTCGTGACGCCACCTGTGGTATGCGGCTATTAAGCCGCCGCTGTTATGGGAGAACTCCGGGGTGATGTTATGACAGCTATGATGGTACTGCTCCCCACAGGTGGAGCGATGCCCCGGGATACCGTTGGTGCCCGTGAAAGTCTATGGTGTTGTGTGGCTAACACGGTGCAGGGCCGACAGGCGAGGAAAGAACCAGGCACAAACAACAGTCTCTTTACCTTTTCCTCTTTTACTCTGGGAACAGTCCAGTCCTGGGAGACCGTTACAGGTGGTGATGGGGATCCGGTCGGCCTGGAAGTACTTGGGATGATCTTTCTGGCCAGCTGAGTATGAGGCCTACTCCTGTACTTTGCTTTGTGATGATAGGACCCTGCTTCTCTGAATCCAGCAATGGCCCTCTTTGCTGCTGGGACCGATGGCACGTCCCTTCTTTCTGTAGGTGGCTGCGCAGACCCTCTCTCTGGTGCTTCTCCGCTGGAGTCTACACCGGGCCCTGATGCTGCAGCTGTACCTTCGATCTTTCTGGGCCAGGGGCTTGCAGCTCTCCTGCCCTTCGGACTCGGCTACCAGGGACGGATTTTATACCCTGGCAACCACAGACTCCGATGTCTGAGTCTCTCTGCTGCCTCTCAGCTATTCCTGCTTCTCTGGGCCAAGCTGCTCCAGCTCTAGGCCCCAGATTCACAGGACAGCTCACTCTGCGTCTGTTCACTTTCACTACTCCCTTCAGACTGACTCCACTTCCTCCCTCTGGTCAGGTAGAGGAAGGCTCCCCGGAATTCCAGGTTCAGAGCTCCCCCTGCTGGCCGGAGGGAGAACTGTGTTGGGTGTTAAACCTGCTGGCCAATGGATCTCCCAATTACCTCCAGGCTCAGCATTAACCCTTTGGGAGGGCAATGCTGTTGTGGCGACCAGGTCCTAGGGCGCCACACAAACAGTAGTCCAGGTAACGGGACACGGCACAAGAGGACCTGAGCACCTAGCTCATAAGACTAAGCTTCAAGACACGTTGATCAGGCCCCGCCCACATGGAAAGGCAAGTCTTATATACCCAGCACAGCTCTATGTCATTTCCTGCTTCAGGTGTGCTGGGCCTATAAGACCAGGAGAGTGGGCGCGGCCTGGTCCTATACAGAGGCATTAGTCAGAGTCAGATTCCTGAGACCAGGAACAGAACACAGGAGAGCACGAGCGGGGGCGGTGGCCGTGACTGGAGGACACGTGGACAGGATCAGTGGTCACGGAGCGGTGCTGGGATGGTGCGACCGGGTCAGTGGGGTAAGGAGCGGTGCTGAGGTATCGGGAGCGTGACAGTACCCCCCCCTCTAAGCCCCCCCTCCGATCACAGTACCACAGGGGCACCCCGGATCGAGTCACCGGACCAGGACCCAACGCAAAGGCGGGGAAGGACCGCTGACCCCGTGCCGTCTTCTTGGCTGCACGACGCTTAGCCGACGATCTACCAGTAGTGGCAACGGGAAGCGGAGGACAGACAAAAGTAGGACCGGGGTCGTGGACGACCGGATCGGGCGTCTCGGACCGGGTACAGGACATTGTCTCATCCTCAGTAGCCGGTGACATCGAAGTCTCAATAGCCAGGGACGGTGGAGCGACGCTAGACTGCGTCGTTTCTTCTTCAGGATCCGGTGGTACCAAGGACTCAGGCGACAGGAGTTGTGGTACGATGCTGAACTGCGTCGTCTCCTCTTCTTGTTCTGGTGGCACCACAGGTACAAGAGACAGGAGGTGTGGTACGACGCTGGACTGCGTCGTCGCCTCTTCCTGCGGCATAACAGGCTCAGGTGCCAGGGGCCGAGGAACGGGCTGTAGACAGTTATCATGGCACAAGGGACTCCAGCGAGTGATTGCGCCAGAGCGCCAACTGATGTCAGGGTCATGGAGTTGTAGCCAGGGCAGACCCAGCAGGAGCGCGGGAGCCATTCTCGGGATGACATATAAAGCAATAGTCTCAGTGTGCAGAGCACCAACATGGAGTCTCACGGGTTCGGTTGTATATACGACGGGTTCGTATAACGGTTTTCCGTCCACAGAGGCGAACCAGAGGGGTTTTGCAAGCGGGATGACCGGTATCCGATAACGGTCCACGGTAGCTTGTAGGATGAAATTACCCGCTGCCCCCGAATCAATGTGAGCCTCTGCCGTGAACCGGGTCTTCTCAGTCGTTATCTGGACAGTCTGAGTAACTGGGACTGAGGGGATTCCAGTACCAAGGGTGGCGGTTCCCACCATCCCTTGGACTCGGGGTCTTCCTGGTCTCTCAGGGCATGAGCGGAGCAGATGTGAACCGCTTCCACAATAGAAACACAGGCCCTGGGCGAGTCGCTCTGCACGGCGTTGCTCAGCTTGGCTCAGTCGGTCAATTTGCATTGGTTCAGGAGTAGAATCGCAGAACGGCAGTGGCGGGGGAACGGTAGACCTCTGCGGAACGGAGATGTGACGGATTGGTCGCTTCTCCCGGGATACTTCCTTGGTTCGCTCTTGGAAACGGAGGTCAATCCGGGTGGCTAGGGATATCAGAGCGTCCAAAGTACGGGGAATGTCACGACCGGCTAATTCGTCCTTAATGCGGCCCGACAGGCCCCCCCAAAAGGCTGCCGTCAATGCCTCGTTGTTCCAGCCTAGTTCGGAGGCAAGCGTGCGGAACTGCATGGCGTACTGGCCCACCGTCAGGGTTCCTTGGCGTAGCCGGAGGAGCGAAGAGGTAACCATGGTGATGCGTCCCGGTTCATCAAAGGTATCACGGAAGGCCTGCAGGAATTCCAGGAGGTCGGTGGTCACTGGGTCCTCATTCTCCCACAAAGGATTCATCCAGGCCAATGCTTCGCCTTCCAGATGGGACATTAGAAAGGCCACCTTAGCTTGGTCTGAAGCAAACAAATGGGGAAGCAACTTGAAATGCAGGGAGCACTGGTTCAATAAGCCTCTGCAGGTCTTGGGATCCCCCGCATAGCGAGGCGGAGCAGCGAGGCGGAGTTGCGAAGCCGAGGGGACAACAGGTTCGGGCTTAGACGCTGTCTGCTGCGTCGACGGAGACGAGGCGGCGGTCTGTAACGTGTACAACCGGTGGTCCACAGACGTCAGGAACTTCAGTATGCGGTGTAAGGTGTCACACTGTTGCACCAGTTCCTGGCGTAGTTCAGCCAGCTCAGACATTTGTGCTCCAGCGGGATCCATGGCCTGATCAATCTGTCAGGACCGGGAGGACTGGTAGACCCAGGAGGTGGATCCTCTGGACCGAGCACCCCACCGGGGGCCAGGGTACACGGCAGCCGGAGCACTGGCGTGGCCGGGACGGGAGCCGCGTCCCACAGGGGATGGGAAGACCAAAGTCACTGGGGTCATGGAGTTCCTAAGACTGTACGGTATACTGGTACAGGTGCCGGGTAGCAAAGACAAACAGTAGTCCAGGTAACGGGACACGGCACAAGAGGACCTGAGCACCTAGCTCATAAGACTAAGCTTCAAGACACGTTGATCAGGCCCCGCCCACATGGAAAGGCAAGTCTTATATACCCAGCACAGCCCTATGTCATTTCCTGCTTCAGGTGTGCTGGGCCTATAAGACTAGGAGAGTGGGCGCGGCCTGGTCCTATACAGAGGCATTAGTCAGAGTCAGATTCCTGAGACCAGAAACAGAACACAGGAGAGCACGAGCGGGGGCTGTGGCTGTGACCGGAGGACACGTGGACAGGATCAGTGGTCACGGAGCGGTGCTGGGATGGTGCGACCGGGTCAGTGGGTAAGGAGCGGTGCTGAGGTATCGGGAGCATGACAATTGGGATGTATCCAGCTGACACTTCTCTAGCAGCTCCTTTCCAGCTTCAGTGTCATCTGTGGCGGTGGCCATGGTGGAGACAGTCACTGTCCAGTCTCCCTCTGTCGATGGGGAAAACTGGAAGGGGCCCCTGGGATTCACCTCTGTAGGTAGGGCGTAGACTCTGGTGAGCTGTGTCCCCGCTTCTAGGTCGACGCCTACACTAGCCGTATTGCTCAGACGGACAGGGATCCTTCCCCTCGTCACGACAGCCAGAGTGCGAGCGACTAATGGGTTCAATTTTCCCTCCCTCGGGGTTTGCGGCTCAATCAGTACCTCCACGCCTTCAAGCGGTCTTGTGGTGCTAAGGGGTAGCGAGATAATTGTCTCCTTTTCAGCCGGTAAGGTGATCCTAGTGTGGCGAGGCACGGTGATAGTGGCTATGGGCCGTTGTTCCTCTGCCATTTGCTGTAGGCTGCAGGCCCGAACCACTCTTCGGAATGCTCGGCGGGTGGCCCCGTGTGTGGTAACTTCCTGCTAGTACTTGGGTCCCCGCTTGGTAAACAATACCAGGTCCAGGTCTTTCAGGATGTTCATCCCAATAATCATGGGCGTGTCCGAACCGAAGCATTCTTTGACCACGATTATCCCCCTCTTCCCGAGGTCCTGTCCACACATTTCGGTGCTCATCCAAGCTACTCCCGTTACTGGAATGGGTAGATTATTGGCCGCTTTGATCTTGATGACGGTATTCGGGTCATAAGCAGCCCGTGGTTGTAGATATTTCTCGTAAAACTGTTCTGAGATGGTGGACACCTGGGATCCAGTATCCATTAGTCCTTACACGGCAACCCCCTCTAGCATTACTTTCAGTGTAGGGCTGTTTGATGCAAGCTTGCTCCTTTGTTGGCTCCTTTTCTCCGTGGTCTTCCCGGTCGAGTGAGCCTCCTCAGCCGGGGTGTCTAGTTTAAAGGTGCCCGCTGTTGAGAGGCATGGCTTGGCGGTTCTAGTGGATAGGCCTGGGGTTCCATCCGCTGTTTCGAGTGAAACTCTGCTTGCTGGGGTGTTTGAGAGTCCATTCGATGGAACGGCTGCGGGTCAGGTTGGAGGGAGTTCTGGGGGCAACGGTTTGCTCTGTGACGGGGATCACCACATGTCCAGCACTTCCCCATAGGCCGGCTAGGTTGCCGTCTCACTTGCCTATCCGCCTGTTGGTCTAATGTGAGCTGCAGCACCTGCTTCTGTAAATCCGCCACCATCTGCTTCAGTTCCTCCGTGTCGCTGTTCGGAGTATTTGTACTGTACATGGATCTGCAAGTAGCGGTATAAAGCCTGCTTTACACGGTACGACCGATTGTGCGATTTCACAATCGATCGTACCCGCCCCCGTCCTTTTTGCGTCACGGGCAAATCGCTGCCCGTGTCGCACAAAGTTACTAAACCCCGTCACACATACTTACCTCTCGTGCGACCTCGCTGTGGGCGGCGAACGTCCACTTCCTGGAGTGGGAGGGACGTTCGGCGTCACAGCGACGTCACACGGGCGCCGGCCAATAGAAGCGGAGGGGCGGAGATGAGCGGGACGTAAAGATCCCGCCCACCTCCTTCCTCCCACATAGAGACGGCGGCGGCCGCGGGAGGCAGGTGAGCTGCTCATCGTTCCCGTGGTGTCACACGGAGCGACGTGTGCTACAACGGAAACGATGGGCAACTAAAGTAAACGATATTATGGAACCTAACGAGCAGTACCCGACTCACGATTTGTGAGCGATACTGCGTCGCTAGGAGGTGTCACACAGGCCGGCATCGCCAGCGATGCCGGATGTGCGTCACAAAAACCGTGACCCCGACGATCTATCGCACGATAGATTGCCTGGTGTAAAGCAGGCTTTAGTCTCTGTTCCCGTAACAGGTCCCCTAGAACGTTCTATGGCTTCTTGTTTAACCTCAGCAAATGTAAGGGCTGGATTTATCCGGAGTAAGTCCTGCAATGAGCGGTTGAGATACGGATCTCTCAGTCCTATTACGAATTGGTCCCTCAGCACCAGGTCGCGGGAGGATGTACCAGCTAGATTTTCTCCATTTTTGCAGGCTTGTTCCAGCAGTACTTGGAGGGCGTTCGCATATCGGGGAATGTCCTCCCACTCAAGCTGTGTACGCTGGAAGAACATATAGCGCAGTGTTCCCAGGTATCTGGTCGGCCTATAGGTGTTCTCTAGTACCCGCACCAAGTCATCTAATGTACGCTGGCCCCTAACCGTCTCCAGTCTGACCGTCGTCCATGCCTCCCCCTCTAACGTCAGCATAGCCATTTCCGCTAGGGTCTTAGGATCAACATTATACATTTCCCCCACTATCCTAAGTTGTTCCGCCCATTCAGGTACAGGGTAATTCCGTCCATTAAACTTTCTCACTTGATTTACAATAGACGCCGGATTAGCTGTCTGACTATAAGCTACCACCGGGAGGGGATTTTGCTGGTCACAGATCCTGCCGACTACGCTAGATGAAGTGGCCGCGGGTAAGACCGCGGCTGAGTTCCCATAATCTGCGCCAACAAAATCCCCACGCTCAGATTTTATGCAAGGGTACATTTCTTTACTGGTAAACATTTCAATGACACACGCAGCTGGCTTAGCAGCACACATAATCAGAGTTTGCTATCCGGGTCTCTAACTTCGGACACACGGCACAGAACACAAAAAAAAACAGCAATGATAAACAAGAATTCTGTCCCTGACTTGACCTATGGGTTACATTACCAGTCCAAAACACAATGAGGGAGGGCTCCCACGTAGCAGGCCTGGACTCCGGGTAAACAGCGGCGACTCCAAGGGAGAGAGATGGGAAGATCTTCAGCCCTCTCAACAGAGGACTAGCATACAGTCTCTTGGTATGGAGGAAGGAGACGGTCCGGAGGTCCCTTGAGTCCAGGATCACATCTGCAGCAGTTCTGGCAATCCCTCACACTTCAGCGATGAGGACAGTTCGAGGCAGGTCTGCTCTGATATAGCTCCAGTGGCTCAGTGTCCTTTTTCCCCGCACTTTTTTCCTGTACAACCAGTGTCTGTGGGAGGGGATCAGATTTTAGTGTCCGCCCCTCGAGCAATTTCAGCACTTGTCCACAAGGTGGCAGCACCATCCTGTGTAATGTCAGTCTCCATGTCCCTTTCAGTCAAAAAACAGTCAGAGCTGCTCGCCTCATTACAGGGTCACTCAGGGCTTCAGGTTCCTGGTTGGTGACAGGTGAGGACCCAGTGTAGGGACTAACTAAGAGTGCAGGGTACAGTGACAGGTAAGTGAAGGAGGTGTCCATCTTTCCTCTTACTAGCACTAGGGCCCACCATTGTTAAAATGTCCCCGGTGTACACCTTGTTTATAGTGGTGTTACCCCTGTTAAGTTGTGTGTTTTACCTTATGCCAGACCTTCCTTAAGACTGTGCTGTGACACCCACCTATTAGATATTCTTTTGCACCTACCATCAAATAACAGTGTATTTCACAAACTTTGCTTGATAAAATTTCAGAAAGTATACATCCAATCTCACAACTAAAGGTATGTATAGAATCAGCATGATAGTGCCAGTATAGCACTGACTTTAGTTTATATAGGAAAATCCTGGTGGTTATTCCTCTTTATGAAGATTACTTTTCTGCTTGGAGGAAGCTTCTGTAGTGCCCCACGGGGCAGGCGGTAATCCTACTCGTTGCCGGGCCGTCGACTGTTGCTGTCACGGGCGTCCTCGCCCGGCCATTGCCCCGAGGCGTACAGAAGATGGCATGGGAGAGATGTTAGGGATAGTAGTGAGGTGAATGTCGTGACACCACCTGTGGTCTACGGCTAGGGAATCGGTCGCCGCTGCTGTCGCTGTCCTCCAGGACGGATGGTGGTAGCAGCTGTGGATGGTATCGCTCTCCACAGGTGGAGCTGGCCACGGGGAGGATGATGAGGGAAGTAGTAATGGCGGGCGCCGAAGCGCGGAGCGGCAGTGCCGGGAATAAAGAGACAGAGTCTATGGCTGCGGTTCCAGGTTGTTTACTCACTTTTGTGCTGTGCCACTCACCCAGGTAATACCGGTCACTTGCTGTTATGGACTCCGTTGAACCCGAATCCCTTTAGAGGCCAGCCCGGTGTGGTGTTCGGTGGGTTCCCTCCTTGTAGCGCATGTCAGTGGATCCCCTGGCTTGAAGCTACATGGGGACCCGGGTTTTCACGCGATGTACTCTTGTCCCTATATAAAGGTGCTGTGGTTCCGATATGGGGTCTGGCATTATGCGAGGCCCCAGATCCTCTCTGTCACTGTGCTTTCGGGCGCTGAGTGGCCTGGGAAGCTTGAAACTTTCCCCATCCAGGCAGATTCTGGAAAACCAACATGAAGTATGATCTTCCCTAAGGTCCTGCCGCCCTCTGTGGCACCGGTTCTGAGGGTAGCAGATGCCCTCTCCCCACGGCAACCATGTGAACTCTTCCTCCTTCCCACCAGAGCACCTGTGAGACACGTCTGCTCCTTTCCTCTCCTGCTGGATAACTCCATAACTGTTGTGTTGACTCCTGACTCCCCCTGATGGCTGCTCCTTCTCCCTCCCAGGTCCTAAGCTAGTGGGATTGGAGCCCCTGTTTGAGGGCATCTTGTAAATGCCACCATGTCGGCGACCCCTTAATTACCCGACCGTAGCCCAGTTCCCAGTGGGAACAGGGACAACCTGGTGTGTATTTGAGTGTGTAAGTGGTGAAACCGGGACGGACCTCCTCAGGATCCAGGTTTAGCATTACACCCAAATTTGGGTGCAATACTCTGTGGCGACTGAAACCATAGGGGCGCCACACTCCCCCACAGCAAATGGCAGCACTCCTGGGCCACAACAATTTAAAGTTGGCACACCGCATTATTTTGTACGCATAAACAAATAACGTAATATTCTTCCCTTTATGGGAGGCACCACCATTGAACAGTTTCAAACATTTTCAACAGTTACCGGTCAGCAGTGTCATTATGCAATTAATATCAACATTTGCATAGAAAAACATTTAAGAAAAACAGTTATTCTTTCTTGGCTGCTGGGGGGCTGGTCCCAACCTCCCGGCTCTGGGTATTCGCTGCACATCCGCGGGCAAAGTGTCCAACTTTATTGCAGCGCCGGCAGATCGGCTGCCCATTAATATAAAAATGATCAGGTGCCGATGGCAGTGGGGCTCTCTCGCGTTGCCACTAGGGAAGATCATCAGGCTAGGAGCCAGTTCAATGGTTACGGGTGGCTGAGTCCCCTGGCGGAATTGCACAATATTGTTCAAAGTAGCCATACCTTTGGTCAGTTCCAACATGCGGAGCCGCAGTTCATCATTGGCGTTTCCACCAGCAGACTGTTCCTTGGCTCCCACTCTCACCGAGGTAGCTGAGGATAAAACCGGTGGCTTTACCACAATGTTGCTGCGATTTGGTTCACGTAATGCTCAGATGGCTTGATCTTTTAACTCTGCGAAGGTGAGATAAGGGTTCTGCATGGACATATGTACCGCCCCGCGCTCGGCTGGAGCCGAGCCGCTCGGATCTGGGCTCGTTGGTGGGTGGCTTGAGCGCCTCCGGACCCGGGGTCACTTCGCTCTGAAAGGTTGCTGGCACTACTTAGGGGGTGGTAGGTAGGTGTACGGCCGGAGCCGTGTTTGAGTTTGTGACGCCACCCACGGGATGTTGTGAAGGTGTAGACACCACTGCTGCAGTTACGGGGCACCCGGGGGACATGGTGATGCAGCAAGATGTTAACCCCTCCGTGGGCAGGGATGATGGCCCTGGGACCCGTTGGGAAGAGTAGCTGGGCGGTGCAGGGCGGTGCACAGCCAGATGGCACTGTGGTACTCACTGTTACTGACACACACAAGTCTCCGGTAAACAAAGTTGATGGTGGTCGGTGCCCGCAGCCGGCTGCGTCTGGGCCCCCACCCGGTTTGGAGGTCTTTGCCTTTCTCCTGCACCGTGTAGTGTATGTGTAGACTGCCTGCGCTTCAGCGAAGGGAGTCCGCTCCCTGGCTGTATGTATGTCGGGAGAGCCCGTTTGCCTGCAGACGCTGGCCCGTGGGATCTCTCTGCCTGTGTGGTGGCTTTCTATCGCCCTTGGTGGGCTGTTGTCTTCAGTCGGGACTTGGGTGGGAAAGGACCTATAGTCCAGACCGCAATCAGTGAATTAACTCAGTCCAGTGGATTCTGGGCCTCGTGTTAGGGTCTGAGCACCCCCCTGTGTGCTCCGGTTTCCAATCGGTTCCCCGGGTCGGTACCGGCGGGCCACTACCCTGTCCTGGTCCACCAAGGTTCCACCGAGCCGTCTTCCCGGCTCCTGCAGGCTAAGGCCATCGTATGCCTCCTAGCCAAGGTACCAGGGCTCCGACCCCGGCACCTGTCAGTCTCCTTCACTCCTCACTCACTGACACTCCAAACTCGACTGACTGCACTGAACTGACTGAACTGACTGAACTGACTGACTGCACTGTTATGATCCGGAACCATGGAAGCCCACCACAAATCATTGGCAAAAGGTGACAAGAGCATTGGCAACTAATCTGGCCGCCATCCCCTTACTAACCATCACAACTAGAAGTAGCCGAGGGGTGAACTAACATCCTGTGCACCGCGAACCCAGCCGGAGAACTAACTATCCTAAAGGTAGGAAAGATGAATAACTCTCTGCCTCAGAAAATAGACAAGAATAGCAAGCCCCCCACATTCAAAGACTGCGGTGATATAGGAAAAACACAATACACAGGTAGATGACAGGATTAGCAAAAGGTGAGGCCCCCACTGACTAAAATAGGAAAGGACAGGAAAGGGACTGATGGTGGCCAGAGAAAAACCCTGCAAAATACCAACTTCCTGATAGTACAAAAAGGCCCTCAGATCGCTCGATCTGAACTCCGTCCTATACCAGGTGCCCTTGTCATACCAATGAACAGAAAACAAGAATTATAACAAATTCAACAAGCCACAAACACATGGACCCAAAGGAGCTATACTCCACACAGAACTGCAGGGAGTTCCTCAACAATCCACTGAGGGGGAAAATCCCTGGAAGGAAATAAACTGAAACCAACCACAACAAATGACAAACCCAGATAAGCAAAAGAACCAGACAATAAATAAAGAGCAAGCACTTATCTGGAGTAGATGTGGTGTAAAGCAGGATTAAGCAGGCTGGAGATACAAAGAACAACTGACATCCGGCAACAGCCTGCAATCAGACCAGGACTTAAATAAGCAGAGAGTCAGCAAAGGAAACACCCACTGCACAACACACCTGGTCCAAGTCCAAACCATTCCTGGCCACCAGAGGGAGCCTCCCAGCAGCCAAAACATAACTAACATTCACAACACTGCACTGAACGCTTCCTGCCTCAGGCCCTCTGAACCTCTCGGTGGGCGTGGCCAACTGCCTGGCTCCACCCCCTGGTGTGTCCATCCCTTCTTTTTCCCGCGCTGCACAAGTAATGGCGACTGTCCTTTTTAAGCAAAGTATTAAACACAGTCCAATAAGGAGCACAGTACCCAGGTTTTTTGGCTGGGCACTGAATCCTATTTGTGACGCCAAATGTAGCGCCCCATGGGGCATGCGGTTAACCTACTCGTCGCTGAGCCGTCGACTGACATTGTCACGGGCGGCCTCACCCAGCTCTGTTGCCCCGAGGCATACAGAAGATGGCAGGGGAGAGATGTTAGTGGTAGTAGTGAGGTAAATGTTGTGATGCCACCTGTAGTCTGCAGCCAGGGAATCATCCGCCGCTGCTGTCGCTGACCTCCTCAGGGTCCAGGTTTAGCATTACTCCCAAATTTGGGTGCAATACTCTGTGGCGACTAAAGCCTCAGGGGCGCCACACTTCTCCATGTAGTTTCGCGGGCCACCCACCTGCTTGTTCTAAAGTAATGATTTTGGATCCTCTTGGCTTTGGTGCCCAGTTTTAAGTGCGACCACTGCAACCTCCATAACTACACAACATGTCTACATGTGACATCTCAGTGAATACAGTGAAGGAAATATCCACTGTAGAAGAAAAGCTGATTGAGATTGTGATGCTCAGTCTGATCGTGATAGAACTACTGGAAGACATGCAAAAGCAATTATTTGCAAAATTATAGCATGGAGTTTTGGGGGATGGAGTGGGTGCAGAATTCTGGAACACCCTTCGTTTTGCTTATTGTGTTCAACATTATTTTTTGTTTTAGCAGTTGGGGAAATAAGTTAATGTGGGAAGATCTCTCTTTTCGTTATAGAGTTACTTGAATTGCATATCAACTGTATGTCCACATTGTATCATATGCACCCTTCTTTCCTAAATATATAGTAGATGAAGAGCAGCGAGGCTATAAGGTAAGAAAACTAAATATACAAAAATAAGGAATAGAAAAAGGTGATCAAAACAGATGGAATGAGTCCTGCGTCTGAGATAATACTTTTGGGCGTGAGCTGCACATTACAAAGAGAACTTGCACTTGGGAATGTTTTTATAGTAGCACATGGGTTAAACTGCACATGGAGAAGGGTGGGGGACTGACTGCTGCGAGGGGGGAATCTGGATTGAGTTTAGGGATATAAGCAGGGAGGAAGAAAGTTATGTACAGCCTCAGACATCCCCTCCCTCTCTGGTGGGACAAATGCACTTTCTTAAACCACAGGACTTGGGTGCAACAGATATTTTGGGACTGTTTCTGATGATTCTAGCCGCCCACGTTGGTATAAGGTAGGTACATTGACTAAAAGCCAAGTCATAGATGTCTTGGAGCCCTTAGGAAGAACAATAGGAGACTTGGAATGAAGTTATGTGACTTTAGTGACTATGCATTAAAACAATATTAGCTGTTATATGGAATGGACGCATGTATGACAGATGCGCCTGTATCCCTGCTGGATGCTATTATGAAGAATGATGAATTCTCTCTTAGAAAACACAATGTTAGTATAAGGGGTAGTGAAGGAATGATCCAATGGCTACAGTCATACAGTAATGGCCAGTGCTGAAGAATCACTTTGGTCGGAGATTTCTACTTGGAAGATATTTTGGTGATATGCCATTAAATTCAAAGTTCTACCATAGATCTAATAACCTAATGTGTGTGAGGATTGGCGGTCCAGCCGACTGTAGTAATGACATTGGATTATCAGCTGTTTCCCCCATAAAGTAGAGCAAGTGGTGTTCGGTAAGTGTCTATGTGTATGGACAACTTCCCAGCGCATGGGTCTGACCAAGACCGCGTTGAGAAGGCCATATTTCACGGTCCATATCCAGATGCAATGTCTGGACTGATTCTGGGTGTCCTGACCCAAACTTAAAGCCTCAAATATGCCAATATCAGGCTGCAAGTTCAAGTCAGGATACCCGCGGTCATTTCAGGGGGTCCGTATACAATCTGTGACATATGGACATCTATCTTACAGACACGGGGGATCCTGAAAAGTTTTGAGATGCAGGTGAATTAAATGTATTTAGTGCACAATCTAGGTTTACAATCCTATATAATGTATGTAGTTATATTATGACTGTATGAGGTTACGGCATATTATGTAAGTGACCACTTTATAGCCTGAGCCATAGGCTAATTTAACGCTTTTGCTGCGGTTTTGGGTCAAAGTAATATTTTTAATTAAACAATTGCGTAAAAATTGATTTTTTTCAATAACTCTCTGAATGCAAGAACAATTTCCACATTTTTGACAAGACTGATTTTTATAGCACACTATTTTTAGACTCATAACATGACAGTAAGGTTAATAATATAACTTTCATTACAAAATCTTCAGTTTTACTAAACATTTTGATGCAAAAATCAGTACACCCCAAATAAAAAATTACTACGAAAATGAAGAAGACGATCCAGCTGAGTGATCGGGTGATTTATTCAGTGCAGTTCAGACAAAGCATATAGTCGTGGTTAACGCGTTTCTGGCTTAACGCCCTTAATCATAACAAACGCGTTAACCACGACTATATGCTTTGTCTGAACTGCACTGAATAAATCACCCGATCACTCAGCTGGATTGTCTTCTTCATTTTCATTGCTTTGCGGCCAGGGCAGGGCTGGATCCGAGTCTGAGGCAAGGTGAGGTCAGATGTGGGTGAGCTGGATTCCTTTACAAAAAATTACTACACCTAATATATTGTATGGACTCCATGATTTTTAAGGATGGCACTAAGAACTGCCTTTTTAGAGCCTGGATGCTGGACAGAGAGTGATAACAACTTGTCTCTTCAGAATGCCCCATAGGTGTTCAGATCAGGAGACAAACATACCCACTGAATCACTTTCACCTTCCTCTTCTTCAGAAATGTAACATTGACCCTAGATGTGTGTTTTGGATAAATTCCATGTTGGAAAAGTGCACGTCTACAAAGGGCATGGCGTGATGGAGTATCTTCTCTTTTGAAATAGATATACATAGTATATTTGTGAATTCATGATACCATCAATGAAATGTAGTTCCCCAACCCTAGCAACACTCATGAAGTCCCACATAAGGACATGACCACCACGTCTTGCTGTAGGCAACCTGATCTTTTCTTTGAATTTCTCACCTTTGTGACACCATACAGTTTTGAAACCATCAGTTCCAAAAACATTTATCTTGGTCTCATCACTCTTGAGTATAGAGTCCAAGTAGTCTTCAAATTTTTCAGCATGGGCCCTGCCCCTGGCACATTGGAGATGGGCTTTTTTGTGCATAGGCTTGACAAGAGGCTTCCTACCTGGACGAGACCCATGCATGCCACTTTTAAGCACTCTATTCTGTATTGAGACACATGAAACACTCTCTCCGGTTTGGCTTTCTACTTCTTTAGCTAACTGCAAATGCAGTGAACTTACTTGGGATTTCCTTCATCCCTTTCAGTCAGAAGAAGCTCCTGTTTAGGTGTTAAATTGTTTGGTTGACCTGGACGTCTTTGTGAGGTGATTGCAATTATTATTATTTATTATTATTGAGCCATTTATTCCATGGTACTTTACATGTGAAATAGTGATATACATAATAAAAACAAGTACAATACAAGGCACAGACTGGTACATACAGGAGGAGAGAGGATTCTGCCCGCGACAGCTCACAGTCTACATGCAGTTCCATCTGTGTTACTGTTTTGTATCACTTTTGTATCACCATCTTCTTGCAACCTTCACCTTTCTTGTGTAAAATTATTTTCTTTATCAGGTCTTGTGAGATTTCTCTTGCATGTGGTGCCATTTCTGAAAACGTGAAAACGTGAAATGGGGTGGTTTTTTTTTAAGTAACTATCTTTTATAGTAAACTGTATGCTGAATACCTGTTTAATGGATAATTAAATGTACCCGTGGTTGGATTCTTGTAAATTAGAATCTTGCAAACTAAACTTTAGTTTATTGGGGTATACTCATTTTTGTTACATGATCTTGAATTAATTTGTTAGGAAAATTCCTTCTTTTGAATTTATAAAATAACAAATCTTGCTAGTAATCAATGGTCAACATTTCCGGGAGTATTATATGGCATGGTATCCCATAGAAATGTTGATTCTTAAAAGAAACTAAAAGTTTTCTGAAAAATCTGTTGTGGTGTATTTATTTATGCTGAGTAATGTATATTTTATGTATCGTCTATAAACCTCCAGTAGTGGAGTTACTAAAAATCTGTGCATAGGCTGCCATTATTTTTGGCAGTTTAGGTCCCATTTACACAGGACAATGTGCTGTTGAGAAGGATTATCTTTTGTGCAAACCAAAAAATCATCTTACCCGAGAAACGAGCATTTTGCTTCATCCGGCTGAACCTGTCGAACCAAACTTCCATGGGTCCGCATATCTCTAGTCCCAAATTACACTGAAAAGGGTTCAACTATCTAGCAATGATTGGGGCTGCACTTCCACCTTTTGGGGTCTCAGTATCAAGAGTGGGATTCCACAGACCTCCAACGCCCTACTGACTGGGAAAGTGAAAGATTTCGCATATTATCCGAAGATCGAGTGCTTTGAACTTAGCGTATTTACTGTTCAGTAAGTGCTTAGTAAAGGATGAGGCACAAATATTTAGTTCAAAACATTTTCACTTTGAGGGGGGCCACGGAGGGTTAAGAAATGCAGTTCTGCATGTCGGGATCACGATTGGAAGTTTGGACTCAATTTTTGGATAAAAAATTTGGATTCTTTAGAGTGGCATTAGAGACAGTTATTAGCATTTTGGATGTGTTATTACAATAATCATTAGTCGGTGGTTGCCCATTGTTTTCTTCAATAAATGGCACATAGGCTGGAGGAGGTTACTCAATATATATCCTATAATCGCATATATTGAAAAAAAAAAATAAAAAGCATTGAGTGACTGAAGCCCATTTTGTGTGAGTTCAATTTCTAATGATTCGTTGTTTTACGTCCCTTTAAATGGTTATTTTCAATTCAATTCAATTGGCACAAGCAACTTTGTTATGTATTTGTTATTAAAATGTCTCTTTCTTCTGAAGTTACATTAATTTTATTTTCTATTGCTTACTGCTCATTGCCTAGGTTACCGGCCACCACTGCTTGCTAATAGCGGTGGACAAGCATGTGCAGTGCTTTAAGCTCTTTTCATTAGAACTTGAAAGCACTACGCTGAATCTGACTGGGATAGCTGGAGGCACTGTTAAAGTCGCGCCCCAGGGCAGCCGGGCTGCTCGGATCCGGGCGATCCATGGCTCGAGGGGTCCCGGATGTGGGGGCACTATCGCCCAGTTTTAAATAAAAGGAAACTTAATAAAAATAGTCCAACTACACCACTCGCAGTGCGCGGCCAGGGATGGTATGGTCGCCGCTGCCGGCCCTCCCTGGGGATGATGGATGGGGCAGCGTGGATGGTGAAGCACTCCGCGAGTAGGGCTTTTCCCCAGGGGCAGGTAAGGGTTAACATGGAGCCACAGGGAAATAACTCAGTCTAGACAGGGGAGTGCAATTTGTTCGCTTTACTTACAGCTGGGTTCGCACCCTGGAGACGTGCTGGATCTCGAGTCCTGTGTCCCTATGCTAGCTGGCCTGGTGCCACTTGCCCACCGATGCATTCATCTGTGTGTGGGTCCTCCCTGGCATGGAGCACTTGGAGGTCTGTGACGCCCTGGACTAGCCAGTTAGTCACAGACAGAACACCACACACACCCCTTCCCCGGATAGGTGACAACAGTCACACTAAAAACCCTTGTTGCCACCCTCCAGGGTCTGATGTCCACACCAGGTGGGGCGGAGTCAGGCAGTTGACTCCGCCCACTGAGGAGTTCACAGGCCTGGAGGCGGGAAAATAAAGACAGCTGAGTCCAGTACAGTACAGAGTTGAATCAGGACAGTGGAGGAGTGAGGAGCGGAGTCAAGGGCAGACCTGGGACCAGGCCTGCCACGGACTGTCTAGGTGTCTGGGTCGGAGCTCAGGCACCTCCAGCAAGGTCGGCAGACGGTGGTGGCCATCTGCAGGAGTTGGCGAACGGTCGGTGGAACCGTAGGACCGGGGTCGGGCGGTGTCCCGCCGGTACCGAATCGGGGAGCCGATTGGAGCCAAGCACCAGGCAGGGTACTCAGACCCCGACTAGGTTAGAAGCCACCCTGATAGTCAAATTTACTGATTGCGGTCTGGACCTCAGGGGTTCATTCCCACCCAAGTCCCGATTGACGGCAACAGCTCAACCATCCCGGATAAGTGCCACCGCCAAAGGCAAGAGATCCAAAGGGCCAGCGCCTGTGGGCAAACGGGCTCCTATGACATTTACACGCTGGGGAGCGGACTACCAGTGTCCAGGCACAGGAGTCACTCACAACACAACACAGGTGCAGGGAAACGACAGCCATCAGCAACCTGTCCAGGGAGAACACCGCAGCCAGCTGTGGGCCCCGTCCATTCTACCGCTTGGTTTACGAGAGACTCAGTTATCTTGTGTCAGAGTGAGTACACCAGTGCCGTCAGGCACCGCGACCCTGCGCCCTGCACCCCGGCCTTTATCCTCCCCGCGGGCCTCCGGGACCATCACCCCTGCCCACGGAGGGGTTAACACCAAGATGCATAACACCGTCACCAGGAGGCCTAGTCAACGGCAGCGGTGGTGTCCATCCTATGATCACCACAACCCGTGGGTGGCGTCACAAACTTTACCAAACAAACACCCCAAACCCCCCCCTGCGTGCACCGCCACTACATCCTTCCAGGGCGACATGACCCCCGGGTCCGGAAGCGCTCGAGCCACCGACACACGAGCCCGGACCCGAGCGTCTCGGCGGCCGCAGCCGAGGCCGCGGGGCGGTACAGGTCCTCCTTGTGTCTGGGTCCTGTTGCAGGCAGCTTGGACTATTTAAGGGAATATGTCCCAGTCCACCCTTTGCTGCTTATGCGTCGGACGTTAATGGTGGCAGATGAGTCCTGGAAACCCACCCGCCTGGCAGAGTTAACAGATGGCTTGAAGTCCCGGTCTGTTCTGGGATCTGCACCCCATGCGTGCAATGTACTGGGAGCCCTGGATTTCTACTCCCACGGGATTCCACTGTACCTGGAGCTTGATCTCTTGCTCTCCAGCTACTTTCTCCCCTGAGTGGCTGCTGTTTCTACACAGGTCTTGGTGGGGTCTTTGCTATTTTCATTGTGTCTCAAGATTCCTTTGTCTTGACACCTTTACTGACAACTCTCTCCTTCTTACTCCTCTCACTTCGGACTCACCACTCTAGACTCCCCTCAACCACTTTTCTTCTTCCTTCTCATTCCCTTGCCACACCCCCCTGGCCACACGCTCCTCCCCCAGGTCTGATCTCTCGCTTCCCAGTTGGCTGCCTGTTAGCTCACTGTGCTCAGCCTTGTCACCTGGTTCTATGGGAGTCTCCCACCCTGGTTTTGGAGTGTAAGTGTCATGGTGTGCTGGTGTGTGTACTGACTGGCACAGTTATGTAGGACCCAAGCTGTTACAGTGATGTTACCTTGTTTTGTGACACCTAGTTACTGCAGGGGTGTCACATTAACTTCCAATTCAGGCCAACTTTAATGCCACTGCACTTCCAATGGCATTAGGAGCACACACATTGGGCCAGAGGTGTGACAACGTCATTGATCCATGCTGACAATCAAGCAGTGATTCTTCTAAATCCAGGAAAATCTGAAGTGCATTTATTGAACTTTTGATTAGTAATAATTGAACAGTTGTTAGACTATATTCCATATATATTTTACTAGAGTTTTACCAGATCTGTTTATTGCCTTCATGTCAAGGTTTTGTTTTTCTTTATTGTGATCCTTGATATTTTTTTTCATATTTATTGGATTTTTGACCCATATTTTTTATCATATTTGTAGCTCCTTGGTACTATACATTTGAGGCGGAGTATGCAGAGTGTACACAATTCGGGCCAGACCTGTCACATGGAGTTTTGCACAAACGTCGATGAATGTCATGCTGTGTGCTGATTCATCGGCAGGTTAGCAAGAGTTATTCTCTGCTGGTCTGCTTGCTCCTTAGGTCACATGTTGTAGGGAGGCCTATTACATCTGATCTCCAATTTATGTTGGTTGAAACCTTTCACCCATGCCAGCTATTCTGTGTTGGTCTGTGAATTGTGGTGTCCCAGACTTACTGGTGAAAGTTGTACTCATTGCCTGATGCGGTTATGGAGTTTACCACTGTTGTTTTTGTACTTCCTTCCTGCTCTTGTCTTTGTTCCTGAAGTGTACATGCTGTGTAACAGAGTTCTGGTTTAACCTTGTCTGTCTTTATCTGTGAGGCTTCATCACACTTCTGTCCCATCATCCCTGGTGGAGGGGGGAATCAGATAAGGATTGATCAAGAGCAGGGCCAGGGAGGAGACTCAAGCCTCTCCACCATCAGGAGTATCCCTGAAATTATGGATAGAATAGGGCCTAATAGCATAAAGGACAGCTTAGGAGTCTAAGTCCCCATTATCCCATAGACATTGTGACAAGACCCACATTGTGTGAATGCATGTTTACATTTTTTTAAGTAGTTTTTAACCCTTTATAGTTTCATAAAGCCTTGTGTGTGTTCATCATTTTCATGGCCCCTTTCTATTTCTCTTGTACAGTTAATCCCTAAGATTTATTGAAAGATTTACTGCAATGTCCATTTAGATTTTCATGGGATAAATATGTCAGGGACTTGTGATTGTAGCGCAGCATGTTCTTCTGTCAATGAACGGAAGTAAGGAACAATCAAGGGAACGAGATGTAGTGAATCTACTGTCTATATTTTAATCAGTTTGGACATTTTTTAATCAGGCTGAAGAAGAAAAAGCAAAAGATATTAAATTTCCCATAAGAATAAGGCTAAGCTCATATTGAGACGATGGGTGTTGTTTCTGGAAGAAAGTAGATACGTTTTCCTAATCTTTTGCAGCATCATCCGGTCAAATCCTGGCAGACTCAACTGAAAATAGAAGAGAATTAAAGTTTTCATACACATGGTGCAGGAAAATATCAGCTTTTGATTTCTACCACAGATTTTCTGAATAAATTGTGAAACTGACCTGTGAAAAAGTGGCGATTTACAGATTTAAAAATCTAAGATATGACAGAGTGTGTGCCATTAGTCCACTACAAACTGCAAGATATAAACAGCATATAGCGCGGTTATTAGTCTATCATGAACAGTTGAAATTTTCCGAGGTTACGCGCATGCGTGAATCGCGATGACTCAGGCGGTTGTTTGTCTACCATAAACAGTTGAAATTTTCCGCGGTTACGCGCATGCGTGTATCGCGATGAGTGCACCGAAACACTTGCGGGATATTGTGTCAAAATTTGACAACAATCGGTCGGGAACTTTCTGAGAAAAAACAGATCTTTACAAACGCACGTAAGATTTTTATTTATATAGATAGTTTACTGCACTGACAGAAAAAAATTAACTACAGAGAATGTGAGAAAAAACATCTAAAACTAGACCAATCAACATATTAAAATATTTAAAAATTCGCTAGGAACACGAGATTGTGTACTACACTTAATCCGGGTTCTCCATTCAGTAACAGCTCCCATGGACGGCTAAAGCGAAGATGACACATTTCTTCCACAGGCAGATGTTTCACAGCATCGGACAGCTGCTTAGGTCCATCCATGGTCCTAGTGAGGCCACACAGGAAAAAGGAACATGTTTTCCGTGTAACTTGTCCCGTCATGTAAAATGGATAATGGTCTAACCATTTGAAAATCGCAATTAAACGTTTTTAGAGCTGTTTCGGTGGAGAGTTTTATAAAATGCCTGTTCCTTAAGAACTACTAACACTGAATCAGGAAGATTATTATGGGGTAAGAAAAGCAATTTCAAAGATATTATTATAAATATAAAATAGGACAGGTTAGGTCCTTGAGTGTTGTATATGTTGTACAGCTACAAGATGCCATATGCGTATATATACAGTATATACTGTATGTGTGTATGTATATATATATATATATATATATATATATATACACAACCAGCTCTACCCTCACCTACAGTATCCTCACCCATCCCTTGAAGACTGTGAGCTCTCGCGGGCAGGGACCTCTGTCCTCTTGTACCTGTCCGTGCCTTGTATTGTTTATGAATATTGTACTTGTCCCTAGTTTGTATTCCCCTGTCACATGTAAAGCGCCATGGAATAAATGGCACTATAATAATAAATAATATATATATATATATATATATATATACAGTATGTCCACCCATATCCTGTCCACCGCCATTAACTTGAGAATGGCGGCAGCTGTAGGCATAGAAGTGGTGTCTAGGTATAGTAAAGTAGCCACGGGCTACGCAATGAAACCACCTATAGCGCCACCTGGTGGAAGACAACGGAGTTAGCATTTTTATTTCGAAACAGAACGAGATAGAGAAAAAAAGTGAATTACAAAGTTGTAGGGCATCATCAATTCAATACAAATCGACACCTTATATACACTTACACAGTCACAGCCTAATGGCCAAAACTGTTGGCACCCTTGAAATTATTCCAGAAAGTGAAGTTTTTCTCCCAGAAAATTGTTGCAATTACACTTCTTTTGTTATATACATGTGTATTTCCTTTGTGTGTATTGGAACAACACAAAAAAACCAAAAACAAAAGAAAAATAAGGAAACTGGACAAAATTTCGCCCAAAACTACAAAAAATGGGAAGGACAAAGTTGTTGGCACCCTCAATTTAATATTTAGCACACCATTGAATAAATAACTGCAATAAATCACTTCCTATAACCATCAACAAGCTTCTTACACCTCTCACCTGGAATTGTGGATCACTCTTCTTTTACAAACTGCTCCAGGTCTCTCTCCACATATGTTCAATGGGATTTAGATCCAGACTCATTGCTGCCACTTCAGACCTCTCCTGCACTTTCTTTCCATTAATTTTTGGGGGCTTTGAGAAGTATGTTTGGGGTCATTGTCCTGCTGGAAGACCCAGGGCACAAACACAGCTTTCTGAAACTGGGCACTACATTGCAACCCAAAATCCTTTGGTAACCTTCAAAGGGTTAATCTCCTGTGCTGCCAAACCAGTCCAAATGATGTAAATAAAATGATTTTATTGGTCAACACGTTTCAAAGCCCTCAGAAGCTTCTTCCTCAGGGCAATCTTCAGATATCTTCAGATATCATGATGCCTTGCACACAATCAAGGCACCAAAACAACCCCAAAGCATCTTTGAACCTCCACCATATTTGACTGTAGGTACTGTGTTCTGTTCTTTGTAGGCCTCATTCCATTTTCAGTAAACAGTAGAATGATGTGCTTTACCAAAAAGCTCTATCTTGGTCTCATCTGTCCACAAGATGCTTTCCAAAATAGATTTTTGCTTACTCGGGTACATTTTGGAAAACTGTAGTCTAGCTTTTTTATGTCCCTGTGTCAGCAGTGGGGTCCTTATGGGTCTCCTACCATAGCATTTCATTTCATTTAAATGTAGACTGACAGTTTGCGCTGACACTGATGCACCCTGAGCCTGCAGGACAGCTTGAATTTCTATGGAACTTGAGTGGGCTACTTACCCACCATCAGGGCTTTGCTGCGTTTCAACCTTTCATCAATTTTTTCTCTGCCTTCCAAGTTCAGGTAGATTAGCTACAGTGCCATGGGTTGTAAACATCTTGATTATGTTGCACACCATAGAAAAAGGAACATCAAGATCTTTGGAGATGGACTTGTAACCTTGAGATTGTTGATTTTTTTTTAACAATTCTGGTTCTCAAGTCTTCAGACAGTTCTCTTCTCCTCTTACTGTTCTCTATGCTTAGTGTGCACACAATGCAAAGATTTAGTTAACTTGTCCCCTTGTTATCTGTTTTCAGGTGTGATTTTCATATTACCCATACCTGTTTACCCACAATTTTGGAAAAGAAGTCAACAATTTTGTTATGCCTAATTTATTTTTTTTTTCATGTGTAATTATGTCAAAGTTGCCTTTTTTCCCTCAGTTTTTTTGTTGTGTTGTTCCGATACACACAAAAGAAATAAGCATGTGTATAACAAAACGTGTAATTGCAATAAATTTCTAGGAGAAATACTTCATTTTCTGGAATAATTTCAAGGGTGCCAACACTTTCAGCCATGACTGTATATACAGTACTGTGCAAAAATTTCAGGCAGGAATAGGAAAAAATACTGAAAAGTAAGTATGTTTGCAAACATATAAAATGTTATTAGTTTTTTTTTTACAAATTGCAAATTGAATCAACAAAGGATAAACATAAATCAAATAAATATTTGGTGTGATGACTAATGCTGGGTGAGCGTGCTCGCCACTGCTAAATACATTAGAGTGCTACGGTAATCATGGTGTTCGGAAGAGTATCATGGGGGCTCCAATGTGTTGTACATGAAACAAGAACTCAAATAGCCGTCTCCCTTCACTGAGTGATGGGAGATGGCGCCCCAAACAAAACAAAAAAAAATTCTCCCTCCTTCCAGAAATGCTCTGTATATGTCTGGCCGCATGTGGGCGGAGAGCTGAACTGCCCAATTGACTTTCATTATACTCGTTACTCGAGTTGAGCCCTTTCAGAGCATCTCACCTGCTCGACTCAAGAGCATTTTAGTGCTTGCCCATCACTAGTGACCACCCTCTGCCTTGAAAACCGCAATAAAGCTTCAATTCTTCTTGGTACACTTGCACGCAATCTTTGAAGAAACTGGCCTGGGTGATTGTTTCAAACATCTTGAAGAATCAGCCATATTTTATCAATATCAGTATAGTCAATTTTATCTGCAGCAGAATGACCCCAATTTACAGCCAATGTCACTAAGAAGAATCTTCAGCATAATGTAGTACAAAAATGGAAGTGATCATTCGACCCCACAGAGCCCTCATGTCAACATGAAGTCTTTCTGGGATTACAGAGACAGAAGGATTTGCACAATCTACATCCACAGAAGATCTGTGGTTAGTTCTCCAAAATGTTTGAAACAAATTACCTGCTGAGTTCCTTCAAAAATTGTGTTCTTGTATACTGAGAAGAAATGATGCTGCTTTCAAAGCAAAGGGCAGTCACACCAAATATTGATGTGATTTAGATTTATCTTTTGTTCATTAACTTTGCATATTGTTAATTGATGAAAATGAACCATTAACGTTTTTATTTTTCAAGCATTCTTGCTTTGGAGCTTTTTTCTACACCTGACTAAACGTTTTGCCCAGTAATGTATACATTATTATTATTTATTATTATTTTTATTATTATAGCGCCATTTATTCTGTGGCGTTTTACAAGTGAAAAGAGTATACTTAAATACAAGTACAACAATCGTGAACATTACAAAAACAGACTGGTATAGGAGGAGAGTGGACCCTGCCCGCGAGGGCTCACAGTCTACAGGGGATGGGTGAGGGTACAATAGGTGAGGACAGAGCTGGTTATGCAGTGGTGTAATGGACTGAGGTTTATTGTAGGTTGTGGGCTTGTCAGAAGACGTGGGTCTTCAGGTTTCTTTTGAAACGTTCTACAGTACTGTAGTCAGTACTGGAGGGCATACCTAATCAGTGGTGCTGCCCGTTTGTGTACCATCTTATACTGGAGACCCTCTCTCCATAAATTCAGACGTCACACATATGGCACAAGTTTAGTAAGTTTCATGTGTATCCCTTTTATTTTTATGTAATTGTCTACACTGTATTTGTATTATTTCCCTTTGTAATTTCTTGTATATTTTTTATAAACACTGCCTATTTTCGGATTAAATATATAAAATTTAATAGGTTTGTTCCTTCTGCTCTATATACATGACCCCCAAACCCGAAGAGCCTTTTGCTATCTGGAACGGGTGTCTGAACTACCTGTAAAAAGTTCGGTGGTGGCAGCGAAATTATTTTTGCTTAGAATTATTGGGGTGCTACCCGTAAGGGGTACCGAGGTAAGTATATATATATATAGGGGCGGCACGGTGGCTCCGTGGTTAGCACTGCAGTCTTGCAGCACTGGGGTCCTGGGTTCGAATCCCACCAAGGACAACATCTGCAAGGAGTTTGTATGTTCTCCCTGTGTTTGCGTGGGTTTCCTTCCAGTTCTCCGATTTTCTCCCACATTCCAAAGACATACAGATAGGGACTTTAGATTGTGAGCCCCAATGGGGACAGCATTCCTGATGTATGTAAAGCGCTGCGGAATATGTTAATATGTTAGCGCTATATAAAAATAAAGGTTTATATATATATATATATATATATATCCCATTAGTGGGAATCAGTGATATATATTACCCATGCTGGGAGACCTTCAATATTTAGTATTAGTAGCTCAGGAGCCTCATTTACTTATTGTCTGGCAGTACCGAAAGTGACCTGCCAAAAGGTGGGGGGGGCACTAGAGAGCGGTCTGATCGTGACAAATTGGTGAACAGCGGGTGGATCTTGTGAGACCCCCACCCAGCTGTTCATGACAAAATTATGCTATTGAACTGTTGTTTATTACCAAATTTCTCCTGGACAGTTGGGAGAAGTTGCTCATGGAGAATGTTCACATCCTCTTCTTTATTCATGGTAGTGTTCTTAGGTAATACTTTGAGTGAGCCAATTCTCTTACATGAAGAGCCCCCACACATGAATGATATCCATATGCTTTACTGTTGGCAGGGACAGGACTCATGGTAGTGATCGTCTTTTCTTCTCAATCATTCTTCTAGATGTCCCAAACAAACTGAAGAGGGCTTCATCAGAAAAAAAACATACTTGTCACATAAAGGATTTTTATTTAATCCCTTTCTTGTTTCTGAATAGTCACATTTGCCCATGTTTGCTGGATTGTAGAGCTGTTGTTTTTACTGTGATGTTAGAGCCTTGCTATGACTTTTGCTCTGACCTCTTGTTGCTATCCTCTGGTCTGCTTTTTAATTGCAGAAGAAATTTCTGCAACTAAAAATTCAGTTCTGTTAATTAGGGATGATCAAATCTTTTGAAATTTCCAGTGAATCGATTTGACCCCATAGTCCTCTGTATAGTATAATGGGCCCCACATTGCCTTCCATAAAGTATAATGCTTCCCCATAATCCTCCATATAGTATATAACAGTCCCCACAGAGTTGTCCACATAGTATAATAAACCCCATAGTCTTCCATATATTAAAATGCAGCCCCATAGTCCTCCATATAATTTAATGCATCCCCATAGTCAACATATATTATACCGTACCTACCATAGTCCTCCATATATTATAGGCTTCCAAATAGTCTTTCATATATTATAATGCACTATCCATAGTCCTCCATATATTATAATGTGCCCCACATTTTCCTCCACATAGTATAATGCACCCCATAGTCCTCCATATATTAGAATACAGCACCCATAGTCCTCCATATGATTTGATGCATCCCTATAGTCAACATATATTATACCGTACCTACCACAGTCCTCCATATATTATAGGCTTCCAAATAGTCTTTCATATATTATAATGCACTATCCATAGTCCTCCATATATTATAATGTGCCCCACATTTTCCTCCACATAGTATAATGCACCCCTAGTCCTCCATATATTAGAATGCAGCCCCATAGTCCTCCATATGATTTAATGCACTCTTATAATCACCATATATTATATCGTACCCCCATAGTCTTCCATATATTATATTGCTTCCAGATAGTCCTCTATATATCACAATGCACCACCCATAGTCCTCTATATATTATACCTCCATACAATATAATATGTTATAGGAGCAGTACGGTGGCTCAGTGGTTAGCACTGTTGCTTTGCAGCACTGGGGTCCATTGTACCTACACCGAGGGTTAATCATCACCTTGATAAACTGTTTCTCCTGCCGCTGCTGGTTGTTTCTATACCCATATTATTTATTACTCCCCTGATGAATCCCCACTATTGGGGAGGAAACGCATGGGGAGGGCCCATTGTTTGGGGGTATACTTATGACACTTGGGTGCTGCCCTCGTTAGGGTGGAAGCCAGACAAGGAGCATGACAGGATTTACTTTATTGAGAATCTGTCCTGTGGCTTCCAGCTAAACTCTTGCTGTGATATGGGTCTCATACTACTGACTGGATGAGAGCAATCTATGTGTCAGCCCCGTACCAGCAGCCGGGCTGCTCGGATCCGGATCCGCAGTGTGGCTCGAGAGATTCTTCCAGACCCGGGGGTCACGCGGACACTTCAAATAAAAGGAGGACGTATTTGTACGGGATGTACCGTACGCAGTCTGTGACGCCACCCACGGTGTGTGGTGAAGTGTGGCACCACCGCTGCTGTTATGGGGCACCCGGGGTGATGGGACGGCAGCTATTTGTTAACCCCTCCGTGGGTAGGGATGGTTGACCCGGGTCCCGGTGTCTCGGTGCAGGGGGGACGGTGATGGCAGGGACCGGCGCATCTGGTCAGACCAGGGAGTCTCAGCTTACTCACGATTAAATGAATCAGACACGTACAATGGTTAGCCAAGGTGCTGGTGGCCGGCCGCCGCGGTCGGATGTATTCTGGTCTCTCACCTGGGGTGATGGTCTGTGTCACTTTCCTCTGCACTGCGTTTTTAGTGTGTGGACTTCCCGGTGTGGAACACGGGAGTTCGCTCCCGGTCCTTTTGTTGGGAGCCGTGCCCGCTGACGCTGACCTGTGGGATCTATCAGGCCCTGGCGGATGCCCTATCCCTCTCGGTGGGTGGTTGTCTGCTTTTGGGACTTTGGTTGGGACTGGACCTATAATCCTGCCCTCAATTGGTTAATTAGCTAGGCCGTTGGTTCCGGTCCTGGCTTCAGGGACCAAGTACCCCCTTTTTGCACGGTTTCCGGGTCGGCTCTCCGGTGTCGGTACCGGCGGGCTACAACCCTGCCCCGGTCCACCTCGGATCTCCGGCAGCCGTCTTCCCATCTCCTGTTAGACTCGGACCACCGACTGCCACCTAGCCAACACGCCGGGGCTCCAACCCCGACGCCTCTGCTCTCTGGCTGAACTTGAATCTCACTCCTCAAATACTTCACTCCTCTTGAGCTACCACTTCAGCTAGAGCTTGACTGTTGCTTTTCCCGCCCCGGGTTCTCTAGATCCCTGGGGGGGTGACTAGGATTTGGTTGGCAAGGTTTAACCCTGTGAGGGAAGGAGTTGTGCATGGGCCTATACTGTGTGACCACCTGCCGGCGCCAGGGCATCACATCTAATTATATTTTGTATATATATGTGACACATTTATGTGCTTGTTTAGCACTTGCACTTTATTGTTAGTTTAGGTGTACGCCTCTGCATATTTTAACAATTTGAATTAAAAGGTATATTTTATCTCTTCATGCTACATTGCTCTATTGGGAGAAGAGATTCTTATCCCTCAACTTTAACTTTGTGGGTTTTGGCTATTATAACAAGTATCCTCTAGGCCAGAATGCAGGCTGCTAGTTAGGTGTCTGTAGGTGTAGGTGCTCTCTGAGGAATATACAGGTAAAATGTTATGGAATAAAAGAGGGAATGATCATTTATGCAATTCCCTAGTATAGTAAAGTGTTTCAAAGCTGGAATTTCACCTTTCTCAAAAAAACCCCACACTCTACTATGTTGGTATAAAAAGTGAGACCTTAGGCTATGTGTCCACGGGACAATGTACCAGTGGATTTTGCCACGGAAAACCTGCGGATTTATCTAGATTTTCTAGATAAATCCGCAGGTTCAAGCAAGCACAGACACTCCCCATGTTATCTTATGGGATTTGGGGAGTGCTGTATCAATGCTGCGGTATGTGCGGCTGCGGAATATGCTGCGGATTTCCCGCAGCCGCACATAACTGCATGTCAATTAGTCATGCGGACACATCTGCGGATTTCCTGCTCCTCCACTATGGAGATACAGGGCGGGAATTCCGCAGGTATTTCTGCACTTGTCCCACAGGTTTACCGCAACAACTCTGCACATATACCGCAGCAATGAATAGCTGCGGATTCCGGGGAGCAGCTGCTGTAAACCTGCGGAAAAGTCCGCGAGTACGTTGACCCGTGGGCACATAGCCTTAGGTTTTGTGCAGACACTGAGTACTTGGTTACAGATATTTCTGCATCTATTGGCAGGAAAAATGCAGCGCAAAACATGTTATTTTGATGTGTTTTTTAAGCGTTTTTGATGGTTTTTATGCATTATTGACTTTTTTGCATGCATTTTTCAAATTGAAGCCAATTGGTGCAAAAACACAGCAAAATCACTGGAAGAATTGACACGCTGCAGATCATTTTCTGCACCAAATCTGCAAGGAGAAAATACTCAACGTGCACTTCAGGATTCTCATTGACTTTGCTGGCACTAGGATTTGGTTGCACTTTAATGACAAATCTGTACTCAAATATGCATAAAAAATGAAAATAAAACGCACCATGTGCACACAGCCTAACTCTACAAATCTATACAATAGGTGTGAGCGGCTGATGCTATCTTGCAGTGTAAATTATATTAATAGAACTGTGTTCGGTTTCCATACTGGGTGATGTAAAGCCTTCATACTATAAGGGGAGGAGAGGAAGAACAAGGGAAGAGAGGAAAGGAAAAATATACAGGGGAGGCAGAGCACAGAGGCAAGGACCAGACTGCATCTCCCAACTGTGCTCACATCAGCATCACTAAGGCACATCCCTGCGGCAGAACCATCCACCTCGGGGTAGAGAAAAGAAGACAGGGAAGACTAAGTATAAGAAAATTCATAAGGGAGAGGTGAGATGAGGCAGGCGGAACACAAATGGCACAGAAAAGGCAAGATGATGTGAGAGAAAGGGCATATTGGATGCATGCACTCTGCTGACTGCTGTGTGGTGGAGCTTCAGAGGAGAGGGCCAGTGAGTGGGGACAGACTGAGCCAGAAAGGGAGGGAGCAGGATGCAGTGCTGATGTGGGGAGGGTGTCAGCGCACAGACGTATGTGCATAGAATAAGGCAGAGATAACAGGGGACCAGATACACAGGGAGGGGAGTGCGAATGGACCACTGCTGGCAGCCTGTTCTCTGTACAGCAAGGCCAGAACAGGGTGAGGGTGCAAGAAAGAAGGGCAGCACAAGAAGGTGCAAGAAAGAGGGGCAGCACAAGGAGGTGGAGGTGCAAGGAAGAAGGATAGCACAAGGAGGTGGAGGTGCTAAGACGAGGGGCAGCACAAATAGGTGGAGGTGCTAGGAAGAGGGGCCACACAAATAGGTGGAGGTGCTAGGAAGAGAGGTAGCACAAGGAGGTGGAGGTGCTAGGAAGAGAGGTAGCACAAGGTGGTGGATGTGCTATGAAGAGAGGTAGCCCAAGGAGGTGGAGGTGCTAGGAGGAGAGGTAGCATAAGGCGGTGGAGGTGCTAGGAAGAGAGGTAGCATAAGGCGGTGGAGGTGCTAGGAAGAGAGGTAGCACAAGGAGGTGGAGGTGGTAGGAAGAGAGGTAGCACAAGGAGGTGGAGGTGGTAGGAAGAGGGGCAGCATAAGGCGGTGGAGGGCCTCCAGCTAGGGTTCAGAAACAGTGGGGTGGAATACAGAGGACAGGTGAAACGTGACTGACAAGCCAAAATTATTGATGGCGAAATACAAAGCAGGGAATTGGATAAAATAAAAAAGAGAAGACAAGAAAGGAAGGTAGACATAATGGGCGAGAGAGAGAGGGCGATAGCATTGGCGGGATAATAAGGCTAGGAAGCTAAAGTACGTGCCATAGAAATAAGATAGAGGGAAAAGCGATTGGAGGGCAGGAAAGAGCTGAGAGGGAGGGAGAGATGGTGAAGCCTGCAGACAGACAGAGGTGATGTAAATACCTGGAAGGAGAGCGAGGGAGTCAAGAAAACAGGGAAGGAAGAGAGGACAAGATCCTGCTGCAGAATGATGGGGAACTCACCGCAAAAACAGAGGAGCAAGAAGCATCACAGAATGCAGCCGGCAACAGGTACACATCTCCATATTGCTGTATCCCCACCCTACACCCAAATGTGGATGCCAATTAGTTACACTGCCAAGATCTTACTGACAGGAGGTGGATTAATATAGACACTTGTGTGGGAAGAGATTGTAAATACTGTCATATGTGTGAAAATCTGATACTGTAAATTGCTGCTGCCATTGTAAAGCCAGCATCTGCTCCACATCCCATGCCTTAGAATATGATCAGGCGGGTCTATGTGCCATTGGAGGAGACCACCGCGCATCACGTTCTGCCTCCATTACCTCGAAACAATAATGATAAACTTCAATGTTACAGAATCACTCATTGACTTGGTGTTTAGTAAGTTGGCCAGCACGTTGTGATTTATTACATTGCAGCCAGGAAAAGCACATGTATAGCAAACAGTTACGAAAGAGAGGAGAAAGTGCAGCGAGGAGAGTAACAATGGTCCGAATAATGGTAATCGCAATCCATGTTCATGAGTTTCTGTTTAAGTTTATAAAATGTAAAAGTCGTATGTTTCCAGAAAATGGACTATTCTTCTTGGGTATTGTCACCTTTATGTCGTCCCTTTTTACACGTCAGCAATTATTAACATTTACGAGAAGAAATATTGTTTCCTATGTTAAGGAATTTGTGTATTTGTAAAAAATGGATGCAGAATGATTGAATGGACGAGTCTCATCCGAAATACGGTGTAGACTTATGGATGCTCACATGCCGAAAATCTGCATGTGAACTTAGCCAAACTTTAGATCTACTGTCCTACAAGACTAGATTCATGGATACAGTAACGTAGCCAGAGGTCCCTTACAACAGACAGCTTTGCTAATCTTACTTTGACACTCTCAAATAACTTTTTGGTTTGGCAAAAAAGAACGTGCCCTATCTAAATGTTGAGCGTGGACCAATTATTGTAGTTCTTCCATGAAATTGTTGCACATTCTGTAGATCCATTCCTTAATTGGGGCTAAAACACAAGTCCACCATCAATATACAGTGTGTCCACGAACGGAGGCAGCTATAGGCATAGAAGTGGTGTCTAGGTATAGTAAAGTATCCATGCGCTACGCAATGAAACCACCTATAGCGCCACCTGGTGGAAAACAACAGTTAGAATTTTTATCTCGAAAACACAGTAAATGGGATTGTTCAAAGGGTTGCCAACAGACCTCTGTCACGCTGTTCTCTCCAGTGTTTAAACAAGGATGAGTTGCGCAAAGAGAACAGCATGACAAAGATCTGTTGGGCAATCCTTTGAACAAACCCATTTACTTTACAGTATGTACTATTAGCAGTCTACAGTATTTTGTCAGGTATGATGTTGAACACTTATTTGCATAATAGGGTAATTCCCCGTTTTATATCTTCTAATCATAGCATTTCTGTATGAAAGGTGTCGATTCGTATTGAATTGATGATGCCCTACAACTTTGTAGTTCACTTTTTTTCTGTATCTCGTTCCGTTTTCGAGATAAAAATTCTAACTCCGTTGTTGTCCACCAGGTGGCGTATTAGGTGGTTTCATTGCGTAATGCATGGCTACTTAACTATACCTAGACACCACTTCTATGCCTATAGCTGCTGCCATTCTCAAGTTAATGGCGGTGGACAGGATATGGGTGGACACACTGTATAATGAACACTGACAGTATACTTCATCTTTGTGCACACAGACATGATTCATACAGAAAAGTGCGTCAATTCTGTAAGAATTGTCTATAACAAAAAGTGATTGGCTTCGAATCTGCTTCATATAGAGTTGTCTTCTGATGGACCTTTGAGCCTTATTAGTGTATTTGCACATAACAGCTTTTTCAGGTGGATTCCTCTCCGAAAAATACTAGAAAAAGCTCTAAACGCTCAGAAGAACATCCAGTACGTTCAGTCTTTTGAGCACCTTTTAAATGCTTCAGATTTCTAAAGATGCCAGGTAGTTAAAAGAAGTGACCTGACCTTTCTTGAGGCATTTTCTGCTCTGAAGGCATTGTATATTTTATTATAGAAGTTAATAGGAAGGCTCAGAAGATGCTCAAAAGACTCCTGGGCTGCCTTTTGAGCGTTTTGCCAACAATTTTGCTTGAAAATTTATTAACAGTTTGTTCGTTGGCATTAGAACAAAATGGTTGGAAAATGTCAATAAGAAACAGACGGCACAAAAGCTCTCAAAAAACGCTCAAAAAAACACCTCCAAAAAAAGAAGCATGTGTTTCTTGAAGTGTCTTGTATTGTGTGTGACGGGCCCCATGGGGTCTTGGGAATACTCGTCAGGGAATGTCACTGGTGGCGCTGCCCGGTTTTGTGACCCCGTCGGTGTCAATAAAAGAGATGGATGGTGGAGATGTTGATGAGGAAGGGGTTGAGGATGTTGGGAGTAGTTGTCTCATGACGCCACCTGTGGTGTGTGGCCAGGGATTAGTCATTGCTGCGGGTGATGTCCTCTGGAGCGGATGGTGTCGCAGCTCGGATGGTTCGGCTTCCCACAGGTAGAACCAAGTGCCCAAGGGAGGGTGATGGTGGTGGTAGTGGCTGTTGGCGCCAAAGCGAGGGGCGACGACAAGGACGGGCTGACAGTGGTTGTGGTTTAAGGTCTTTACTTACCGAAGGATAGCCGCCCACGGAGTGCCAGTCACAGATAAGTCAGAGGGCAGCACCGGTGTTGGAGAGTGTCCTTTCACACTTACCCTTGAACAAGTGAAACCCAGGCTGAGCTTCCTGCTCCAAGCCTCAGGCTCTGAGAAGATGAAGAGAATGGTGTCGTGTTGCCAGAACTGTAGTCCAGACTTGACTGACTATTGTGTGAAGTTTGCTCCTACTTCTCCCCCAAGTGGTGCCCGCTCCCCAGGTAGTTGTCCTAGTGACAGGGAAAGTCCCATGCCTCGTGATGGCCACCCCCCAGCCTACCCTAATCCAGTCCCCAGTGGGAAGGCACCTAAGCTGTATGAAAACTAAATGTGGAAACACCAGTGATTAACCTCCTCCTTACCCAAGATGAACATTGCACCTTAAATGAGATGCAGTAACCTGTGGAGACTGAAGCCTCAGGGGCGCCACATGTGCACATACCCTTATTTAATCAGAACTGTCGGTGGACCAATAGCAACTTACCTGTATGTTACAAATGTGACAAATGAACAATGACAACAACAGAATAGCTTCAATACACATTATCACCCATTGTCCTGGCCATGCCTTCCTCACCATGTGTTTAATGCTGTGTTTTTATTGTAAAACTGCCTGTAAACCTTATATTTCTGTGGCACAAGCATCCCACTCAGCGGAGCTCAGCGTGCATGTGTTCTCAATGAGGAGAGTGGAATAACTGTAGCAACAGAATATCTTGGTAAGAATAGATCAGACATGTTGAAATCCAATATGCCTGATCCTTCTTTCCTCTGACATCTGGCATTAAGGCCTCTTTCACACGTCCGTGTCTCCGGTACGTGTTTGGTCCATTTCCTCACGTATCGGAGACACGTGCACACGTAGACCCATTAAAATCAATGAGTCTGCGCTCACATGCGTGTTCTGCCATGGAACGTGTGTACGTGTGGAACATTCGTGTGCCCGTGTGCTCCACACGTAGACATGTCCGTTTTTCTCTGGCATCACGGGTGTCACACGGCCCACATACGGACCACACGGAGATGTTCCGTGTCACACGCACCGGAGAAAACACACATGTCTGAGAAAAAAATACCAAATCTTTACTCACCTTCTCCAGCCCTGCAGTCTCTGCCGCTGCTGGCACTCGCTTCCGACCGCCACTCATTATGCTCATTGCATATTCACTTCACTGTGGCCGGAAGCAGCAGCAGCGGGGAGTCGGCAGGACCAGAGACTGAAGATCAGCACCATAGACAGCAAAGCCAGGGACAGGTGAGCAGAAAGTTCCCGTTCTTCGTGTGTTATCACGGATAACACACGAAGAACACACGTGTGCCATAAACACGGCTCACGGAGGGCAAAACGCACCTTTGACACGTCCGTGAAAAACGTGCGTGATTTTCACGGATGTGTGAAAGAGACTTAAGATGGAGTTGGGGCACCATAAACACATTAAATGGACTGCCAGTTCCACTGCAATTAGCAGGTTTGGCTAAAGGTCAACCAACTTGTATGGGCAACTTACAATATTCTTAGTCGATCATGTATGTAAAGCGCAATGGCATTAATAGCGCTATAAAAGTGCGTAAAATAAACAAAAAGTAAAAAAATACTAAATTTGGCTTTATTTAAAAAGAATAAATTAATATTGACTTATAAAAAGAATAAAACTTCCTCTCGAAAGGCAAATCCACACTACCTATAAGGCTTCTCTTAGTAGTACCAATAATCCCATGTTTGGGCACAGTGCCGCAGAGACAAAATGGTTTGTTACATTGATCCTCAGCATAACATAGAGATGTGTACTAGTTAAAAGGGTTGTGCATACTGACTGCCAAATCATGACAGTGAGCATACTGACTGCCGAATCATGACAGTGAGCATACTGACTGCCGAATCATGACAGTGAGCATACTGACTGCCGAATCATGACAGTGAGCATACTGACTGCCGAATCATGACAGTGAGCATACTGACTGCCGAATCATGACAGTGAGCATACTGACTGCCGAATCATGACAGTGAGCATACTGACTGCCGAATCATGACAGTGAGCATACTGACTGCCGAATCATGACAGTGGGCATACTGACTGCCGAATCATGAGTGTGAGCATACTGACTGCCGAATCATGACAGTGAGCATACTGACTGCCGAATCATGACAGTGAGCATACTGACTGCCGAATCATGACAGTGAGCATACTGACTGCCGAATCATGAGTGTGAGCATACTGATTGCCGAATCATGACAGTGAGCATACTGACTGCCGAATCATGACAGTGAGCATACTGACTGCCGAATCATGACAGTGAGCATACTGACTGCCGAATCATGAGTGTGAGCATACTGATTGCCGAATCATGACAGTGAGCATACTGACTGCCGAATCATGACAGTGAGCATACTGACTGCCGAATCATGACAGTGAGCATACTGACTGCCGAATCATGACAGCATACTGATTGCCAAATCATGACAGTAATTGGAAGAATGTGTTAGTTAATGTTGCAAGCAGAGGCAGCTTTGTAGGAGAGCAGTTGCAGTAAAGCTGGCTAGATCCAAGCTCTATGCACAATAATATGTTCTGGGCTGTGTACTTGCCTAGGAGACTGACTACTGCTTGTAGACTGCAGTGATGGTCAGTAATCTAGGCAAAAATAATAATACAAACCCCTATGTGCTGGATAACAGAGATCATTTTTGAAAAATTGCTACATTGTTTTTACAAATACTGATATTTTTACCAGTAACCATGATGAGATTAACCCATTAATCTAATTTGTGAAGGGGAATTATTGTCAATTTACATGATAATGTAATCTGCCTTTTTTGCATCTTGAAAATTGTGGTTGCAGCAACTTGAGGTTGTAGTACGACCTTATTCTCTTACATGTTGCAGCAATGTAGTAGCTAAATAGAGTGATTTTTGGCCAGTCAATTTGTGTCATCCCCAGGTAGCCTTCAGCCTTAAAATAAATCCGTCACCCAGTTTTTAAAATCTATCCTGACTTCCTGTTCCTGTCCTGGCTGAGGTGGCAGCTTAGGGGAGAAGCTCCTGCCACCCCTCACAGAAACCGACTAAAAACAGACCCCCCGGACGAGCCACCAAACAGAGAGCAGCACAGGAGGTTACCTAAAGCAGACAGCTATGGAACGGTACCTCCTGAGAAGCTCTGGGAGCAGTGAGTCAGCCTGGAGAAGCTTTGATATGGACAGAGGAGAAGATAAGATAATGGCACCGAGCCTGATGGGGGAGGAGCCTGAACGCATGGTGCGAGACACAGAAGAGCAAACACAGAGCTGGAAGGGGAGAGATAAGGGAGATATGAGCGAGGAGACAGGAGATAAGGAAGATATGAGCGAGGAGTCACAGGAGGACACAGCAGGAGAGAGGTGGATGCAGGGGACTGATGACTGTGGATCGCAATGGGAGGATGAAGGAGATATGGAGGCTGAGGGGAGAGAAGATGCAGACAAAGCAGGGCAGCTCAGAGACACAGCAGTGTTGGAGGATGAAACTGACAAACAGCACAGGGAGATTAATCCCACTCAGACTCACAGGAAGTCAAATGCAAGAATTCATAGTACCCCTTCCAAAGGAAACAAAAAGCAGCCTACTACACCAACATCACAAGCCTGCAAGCTATTGGGGGATGGAGGTGGTGGCCCAGTCCAGACAAAGAGAACTAAGAAAACAGCACCACCTGCAGGCCAAGACAAGTACACACAAAAGCTTAATGTGGACTATAAAAAACTGGCTGAAGAAGTGACATCACACTTGTCAAAAGAGGTTAAAGTGGCTATTGAGGCAGCCATACAAACATCATTAGCTAATATGCAAAAACAGATAAATGCCCATGCCTCTAGACTGGCAGAATCAGAGCAGAGAATATCTGACTCCGAGGAGACAATACTGGCTATGCAGGCACAAATAGCAGCTCTAGCAAAATCTAATGAATACTTGAAGGATAAAGCGGACGATTTGGAAAACAGATCGAGACGAAACAACTTACGTATAGTCGGGTTGCCAGAGTCTGTGTCGATTGGACGGTTGGATAATATATGCGAGTTGGAGCTACCGCAGGCCCTGGGCATAAAGGCGAAATTCAGAGTTGAAAGAGCCCACAGAGTGGGTCCACTGAGACACCAGGAGGCGAATAAGGGAGAGGGCCAAAACTCAAACAAGAATACCCCGATAAGAGCCAGGCAGGTGATTGTCAAATACCTTGATTATAAGCATAAGGAGGAAATATTGAGGGCCTTTAGAGAACGAAAGCGTCCACTACAATATCAAGGCAACAGACTGCTAATTTTTGGGGATTATTCAGCGGAAGTATCCAGAAGGAGAAAAGAATTTACCAAAATTTGCTCATTTCTGTACAACAAAAAAGTAAAGTGCCAGCTATTATACCCTGCTACACTGAAAGTTAGAAACCCCAATGGCTCGTTTGTATACTACAAGGACTACAAAGAAGCAGAAAACATTCTCATGGCAGAGCTCAACAAGACTAGGTCAGAAAGGCAAGAAAAAGGAGCTAGTGGAGAAGGGAATAATAGAAGAGGATCCCCCACAAGCTCAGGAAGAGATGTGGGACGTCTTGGGGGACAAAAGCAAGTCGAGACCAGGGAGGAAAGGAGGCCAAGCCCGGGTCGACAGCATAATTCTCGCCTGGAACACAGGAACCAACCCTTGGAGAGAAACCATGATACCTGAACTGGAACTCGCTCATTGTTTTTCCTTTTTTTGCCTGTTTGTTTTTTTTTTTCTCTCTTCCCAAACAGGGAGAGGCGTTGAGGAGGATGCATTACGGAGAGAGGGTTGGGGAGGTGAGAGGAGGAGGGGGAAGGGAGAAAAGAGAGGAAAACATCCCAAAGTCTGGGTCCTCTTCCCCCCCTCTTTTTTTTTTTTTTTTTTTTTTTGTTCTTCTCCTTTCTTTCTCCATCTTCTCTCCCCTTGGTCTTTTTTTTTTTTTTTTTCTTTTTCTCCTTTGTCCAGGAACATCATCCAAATTCAAATGAAGTGGGCCTGTTCTGGGCGGACTGATGGCTACCTGGAGTCAGAGATAAGTAGGACTGGAGAATCTTGCTGAGGTTTTGACATACTGTGCTAATTTTTGCATAATTTTCAAAGGCTTATTCAAGTTAGTCCGGGGATAGAACATATATTTTTTGGGGGGTGATTAGGGAGCTACATATTTTGGCTAGGAATAGGGGAGCTCACCAACGTGGCGGGAAACGCCGTGGATTTCTCGGAAGGGAAAATATGTTTTACAGTTACATGCTTTTTGTTGTATTTGTTATATTTGCAAGGTGGGGAAAGGGAGTGTCGATTTTGTGGTACCAACTGTGATTCTAGTGTCGAACATCTCGTCTTCCTTGATGCAGGGGCCCATAGGGGAGGGAGTAGTAAAAGCAGAATACCCAGGTAAACATGATACAGATAACTACGTGGAATGTTAAAGGGCTGAGATCACCTAACAAACGAGCAATGATATTGAGACATCTGAAAAGACTAAAGACAGACATTGCCTTATTACAGGAAACCCACTTGGGGGAGGAGGACTTTTTCCGCATGAAGAAACATTGGGTGGGCACCGTTTACGGGGCAGCGGCACAAGGTAGAAAAGCGGGCACTATGATTCTAATAAATAAACAATTCAGTCATGAGGTAGTGGCACATGAGGCAGACGACCATGGAAGGTGGCAGCACTTAACAATCGTTAGTCCAGCGGGTAAACTCAGTATTTATAATGTCTATGGCCCAAATTCACAACAAATCACATTTCATGATGACATAAAGGCCACCATATTAGCAGATGGGGAGGCTAACATTATAGTGGGAGGCGATTTTAACACTGTCCCAGACTCAGCTGAAGATAGGAGGAGGGGCGAGGAGGGGACAGCTAATGTGGGCAGGAGTTTAGACAATAGGGATGTAACATTAGAAGACGTAGGACTGAAAGACATCTGGAGACTAACTCACCCACATGACAGAGAGTATACACACTTCTCTCACCCTCATGATAGCTGGTCACGTATTGATCAGTTCTGGATCTCGCAAGACTTACTGAGTGGAACGCAAGATTGTGTGATAGAGAATATGGTGATCTCTGATCATAGTCCGGTGAGATTGGGCATTAGAGAGAAATTCAGGAGAGGTACCGATATCATATGGAGATTCCCATCGTTCCTTCTCAGGCAAGATAATTTCCATAAGGTGCTACAGGAGTGGTGGGGAGAATTCGCAGAGGACAATAAGGAACATAGAGAGTCCCCAGTGATATTTTGGGAAACGGCAAAAGCGGTCCTAAGGGGCCGTCTGGTGGGGTACGCAGCCATGATCAAACGGAAAACCAATGAGAATTATAATTTCCATAGTGAAGCAGTACGGGTAGCATATACAAATTATGTGACAAATAGATCTCCCATGACAAAAGGCAGATGGCTGGAGGCAAAAGAGGAATTTGACGAATGGGCCAAAAAAAAGGAACAACTATTCTGGTCGCACAAGGAGGTTGACTTACATAGGTTTGGCAACAAGGCGGGAAGGATGTTGGCCAATCTGGCAAGGGGCAGCAGAAAGATGACAGTGATCTCTAAACTGAAAACAAAGGGGGGAGAGGTGACTACGGATCCTAAGGACATTAATAAACTGTTGGGAGATTACTATAGAAAACTATATGGGTCAGGGAATAACGACATGACTGATGAGGCAGAGTGGCTAAGACAAGCCCAAATGCCTAGCTTGACGGAGGAAGATTTGAGTGCCTTAAACGCAGATATCACAGTAGAGGAGGTGACGAGAACAATTGGGGAGCTTAACACCAACAAGGCACCGGGACCTGACGGTTTCAATAGTGAATTCTATAAGGCTCTGAAGGATCTGATCTCGCCGGATCTAACCTCAGTCTTTAATGCTTTCCTGGGAGGGGCGGAAATACCCAAAAATTCCAACATAGCATATATTAAATTACTCCCCAAGGGAACCAAGGACCTGGATGATCCCTCTAGTTATAGACCTATATCGCTCATAAATCAGGATTTAAAAATTATGTCCAAGATCATGGCTAATAGACTGGCCGAGATCTTACCTAGGATCATTACGAATCACCAGGTGGGGTTTATTAAGGGGAGAAATGCCGTTACCAATATCCGAAAGACAATTCTAGTGGTAGACGCGGTTAGACTGGGTCTCACTGAGGGAGGGGCTAGACCTGCCCTAGTTACACTTGACGCAGAAAAAGCGTTTGATAATGTAAATTGGGGGTGGTTAGACAGGGTAATGGAGGCCATAGGGATTGTAGGCAAGATGAGACTTTACATTAGAAACCTTTATGCCAACTCGGGAGCTAGGGTTCACACTCCGGGCTTTCTATCAGACGTGTTCCCTTTGATGAAGGGAACAAGACAGGGCTGCCCATTATCTCCTCTTTTATTCAACCTGGCAATCGAGCCGTTGTCAAGAATACTACAGGGACAAAATAGCTTTAAAGGAATCAAGATAAGGGGTTCAGAAGTAAAGACAGCGCTTTTTGCTGATGACATCATACTTTATATGGGGGACCCCGGTGCGGATTTGCCACAGACTCTTGCCTTGATTGAAAAATTTGGCTCATTCTCCGGTTTCAAACTGAACAAAAAAAAATGCGAGATCATGTTCCTAAAGGGGCATCATGGGACAATGGGGGGACAAATAAGGGATGGCTGTCTATGTGGAATTCCTATAGCACAATCTTCAATTAAATACCTGGGAGTGCATATAGGAAGATCAGTGGAAACAATCTATAACTTGAATTATGGACCGCTAATCAGGAAAATTATAGTTCAATTAAAGGGATGGAAAGGTCTGCCACTTCCATTACTGGCAAGATGTCACCTGATAAAAATGATGAGCTTTCCTAGGCTGCTGTATCCCTTCCAGACAATCCCGCTATTGCTAAAACTAAAGGATGTGAATAAGCTCAACTCCGCGTATACAGAATTTCTGTGGAGGGGAAGGAAACCCAGAATAAAGCTGCGTACGCTGATGAAGTCAGCAGAGGAGGGAGGTCTAAACTTTCCAGATGTCCAAGGGTATAATCTTGTATGTATCATGAGGCATGTAATTGATTGGGTGAGAGGAACGAGTAGGCACTCAGATCATGTGATGGAAACTAAATATGCGTCACCGTGGGATCTGACGTCCATTCTGCACTCCCCACTATCCAGGGTTGAAGGGCACATAAGGAACTCAATTATATTCCGAGACACCATGCTAACATGGAAGTCGGTAAGGAAAAAACTGGGGCTCTCATGGAAAGTGTCCAAGTACTTGAACCCCTGGGCATTCCCAAATTTTCCCCTGGGACGAGAAAACAAGCTATTTACTAGATGGAAAGAGAGGGGAGTCAGGAGAATGATAGATGTTATGAATGTGGAGGACAGGAGGTGGATGACAGGTCGGGAAGTGCTGGATAAGTACAACCTTAATAGCTCACATGTCATCCAGTATGAACAATTGAAACATGGAATAATAGGAGACCTGGGTGTGGTTGGAAGAGAGCTGAACAGAAGTTCGATTGATGAGTTACTGGAATGTGATGTAACAAGTATAAATGTCTCTAAAATTTATCGATCGCTAAGGGGGGTGCTTATCTCTCGGGAGGATAGTCGGACTTTAACAGCGTGGGGGAAACAATTGGGAAGGGAAGAAGTGGTGGATGATATACTGAGAGGATGGGTACAAGTGCGGAAACACATTACCAATGAGAGATGGAGAGACACTCAATTCAGAATTCTACATAGGGCCATTATAGGTTTCAACATACCAGGTAGGGATAGGTGGTGTCCTAAGTGTCAAAAAGAAAAAACGGATATGCTGCATGGGCTATGGGAATGTGAGACAATCGCTAGGTTCTGGAACCAAGTCAGACTATTTGCCCAGTCAACATGGGGAATTTTCAGCAAACTAGACTTAATGGTGTGGATTTTCCACTCCTTTGAGGGAGGAGTAGGAGGAGGACCGAGCACGCAGGAAAAGAGGAAATACGCAATAATGCATGACATAGCCTTGATAGCTAAGCGTTGCATCTTAAAACACTGGATTCAAAGGGAGGGCCCATCCATAAAGGAGGTTGTGGGCGAACTACACAACCTTCTGAAGTGGGAAAAACTAGAAGCGGAGAGGGATAAAGATGGGTTGACAGCCAAGTTTTTTGTGAGATGGAGACATTTTATTGAAAGCCAATTCACACAGGGAGAAATAATTAACCTGATGGCACCTTTTGTTCACTCGGAGTGGTATATCCTGAGCGATATCCAGGACAGCCTGGGTAAACTGAGAATCACCTAGGAGGGGGCTCTGGCGGGAGGGGGAGACGAGACGGTTGGGAATACCAAGACACGCTAGCAAAATTGAAATCATTCAGGGACGACACAGAGATTTAACGAATTGTATTGCATATGTTATATTATATTTCATTACCTATGTTTTGGTTTAATGTTACTGTATACTATCTTAAATCGAACAGCAACATGGAACTCCAAATTGGGGTATCACCCACCTCTATGTCACATTTTGTCAGACGAATGTTCTTCTTTTGCAATGATACTTGTCATGTTTTTACAAATTTGAAAAATCAATAAAAAACGTTTTGGAAAAAAAAAAAATCTATCCTGAAAGCAAAATAATGCAGAGACAGAGACCCTGATTCCAGCGATGGGTCACTTACTGAGCTGCTTGCTGTAAATTGATAAAATTGTTGTTTTATCAGCAGTAATAACTCACCCATGTGTTCTATAGTAAGGAAATCTTGAAAACATGATCTCTTTGTGGTTCTTAAGGGCTGGAGTTAATGATTGCTACACTAGAGGACTAGTAAACCTGCTGCCATATAGTCCACCATATTCATGATCTCTGTATAATCCCACTCCCACCACTTATTGGCAGGTTTCTGCCTATGCACAGTGTACACAGAAAGCTGGCAATCAGTGATGTGGGTGGGGATCTGTATTCAGAGAACTGGTAGATCTACAGCAGAGAAAACTGTTATATTATAAAAATGACTGCGTGCAGCCCAGTAATTGATAAATCACTGGAATCAGGGTCTCTGTCTCCACATTATGCTGCTCTCAGATGGGGTAGCAAACAGCTGGTGACAAATTCCCTTCAAAGGTGCAATCAACACCATAGAAGTTATTTATTGTTCTTTATTGGATCACTGTACATATTTCCGTAGAATACTTAATTTCGAAGGGACAGTTATATTGATCATCACTTCCCAATATAAATATGCCATTTTTTAAAACAATCCCTATTAAAGGGATTGTACAGGTTTGAGAGCAAACTCTACAGTCACTCTGTGTGGCTGTAGACTTTCGAATCATGACACCATGTGATGCACATGCTATCTTGATTCCCTGGTTTTGTCTGTGTGTGTGAGTTGTCAATTGACTGCTTCTATGCAATTCATATATGTGACGCCCTGGCAAAACCAGGTAGTCACACATTAGGCCCCCGCATAACACCATCCCTCACCCAGGTGACACACAGCCGACCTGAAACCCTAGTCACCCCCCTTAGGGCAAGACAGGCACACTAGTGGGCGGGACCAGGCGGTTAGGGAACGCCCACCTAGGGGTCTAGACAGCCTGGGGCGGGAAAACAAGCAGATTAAGTTGTAGTTCAAGTTGAGAGGAGTGGAGGCTGGGACTAGGTGTAGCTCCAGCGGAGGGGGAAGTTCAAGTTGAACGGTGCCAGGGTCGGAGCCCTGGTACCTTGGCTAGGTGGCAGACGGTGGTCTCCGTCAGCAGGAGACGGGAAGACGGCTCGGCAGATCCGAGGAGGACCGGAGCAGGGTTGGAGCCCGCCGGTATCGACACCGGAGATCCGACCGGAAACCGTGCACAGAGGAGGTACTCGGACCCTGAAGCCAGGACCGAAACCAGCGGCCTAGCTAATTAACCGATTGAGGGCAGGATTACAGGTCCTGTCCCAACCAAAGTCCCAAAAGCAGACTACCACCCACAAAGAGAGATAGGGCAACCGCCAGGGCCCATAGATCCCACGGGTCAGCGTCAGCAGGCACAGCTCCTTAGGCAAACAGACAGCCGGGAGCGGCCTCCCGTGTTCCATACCGGGAAGTCTAAAACACAACCACAATTAGTGCAGAGGAGAAGACGGCGACCATCAGCCTGGGTGGGGGACCAGAGTACAACCGGCTGCGGCGGCCGGCCACCAGCACCTTGGTTTACCAAAAGACTCGAGTGATTCATTCAATTGTGAGTAACCAAACATCCCCTGGTCCATCCGGGCGTGCAAGCCCCTGCCAACGCCATACCCTGCACAGAGACACTGGGCCCCGGGGCAACCATCCCTACCCATGGAGGGGTTAACATCTGGCTGCCATTACATCTCCCCCGGATATCCTACAACAGCAGCGGTGTTGTCCCACTTTACCACACACCGTAGGTGGCATCACAGACATTTTACAGTCAACCCCGTATAAATACGTCCCCCTTTCATTCGGAGTGTCCGCGCACCCCCGGGTCAGAAGAGCCCCTCGAGCCATACCGTAGGCCCGGATCCGAGCAGCATTGGCTGCTGGCACGGGGGCGGCACATATACATGTATTATGTACTGACTAGATATTTTCAGGGTCTCTCAAGTCACTGCCGCAGTCTCTGTCCCCACCCTGGAATGGAGTGTCACTATTGACATCCGTTTGAGCCACTGGCCTGCTCCCTGCTCTACTGAATATACGTTGATTTTCAATTTTGATGTGTGGTCCCTTGTTACTGTGTGATATTACTTTTCAGTACACAGTGACAGTGCAGATATAATAAGAAGTGAGTAGCCGGCAAGAAAGTGCCCAATCAGTGCACATTGTAAGAACAGAATGTGACAAGTAAAGCAGAGACTAGCCCCACTCCCGAAACATACGTCACTTTTGAGAGTGAGGCTGGTCTCTGCTTTACCTGCTCCTCGGGTTCTCTCCTTACAATGTGCACTGACATTGTGCTCTCCTGCCAGAACATCACAGCTTCATACCACTATTTAGTGGCCGCTGACGGGTGCTGCAGGTCAGCTCCTATTCAGTATAGTGTTCTCTTCTATGCACTGTTAACATATGGCTGCCCACCTGGGGTAAAAATATTTGGTCAATGGTGATGCTGAGAGTTGGACACCACCAAACATATGCTAAGGATAGGTCATCAACATAACATGCTAGAGTGCCATGGAAAGCAGAGCAGCAGGCTGAGATATGTTCATGATGTTACATAGCAACTACCGGTGACTCAGGCAGAACCACATCAGGCTACAAATGCAACACGCAGTATGAACGACTCAGTGGTGCCTGCAACAGATTTTTATTAAGAGGGAATGGGGAGACTGGGGGAGGATGGGTAAGTGAAGGACAGTTTAGGAGTTCAAAGCAAGTAAATCAAATTACAGTTACCACGTTTCACAGTTACACTTGACTGATCAGGTACATGCAATCACTGAAGGCTGTTATAAGCAGATTCTCTTACCAATAACCCAATCCCAGTCATTCTGTCAGGGGAGCGTCAGTGTCGCCCTTACTTATAGTCACAATATGCATTTGAACAAGAAAAACTTAGGCCTGAATGAATCTATCTACGCTAGCGGTTCACTAAAAGTAGCGCAGTTGTGTTACAATACACTGCACTAACAGTTAACTTTAGTAATGAGCTATTCTCTGTTATGATTCAGTGACCAAGGAGGATCCGAAAAAGTACAAAAACTCGGAAACCCAAAAAATAACCAGAGTGGTTGGAACCTTAACGGACTGCAGACCTAATACTGACACACAACTAGAAGTAGCCGTGGGGGCGTGCCTACGATGACCTGGTCGCCTTGACACAGCCGGAGAACTAAATATTCTAACAGAGAGAAATATTAGAAAAGCTAATCTGCCTCGGAGCAGTCCCCAAAGATATAGATATGCCACCACATCTAAAGACTACGGTGATATAGGAAAATACAATACGTAGCTAGAGAATAGATTCAGCAAAGATAAGGCCCAAACTATCTGCATAGAAAAGTATAGGAAAGAGCACTGATTGCAGCCGTAAAAACCCTAGTAAATAACCGTACACCTAATATGGAAAAATACTGAGCCTACACAGGCTCTCCCCCACTATATCAGTACTCTGCTGTTACTGGGATCCAAGAAAAACACTGATATAGAGGAGGGACTGAATTTAGTACCAAGCATGACAAAACACAATACATAGCAGAACATGGAGCAAAGTACACAGATACTCCCAGCGGGGAATGATCCAACTCTACCAAGAACTCCACACAGGCAAAATAACAAGAAAGTGAAAACCATAAGCAGAGGTACAAAGACCAACTTATCTGAGAGGAGTTCTGGTAGACACAGAGAAAAGGGCTGGTTTCAGAATGTCCTTAACACACAGGAGATACATTGAGCACCGGCAAGGAACAGGAGGACACTACTCAGTTATATAGGTCCAATCCGAATGGTCTGATTGATAATCCTCCTCAGCTGTCTGTTTCCCATTCAGCAAGTCAACTGCACTACCAGCACTGACCACAAGAGGGAGCCCCAAACTGGAATCTAATTCAAATGTATTCATAACAATTTCTCTCTCTCAGTAACATACGACAAGGCAGGAAGTTACGGCCTGGCTCACTTGGATGCTACTCCATAACAAATGTCTGTTTTTCAGTCTTTGGTATTAGATGTCCAATCTTTGGTGTTTGGTTTTCGGATTCCTGTGGTGATGGTATTAGGTCTTTGGATTTGCCTGGTGATGGTATTTGGTCTTCGGGGACCTCTGACAATGGTATTTCATCTTTGGGCTCCTGTGGTGATAGTATTAGGTCTTTGGATTTGCCTGGTGATGGTATTTGGTCTTCGGGGACCTCTGACAATGGTATTTCATCTTCGGACTCTTGTGGTGATGGTATTAGGTCTTTGGCTTCCTCTGGTAATGGCATACAGTCTTCAGGTGCCTCTGGGCTTAGTACTCTTACGGAAAATTCCACTATAGATGACACAGTCCTGCTATACTGTGCACACGTATGCTCCCCTGGTAATCTTGGTGCCAACTATGCCTTTTCACTGCTGGCTCAGCTTGTAATATTTTGCCACTGCACCACAGTTGTCACCTGATTCGCCACCCCCTTCTAACGCTTCCCTCGAGGAAACACACTCCATAAAGATTGGTTCCTGGGGAGCTTGATCCTCAAGCAGATGATTGTGTTGGTGTACAAATGCCATGGAACAATGAATAGGAATATCTTCTGGATGCCCCTTTACAACTACACAGTTGTTAACCCCATCATGGCCTATGATGTACCGGTACGTCATAGGTCAAGTCTGTCACTTTAATGCATGTTTCCCCACATATGTCAGCAGATCTGATCTGTGCAGGAAACAGGCACGGGTACCTCTCCAATCCCGCCTCCATCATCAGCCCAGCGACTTGATCACGGGGTGCCGATGGGTTGTCATGACACCCCAGGGTCAGCTGATGACCACTGTCATAGTATCTATGAACTCATACTGACAATGGCAGTCATACTACTATATAGTGAACATGGTAAAAAAAAAAAAACAAACAATAGTGGAATCAAACTTTTTTTGCTATTTCATCACACTTGAATTTTTTTATCCTGTTTTTCAGTACAATATGTGGCAGAATAAATGGTGTCATTCAAAAGTACAACTCATCCCGCAGAAAACAAGCCCTCATATGGCTATATTGAAGGAAAAATAGAAAAAAGTTATGGTTCTTGGAAGAAGGGCAGGAAAAATTGAAGGGGTTAAAGCACCACTCCAGTGGTTTTTTTCCTCAGCGCTGGAGTGGAACCCTAAATGTAATGTAAGCCATGTAGACAATGTAGTTTTTGACTGCAAATGGGTTTTCCACCCTTTTAGAAAATGTTAAGGGCCATATACCCCACTGTAATGATCTGGTCAGTCAGGTACTGTTGTATTCTTTTGTTGTTGCCACGGGTTACATGAATCTGTAGCAGTGAGGACACCACATTGTTCCCAACGATGCCTGTTTTCTATGTAAATCCCATATATATGCATTGTATTATATTATTTTGTGCTGTGCATTGTCCTGCTGCATCTTGTTAGCCTTGCACTGTTGCTAGGTACAAATCTGCAATAATCGGGACGAACGATTCATAATTGATGCAAGCAATGAGAACAATGACCTGTTTAGATCGTGAACGGCAGGTTTGTGCAGGTTTGGAGATCGGAGGTGCTGCTCATTAGAATTGAGAATTTCCTTGAAGAATTAAAGGGAACCTGTCAGGTCCAATATGCACCTAGAAACATGAGCGGATCTTGGTACATATTGCTTATCCCTGCCTAACCGTCCCTTTATAAACTAGCATAGATAAAGAGATCTTTAGAGAAGTATTTCTATAGATCTTTTACCGTTTGCTAATGAGCGATTGCACTAGTCCCCTGGGTGTTAGATACCCTGGCTAGTTGGCTCCATTAGCATGTTAGTACGTCCCTGTGGGTGTGCTAACATACTAATGAATACGCAGCGTCAGAGGATGATCTGGAGTTTGGGTCATGCGCACTATGAAACCGGGTGTACTCGTCCTGGCTTCAAACTGAAGTAGTGCGCATGACCGAAACTCCGGGGTCATGCGCACTGAGACGAAATCTCCCGTTGGATACGATATTGCGCATTCATTAGCATGATAGTGTGGCGCCCTGGACTAGCCAGGTCGTCACAGGTAACACTCAAACACCCCCACCCCCACTAGACAATAACATTAGCCAAACACAAAACCCTTGTTGCCTCCCTCCAGGGTCTGATGTCCACACCAGGTGGGGCGGAGCCAAGCGGTTGGCCCCACCCACCGAGGAGTTCACAGGCCTGGAGGCGGGAAAAGTGGCAGATCGAGTTTGGAGTTTAAAGTGTGAGGAGTAAACACTTGGGTGTCTGGGTTTGTGGCCCAGGCACTGACAGCAAGGTTGGCAGACGGTGGTGGCCGTCTGCAGGAGTGGTGAAGCAACGCGGAACCGTAGGACCGGGGTCGGGCGTTGGCCCGCCGGTACCGACCGGGGAGCGAAGTGAAGCCAGCACACACAGGCAGGGCCCCCAGGGGTTTCCTAACAGCCAAAGACCCGATAGAAGGCAACCGCCCACACCATGAGGGTATATAGCTACCGCCTAAGGCTAGAGACCGAAGGGCCAGCACCTGCGGGCAAACGGGCTCCTCCAGCATCCATACACCGGGGAGCGGACTACCGTTGGGGATCCATCGTAGTCAAACAAGAACATCAAGGTGCAGGGAAAGACAGCCGCCATCACCTGTCCGTGGAGAGACACTGCAGCCAGCTGCGGGACCCGTCCATCCAGCCATTTGGTTTACCGAGGACCTTGTGCATCTCTTACTGAGTGAGTACACCCGTGCCATCCGGCACCGCGCCGCGCTGTCCCTGCAACTCTGCACCTCACCAACCCTGCCTCCCCGTCACACCACCGGGCCCCAGGACCACCGACCCCTACCCACGGAGGGGGAAAACAACATCCCAGCTGCTCCCTGCCATCGCTCCTGGGATCCCCGTCACCAGCAGCGGTGGTGCCCACCTTCACCACAACCCGTGGGTGGCGTCACGGACTAAATCCCCCAAACCAACCACCCCTTTCACTCACGGGCGAGGAGCGCCGCTCGAGTCCCCGGATCCAGCCCACCGCTCGAGCCACCGAGGAGCAGCAGCCGCAGCAGCGCCGAACCCGAGCGTTAGCGAGCGCGCAGCAGCGGCGGCGTCCTCCCCGCCCGCGACAATAGCACAACCACAGGGGCCCACAGGGGCATACTAACATGCAAATGGGGGCGACTGGCCAGGGAACTAACGGCCAAGGGACTAGTGCCCTCGCTCATTAGCATATGGTAAATGATCTCTAGAAATACTTTTTCTAAAGATGCCTTTATCTATGCTAGTGTATACAGGGACGGTTAGGCAGGGATTAGCAATATGCACACATAACTACTCGTGGTTCTGGGTGCATATTGGACCTGACAGGTTCCCTTTAATGCACTAAGTTAAGTTACTGATGATAACATAGAATGATGTGGGTTGGTTGTCAAGGGTGAGGGTTTGACACCAGACACCCCGACACACTACATGAAATACCTGGTACTGGCTGGATGTATGCACTTGCGCTGTGCTGGCTGAGAACCCATGTACACCGCATACTACTGCTGACATCGGCTGGCCAAGACCAGATGATGACTCACACTCACAAGTAGACCAACAATTCACTTTAAACCATAACTCTTTACTGTATAGTTCATTCTCTTCATCCACTAAAAATTAGTGTTAAGAACCTACAACTCTGCCCTTCACTGTGCCAAACAGACCTACTTCACCACCCTGAGCTCCTCTCTTTCCAACAATCCAAAAAAAGCTCTTTGACACCTTTCACTCCCTCCTCAGTCCCAAATCGCAGACCCCTATCACAGACCTTTGTACTGATGACCTGGCCTTGTATTTCACAGAGAAAATAGAAAACATCCGCCGAGAGATCAGCTCCCAGCCACCAAGCGTTGTGATTCCCAGGCCTCCCCATATCCCATCCAGCTCACTTTCCATATTTGAACCAGTCACAGAGGAAGAAGTCTCCAAACTCCTCTCTTCTTCTCGTGCAACCACTTGCAGTACTGATCCCTTCCCCTCACACCTACTCCACTCCCTCTCTCCAGTCGTCACTACTCACCTAACTAAAATTTTCAATCGCTCTCTCTCTTCTGGTATCTTCCCCTCCTCCCTCAAACACTCTATCATTACTCCATTATTAAAAAAAACCCTTCTCTTGACCCATCCTGCACAAGCAACTACAGACCAGTCTGCAATCTCCTCTTCATCTCCAAACTCTTGGCGCACCTGGTTCCACTCACTCACTCCTAGATCCTTTACAATGTGCCTTCCGTCCCCTTCACTCAACAGAAACTGCCCTCGTCAAAGTGACCAATGACCTTCTGACAGCAGAACGTAATGGTGACCACTCTCTGCTTATTCTTCTTGACCTCTCTGCAGCCTTCAACACTGTTGACCGTCATCTCCTTCTCTCTACGCTCTAGTCAATAGGCTTAAAGGACACTGTGCTCTCCTGTTTCTCTTCCTATCTTTCTGGCCGCTCATTCAGCATATCATTTGCTGGCTCCACATCTTCTCCTCTTCCTCTCACTTTTGGGGTTCCTCAGGTTCAGTCCTTGGCCCCCTTCTTTTCTCCCTCTACACTGCCCCAATTGAACAGACTATCAGTAGATTTGGCTTACAATACTATCTTTATGCTGATGATACACAATTATACACCTCATCCCCTGACCTCACCCCCGCTGTACTACAGAATACCAGTGACTATCTGGCTGCAGTTTCCAACATCATGTCTGCTCTCTTTCTGAAACTTAACCTTTCTAAAACTGAACTTCTTCTATTCCCTCCGTCTTCTAAACTTCCTAAACCTGACATCTCCCTCTCTGTGTGCGGCACCACAATAACTCCTAGGCAACAGGCTTGCTGTCTGGGTGTTATACTTGATAGCGATCTCTCCTTCACCTCCTATCTACAATCTCTCACCCGCTCTTGTTGCCTGCACCTCAAGAACATCTCTAAAATCCGCCCCATTCTCACCATGAAAACTACAAAAACCCTCACCGTGGCCCTGATCCACTCTCGCCTTGACTACTGTAACTATTAATTGGTCTCCCCTTAACTAGACTCTCTCCTTTACAGTGCATCCTTAATGCAGCAGCCAGAGTCACCTATCTGGCTAACAGTTACTCGGATACTTACACTCTGTGCCAGTCATTGCACTGGCTGCCCATATATCACAGGATCCAATTCAAATTGCTTGTTCTCACCCACAAAGCTCTCCACAGGGCAGCACCCCCCTACATGTCAACCCTCATCTCGGCCTATCACCCTACACGTTTTCTACGCTCTGCAAACAATGTTCCACTACTATCCACAGTAATCCAAACCTCCCACTCCAGGATATAAGACTTGTCCCGAGCTGCATCAATCCTCTGGAATACTCTACCCCAAGAAGCTAAGATGAATCACAACTTATTCAGCTTCAGACGCTTCCTAAAAACACATCTTTTTAGGGTGGCCTATCACACTCCCTAGCCAAACTAAATTCACAAAGTCCCTCCACACAACTTTTCAGAACATAACTCCCCGTCAAACTCCACCGCACCCAATAGCATCTCAACGTTTTGGCTGACTGGTTCAGGCAGCCTTTACTTATCCCCCATTTCTTTGAGATGGCTGGATTGTCATTGTAAATAAGCACTTGTACCTTTCCACCGCCACCTCATTGTAGATTCTAAGCTCTCACGAGCAGGGTTGTCTTCTTTTTTTTTTCTCTAATTATTGTATTTTCTATAACTGTTACTTGTTTGTATATGAACCTCCTGAATTGTAAAAGCGCTGCAGAATATGTTGGTGTACCGCCCCCACGTCAGCGGCTGAGCCGCTCGTATCCGGAGCCGCGGTGGCTCAAGGTGTCTCCGAATATGGGGGGGGTCCGCGCGCAGACACTCAAAGTAAAAGAAGAGCGGGGGGGAGTATGTACAAGGGATTTGGAAAATTCATGACGCAACCCTTGGTGCGTGGTAGGATGGTGTACCACCGCTGCTGTTGGTGGGGAAGCCCGGTGGTGGTGGTACAGCAGCAAGGTGTTTAACCTCGCCGTGGGTAGGGGGTTTATGCCCCGGGGCCCATTGGGATGTTGGTGATGGGGGTGCCGTTGGGTAGACGAAAAGGGGCTTTTCAGTATACTCACTCAGTCCAGGAATAATAACACCGACAGCTTGTAAACCAGAATTCTGAGCACCACTGCAGCTTAGAGGAAGCACGCTGGATCCGTGCCCTTGGTGTTGCTGTTAGCCTGTGGCCTTTTCTTCTCACTAGTTGGAACCTCAAGCTTGAAACTTTTCGGGTCCCGCTCACCCGTATGGCTAACGGAGTGAACTTGCTCTCAGGGTTCATGCGTAGGATTTCTTTGGACTGTATTTGGGAAAGTCCTATCCCATCGGTGCGCTAGTACGATTTTGGAGCGGGTTGGGGATGAATTTTGAAGTCATCACCCCCGTCGGGTAAATTACCAGGACGCGTGAAGCTACTTCCTGACCTAGGGTCCACGTACCCCGTCATGCCTTGGCCCCTGCCCGGTTATGGCTCAAGGATGCTGGTTGCCCTCCTTGGCAGACCGTGCCCCTTGACGCGATCCCCTGTGACTGGGGTTCCAGCTCCTACCAGGCCCAGACCAACATCTGCCACCTAGTAACTTCAGGAGCCCTGCTCCAGACCAGTGACCTCTCCCTCTCGGAGAGTCACTTTCCACCTCCTTCTCCTTCCACTCCTGTTTCCATTTTCTCACCTTCCCCTACTAGCCCCCCATCTGGGCGGCCCTATTCCCTTCAGGCCCCCCAATGGTGTGTCTGGTGTTTTCGGTGTAAAGTGTTTCTAGGATTTTGATTGGCTAAGCTGTTAGCAACACCAAAGGACCAGGATCCGTAACCAAGGAGGAGTGGATACTTTGCAGAAGGGCAGGTTGCACAATACCCTGTGACGACCTGATAGGCCAGGGCGTCACATAGAAATAGAAATTTATTATTATTATTTTTCTAGTTCACAACTTTACCTTCCAGCTAGCGGACACATATCTTTCAGCATGTTACAGTTTTACTCAGCATTAACAGACACAGTGCAACTTCCCTTTGGGTTGCGTCACATCTAACTGGGCTGGTGAGTCCCAGTGCAACCCAGTCACACACCATTATGGTCACCTTAATTTCCTGCAGTCCCACATCCAGTCTGCTTATGGGTCCCAGAGTGACCATACAAAAGCTTTGCACACCTGGACGTCTAGCGGGAAACCACTCGGTTGGTTGACTACTTTCACACGCCAGTTGAGATTAACCTGGTACCTTAACGGTTAAAGGGCCTACGCATCAGGATCCTGCCCAATTAGAAGTCTCCTGGTAGAAGTCTCCTGGCTGCTAGCCTACCATCCTCCGGCTTCAATTTTATGGGTCCACTATGTTCAAGGATCAGATTCTTGTTACAGCGCTGTTCACACCTTGTCTCTCCGGCCTTGTGTCTCTTTTACTCCGTTGCCACAAACCATCCACTGTATTAGACCTTTTTTACAGACTGACTAAACGTCTGTCACATTCGATCACCAGGCCTTCACTGACTCCTTCTAGAATCAACCGCCCTTTCCCTTTCAGCTGAGCCCTACCAGGGTGGGCTAGTCCCAACACTTAACTCTTTCTGGCCCTGTAGTCCAGCAACTTCCTTACTAAACATCCTTATATAAATACTATCTAATATATAAAGCTGAGTGTATGTGTGTGTGTGTATGTATGTCCGCTAAAGGAATCCGCACCGTCGCATTTACAATCACGAAATTTTGCACAGACGCCTCATGTGATTCAGGGAACGTCATAGACTGTTTTGATGGGAAAATTTAACCCTGCGCTTTACAGTTACTCTCCAAAATCCTGCCTCCATTAAACTGAATGGAGCTGGGAGCTGCAAGTTATTATTAGCAGCTGTCAGTGGTTGCAATAGGAACAAAATAAACTGTTAGTATAAGAAGCTTATGTGTGAGGTAATAAGATGTCAGTGGTAAGATGGACAGATAGAGACAGAAAGAGACAGACCGGGCAAAGAGACAGACCGGGCAAAGAGACAGACCGTGCAAAGAGACAGACCGGGCAAAGAGACAGACACACACGGAGACAGACACAGATATAGAGAGAGACAGACAGACACAGAGATGGAGACCGATAGACTGATACAAATACAGATAGAGAGATAGAAACAGACAGACAGAGACATAGACACAGACAGACAAGGAAAGAGACAGAGCGACAGACAGACAGCAACACACAGACAGAGACTGAGAGAGAGACAGAGAGACAGTTGCAACACCGGGTACTACAGCTAGTCCATTATATATTACAATATCAACATTACAAATCACGGGAACACATCACAATATATCCCATTACATTACTATTCACATAATACAATATTTACAAAAGACACGAGACATTGTTCACACTATAATACATGACAAGACAATAAAGCGATTGGTGTCTTCAGGGGCAGGAACTAAACAGCCACTGTCCACCACTCTTACAATAGTACTGGATGAAAGGGCAGTATGGCATCAGTATTAGAAAGTCTACCACTTTTTAATGTAAAATATATTTCATGTGCTGTACCATGTGTGGCCATACCTCCTTTTGCAAACTTAATCCCACTTTTTAGCAAAGTGCTGGGGTAAAAGTTTGAAAACTCTCAAACTCATGGAATACATATGGAATCAGCCATAATTTGTGATCTTTTTGTACCCGGAAGTGGTGAAATTAGATAATAAATACTAGTTCAGGTTTTTGGAGAAAATCAAGATTTTTAGCAAGCAGCAGTGCAGCCTGCCAAATCCTATACACACCACTAGGATTTAGTGGTGCTTGCTGTTTACAGCAGTTGTCACATGATCACTAGTAAGGGTTTTGCAAACTTGTGTTCATAAGCCGATATGAGTCTCAGCTGATTAGCTCAATTTTCTATTCTAGTCAGCAAGTAACCAAGTAAGCAAATTACATAACTCCGATCACATGACAATGCTAGAACAAGTCGTTAAGGGTATGTGCGCACACTGCGTTTTAGGTTTGGCAACAAAAATTCACCCTCTGGCAGACTTTGACAACTGTAAACACTATGCATGACAAAAAAAGGTGCGTTTTTACCGTGTTTTTGCTAATGCGTTTTTTAAAGGAGAAAAAAATGATAGGACAGGATATTTGCTAGATAGCTAGATTAGATAAATGGATAGATAGAAAATTAGATGGAAATAATAGATAGAATAGACAATAAGAAATAACAGATAGAAAGAAATAACAGAATAGCTCGATAGAGGGATAGCCAGCTGTTTTTTTTCTTTTTATTTTTTTTGGTGGGGGGATGACGTGGGGTCCCTCCGTCTATCATATCCAGCACAGGAACAGTAGCACTTGCAGGCTGCAACCCTCAGCTGTCTGCCTTGTGATTAAAAAAAAATAAAAAATTACCTAGCCAAGGTACAGGAGACAACTGCCTTTTCCAGCCTAAAAATAGCAGCCCACAGCCACCCCAGAAGTGGCACATCCGTAAGATGCGCCAATTCTAGTGCTGGACCCGGCTCTTCCCGTTGCTTCGGTGCAGTGGCAATTGGGGTAATAACGAGTTAATAATTACCTACAGCTGCTACTAAGCCCTAGCTTAGTGATGGCAGCCGTCTGAGACACCCCCATCATTAATCTGTAAGTGAAAGTAAATAAACGCAAACACCCTAAAAAATGCTTTATTTGAAATAAAAGACAAAAAAGCCACCATCTTTCACCACTTTATTAACCTCCCAAACACCCCTCCAGGTCCGTCGTAATCCACATGAGGTTCCAAGACGATTACAGCTCTGCTACATCTGACACAGCAAGCACCATAGAACAAGACTGCCAGCTGTGAGCCCCACGCTGCAACTGAAGTGTGTCACACTATCAGCGTTGACATCACTCAGGTTAGCCGCAGCCACAGCGGGAGTCCTCCACCTGTGACAGCAAATCACCCGAGTGACTGAAGTGAGCTGCGTGATCAGAGATGCTGTCATTCAGGTGATTTGTGGTCACAGGTGAATCCTCCACCTGTTACCGCAAATCAGACCGCGACTGAAATGAGCCGCAGGTGGAGGACTCACCTGAGTGACGTCACCGCTGATCACGCGGCTCACTTCAGTTGTGGCCTGACCCTCACAGCGGTGAACCCGTGACATCACTGCTGCAACATACGCCGTATTGCAGGGCCCTCAGCTGTGATGACAGGGGTTCACCCGAGTTCATTCTGATCGCACGGCTCTGTCTGCACTCAAAGCTTGTAGAGCTGTAGGGGGAAAAAGCGCAATAGGGTCTTACCCGGTATGAGGGTAGAGAGACAGAAAGAGGTACACTCACCTGGTAGGGTTGTGCAAGTCACAACTCCTTATGACCGCATGTGAGTGCCTTTTTGTGGTTTAGCAGCGGCCCCGGAATGCAGTATATAAAATATAGGTCAGGTAAAGAGAAAACCGGTTTAAATGCCGCGCTAAAAACCACTGATGCTGTAGATGAAAAAGATTTCCTTTATTTCATAATTCTACGCGTTTCAGAGACATCTCCGTCTCCTTCCTCAGGAAAATAAATCATATTACAAAAAAGGGGCAACAGAGCCTATATAAAGGAAGACCAGTAGCCACATATGCATTTGAAAAGTGAACAGCCCATATGACTCAGAGCCGATGACTCAGCGCCGCATGGAGAAGAGAAAAAAAAAAAAAAAAAAAAAAAAAAAAAAAAAAAAAGGGGAAAGCACACATTAAATCAGCACAAATGAACCGAAGGAATTACCGTGAAATAACATGAACATCTCAAGGAGAAAATTAGTGGATCAGTGAAGGATCAATAAAAAACATAAAAATAATAATTATTGCGTGTTATTTAATAAAAGAGTATAAAAAGAAAAAAGTGGGGACGAGGGTAAAAGAAAAGCAGATGGTGTGCGAACCCAGAAAGTGTAGGTGATAGCACGGGGGCCAAACCTCTACACTAAACAGGAATATGGTTACTGTGGATTTGTACTTGGGGAAAGTGAACATAAATAATATGTGAAACAGGCACAAGGTGGTGGAATTAAAATACATAGAAAGTGCATATTTGCTAAAATAAATCTCTCTTATGTGTCTTTTGAATATATAAAAACGGCATATTTACATGTGAGAGGGACAGGAAGAGAAAAAAAAAAAAAAAAAACAAAAAAAAAAAAAAACAAAACTTTTTTTATTATTAAACTTGAGTTGCAAGAAAAAATTATATACATATATATACATATATACACACTTATATATATATATATATACATACATACATACACACAAAAAAATATTAGTGGTGTATAGGGAATCGCTAGATTAAAAGTAATTGATATTTAAGGGCAAAGAATCCACTCCACTATGGAGCGGTTCTATAGAAAGGGAAAATTGTTAAAGCGTATGCGTGGGGAAGGTGACAAGAGTTTAATAGACTGAAAGGTAATGAAAAATCATAACCGTGGGAAAAAAAGCTCAATACACCTGTGCTCAGCAGGTAGAGAAGAGGAGCGGTTCCCTGTGAAAGAGAGAGGACTGCTAGAGCGTGTGCATGATGGGGTGATGTGAGTTCGAAACAGTAAGAAGTGCAGGAGTTCATACCCGTGAAAAATAAACTTACTGCACCTACGTTAAACAATCGAAGAAAAATAATTGCTTCCTTATAGTGCACGAAAGCACACAAATGAGTATGAAAAAAGGGAAAAAAAAAAAAACCAAAACATGGAATACTATAGAGTAAAATCTACAGTGATTCAAATGAAGGTGTTGGGGATGTGTAGACAATAAGCTGGAGGAAAGAGAAAGGAATAGATAAAAACGCAATAGAAGCATATGATAAAAACATGAATAAATACAGGGCTGTCATGATATTAAAATTATATGTAATATTATAGGTTGATATAAAATGGTATAAAAGACAATGAGTGTTAATGAAACAACACATAAATGAAGAGGGGGGTATTAAAAAGGGAAAAATATATACATATATATGTATATATATATATATATATATATGAATAAATAAACATATGTATACATAAAAACATTCATGAAGATGCATACATATATACGTATAAAAACATTTTTGCAGTGGTGGAAACACCATTATAGGAACCTAAAAACAAGAAAGGGCAGCAGGAGAAGAAACCAGTTCAATAAAACAAATCAGTGACCTCATTTAGGCCCAGGGGTTTCAAAGTGTTTAATTTATGGATCCAGAAAGTTTCCTTTCTGCTTAAGGTTTCCATTCTATTGAGAGCATCGGGGGCTACCTGTTCTATTGGTGTAATATTAAAAGCCATCTCTTTATTGTGCTTCAAGGCACAATGTTTTGAAAGACCGTGTAGCATATAGCCCTTCTTCACATTGTGCCTGTGCGAGTTCAGCCTGTTATGAAGAGATTGGATAGTCCTCCCTACATATTGTTTGCCACACACACAGTCCACTAAATAGATCACAAAATCTGACTGGCATGTAAGTCGGCTTTTAATGGGGAAGTTCTCTGAACCCCCTTGAGAGCAAAAAGTGGTCCTTTTATGACAAATACTCTTACAGCACAAACAGTTCCTTGATCCACATTTGTAAGAGCCAATTGCATCACCCATGTAATTTTTCTTAACAAGGGGTGCCCTCAATCTGCTGGGCGCTACAATATTTTTAATGGTCGGTGCCCTCCTGAAGGTAACCCTAGGGCCACTAGGTAACATACCTTTGAGAATGGGGTCACTTAATAATATCCCCCAATGCCTAGAGAGGATGTTCCTGATGGTATTGTTATCACTACTATATGTGGTGATGAAGTTAATAGAGAAATCTTTTTTTACAACAGCAATATCAGTCCCTTCAGTGTCTAAAAGGGGTGAAGCTATTTTGGGTTTTAACAAATCTGTCTGCTTCAATTTAACCGTTTCCTGAAATGCTTTCTTAATCAGTGATTTAGGATAATCCTTCTCTACAAAACGATCCCTCAATAATCCAACCTGTTCTCTGAAATCAGCATCCAGGGAGCAGTTTCTCCGGATGCGCTTATACTGATTTATGGGGATATTGTTTAGCCACTTAACGTAATGCTCACTCTGGTTGTGGATATAACTGTTGGCGTCAACCCTCTTAAAATACGTTTTTGTTAGGATTTTCTGATCTTGGTGAAAAATAGTGAGATCTAGAAAGTGTATCTCATTCTTATGAATAGTGGGTGCAAATTTTAGACCCCAATCATTGTTATTCAGATTGTCAAGGAAGGATTCTAAATCAGCATGATCACTGTCCCAAATGAGGAACAGGTCATCTATAAACCTTTTATAAATTATGATTCCACTACCGAAGATCCCATTCTCTATGTGTAGTAGCTCAAAAACCCCCATAAATAAGTTTGCATACGAGCATGCAGCCTTAGAACCCATGGCTGTGCCAAGGCGCTGATGATACAAATTGCCATTGAATGTGAAGTAGTTATTGTTGAGGATAAAACTCATTCCCTCCAACAGGAATTCTTTCTGAGGATGTGGGATTCTGCTATCACTTTCAAGGAAATGTGATAAGCAAAACAGCCCTAGGTGATGATGAATATTTGAATACAGGGATGCTACATCTATGGTAAGAAATGTGTAAGAATCTTTCCATTGAATGTTTTTTAGAAAATCAATGAGATGAGCTGAATCCACATGTTTTTGGCTTAAAAAGCCACCTCAGGGATTCAGCTCATTTCTTGTTTTTTTTTTTTTTTTGTTTTTTTTTTTTTTTCTCTTCCTGTCCCTCTCACATGTAAATATGCCGTTTTTATATATTCAAAAGACACATAAGAGAGATTTATTTTAGCAAATATGCACTTTCTATGTATTTTAATTCCACCACCTTGTGCCTGTTTCACATATTATTTATGTTCACTTTCCCCAAGTACAAATCCACAGTAACCATATTCCTGTTTAGTGTAGAGGTTTGGCCCCCGTGCTATCACCTACACTTTCTGGGTTCGCACACCATCTGCTTTTCTTTTACCCTCGTCCCCACTTTTTTCTTTTTATACTCTTTTATTAAATAACACGCAATAATTATTATTTTTATGTTTTTTATTGATCCTTCACTGATCCACTAATTTTCTCCTTGAGATGTTCATGTTATTTCACGGTAATTCCTTCGGTTCATTTGTGCTGATTTAATGTGTGCTTTCCCCTTTTTTTTTTTTTTTTTTTTTTTTTTTTTTTTCTCTTCTCCATGCGGCGCTGAGTCATCGGCTCTGAGTCATATGGGCTGTTCACTTTTCAAATGCATATGTGGCTACTGGTCTTCCTTTATATAGGCTCTGTTGCCCCTTTTTTGTAATATGATTTATTTTCCTGAGGAAGGAGACGGAGATGTCTCTGAAACGCGTAGAATTATGAAATAAAGGAAATCTTTTTCATCTACAGCATCAGTGGTTTTTAGCGCGGCATTTAAACCGGTTTTCTCTTTACCTGACCTATATTTTATGCACTCAAAGCTGACAGTCATGTTCTATGATGCTCGTTGTGACAGGACAGAGATGTAGCAAAGCTAAATTGCCATGGGACCTCGGGTGCATTACTTCGGACCTAGAGGGGTGTTTGGGGGTTAATAAAGTGGTGAAAGAGGGTGCTTTTTATTTTATTTCAAATAAGGGATTTTTTGGCTGCTTGTGGTTATTTACTTTCATTTACAAATTAGTAATGTCTGACATCATTAACCTAGGGCTTAGTGGCAGCTATGGGCTGCCATTAACCCCTTATTACCCCAATTGCCACCGCACCAGAGTAATCGGGACGAGCCGGTTAAAGTCCCGGGACTGTTGCATGTAATGGATGCGGCAATTCTGGGAAGCTGCTGGCTGATATTTTTAGAATGGGGAGCTCCCAATTACCTGGGGCTCCCCATCCTGAGAATACCAGCCCTCAGCTGTGAGGCTTTATCTTGGCTGGTATCAAAATTGGGGGGACCGCACACCGTTTTTTTAAATTATTTATTTCTTTTCCTGTACGATGTAGACCCGCCCACCGGCGGCTGTGATTGGTTGCAGTGAGACAGCTGTCACACAGAGTAGGGGCGTGTCTAATAGCAACCAGTCACAGATGGGGGAAGCAGTGAATATGTATGAGTTTAATGAGCGGGTATATAATATAATATATAATGAGGCTAAAGAGCGGGTCGGGAAGAAGAATGAGAGGCAGAGGAGCAGTGTGAAAGGGGAAGCAAAAGCATGCAGTTTGTCATTGACACAGTGCAGTTTAAAACGCGTCAAAAATGCAGAAAAAAAAAACGCAATGTGCGGACATGGCCTAAGAATTCTAATGGTGTGTATATTAGATACCATTAGGATTTGTCAAGCTGCCATGGTTGCTGAAAATGTACTCCGCTGGTTAGAATCCTTTTAACAAACATGACTGTACCAAGAATAATATTAGCATCAACACTGCAATATACTTATCAAATAATACCGACAGTCCATGACCAAATATTACCAGCATATACAGTAGTGATAATACCAAAACCACTGTACTAGGACTGATATTCCCACCATACAGTGATCATATAATAGTGATATCATTTTCCCCCCAGTGCTCTGCAGACCATAAATATGTACATTGTACAGATAATTACCAGTGACATTCCCAATGATCATATTCATTTAGTTTACCTTTTCTTTTCGATTAAGCCTAGACCACCACGACAACTTTTATTCCTTAAACGGGCTTTACACGCTACGATATATCGTGCGATATGTCGTCGGGGTCACGTCATTAGTGATGCACATCCGGCATCGTTTGACATATCGTAGCGTGTGACAGCTACGAGCGTCTGTTAACGAGCAAAAATACTCACCTTATCGTTGCTCGTTGACACGTCGCTCATTTTCTAAATATCGCACGTCCTTCTGCGCGCCGGTTGTTCATCGTTCCCGGGGCAGCACACATCGCTCCGTCTGACACCCCGGGAACGCTGAACTGTAGCTTACCTGCGTCCACCGGCAATGCGAAGGAAGGAGGTGGGTGGGATGTTTACGTCCCGCTCATCTCCGCCCCTCCGTTTCTATTGGCCGGCCGCTGTGTGATGTCGCTGTGACGCCGAACGTCCCTCCCCCTTCAGTAAGAGGATGTTCGCCGCCCACAGCGAGGTTGTTTGGAAGGTAAGTACGTGTGACGGGGGGTTACAACATTGTGCGACACGGACAACAAATTGCCCGTGCCGCACAAACGATGGGGGCGGGTGCGATCGCACGATTAATTGTAATGTGTAAATCAGGCTTAACTCAGCCTGCAAAATGTAACACAGAGATAACTGTGGTTTATAGCTTTTCAAGCACCCTCCTCGCATTCTCCCACCACTACAAAAATTATTTACTGCTATCCTCAGTTACCTAGACAGTAATAATGCCCCCTCTGAACCCAACACAGTAATTATACGTTCCTTTCCCCCCCCCACCCAATAATGGTTCCAGCTCTGTGCCCCTACAGAGTAATAATGCTCCCCTATGATATAATAATATCTCCTTTGTATCCTTTAATAATAATAATAATAATAATAATAATAATAATAATAAATTATAATAATCCCCCTGTTTCTTGATACCTAATTAGAGTAATAAAAACTAATAATAATAACACTCCTGTGCTTACCTATAATGATACCCCATCTTACCTCACAGCTTCCCCTGCACAGGATGATTGCCCCCACACACTGTGATAGTCACCATAGCCTTCTATACACCTTTATTATGCCCCCACAACCACCTATACCTAGAATGATAGCCCCAAAGCCACCTAGATACAGTATGATGGTCACCATAGCCCCTTATGCACAATAAGATGGCTCCCACATCCTGGTTGCACAACATGATGTGCCTTCCCCATACACAGTATGATGCCTCACCTCCGCCCGTACGCAGATAGATAACCCAAAGCCTTCTGATGTCCGGTGATGTCACGTCAACTTCCGGAATTGGAAGTTGACCCGACATCACCGAGGTGGGACCCAATGTCTGTGAGTGACTGGGCTGTGGGCAGATTTTCCCTGCACAACACAGCCCAGCATTGCTCGTGCTTGTGGCGCTCTGTGGTGAAAGAGAGAACGCACAAAATTCTGGGCTGTGACATGTGATGAAACTCCACTCACAGCCCAGTCACTCATGGAGACTGGGTCCTGCCTCGGTGATGTTGGGTCAACTTCTACTTCCGGAAGTTGATGTGACATCACTGGACATCAGAGGTCACTGCAGCCGGGGGTCATGTGATGGGGATGAGTGGACAGCGATAGCGCCACTCACAGGCAGAATGGACAACAGAAGGTATTTAGAAAAAGACTTCTGTTTCAGCTTTCCATCAATATGGCCACTATGCTTTGTAGTTGACAACCTCTTTATGTGGTGATGTTGCTCCTCGTGGAGAGTAGCATGTCTGACATGTCAGTGTAAGGAAACTTATAAGCCATGCAATGCTCCTCTGGTAAATTAAATATGCAAATTATCTCTTCAGATGACTTGAACTCTAGAGTCACCTATTGGATGTAGCAATCCTAAAAGCCAAAATTGACCCTTTAATGAGTCTTGCCATATGACTTAGGATAAAAGCCAAACCAGAATGTCAATTTACAGTCTTGAGTTTTGAACCGTTGGCCCTCCTCAGTGCAAAGCATGATATCTGATTCCATTTCCAGTAGGTGGCACCAGAGTTCAAGTCCTCTTTCTCTCTGAAGAGGCAATTTGCATATTTATTTTCCTATTGGAAACTCATAGTGGAATATTTCTGCAATCCTACATGATTCAGCAAACACGACTATGATATTTCCATAACTTACCAAAAGAGAAACAGTAGGTGGGTCGTCTGCACTGCTGATGTAGATACGAAAGAATTGTATAGGATACAAAAAGCCTTGATGCGGTTTTTTTATGTACGCATTTCAAAGTCTTCAGATTTCTTCATCAAGATGTAACCACATGAGAAAGACATATGTACTGCCCTGGTGTTAGTCAGGCTGCTCAGATCCGGGATCGTGGTGGCTCGAGGGGCCCAGACTCGGGTTGGCGGACACTTTAATCCATAAAAAAGGGGGTATTTACAGGGGAGAATTTCGTGACGCCACCTGTGCGGTAATGGTTGTACCGCCACTGCTGTTAGGAGTACCGGGGCAGATGGAGCTAAGCAGCCTGATGTTAGTCCCTCCACAGGTAGGGACGTTCCCGGGCTCAGGGGTTTTAGTGGTTGTTTGGGAGAGCAGGGTGCAGGGGGATCAGAGTACTCACTGTGGGTAGTTGTGGTGGAGGATGAGGATTACAAAGGAGACACACACGCTGCAAGTAAACCAAATTCTCTGTGTACCACAGTCACTGCGGGGAGCCCATCCAGGTATCCGCTCCCACCGGTGTCACTTGATAGTCTGGAGCCTACCTCTGTGCACAATTTAGTTGTCTGTTTGTGGCCCTGTGGCATGAAGCTGTTAGGGCCCCGCTCACTAGGTGTAGTGTAGCTGTGCTCTTGAGGGCTGGCACTTGGGACTTCACTGGGCTGCTTTTCGGGTGGAAAACCCTGTCCCCCGCGTTGTGCTGATGCCCCCAATCTCTGAGCTCTATGGGAAAGTCCCTGAAGGTCTCCTTCCCCTGCAGGATAATTGCCAGGACGTTGAATCGACTCCTGAGCTAGGGTCCTGTACCCCGTCGTGCTCGGTACCGGTCAGTTTCTTTTGGGTTTGGTAGTGTGGCGCCCCTGAGGCTTCCGTCGCCACAGAGGTACTGCACCTCATCCAGAGGTGTGGTATCCCATCCGGGTAAGAATGGGGTCATCTACCGGTTCACAGACAAAACTTGCACACACCAATTGGTAGGTCACACACCGGGTCAGGGTTTAAGGCAGGCACTCCATTAATGCTGAGAATAGCGACCAGTATGCCTGGTCATGGATCCTTAAGTCCCATTCACTGGTCCATGAGGGGTGGAGCCTACCAGGGAAGGGTGTGGGAGGAGTTAGGGAGTAGAAAGGGGAACCAGTAGGTTCAAGTTCAGAGAGTCAGAGAGAAGGAGTAGAGGAGTGAGGAGGTGGGTTGTCAGGAAAGGACAGCAGACAGAAAAGACAGAGACAGAAGGAGGTTCCTGGTGGAGATCCTGGGGTCTTGTTAGGCCCAGGTGACACCGATTGAAGGGATTCCAGGGTGCCACGGAAGTACGAACGTCCCGTGGCCCTGTTCCACTAGAATACCGGGTGGAGGGATCCGGCTGCAATACAGGGACGGTCCCTAGACTGAAAAAAGAAAGACATTACTTTTAGTGAAACCGAAGGCCTGGGAGATCGTTGGAGGCGCCCAAGGCCGCAACCCGCCACAGACCACCGGTGAAGGGGAGCAAGATACGACTGAGGTCAGCTACCTTTGTACAGGCCCTGTGGTGGAGGCGCAAGACAGTCTAGTACAGTTTGGCGCTAAAGAGACAGCCAGAAAGGACACACAGAGGGGTGCACCGGTATTGACCCTTGAACTATCCGAGATCAACGGAGGTCCCTGACAGCAGATCCTGGCATTCCGTGGGTAACCGGTCAGCTCCAGCATTAAAACTGAACAGTGAGTAAACATCTTAACTGCAAGTCTTGTGTCGTCTGCTTTATCCTGCACCACATCAATAGACACCATAGACTTTACCAAGCACCAAAGGTTGCCCTGGGGTACCCGCTCTACCTTTGGAGAGCAAGAAACACCTCAGCTGCCATAACATCAGCCCCGGAGGTCCCTTCCAGCAGCTGCGGCTCCATAGCTGCAAATTCCCACAGGTGGTGTCACGAATTTAATAAACTACAACTCCCATCATCACCTCCCCCATCTGCCATTTTAATTGACTCCGCCAGGGTCACAGAGCCGGGCCCCGCCACCGCTGACTACCCCGGACTAGTCACCTAAGGCCCTGGGGCGGGCGAGTCACTAGTGCCGATGTGACGCCCTGGGCAAGCCAGGGGTCAGAGGTCACAACATCACATGCACCCCACATTCCCTGCAGGAACATCCGTCCGGTGGGGACCCATCGCTACCAAGAGACTTTACATAGGTGCAGGGAAGAGACTGTCACCGCTAACTGCAGGGAACCGCAGCACCGTAACCGTCCGAGGGACCTGTCCAACCAGCCGTTTGTTTACCGAGAACTGTGTCGTGTTTACTGGCTGAGTGAGTACCTCCGTGCCGTGCGGCACAGCGCTGCCCCTGCACCCCCACAGGCCCCATACCCGCCTGTCCACCATACCAACCCCATCACTGGGCCCCGGGAGCACCCGGACCCCTACCCACGGAGGGGCAAATCAACAACTGGCTGCTCCGTACCATCACTCCCGGGCTCCCCAGAAAGAGCAGCGGTGGTGTCCACTTAATCACCACAACCGTGGGTGGCGTCACGGACAATAAACTATCCCAAATCCCAATCCCCTTTCACTCACGGGCGAGGAGCGCCGCTCGAGTCCCCGGGATCCGGCCCATCGCTCGAGCCACCGAGCAGCAGCAGCAGGCCGCAGCAGCCGCAGCGGCAGCCGGACCCGAGCAGTGGGAGAGCGCGGCGTCCCCTCCTCCGCCCGCAACAACTTGGCGTCACGAACAGGATCTTACCGCTCTGCCGTTGGGTAGAGGTGCGCCTTGTGACCGCCGGAGGTATCCGGCCGAAAAATTTTAGAAGTCGCCATCTTTGGCGCGAAAAGTTCCTGCTCGAGCGTCTTCTCGAGTAGTAGAGGCGAGAAGGCCAAAACCCCGCCCCGATAGAGGAGGGGCCGGAGAGAGGCTGAAGGAGACGGAATGGCGGCTAGCTGCATGTAGCCGCGGCTATACAGATAAGGACGCTGGGGCCTCACGATCCGCCGACCCCTGTAAAGAATGTCCGCTCCCCCTAGCTATGCGGAGGTTACCGAACCGGTGCCCGGGACAGCGGCATGGCTGAGGGCCCGGACGGCAGGGATCTGCTGACACTACCGGGACCAGATCTGCCGGCTGATGGAACAGTGGACCGCGGAGGTGGAGGATGCAGCTGCAGTTGCACGAGTGTATGGAATGGAGGCCATGATGGAGGAGCTGGTGAGTGACCCACGCCCCTATCTCCCCGAGGGACCGGCCGGTGCGGCTGAGGGACCCGGTCTACCCCTGGCCCCCCTGCCACCTCTGTCCTCCTTGCCCGTGCACCGCGCTGCGCCCGGCCCGTCGGGCGTACACCCCTTCATGACAGTGGCCGGGAGAGTGGCAAGCCTAGAAGCTGCGGCAGCTGGCAGCAACCCGCCTGGCACAGAGACGGGCGATAGTGATTCCGGACCTGACACCGAGCCCGTTTCGGAGGAAGATGAAGGAGTCGTCGCTCTGCAGGGCACGGAGGCCACTTACATCCCCCGGAGTGGAAACGACGGGTGTCGGGCAGCCCTTCCTCGCCGCGCTTGCTATGCGCTGGAAGGGCTGGTGCCTGTGTTCTTCCACCCAGAGCCGGGTGAAGAGGACGAAAATGCACAGTAAGGGCAGCGGAGCCCCGTTGCACCGTCCCCGTTGGGACCACAGGTCTGTGTTTGTTTGAAAGTTTGATGAAAAATGAGAAATTGATTACCGAACAGTAACCTGATTGTCTTCAAACCGTGATTTGGAAACCGGCCGTTGCCGGGTGCCGGTCCCGTGGGGACCGCTTGAAAAATTTGCATAGAGAACTTTCTATGGACAAGCCCGTGAACTTGCAGGGCAACCACAGACGCTAGTGGCTTGTAAATAAGTTGTGTTACCGTTACCGTTTCCGCAATTACCGCCTCCGAAGAGGCAGGTTGGAGGGAGGGCCCACAGCAGAGCAGGCTGGGGCCCAGCCACCACAGGAACGGTGGCTACCCTCTGGAGGGGAAGGACAGATCCCGCTCGGGTAACTGATTCAGGACTGGGGTCAAGGGGTGCTGCCTGGGTTTTAGGGGCAGCATCAGGGCCAGGTTACTTGGGTGGGAGAGAGCGGAGACCGTAACCGTTAACCGTTTTAATGTTTGCAACGTTTAAGCACTGAACCTCCCGATGTGGGATGATGCCATAAATTGTATATATGTTACCATTTTCCCTATCTTTTCAGAAAAACAAAAGGAAAATAAAACCGGTGTTGGACAGGCAGCCCGAGGACGGTCTGCGTTTTGCTAAGGGGGAATGTGACGCCCTGGGCAAGCCAGGGGTCACAGGTCACAGCATCACATGCACCCCACATTCCCTGCAGGAACATCTAGGCTAACCCAAAATCCTTGTTGCCTTCCTCCAGGGGCTGATGTCCACACCAGGGGGTGGGCCAGGCGGTTGGCTCCGCCCACCGAGGAGTTCACAGCCCTGGAGGCGGGAAGAACCAGGCAGAACAGAGATCAAGCTAGGGGAGTGAAGTAGAAGGAAGTGGTAGAGGAGCTTGAGTGAAGAAGTAAAAAGGAACAGTTAAGCAAGCCTGAAGTTGGTCCGGGTGTGCGCCCCGGACTGGGACAGCAAGGTCAGCAGACGGCGGTGATAGTCTGCAGGGGGACTGCTTGGAGGATTCTGGAAGGACCGCGGACGGATGGTGACCCGGCGGTACTGGAGCAGTATACGAAGAACAGTCAGCACCAGGGCAGGGGCCTTTCGGATCCCGGCAAGGCTAGGAGTCGCCATAATTTGCCAAATCCGTCAGTGAAGGGGACCTCTGCCTCCTAACAACCAAGTCCCGATTGAAGGCAACAGCCCGACCGTGAAGGGGAGACACCGCCACCGCCAGGGCACCAGTTTCCCAGGGCCAGCGCCTGCGGGCAAAGTAGGGCTCCTTCGGCCCAGATTGAAGCCGAGGAGTGGGTAACCGGTGGGGACCCATCGCTACCAAGAGACTTTACATAGGTGCAGGGAAGAGACCGTCACCGCTAACTGCAGGGAACCGCAGCACCGTAACCATCCGAGGGACCCGTCCAACCAGCCGTTTGTTTACCGAGAACTGTGTCGTGTTTACTGGCTGAGTGAGTACCTCCGTGCCGTGCGGCACAGCGCTGCCCCTGCGCCCCTGCACCCCCACAGGCCCCATACCCGCCTGTCCACCATACCAACCCCATCACTGGGCCCCGGGAGCACCCAGACCCCTACCCACGGAGGGGCAAATCAACAACTGGCTGCTCCGTACCATCACTCCCGGGCTCCCCAGAAAGAGCAGCGGTGGTGTCCACTTAATCACCACAACCGTGGGTGGCGTCACGGACAATAAACTATCCCAAATCCCAATCCCCTTTCACTCACGAGCGAGGAGCGCCGCTCGAGTCCCCGGGATCCGGCCCATCGCTCGAGCCACCGAGCAGCAGCAGCAGGCCGCAGCAGCAGCCGCAGCAGCAGCCGGACCCGAGCAGTGGGAGAGCGCGGCGTCCCCTCCTCCGCCCGCGACACCGACAGTTCTCCTAGACTATGTCTGTCGCACCCCTTCCAATGTCACTGCACCGGTCCCCGACTCCTCTGGTCCCGGACCACCGTCTGCAACCCAATCTCGGTCTAGCTCCCCGGGAGCTCACTTTCCCCAGCTCCTCACTCTTTGAGGGCTCTCACTCTCCTACTAGACTGTCTCACTTCCCTCCCACCAGTCTGCCTGACCCCTAGGTGGGTGGCCCTTTTCCAGCTAGACCATCCCACTGGTGTGTCTGACAGGTCATGATGTGAGGCGTTGATTGGGATTTGTGGTGCTGATGGGAGTGACACCGATTTCTTAGGAACCTGGAACCATGGGGGGTAGGCCCTGCACCCTGGGTAAGGATTGCAGTACCCTGTGGAACCCTGATGTATTCAGGGGCGCCACACATACTTCACAGTGACATCAATGTGACTAGTACATTCATATAAAGGCGCCCCAAAAAAACACATGGCCTGTCACTGACTCATCAATTTGTCAGTATCAAGAAAGTGATAAAAAAAAGAGAAATAAAAAAACAAAAAAAGAGAAATACGTCACGGCATAAAGTGAAAACAGAAAAGGGACCAAGTAAAAAGAAGGAAACGAAAAAATGATTGTGTTAAAGAAAAAGTATTGAGTAAGAAAAAAGTTATGTGTGGAAAAAATAAAAAAATGTATAAAAATATATAAAAATAAAAGTTAGAACAAGTGTGGTCTCACAGGAAGCGTGACTGATAGTGTGTAGGAATCCGGTGAGCCACATGAGGACGTGCTGGTACATAGCTAAATGAGACAAAACATAAAATATATCTACGGTATATGGAAAAATGTATTTATTAAAAAAAAATAAAAGTTAGAACATTGGTTCTTACTTTTTTAAAAATATTTTTAGAATTTTATTTTTTCTACACAATTTTATTCTTTCTCACAATACTCTTTTTCTTTAACAGAATCATTTTTTGTTTCCTTCCTTTTGGCTTGATCATTTTTCTTTTTTCATTTGGCATTGAGATGTATTTCTCTTTTTGCTTAATTTCCACTCCCTTTTTTTCCCCCTCTCTGATAGATTTTATTGATACTAACTAGAGATGAGCGAGACTGTAATATTCGTATTCGCTATACTCGTAATGATTACTTTGTAATACTCGTGTATTCATTACGAATAGCGAGTACAATGTAAGTTAATGGGAAATGCGAGTAATTTTCTACTGGACCCAACAAAGAGGTCTGGGGGCCTGAGGAAAAGGCTGAAATGGATGGGAGAGTGATGAAACTGAATGGGGAGAGCCTGGAGAAGATGCCTGCATGCATTTCTGACTCACATATGGTTTCTGGGAATGAGGATGTCACAGTATTACGCCACTGATTCTCTCTCCAAGCGCTTTCTACTCATCAATCATGGCGCGACACGGCTGTCACACTATGCCGCTGCCTCTCATTCTTCTTCCCTACCGCGCATTAGCTTCATCACATTATCACTTATTCACTGCTTCTCCCTGTGATTGGTTGCAGTGAGACACACACCCCCGCTGAGTGACAGCTCTCTGATTGCAACCAATCACAGCCACCAGTCTATATCGTACAGTAAAATATATAAATAATTAAAAAACGGTGTGCGGTCCTCCCAATTTTGATACCCAGCCAAGATGAAGCCTCACAGCTGAGGGTTGGTATTCTCAGGCTGGGGAGAACCATGTTTTTGGGATCTCCCAAGCCTAAAAATATCAGGAAGCTGACGCCCGGAATTGCAGCATTCATTAGATGTGCCAATCTTGGAGCTTTACCTAGATCATCCCGAATGCCCTGGTGCGGTGGAAATCGGAGAAATAAGGAGTTAATGGCAGCCCATAGTAGACACTAAGTCCTAGGTTAATTATGGCAGGCGTCTATGAGATACCCCCCATGATTAATCTGTAAGTGAAAGAAAATAAACACAAACACCAAAAAATCCTTTATTTGGAATAAAATACAAAAAAGCCCCCTCTTTCACCACTTTATTAACCCCCATACAGCCCTCCAGGTCCGATGTAATCCACACGAGGTCCCACAATGGTTCTGGCTCTACTACATCCAAGCCTGGAGAGACCACAAACATGTCCGATCTCTCCAGGCTCTAGGAAACACTGGTAAAAAGGACCCGGCTGCCAGCAGTGACGTCACTCAGTTCATCAGCGATCATACCTTTGCTCCCACAGTATGACTTCTGGTGATCTGAAGCACTGTGGCCTAAAGTGCGGGACTTTGTCCCGCACCCTGCCAGTACTTTGACAGTGACAGTGCCGGCATGGAGGTGCGGGCTGCCCCGCACTCTCCGGACGGCATTATCAGTGTTAAAGTGTGGGGCCTGTCCCGCTTCCCGCCAGCACTTCAACACTGACAATGCCATCCGAGGAGAATGGTGATCACAGCCCGCCATCTGCTTTGAGGCGAGAGTGTGTCGGCAGCTCTTCCTGGCAGTGCACACAGCTCTGCCAGGAGGAGCTATTGAGGTTAGTAAATGCTGCGGCGAGCGGTGACCACAGCCTGCCATCTGGTTTGAGCTGTGTGCACTGCCAGGAGGAGCTGTTAACACACACCCACCTCAAAGCAGATGGCGGGCTGTGATCACCACTCGCCGCAGCATGTACTAACCTCGATAGCTCCTCCTGACAGAGCTGTGTGCACTGCCAGGAAGAGCTGCCGACACACACCCGCCTCACAGAAGATGGTGGGCTGTGATCACCGCTCTCCCCGGATGGCATTATTAATGTTGAAGGGCTGGCTGGGAGCAGGACAGGACTCGCACTTTAACACTGACAATGCTGTCCGGGGAGTGCGGTCAACCCGCACCTCCATGCCGGTACTGTCACTGTTAAAGTACTGGCAGGGTGTGGGACACGGTCCCACACTTTAGGCCAGAATGCTTCAGGTCACCAGAGGTCACACCGTGGGAACCCGAGTATGACCGCTGATGAACCGATTGATGTCACTGCTGGCAGTCGGGTCCTTCTTCTCAGTGTTTCCCAGAGCCTGGAGAGATCGGACATGTTTGCAGTCTCTCCAGGCTCGGATGTAGCAGAGCCAGGACCATTGTGGAATCTCATGTAGATTATGTCGGACCTGGAGGTCTGCATGGGCAGCTAATAAAGTGGTGAAAGAGGGGGCTTTTTGTATTTTATTCCAAATAAAGGATTTTTCACTAGTGTTTGTGTTTATTTTCTTTCACTTATAGATTAATCATGGGGGGTATCCCATAGATGCCTGCCATGATTAACCTAGGACTTAGTGGCTGCTATGGGCTGCCATTAACTTTTTATTACCTCGATTGCCACCGCACCAGGGCATTCAGGATGAGCGAGCTAAAGCACTGGGATTGTCACATCTATGCTTTACATTTACTGGTTATTGCCCTAGCTTCAAGACTGCTCAGGCTATGACTGACAGTCCACCATTAAATAGACTTTGTTCCTTGGTTAGTAGCAGACTTTCCAGCTTCCACGCTGACGCTTGCAGTCTCCATTCAGATAGACTCTCAATCCCAGCTGCCACACACAGCTACCTCTCAGAGAGACTCATTCTCTCTGGGTCTCCATTCAGACAGACTGTCTCCCAGCTGCCACATGTAGCTCTCTCCCAGAGAAATAACTTCCTTTCTCTGAGCAGCCCCCTTCAAATGATGAACACGTGCCCAACACTTCAGGTGCATCCCTAATCAATACATGCAGAGCAAGGATTTAACCCTCTCCACACTGCCTTCACTAAAATATATAGTGTGTATGTGTGTGTGTGTGTGTATTATATATATATATATATATATATATATATATATACACACCCACATACAGTACATACCGTGTTGGCACCCATGAAGTTGTTCCAGAAGATTAAGTATTTATCCAACTAAATAACTGTAATTACATTTTTGTTAGTCACATGTTTATTTCCTTTGTTGGGTAATGGAGCATCACCCCCCCAAAAAATGGAGAAAAAGGGCAAATTTTGCATAATTTCACACAAAACTCCAAAAATGGGCAGACAAACTTGTAGGCATCCTCAACTGTCCTGCTGTATCTTGGATGCAAGCCCAGCTTTATGGGCACTACATTGACACCCAAAATCCTTTGGTAATTTTCAGATTTGCACAGAGTCAGGGCAGCAAAACAACCCCAAAACATCTTTGAACCTCCACCATATTTGACTGTAGGTACTGTATTCTTTTCTTTGTAGGCCTTTTTCCATTTTCAGTAAACAGGAGAATGATGTACTTTACCAAAATGCACTATTTGCTCTAATCTGTTCATGCTTTCCCAGAAGGATTTTGGCAAACTGCAGTCTAGCTTTTTTATGTCTCTGTGTTAGCAATGGGATCTTTTTGGATCTCCTGAATTTCCTTGATACTTAATAGGGGCTGCTTATCCACCATCCAGACTATCCTTTGACCTTTCAGCAATTTTTCTCTGCAGTCCATATCCAGGAATATTAGCTGTAGTGCCATGGGTTGTAAACTTCTTGATTATGTTGCGCACTGTGGAGAAAGGAACATAAACATCTCTGTAATTAGGCTTGTAACCTTGAGATTGTTGAACATGTTCAAAAATGTTGGTTCTCAAGTCCCCAGACAGTGCTATTCTCCTCTTCCTGTTCTCCCTGCTTAGTGAGGCACATAGACACACGATACAAAGATTGAGTCAACTTCTCCCCTTTTTATCTGGTTTCTGGTGTGATTTTTATATTGCCCACATCTGTTACTTGCCACAGGTGACTGAGTGAGAACAGGCATCACATGCTTGAACCAAAGTTATTTACCCACAATTTTGGAAAGTTGACAACAATTTTGTCCAGCCCATTTTTGAAGTTATGTGTGATATTATTTTCAGTTTCCCTTTTTTTCTCTCTTTTTCTTTTAGTTGTTCCAATACAAAGGAAATAAACATATGTATAACAAAACATGTGTAATTGCAATAATTCAATAATTTTCTGGAACAAATTCTTCATTTTCTGCAACACTTTCAACGGTGCCCACACTTTTGGCCATAGTACATTGATAAAGTATTCATAACCATTGAACTTTTTCACATTATTTCATGTAACACCCACAAACTGAAAGGTATTTTTTGGTATTTTATGTGAAATACCAACACAAAGTAGCAAATATTTCTAAATACAAAAGGAAATGCTAAATGGTTTACTAATTATTTTAGAAATATAAATCTGAAAATTTTGGTGTGTATTTCTATTCAGCCCCTCTGAGTGTTGTGAATGTCAGTTATGCTTTTGCTGCTGTGAGGCTCCGTCTTGTGGCCAGGAATGGTTTGGACAGAGACCAGGTATGCTGGAGCAATGGGCATTTCCATTGCTAACTCTCTGCCTATTTAAACCTTGGTCTGCTAGCAGGCTGAGCCGGTTCTCATTTGTTCTTTAGTTTACCAGCGTTCTCATCTTGCTCCAGACCACATTTACACCAGATAAGTGCTTGGTTCTTTCTTATGTTGTTTTGTTCTTTTGTTCTTTTCTGGGTTTGTCATTTACTGTGTTTTTTGTCTGTTCATTTGCATGCAGGAATCTTCCCTCTTTGTTGCTTAGCTGGGAAGCTCCCTGCAGCTATGTTTGGAGTTTTGCTCCTATAAGTCCATGTGTTTGTTGCTTCTTGAATTTGTAACTTTTCCTGTTTTCTGTTCATTGGTTTGACAAGAGCGCCTCATATAGGACGGAGTTCAGATCGTGCGATCCGAGGACTTTTTGTACTATCAGGTATTTGGATTTTTGTAGGGTTTTTCTCTGGCCACCATCAGCCCCTTTCCTATTTAGTCAGTGGGGCCTCACCTTTGCTAATCCTAACATCCATCTGTGTATTCTATTTTCCTATATCACCGTAGTCTTTGAATGTGGGGGGCTTGCTATACCTTTTGCGGTCTATTTCTGAGGCAGCAAGTTATTCATCCTTCCTTCCTTTAGGATAGCTAGTTCTCCGGCTGGGTTCGCGGTGCATAGGATGTTAGTTCACCCATCAGCTACTTCTAGTGTTGATGGTTAGTAAGGGGATGGTGGCCAGATTAGTTGCCAATGCTCTTGTCACCTTTTTTCCAATGATCTATTGTGATCTTTCATGGTTCCGGATCATAACACCTGAGTCAATAATCTGTAGGACCACCTATGGCTGCAATTATTGCTGCTCGTCTTTTGAGTTATGTCTGTACCAGCTTTGCACATCTGGTGTCATGCCAGTGACAGGTAGGTAGTAGGGACAGTGTGCAGTGAGCTGTCCCTCAAGCTAAGGGTCCCTAGGCTAATCACGGTCCTCAAGTTTACCGCTGAAGGTGGAGATGATTGGGTCCTGCACCTTGCTAAGCTCCTGGACATGACTCACCTAAAAGTCCACCCCCTCTCCCCCCATAGGGAGTACAGAGGCAGGAGAGCAAGAAAACACACACAGGTAACCTAGGGAAGGCAACAGGTATGGCTCTAAGATCTTCTCCAGTTGGAAACGGAACTGCTAAAGGAATTGAACACCTCTGCTTAACAAAAATGAGCTCCTCCACCATGGTCAGAAAAGAAATTCTATGTCTGGCATGGAGTGAAGCCAGGGGTGGGTAGATATAGTAAAAGGGAGAGATAATCACAAGCTACAGCTGAAAAGAAGGCTAAGAGACTTCTCAGCCAGCAGTGAAAGGGTCCTTTACCCCTTCAGCATAGAAGTGAAAGTACCTCAGCAAGACATCAGTCAAGTAAGCTCTACAGAAATGCTGAGACCTACTGACCCCAGGTCCCCCAGAGGTGACATCAGGATGCAGCGCACTCATGACATCTAGAAGCTGAAATATTTGCCCATTCTTATTGCAAAATAGCTTTAACTCAGTGAGATTAGATGGAGACGTCTGTGATCAGCAATTTTCAAGTTTTGCTGGATATTCTCAATGGGAATAAAGTCTGGCGTGTGACTGCACCATTCGAACACATGAACATACCTTCAATTGTAGCTCTGGCAGTATGTCCACGGTTTTGCGCGAAACACTTGGTTCGCATAAAATCACTGACATGTAAACAGCTTATCACAGGTACAAGTGCTACCCATTAGAAACTAAAAAGAGTGAATGAGCCCTAAAGCGTACAGCTGTACGCACAGAGCAGTATACGGGTTCAATAAGTCTATGGCGCCGTCCGGTACGCTCTGCATAGACTGGTGGATGGACCCAGAGAGTTACTGCTCTGTGTGCACAGCTCATACAGAACATGCATGCTTTAGTGTTTTGAGGTATCTCTGGGGGTCTTTGATTCCTGACCCCTACCAATCAACAAAACTTTGCCTATTGTTTTACAAATTATAGTTACCCTTTATGTGTTCCCTTAATTATTTTGGAAAAAGAGGACTAAATATCCTCCACAATTTAAGATACTCACAGCAGGATAAAGCAGTGGTGATCTGCTCAGGCCAAAAAACTAGTGCACTGCCAGGATGCAACCAGACCCCCAATAGATGGAGACATCATAGGTGCATGAGGAGCAAATCACTCACACAACTCCAAAACATGGAGGGGGTGATCGATAGATAGGGTGCCGTTCACACCTACAGGTGCATAGTATCCTAGTCAGCAGTCTATTACTCTATACTATTCGAGTTTTTTGGCCTGAGCAGTTCACCACTGCTTTATCCTGCTGTGAGTACCTTAATTATTTTGGGCAGTGAACTTTGTGTAACAATTTTTAACACTCTTGAAGGTCTCTGCTTGCTTGAATTCATCGGGAAGCCTTGCAGATATCTTCCAGACCTTAAGAACTGGTCTGGCTCATGTGAGAGAACATTGGAGCTCACGGTGAAGTCTATCTGATTAGCCATTCCTTGCATGTAAATTGGTGTCACATGCTAATACAGCACATGATCTAGCCCTGAAATATCTGGTAATATACATATACATTCTTGATTTGATTAAACATTTGTTTAATTATGTTATATATACCTCAGGCACCACTTCAGAAGTGTACAGTTAGTTTAATTTTAATCAAGGCCTCTTTGGGAACCCAAGTCTTTATACATATTTATAAATGACTCCTAAGGGGCTGACATTTCTAGGCTGTTTAACCAATGCAGGTTCGCGTGTGACAATAACAAAAACCTTTTTCAATGTATGCTATTGCTTAAAGAGAACCTGCTGTAACCCCCTCCCTAAAAAAAACAAACAAAAAAGCACAAGTGGGAACAACGGTGGAGTAGAGTTAACGATAATGGCCTCTCCTGCTTCCTTGTTCATCCCCTCCACCACATTCCATCACAGGGAGGACATCGTCACTACATTACGTGCTTCACCGGTCGGCCAACCAAAAGCTTACATAGAGACCGCAGACTGCTCACTGCATATCTACAGTATATCACAAAAGTGAGTACACCCTTTTTTGTAAATATTTTATTATTTCAAAGGACAACACTGCAGACCTGACCCTTTGATACAATGTAGAGTGTCAGTGTACAACTTGTATAACAGTGTAAATTTTGTGTCCTCTAAATAACTCAACACAGCCATTAATGTCTAAACCACTGGCATCAAAAGGGAATACACCCATAATTGAAAATGGCCAAATTGTGCTCAAGTAGCCATTTTCCGGTGTCATGTGACTCATTAGTGTTACAAGCTTTCAGGTGTGAATGGGGAGCAGGTGTGTTACATTTGGTGTTATCTCTCACACACTCTTTTTCATACTGGTCACTGGAAGTTGAAAATGGCTCCTCATGGCAAAGAATTCTCGGAGGATCTGAAAAAGAAGTGGTGTTCTACATAAAGATGGCCCGGGCTATAAAAAGATTGCCAACACTCTGAAACTGAGCTGCAGCATGGTGGCCAAGACCATACAGCGGTTTAACAAGATAAGATCCATTCAGACAGGTCAACTAAAAAACTTGAGTCCACCTGCTTAGTGTCATATCCAGAGGTTGTCTTTTCAGAATAGAGTGCTGCCAGCATTGCTGCAGTGGTTAAAGGGGTGGGGAATCAGACTGTCAGTGCTCAGACCACATGCTGAACATTGCATGAAATTGGTCTGCATAGCTGTCGTTCCAGAAGGAAGGCTTTTGTAAAGATGACGCACAAGAAAGCCTGCAAACAGTTTGCTGAAGACAAGCAAACTAAATACATGGATTCCTGGTAGCATGTTCTGTGGTCTGATGAGGCCAAGATAAAATTATTTGCATCAGATGGTGTCAAGCATGTGTGGCGGCAACCAGGTAAGGCTGGTTTCACATCTCCGATATTTTGCCGGATCTGGCACAAATGCAGTACAGTTACATTAATTTACAATGGAAGCGCGACACCATGCGGACACATGCGGTTGTGTATGAAGCATGTGTCCACATGGTGTCGTGCGTCCATTGTAAATGAATGTAAATGTACTGCATTTGTGCCGGATCCGGAGATGTGAAACCAGCCTAAGGAATACAAAGACAAGTGTGTCCTTCCTACAGTCAAGTATGGTGGTGGGAGTGTCATGGTTTGGGACTTCATGAGTGTTGCCCGCTGTAGCTACCGTTCATTGAGGTAACAATGAATGTACTGTGACATACTGAAGCAGAGTATTGGCCCATACCTTTGGAAATTGGGCAGCAGGGTAGTATTACAACATGATAAGGACCCCAACACACTTCCAAGATGACCACTGCCTTGCTAAAGAAACTGAGGGTGAAGGTGCTGGACTGGTCAAGCATGTCTCCAGACCTAAACCCTATTAAGCATCTCTAGTGAACTCCATGCCCACGAACGTTAAGGCAGTGCTTAAAAATAATGTCAGCCACAAAAAATATTGACACATAGGGCAAATTTGGACATTTTAACTTTTGTTGCCAGTGGTTTAGACATTAATGGCTGTGTGTTGAGGTTCTTTAGAGAGCACCAAATTTAAACTGTTATACAAGCTGTACACTCACTACATTACATTGTATAAGTGTCAGATCTTCAGTGTTGTCCCATGAAGGGATATAATAAAATATTTACAAAAATGTGAGGGGTGTACTCATTTTTGTGATATACTGTATATGTATATATATAGCAATGATAAATGCATATTAACATAATTCAAAAAAGTCTAGCATGGTTACAAAGTTACGTTATCTATCAATCCGTCATATGTTAGGGGGGATTGAAAGGGTTGTCCCTTTCAGAAAGTGTTTCTCTGCAGAGTTAATTTTAAAGAAAAGGAAAAAAACGTTCTCAATTACCCACCTATTTCTCCAGTCTGTTTGGCTGAAATGATGATTTTACATTGTCAGCGCTGCAGCCGATCACTGACCTCATCGGCTTGTGCAGTGTACATCAGCAGAGTCACTGAGCTTAGTGATTGTGTTCAGCACTGTAGACGCGGTGTCACTGCTGGAGCCACACAATGGGAAAATCACATCACTGGGCCTAGTAAGGGTATGTAAAGCCCAGTTTGTTTATTTTGTTTTTTACACCTATGACCATGGTGCTCGGGTGACTAGTTTAAAAAGTTGGCCCCGGAGGCTTCTTCCCACTTGGCTCCCCTTGAGTGCCAGGTCTCTTTGTACATGTGTGTGTATAGGGAGACCCCTGTCATTCAAGGGGAGTATGGTAGGGAAAAACAGATAGTAACTTGTGGAAGCATCAGGAGACTGATACAGAACATAGCTTCTAGGATGTCACTCCCTCTATTCTCAGACTGTGAAAGCATCAGGAGGCTGAGAATAGAGGGCATGATGTCCCAGAAGCTCCATACTGTATCAGTCTCCTGATGCTTCCACAGTCTGTGAATACAGGGCGTGATGTCCCAGAAGCTCCATACTGTATCAGACTGCGGAAGCATCAGGAAACTAATACAGTATGGAGCTTCTAGGACGTCATGCCCTCTATTCTCAGACTGCGGAAGCATCAGGAGACTGATACAGTATGGAGCTTCTGGGACATCATGCCCTCTATTCTCAGACTGCGGAAGCATGAGAAGACTGATACAGTATGGAGCTTCTGGGACATCATGCCCCCTATTCTCAGACTGCAGAAGCATCAGGACACTGATACAGAACAGAGCTTCTAGAACGTCACTCCCTCTATTCTCAAACTGTGGAAGCATCAGGAGACTGATACAGTATGCAGCTTCTGAGATGTCAAGCCCCTGTTCTCAGACTGTGGAAGCATCAGAAGACTGATACAGAACAGCATCTGGAACGTCACGCCCTCTATTCTCAGACTGCTGAAGCATCAGGAGACTGATACAGTATGGAGCTTCTGGGACGTCACGCCCCCTATTCTCAGACTGCAGAATCATCAGGAGATTTATACAGAACATAACTTCTAGGACATCACGCCCTCTATTCTCAGACTGCGAAAGCATCAGGAGACTGATACAGTATGGAGCTTCTCTGACGTCTCGCCCTCTATTCTCAGACTATGGAAGCAATAGGAGACTGATACAGTATGGAGCTTCTAGGACGTCACGCCCTCTATTCTCAAACTGCGGAAGCATCAGGAGACTGATACAGTATGGAGCTTCTGGGACGTCAAGCCCTCTATTCTCAGACTGCGGAAGCATCAGGAGACTGATACAGAACATAACTTCTAGGACATCACGCCCTCTATTCTCAGACTGCGAAAGCATCAGGAGACTGATACAGTATGGAGCTTCTCTGACGTCTCGCCCTCTATTCTCAGACTATGGAAGCAATAGGAGACTGATACAGTATGGAGCTTCTAGGACATCACGCCCTCTATTCTCAAACTGCGGAAGCATCAGGAGACTGATACAGTATGGAGCTTCTGGGACGTCAAGCCCTCTATTCTCAGACTGCGGAAGCATCAGGAGACTGATACAGAATAGAGCTTCTGGGACATCATGCCCCTTGTTCTTGAACTGCGGAGGTAGCTAGTGATGGGAGATCCCAAACTGTAAAGTTCGGGGATCGTACCGATGACATAGTGATCGTGTACATGATCCCGAACACAAGCTTTCCTGGGAAGCTCGTGTTACAGAACGGGTTCAGTTGGGTTCAGAGGCTGTAAAAAATAGCACACTATTAAAAACACCACTGCCTAAAGGACCTTCCATTATGTCATAGCCATGTGACCAGTCTGTTGTGAATGTTGTACAGACAATGGCTTACAGACTGGTCACATTACTATGATGTCATCGAAGGTCCTGTTAACTGAACTTTGACTGTCACTGTGCGAGTATTGCATCGAATCACTGCGCACAAGCTCCCGACAGGAATGAGTAAGCTGCATGTATTTCCATGCAGCTGAGGCACTCCTGTCTAGTGATGGGCAGTCCGGCTCTTTTTGGTATCCGGTTTCCATGGCTCCGCTCAGCAAAAAGAGCCGCCTCTTTCGGATCGTTCCTGCATCCCTATTAAATATGTGTTCACCCGCAGGTGAACACATATTTAAGCTTGTTTTAATGCCACCAAAACCATGCCCACCTGTGGCTGAACCCCGCCCACGCATAATGGGACAATTAATTTTTCAAGTGGGTGGGGCTATGTTCAGTTGGGCGGGGTTTCTTTGACCAAACACCCAAATATTTACGCTTAGTGAGAGCCGTTAAGAGAATTTTTTAGCTGTCACTGGGGATCCACCTCCTGTCAGTCACAGCAGGAAGCCGGATCTTTGTGTTGGATCGTTCATGACCGACACATCCCTACTCCTGTGCGGAGAGTGTCAGGCCCTGTGGGGTGATGCAATGCGAGACGCAAGTGGAATAATAAACTCACTGTCATTCTGCTTCTCGCTCTGTACAGAGCAATGAGCAGAGCTGGCTCTCTCTGCTTCCCACTTTGTATAGACGCTGTCTGTACAGAGTGATGGAGCTGACATGGCTCTCCCTGTGAACTATGTCGGAATAAAGATTTTTTTATAATAAAGATGGAGTCTCTAAATGTTTTTTGTTTTATTTCTAGTAAAACATTTTTTTCTCTGTGTTGTGTTGTTTTTTACTGGTTACTAGAAATTCATGGTGGCCACGTCTAATTTGGCGTGACACCATGAATTTCGGGCTTCGTACCATCTGAGAATACAAAGCTGGTATTAACCCCTTTATTACCCAACGTGCCACCACCACCAGGGCCACTGGACAAGCTGGGTAAAGTGCCTGGAAATGGCCCTAAGAAACAATGCGCCATTTTAATGGGTGGCTGCGGGCTGCCGAGAATCCCAGCCCCCAGCTGCCTGGCTTTACCCGACTGGCAATCAAATTACGGCGGGAGCCCACGCACTTTTTTTTAAATTATTTTTTAAATAATTAAAAAAAAAATAATGGGTTTCCGTGTATTTTGATTGCCAGCCAAGGTAAAGGCAGGCAGATGGTGGTAACAGCTCCTAGCCATCCGCTTTATCTGCGCTGAGAATCAAAGATACCGCAGAGCGTTACGTCATTTTTTTTAATGATTTATTTTATACAACTATATACATTACAGACCAGACGTTTGGACACACCTCCTCATTCAAAGAGTTTTCTTTATTTTCATAACTCTGAAAATTGTAGATTCACATTGAAGGCATCAAAACTATGAATTAACACATATGGAATGAAATACTTAACAAAAAAGTGTGAAACTACTGATTAAACTACTGTGAAACTACTGATTGGTTCTTAAAAGTAGCCACCTTTTGCTTTGATTACTGTTTTGCACACTCTTGGCATTCTCTTGATGAGCTTCAAGAGGTAGTCACCGGAAATGGTTTTCACTTCACAGGTGTGCCCTGTCAGGTTTAATAAGTGGGATTTCTTGCCTTATAAATGGAGTTGGGACCATCAGTTGTGTTGTGCAGAAGTGTGGTGGATACACAGCTGATAGTCCTACTGAATAGACTGTTAGACTTTGTATTATGGCAAGAAAAAAGCAGCTAAGTAAAGAAAAACGAGTGGCCATCATTACTTTAAGAAATGAAGGTCAGTCAGTCCGAAAAATTGGGAAAACTTTGAAAGTGTCCCCAAGTGCAGTGGCAAAAACCATCAAACGCTACAAAGAAACTGGCTCACATGAGGACCGTCCCAGGAAAGGAAGACCAAGAGTCACCTCTGCTGTGGAGGATAAGTTTATCCGAGTCACCAGCCTCAGAAATCGCAGGTTAACAGCAGCTCAGATTAGAGACCAGGTCAATGCCACACAGACTTCTAGCAGCAGACACATCTCTAGAACAACTGTTAAGCGGAGACTTTGTGCAGCAGGCCTTCATGGTAAAATAGCTGCTAGGAAACGACTGCTAAGGACAGGCAACAAGCAGAAGAGACTTGTTTGGGCTAAAGAACACAAGGAATGGACATTAGACCAGTGGAAATCTGAGCTGTGGTCTGATGAGTCCAAATTTGAGATCTTTGGATCCAACCACTGTGTCTTTGTGTGACGCAGAAAAGGTGAACGAATGGACTCTACATGCCTGGTTCCCACCGTGAAGCATAGAGGAGAAGGTGGGATGGTGTGGGGGTGCTTTGCTGGTGACACTGTTGGGGATATATTCAAAATTGAAGGCATACTGAACCAGCTTGGCTACCACGGCATCTTGCAGTGGCATGCTATTTCATCCGGTTTGCGTTTAGTTGGACCATCATTTATTTTTCAACAGGACCATGACCCCAAACACACCTCCAGGCTGTGTAAGGGCTATTTGACTAAGAAGGAGAGTGATGTGGTGCTACGCCAGATGACCTGGCCTCCACAGTCACCAGACCTGAACCCAATCGAGATGGTTTGGGGGTGAGCTGGACTGCAGAGTGAAGGCAAAAGGGTCAGCAAGTGTTAAGCATCTCTGGGAACTCCTTCAAGACTGTTAGAAGACCATTTCCGGTGACTCCCTCTTGAAGCTCATCAAGACAATGCCAAGAGTGTGCAAAACAGTAATCAAAGCAAAAGGTGGCTACTTTGAAGAACCTAGAATATAAGACATATTTGCAGTTGTTTCACAGTTTTTTGTTAAGTATTTCATTCCACATGTGTTAATTCATAGTTTTGATGCCCTCAATGTGAATCTACAATTTTCAGAGTCATGAAAATAAAGAAAACTCTTTGAATGAGACGGTGTGTCCAAACTGTTGGTCTGTACTGTATATATATATATATATATATATATATATATATATGTACAGCTCTGGCAAAAATTAAGAGACCACTGTAAGTAAGACCTAGCAAACGTTTTGTTTGGAAGCATGCCCGCCGAACAAAACACCAAGGCATGTTGTACATGGCAATAATGGTAGCATCAAGAAATTTTTTATAGAATTCATAGTTAGTCTGTTTATGCTGGTTTGTGATGACCACTACTGTACAGTATATAATGTTAATTTTTTGTTTTTTGTTCAACAATTAATGTGAATTCTTCTTCAAGGAAAAATAAGACATCTCCTGAAAATAAGACCTAGCTCATGTGTGGAAGTAAAAATTAATATAAGATACGGTCTTATTTTCGGGGAAACAGGGTAGGTATATTTTTGAGTAAACTATAAATTGTTGTTTAATTCTACAAACTAGTATTTTCAGAACATAAATACAAAAGCTTTTGCTTGCAAATTCAGAGACATGTTGTCAGTAGTTTATAGAATAAAAGAACAATTTACAGTTTACTCAAAAATATACATACAAAGAGAAAAATCAGAAAAACTGACAATTTTGCAGTGGTCTCTTAATTTTTGCCAGAGCTGTACATATATGTACATAATATATAGTTGTATAAAAATAAACCATTAAAAATAATGACGTAGTGCTCACGGGATATTTGATTCTCAGCACAGATAAAGCGGACGGCTATGGCATGCCACCCCCATCTACCTGGCTTTACCTTGGCTGGCAATCAAAATCCAGGAAGTCCATTAATTTTTTTTTAACTATTTAAAAAATAATTTTATAAAAATGTGTGGGCTCCCGCCATAGTTTGATTGCCAGCCAGGTAAAACCAGGCAGCTGGGGGCTGGGATTCTCCGCAGCCCGCAGCCACCCCTGGAAATGATAAATTGTTTCTTAGCACCATTTCCAGGTGCTTTACCCGGCTCGTCCAACGGCTCTCATGCCGGTGGCATGCTGGGTAATAAAGGGGTTAATACCAGCTTTGTATTCTCAGATAGTACTTAAACGTAAACACAACACAGAGAATTTTTTTTTATTAGAAATAAAACAAAAAAAAAACATTTAAAGACTCCATCTTCATTACAACAAAAATCCTGATCAACAAAACTTTTGTAGGTGACTGTATATGTAATGCAGAATTTTATATATATATATATATATATATATATATATATATATATGGAATGAAATACTTAACAAAAAAGTGTGAAACTACTGATTAAACTACTGTGAAACTACTGATTGGTTCTTAAAAGTAGCCACCTTTTGCTTTGATTACTGTTTTGCACACTCTTGGCATTCTCTTGATGAGCTTCAAGAGGTAGTCACCGGAAATGGTTTTCACTTCACAGGTGTGCCCTGTCAGGTTTAATAAGTGGGATTTCTTGCCTTATAAATGGAGTTGGGACCATCAGTTGTGTTGTGCAGAAGTGTGGTGGATACACAGCTGATAGTCCTACTGAATAGACTGTTAGACTTTGTATTATGGCAAGAAAAAAGCAGCTAAGTAAAGAAAAACGAGTGGCCATCATTACTTTAAGAAATGAAGGTCAGTCAGTCCGAAAAATTGGGAAAACTTTGAAAGTGTCCCCAAGTGCAGTGGCAAAAACCATCAAACGCTACAAAGAAACTGGCTCACATGAGGACCGTCCCAGGAAAGGAAGACCAAGAGTCACCTCTGCTGTGGAGGATAAGTTTATCCGAGTCACCAGCCTCAGAAATCGCAGGTTAACAGCAGCTCAGATTAGAGACCAGGTCAATGCCACACAGACTTCTAGCAGCAGACACATCTCTAGAACAACTGTTAAGCGGAGACTTTGTGCAGCAGGCCTTCATGGTAAAATAGCTGCTAGGAAACGACTGCTAAGGACAGGCAACAAGCAGAAGAGACTTGTTTGGGCTAAAGAACACAAGGAATGGACATTAGACCAGTGGAAATCTGAGCTGTGGTCTGATGAGTCCAAATTTGAGATCTTTGGATCCAACCACTGTGTCTTTGTGTGACGCAGAAAAGGTGAACGAATGGACTCTACATGCCTGGTTCCCACCGTGAAGCATAGAGGAGAAGGTGGGATGGTGTGGGGGTGCTTTGCTGGTGACACTGTTGGGGATATATTCAAAATTGAAGGCATACTGAACCAGCTTGGCTACCACGGCATCTTGCAGTGGCATGCTATTTCATCCGGTTTGCGTTTAGTTGGACCATCATTTATTTTTCAACAGGACCATGACCCCAAACACACCTCCAGGCTGTGTAAGGGCTATTTGACTAAGAAGGAGAGTGATGTGGTGCTACGCCAGATGACCTGGCCTCCACAGTCACCAGACCTGAACCCAATCGAGATGGTTTGGGGGTGAGCTGGACTGCAGAGTGAAGGCAAAAGGGTCAGCAAGTGTTAAGCATCTCTGGGAACTCCTTCAAGACTGTTAGAAGACCATTTCCGGTGACTCCCTCTTGAAGCTCATCAAGACAATGCCAAGAGTGTGCAAAACAGTAATCAAAGCAAAAGGTGGCTACTTTGAAGAACCTAGAATATAAGACATATTTGCAGTTGTTTCACAGTTTTTTGTTAAGTATTTCATTCCACATGTGTTAATTCATAGTTTTGATGCCCTCAATGTGAATCTACAATTTTCAGAGTCATGAAAATAAAGAAAACTCTTTGAATGAGACGGTGTGTCCAAACTGTTGGTCTGTACTGTATATATATATATATATATATATATATATATATATATATATATATATATATGTACAGCTCTGGCAAAAATTAAGAGACCACTGTAAGTAAGACCTAGCAAACGTTTTGTTTGGAAGCATGCCCGCCGAACAAAACACCAAGGCATGTTGTACATGGCAATAATGGTAGCATCAAGAAATTTTTTATAGAATTCATAGTTAGTCTGTTTATGCTGGTTTGTGATGACCACTACTGTACAGTATATAATGTTAATTTTTTGTTTTTTGTTCAACAATTAATGTGAATTCTTCTTCAAGGAAAAATAAGACATCTCCTGAAAATAAGACCTAGCTCATGTGTGGAAGTAAAAATTAATATAAGATACGGTCTTATTTTCGGGGAAACAGGGTAGGTATATTTTTGAGTAAACTATAAATTGTTGTTTAATTCTACAAACTAGTATTTTCAGAACATAAATACAAAAGCTTTTGCTTGCAAATTCGGAGACATGTTGTCAGTAGTTTATAGAATAAAAGAACAATTTACAGTTTACTCAAAAATATACATACAAAGAGAAAAATCAGAAAAACTGACAATTTTGCAGTGGTCTCTTAATTTTTGCCCGAGCTGTACATATATGTACATAATATATAGTTGTATAAAAATAAACCATTAAAAATAATGACGTAGTGCTCACGGGATATTTGATTCTCAGCACAGATAAAGCGGACGGCTATGGCATGCCACCCCCATCTACCTGGCTTTACCTTGGCTGGCAATCAAAATCCAGGAAGTCCATTAATTTTTTTTTAACTATTTAAAAAATAATTTTATAAAAATGTGTGGGCTCCCGCCATAGTTTGATTGCCAGCCAGGTAAAACCAGGCAGCTGGGGGCTGGGATTCTCCGCAGCCCGCAGCCACCCCTGGAAATGATAAATTGTTTCTTAGCACCATTTCCAGGTGCTTTACCCGGCTCGTCCAACGGCTCTCATGCCGGTGGCATGCTGGGTAATAAAGGGGTTAATACCAGCTTTGTATTCTCAGATAGTACTTAAACGTAAACACAACACAGAGAATTTTTTTTTATTAGAAATAAAACAAAAAAAAAACATTTAAAGACTCCATCTTCATTACAACAAAAATCCTGATCAACAAAACTTTTGTAGGTGACTGTATATGTAATGCAGAATTTTATATATATATATATATATATATATATATATGTATATATATATATATATATATATATATATATATATATATATATATATAATAGAAAAAAAACAGAATGAAACAGGGGTTCCCTTGCTGGTTTCCCATGCTGGTACTAACCTGTATTCAAACTGTACTGGCAGAACCTTTACAATGTGAACAGGTGAAAACAGAGCACCACTCCCTGCTGTTTGCTGGATTTGCACCCGAGCTCCTGGCTGCTTCATTAGCCTCCTTTTTGTTCACCAGCTGATCTTGTAGGTTTTTAAAACCCAGAGGAGATGCAGTGTAGTGTAGAACCCAGCAAAGGAGGGTGCCGTGAAGGGGCGCTGGGCTGGTATTGCAATGGTCATTATAATATTCTAAATACCTCCATTTATGATATAAGGTAGAATTTATTTTGGTTTTTCACAGTGTGCGGCTGGAATTTTTTCTCATATATTTATATATATACATATATATATATATATATATATATATATATACATATATATATATATTTATTTACCCAGTATATGCTGTATATACACAGCTGAAACCAGAAGTTTACATACACTATCTAAGAAGACAAATATTCTTGTGTTTCTCACTATCTGACATGGAATTAGAATAATCCCAAGGATGACCCAGACTTGTGCAAGTCCACAATCCTCTTCCTGAGATTTTGGCTGATTTCCTTTGACTTTCCCATGATGCTACAAAAGAAGCAGTGAGTTTCAGGTGTGCATTAAAATACATCCACAGATGTGTCTCTAATTAACGCAGATGTTGTCAATAAACCTATCAGAAGCTTCCAAAGACATGACATCATCATATGGGCTGTCCCATATTGTTTAAAGGCATAGTACTCTTAGGGGTACTTTGCACGCTGCAACATCGCTAGCTGATGCTAGCGATGCCAAGTGCGATAGTACCCGCCCCCGTCGCACATGCGATATCTTGTGATAGCTGCCGTAGTGAACATTTTCGCTACGGCAGCTTCACACGCACTTACCCGCCCTGTGACGTCGCTCTGGCCGGTGACCCACCTCCTTCCTAAGGGGATGTGTCGTGCGGCGTCACAGCGACCTCACAAGGCAGCCGTCCAATAGAAGCGGAGGGGCGTAGATGAGCGGGACGTAAACATCCCGCCCACCTCCTCACTTCCACATAGCCGGTGGAGGTAGGTAAGGAGATGTTCCTCGCTCCTGCGGCTTTACACATATCGATGTATGCTGCCGCAGGAACGAGGAACAACATCGTATCTTCTATTGGTGCGACATTATGAAAATGTCCGACACTACACATTTCACCGATTTACGACGCTTTTGCGATCGTTTATCGGTGCATCTAGGCTTTACACGTTGCGACGTCGTTATCGACACCGGATGTGTGTCACTTTCGTTTTGATCCTGACGATATCGCAGTAGCGATGTCGCAACGTGCAAAGTACCCCTTACTGTATGTAAACTTTTGACTTTGCAGAAAGTAATAAAAATACCTTAAAACATTCTCTCTCTCTGGTATTATTCTGGCATTTGGCAAATAGAAATAATTTTGGTTCCTAATTGCCCTAAAACTAGAAAAGGTTTATTCTGATTTCATGTTAGAGAAACATGCAGATGTGTCTTTTTAGATGTGCATGTAAACTACTGGTTTCAGCTGTATATACAGTATATCTAATGTCACTGTAATAATAATAATATCATGTCCCAAGATTTTGCGCTGGCTTTCAGTAACGCTGATGAAGTCACTATATGGACATGGTCCAAATTTTTGTTTACTTCTATTTTACCATCAGTCTAAACATATTGCTTAGTTTAATGCTTCAGCATCATCTGACTGATGAGAAATGTTATATTGTAAGCTACTTGGATGGTAAATTCTGACGCCACCCAGCTGCTGTCCAGATGCTTAGTGCTATACGATGTTAAACATCTGTTATACGGATTAACACTATGTTCTATGTTCATAAAAAAATCTCACTTCAGTTGTGAAGAAGGAATGGACCCAAGTCTGAGGACACATTCTGTAGCAATATGTAAAGTTTCTAAGGTTTCTCTAATGTACATGCAATATCACACATACTATATGGACCCTCTCAGTACCAGGAGCTGTAAACCCAGTGAATATGAAAAACGGTGCTTGTAGGTGGCATTGGCACAGGAACTTTTAATTTTAATTTTAGGCCTAGGATACACGGCAAGAAAAACGGAGTGAGTGGAATGCGATAAAAAAAATCGCATTCCACTCGGACCAATATTACTCTATAGGGCAGCTCCCATGAGCGATTGTTTTCTCAGCCATAATCGGACCAAGAAAACAGTCGCAGCATGCTGAAAGTGAAATAAGATTTTGTTCATTCAAGTCTATGGAGGGGGAGAAACTTTGCATTGCACTCGCATTACACCGGGTGTAACGCAAGAGCAGTGTGATTCTCGCATCATCCGGCAACGGAGGAGATAGGAAGCTAAATCCCTCCCTCCCCTCCTCAGCGCCGACCCTCCCCTCCTCAGCGTCGACACCCCCTCCTCAATGCCGTCCCTCCCCTTCTCAGTGCCGGCCCTCCCCTCCTCAGAACCAGCCCTCCCCTCCTCAACGCCGGCCCTCCCCTCCTCAGCGCCGGCCCTCCCCTCCTCAACGCCGGCCCTCCCCTCCTCAACGCCGGCCCTCCCCTCCTCAGCGCTGGCCCTCCCCTCCTCAGCGCCGGCCCTCCCCTCCTCAACGCCGGCCCTCCCCTCCTCAGCGCCGGCCCTCCCCTCCTCAGCGCTGACACCCCCTTCTCAATGCTGTCTCTCCCCTCCTCAGTGCCGGCCCTCCCCTCCTCAGAACCGAACCTCCCCTCCTCAACGCCGGCCCTCCCCTCCTCAGCACCGGCCCTCCCCTCCTCAACGCCGGCCCTCCCCTCCTCAGCGCCGGTCCTCCCCTCCTCATCGCCGGCCCTCCCCTCCTCAGCGCCGACCCCCCTCAACGCCGGCCCTCCCCTCCTCAGCGCCGACCCTCCCATCCGCAGCGCCGGCCCCCAACTCCGCAACTGTGGTCTGATCGCATGAGCAAAACACAGTCACATGACACTTGGTGCGTCCAACTAGTAGGTGCAACTTTGTTCAATACACCGATTTCTGGCCCGGAACATGCATATCGCACAATTGTGGTCACATGACCACCTTTCCCTCCTCAGAAATCGGCGAATCCTTGCAGCATACAGCGTGTGCACTGGGAGCATTCATAAGTCTTCAGTCACATGGAGGGTCACCTAGAGTAACTGCAGATTTATCATTTTAGACCACACAAACCCTTTAAATACTGGGAATATATAGGGTCAAAATGTGCTGCGGCCATGGAGGAACCAAAATACACATCATTTGTAGATTCTCCAAGCAGTAGGTGCACAGCAGGTAGAGCAGTCTTACACTCCTTTCACAGCAGTTCTCTGAAGAGCAGGTTCTTGCTACCCTATATGTAAGGGCAGAAACCCTGATTCTAGTGATGCATAACTGAAGTTTGCTGCAGTTTTGATAAAATCACTGTTTTATCTGCCGCAGTGCTCTGAATGTTGCACTCTGTATAGCACCGCCCATGCCACTGAGTGACAGCCATCTGTACGCTGTGCTTAGGCAGAAAGCTGCTAATCAGTTTTCGTGGTCAGGTTATACATAGCTCAAAAATATAGAGGACTACATGGCAGCAGGTTTACTAGTCCTAAATCTATCATTTTATCAAAACTACACCAAGCAGCCCAGTAAGTGATATAACACAGGAATCAGGGTCTGTGTGTCCTCATTATACTGCACTCAGATTAGGTGACTAAAACGTGGTAACAGATTCCTTGTAAGGAACCATCAACCCCTAATTCAATAATTACAGAAGGATCTCCTTTCCCAGTATTCATGTACTACTCTGTCATCCCCCAATGGTCATTACAATGCTTCTACCTCTACCTAATAGTCCAGTAATTTCCTCTTAAAGAGACTCGGTCCGCGTAGAATAACTATAAGTACAAGTAAGTACAGGCACTCAGTGTATCATGGCGGGGTCAATCATTTAAGTGCCCCTCCCAACCTGCTTGTTTTCCCTCTATCTCCACCCCCTCTTCTTTGATGGACGATGCTAGCCTAATAAACTCAGAGAAATTCAGAGATAGATGTAAACCAACATTTTCATTTTTATATTTATTGGATACATATGACATTATCTAATGATTTTTTTGTATCTAATTGATTTTTTGGTGCAGCTGCGGTGAAGGAACACGAGTTGCGCCCATCTGAGCATCCAACTGCTCGTTACGTTATGAGTACCAAGCACCCGAGCATGGGGTAGAGCTCGCTAATCACTACAAATATATTTTTTTATCTTATTTTTTTTTATTTCTCTATTTGTAAGTGAGAAAAAATGGACGATTCAAGTTTTTATAATTATACTAGAAGGTGGCCCGATTCTACGCATCGGGTATTCTAGATTTTACGTATTGTGTAGTTCATGTATGATTTTTGTTATATATATATATATATATATATATATATGTTGTTGTGTGTAGTTACCAAGTGTTTGTGTAGGCGCTGTACATGTTTTGGGTGTGACGGGGGGTGAGAGCGGTGTTGTATGTGTGTTGCGTGTGTTGCGTTGTTTGTGGAGCGCTGTGTGTCTGTAGCGTTGTGTGTGTGTTGCGCGGTTTGTGTGTGTGTGGTGTGTTTTGGGGGGAGGTATGTTTTGTGCAATGTGTGTGTTGTGCGGTATGTGCGTATATTTGTGTGTGCCGCGGTGTTTGTGTGTTGGGTGCTGTGTGTGCGCAGCGTTGTCTGTGTGTGTGGGTGTCTGTGTAGGGCAGTTGTTTGTGGTTCCCAGTGTGTGTGTGTGTGTGTGATGTGTGGTGTGTTGTGCAGTGCGCGCGCGTGTGTGTGTGTGTGTGTGTTTTGGGGGGAGGTGCGCACTCCCAAACGTGCTCCATCCCCCATGCAGCGCACTCCCCATCGTGCTCCATCCCCCATGCAGCGCACTCCCCATCGTGCTCCATCCCCTATGCTGCGCACCCCCCCATCGTGCTCCATCTCCCATGCTGCGCACTCCCAAACGTGCTCCATCCGCCATGCTGCGCACTCCCAAACGTGCTCCATCCGCCATGCTGCGCACTCCCAAACGTGCTCCATCCACCATACTCCGCACTCCCATCGTGCTCCATCCCCCATGCAGCGCACTCCCCATCGTGCTCCATCCCCTATGCTGCGCACCCCCTATCGTGCTCCATCTCCCATGCTGCGCACTCCCAAACGTGCTCCACCCGCCATGCTGCGCACTCCCAAACGTGCTCCATCCCCCATGCTGTGAACTCCCCATCGTGCTCCATCCCCGATGCTGCGCATCCCCCCAACATGCTCCATCCCTGATGCTGCGCACCCCCCATCGTGCTCCATCCCCCATGCTGCACCAGCATCAGCCTCTCTGCCCCCAGCATTAGCTTCTCTGCCCCCAGCATCAGCCTCTCTCCTCCCAGCATCAGCCTCTCTCCTCCCAGCATCAGCCTCTCTCATCCTAGCATGAGCCTCTCTCCTCCCAGCATCAGCCTCTCCTCTCTGTCCCCAGCATCAGCCTCTCTCCTCCCAGCCTTCCCCAGCATCAGCCTCTCTCCTCCCAGCCTCCCTCCTCCCACCCTCCCCCAGCATCAGCCTCCCTCTCCCAGCCTCCCCCAGCATCAGCCTCCCCCAGCATCAGCTTCTCTTCTCTCAGCCTACCTCTCCCAGCCTCCCTCCTCCCAGCCTCCCTCAGCATCAGCCTCCCTCTCCCAGCCTCCCCAAGCATCAGCCTCCACCAGCATCAGACTCTCTCCTTCCAGCCTCCCCCAGCATCAGCCTCCGCCAGCATCAGCCTCTTTCCTTCCAGCCTCCTCCAGCATCAGCCTCCCTCTCCCAGCCTTCCCCAGGATCAGCCTCTCTCCTCCCAGCCTCCGTCCTCCCAGCCTTCCCCAGCATCAGCTTTCCCCTCCCAGCCTCCCTCAGCATCAGCCTTCCCCAGCATCAGCCTCTCTCCTCCCAGCCTCAGCCTCTCTCCTTCCAGCCTCCCCCAGCATCAGCCTCTCTCCTTCCAGCTTCCCTCAGCATCAGCCTCCCCTTCCCAGCCTTCCCGAGGATCAGCCTCTCTCCTCCCAGCCTCCTTCCTCCCAGCCTCCCTCAGCATCAGCCTTCCGCTCCCGCTCCCAGTCTCCCCCAGCATCAGCCTCCCCAAGCATCAGCCTCCACCAGCATCAGCCTCTCTCCTTCCAGCCTCCCCCAGCATCAGCCTCCCCTTCCCAGCCTTCCCCAGGTTCAGCCTCTCTCCTCCCAGCCTCCTTCCTCCCAGCCTCCTTCCTCCCAGCCTCCTTCCTCCCAGCCTCCCCCTCCCAGCCTCCCTCAGCATCAGCCTTCCGCTCCCAGTCTCCCCCAGCATCAGCCTCCCCAAGCATCAGCCTCCACCAGCATCAGCCTCTTTCCTTCCAGCCTCCCCCAGCATCAGCCTCACTCCTTCCAGCCTCCATCAGCATCAGCCTCCCGTTCCCAGCCTTCCCCAGGATCAGCCTCTCTCCTCCCAGCCTCCTTCCTCCCAGCTTCCCTCAGCATCAGCCTTCCCCTCCCAGTCTCCCCCAGCATCAGCCTCCCCAAGCATCAGCCTCCACCAGCATTAGCCTCTCTCCTTCCAGCCTCCCCCAGCATCAGCCTCCCCAAGCATCAGCCTCCACCAGCATCAGCCTCCCTCGTCCCAGCCTCCCCCAGCATCAGCCTCCCCCTCCCAGCCTCCCCCATCATCAGCCTCTCTCCTCCCAGCCTTCCCCATGATCAGCCTCTCTGCTCCCAGCCTCCTCCAGCACGCCGTGCTCCTCTGCCGACACTCACACACCCGATCGCATCCACTCACACACACCCGATCGCATCCACTCACACACACCCGATCGCATCCACTCACACACACCCGATCGCATCCACTCACACACACCCGATCGCATCCACTCACACACACCCGATCGCATCCACTCACACACACAGACACTGACGATATCGCACATACGCGCTGATACTCACAACATCCGGACATACCACATGCCTCTGGCCATGTGATCCTCCGTCAGGTCCTGGAAGATCACAACAGCACAGTATCGAGGCCGAGAAGCAAGCGATATCGCCGGATGCTGTGAGTATGTGGATGCGATGTGTGTGTGAGGTGTGTGTGAGGTGTGTGTGAGAGTGAGTGCGATCTGATGTGTGTGTGTATGCGTGTGTGTGTGCTGTTATGTTTGTGCGTGTGGAAGTCCCGCCGCTGCAGGACCTTGATTTACTGGTAACTATGCAAGCATGGTTACCAGCGCAACACGTCCCCCGCTCGCACGGGAGCCAACACCAGCATACGGCGGCGGCGTACGCTGATGTGGGCTCCCGTTGGTGAGGGGGGAAAGGGGGGGGGGAGTACAGTACTCACCTGGGATTCGTGGCTCCGTGACCGTGTCAGTTCGGGCAATGCGGGGGGGGGGGGCGAGAGCTAACGTCTATTGCGTGAGGGGGGCGGGGCGTGGCGTGGGCGAGTTGCCAATGCCTGCAGGGTGCCGGGGCGAGAGGCCAATCTGTGGGGGGGGCAGAGCCTGGGCGAGCGGCTGGCCAATCCGTGTGGGGGCGTAGCCGGGGCGAGAGGCCAATCCGTGTGGGGGGGCGGGGCCATGGCGAACCCAGCGGCCAATCAGCTTTGTGTCACCGTAAGGACATGTCACGGTGACACAATTTTGGAGCATGACAGACAGACAGAATAAGGCAATTATATATATAGACTAGAAGGTGGCCCGATTCTACGCATCGGGTATTCTAGAATTTACGTATTGTGTAGTTCATGTATGATTTTTGTTATATATATATATATATATATAGAGAGAGATGTTGTTGTCTGTAGTTACCAAGTGTTTGTGTAGGCGCTGTACATGTTCTGGGTGTTGTCTGGGTGTGACGGGGGGTGAGAGCGGTGTTGTATGTGTGTTGCGTTGTTTGTGGAGCGCTGTGTGTCTGTAGCGTTGTGTGTGTGTTGCGCGGTTTGTGTGTGTGTGGTGTGTTTTGGGGGGAGGTATGTTTTGTGCAATGTGTGTGTTGTGCGGTATGTGCGTATATTTGTGTGTGCCGCGGTGTTTGTGTGTTGGGTGTTGTGTGTGTGCAGCGTTGTCTGTGTGTGTGGGTGTCTGTGTAGGGCAGTTGTTTGTGGTTCCCAGTGTGTGTGTGTGTGTGGTGTGTTGTGCAGTGCGCGCGCGTGTGTGTGTGTGTGTGTGTGTGTGTGTGTGCATCAGCCTCTCTTCTCTCAGCCTACCTCTCCCAGCCTCCCTCCTCCCAGCCTCCCTCAGCATCAGCCTCCCTCTCCCAGCCTCCCCAGCATCAGCCTCCGCCAGCATCAGCCTCTCTCCTTCCAGCCTCCTCCAGCATCAGCCTCCCTCTCCCAGCCTTCCCCAGGATCAGCCTCTCTCCTCCCAGCCTCCGTCCTCCCAGCCTTCCCCAGCATCAGCTTTCCCCTCCCAGCCTCCCTCAGCATCAGCCTTCCCCAGCATCAGCCTCTCTCCTCCCAGCCTCAGCCTCTCTCCTTCCAGCCTCCCCCAGCATCAGCCTCTCTCCTTCCAGCTTCCCTCAGCATCAGCCTCCCCTTCCCAGCCTTCCCCAGGATCAGCCTCTCTCCTCCCAGCCTCCTTCCTCCCAGCCTCCTTCCTCCCAGCCTCCCTCAGCATCAGCCTTCTGCTCCCAGTCTCCCCCAGCATCAGCCTCCCCAAGCATCAGCCTCCACCAGCATTAGCCTCTCTCCTTCCAGCCTCCCCCAGCATCAGCCTCCCCAAGCATCAGCCTCCACCAGCATCAGCCTCCCTCGTCCCAGCCTCCCCCTCCCAGCCTCCCTCAGCATCAGCCTCTCTCCTCCCAGCCTTCCCCATGATCAGCCTCTCTGCTCCCAGCCTCCTCCAGCACGCCGTGCTCCTCTGCCGACACTCACACACCCGATCGCATCCACTCACACACACCCGATCGCATCCACTCACACACACCCGATCGCATCCACTCACACACACTCGATCGCATCCACTCACACACACCCGATCGCATCCACTCACACACACCCGATCGCATCCACTCACACACACCCGATCGCATACACTCACACACACCCGATCGCATACACTCACACACACAGACACTGACGATATCGCACATACGCGCTTATACTCACAACATCCGGGGATATCACATGCTTCTGGCCATGTGATCTTCCGGCAGGTCCTGGAAGATCACAACAGCACAGTATCGCCGCCGAGAAGCAAGCGATATCCCAGGATGTTGTGAGTATGTGGATGCGATGTGATGTGTGTGTGTGAGTGAGTGTGATCTGATTTGTGTGTGTGTATGTGTGTGCTGTTATGTGTGTGCTGTTATGTGTGTGCTGTTATGTGTCTGTATTTTCCGCAGCTGCAGGACCTTGATGTGTGGATGCGATGTGATGTGTGTATGAGGTGTGTATGAGAGTGAGTGTGAGCCGGTGTACACTGGTAACTATGATACACATCGGGTAACTAAGGGACCTTAGTTACCCGATGTGTATAATGGTTACCAGCTTTCATGGCCTCCGTGAAGATCCCAGCATCGCAAGGTTATGTGTGGCGCTGCTGGGATCCTGACGGAGCCGGTGTAGAAGCAAGAGATATCCCAGCATATTGTAATGTGTGAGGTGTGTGTGAGAGTGAGTGTGAGAGTGAGTGTGATCTGATGTGTGTGTGTGTACTCACCTGGGAATCGGGGCTCCGTGTCAGTTGGGCCAGAGCGAGCGTGCATTGCGTGAGGGGGGCGGGGCCTGCAGAGAGCCGGGGCGAGAGGCCAATCCGTGTGGGGGGGCGGGGCCATGGCGAGCCCAGCGGCCAATCAGCTTTGTGTCACCGTAAGGACACAATTTCGGAGCATGACAGACAGACAGATAGACAGACAGATAGACAGACAGATAGACAGACAGACAGACAGACAGACAGACAGAATAAGGCAATTATATATATAGATACTATAGTTCAAAAGTCTAGGGTCACTTAGATATTTCCTTATTTTTGAAAGAAAAGCACATTTTTTTTTTTTCAATGAAGCTAACATTAAATTAAACAGAAATACACTCTATACATTGTTAATGTGGTAAATGACGATTCTAGCTGCAAACGTCTGATTTTTATCTATATATCTGTATAGAGGCCCATTTCCAACAACCACCACTCCAGTGTTCCAATGGAACATTGTGTTTGCTAACTGTGTTAGAAGGCTAATGGATGTTTATAAATCCCTTGAAAACCCTTGTGCAAGTATGTTAGCACAACTGAAAACAGTTTTGCTGATTAGAGAAGTTATAAAACTGACCTTCCTTTGAGCTAGTTGAGAATCTGGAGCATTAAATTTGTTGGTTCCATTAAACTCTCAAAATGGCCAGAAAAAGAGAACTTTCATGTGAAACTCGACAGTCTATTCTTGTTCTTAGAAATGAAGGATATTCCATGCGAGAAATTGCCAAGAAACTGAAGATTTCCTACAAAAGTGTGTACTACTCCCTTCAGAAGAGAGCACAAACAGGCTCTAACCTGAGTGGAAAGAGAAGTGGGAAGCCGCGCTGCACAACTGAGCAACAAGACAAGTACATAAAGCCCGCTACACACGCTTCAATATATCTCACAATCCGTCGTTTGGGTCAAGTTGTAAGTGACGCACATCCGGCATCGTTTGTGAGGTATCTGCGTGTGACATCTACGTGCGATCAGGATTGAACGCAAAACCGTTGATCGCAAACACATCGTATCTTTGTCTAGAATTGAGCGTTTTGTTGCACGAACCTAGTCAATTGTAACGTGTGACATCCCTCATACGATTTTGATGTCTGAGGCTATGTGCGCAGGTGTGCGCTCTGCACCGCAGCTTAAAAAAGGTCCGCTTCAGAGCGCAGCTGAAAAGCTGCATTCTGAAGCGCCTCACAATGTCTGTCATTCACTAATCTCTGTCAGTCGGTCACTATCTCTGTCCCTCACTCTCTGTCCATGTCAGTCTATCCCCCTCTCTCATATACTCACCGATCCCCGATCCCCGGCGCTGCACGGCGTTCACACTGCTCCGGCGGCTTTTACTATTTTGAAAAAGCCGGCCGCCCATTAAACAATCTCGTATTCCCTGCTATCCCCGCCCACCGGCGCCTATGATTGGTTACAGTGAGACACGCTCCCACGCTGAGTGACAGCTGTCACACTGCACCCAATCACAGCAGCCGGTGGGCGTGTCTATACTGTGCAGTGAAATAAATAATTAAATAATTAAAAAAACTGGCGTGCGGTCCCCCCAATTTTAAAACCAGCCAGATAAAGCCATACGGCTAAAGGCTGGTATTCTCAGGATGGGGAGCTCCACGTTATGGGGAGCCCCCCAGCCTAACAATATCAGCCAACAGCCGCCCAGAATTGCCGCATACATTAGATGCGACAGTTCTGGGACTGTACCCGGCTCTTCCCGATTTGCCCTGGTGCGTTGGCAAATCGGGGTAATAAGGAGTTATTGGCAGCCCATAGCTGCCAATAAGTCCTAGATTAATCATGTCAGGCGTCTATGAGACACCTTCCATGATTAATCTGTAAATTACAGTAAATAAACACACACACCCGAAAAATCCTTTATTAGAAATAAAAAACACAAACATATACCCTGGTTAACCACTTTAATCAGCCCCAAAAAGCCCTCCATGTCCGGCGTCATCCAGGATGCTCCAGCGTCGCATCCAGCGCTGCTGCATGGAGGTGACAGGAGCTGCAGCAGACACAGCCGCTCCTGTCAGCTCCACACAGCTAATGAAGACAGCCGCGCGATCAGCTGAGCTGTCACTGAGGTTACCTGGATCCAGCGGTGGCCGCGGGTAACCTCAGTGACAGCTCAGCTGATCGCGCTACTCACCGCCGCTCCTCTCACCTCCACGCAGCAACTGAGGTGAGTAGCGCGATCAGCTGAGCTGTCACTGAGGTTACCCGCGGCCACCGCTGGATCCAGTGACAGCGGGTAACCTCAGTGACAGCTCAGCTGATCGCGCGGCTGTCTTCATTAGCTGTGTGGAGCTGACAGGAGCGGCTGTGTCTGCTGCAGCTCCTGTCACCTCCATGCAGCAGCGCTGGATGCGACGCTGGAGCATCCTGGATGACGCCGGACATGGAGGGCTTTTTGGGGCTGATTAAAGTGGTTAACCAGGGTATATGTTTGTGTTTTTTATTTCTAATAAAGGATTTTTCGGGTGTGTGTGTTTATTTACTGTAATTTACAGATTAATCATGGAAGGTGTCTCATAGACGTCTGACATGATTAATCTAGGACTTATTGGCAGCTATGGGCTGCCAATAACTCCTTTTTTCCCCGATTTGCCAACGCACCAGGGCAAATCGGGAAGAGCCGGGTACAGTCCCAGAACTGTCGCATCTAATGTATGCGGCAATTCTGGGCGGCTGTTGGCTGATATTGTTAGGCTGGGGGGCTCCCCATAACGTGGAGCTCCCCATCCTGAGAATACCAGCCTTCAGCCGTATGGCTTTATCTGGCTGGTTTTAAAATTAGGGGGGACCGCACGCCAGTTTTTTTAATTATTTATTTTACTACACAGTATAGACACGCCCACCGGCTGCTGTGATTGGGTGCAGTGTGACAGCTGTCACTCAGCGTGGGGGCGTGTCTCACTGTAACCAATCATAGGCGCCGGTGGGCGGGGAAAGCAGGGAATACGAGATTGTTTAATGGGCGGCCGGCTTTTTCAAAATAGTAAAAGCCGCCGGAGCAGTGAGAAAGCCGTGCAGCGCCGGGGATCGGTGAGTATATGAGAGAGGGCTGCTCAATTCAGTTACTGAGGAGTTTAGCGGTCACCGGTGAGTCCTTCACCAGTGACCGCTAATCAGGACGCGACACAGACAGAGCCGCAGCATGACAATGAAGTCGGGGGAAGTTCACCCGAGTTCATTCTGATCGTGCGGCTCTGTCTGTATCTGCTGTCATCGGCCATTCAGCTCTGCTACATGGCTGTCTGTGTCTGCTGTTAGCGGCCATGTAGCAGAGCTGAATGGCAGATGACATAGTAAATACGCATCCCTACACATTACACACGGTTGTCAAGTCAATAAATAAAAAAAAAAAAAAGGTGCCCAATGCATACGTCACAGAACACATGATCTAAAGGATCGCACATAACATTGATCAATTTAACATAGACTACTAACGCTCGTGTGACAGCAAATGAACGACCTACGTGCAATCTCATAAGATCCCGTATGCAACCTGGGCGTGTCGCATCGCAAATGCGATTGTACAACTAATTGCAACGTGTAAAGCAGGCTTTAGAGTCTCTAGTTTGAGAAATCGACGCCTCACAGGTCCTCAACTGGCAGCTTCATTAAATAGTACCCGCAAAAGGCCAGTGACGTATATTTTTCTTTAAAAAAACAGAAATAACTTTTTTAGTCACTTGAACTTGCATTCACCTGATTTCCTTTTCTATATACTGCAATACCACAGTACATAGTTACATAGTTACATAGTTACTTAGGTTGAAAAAAGACCTAGGTCCATCTAGTTCAACCTTCCTCCACCAGTTCTACATTTAGTCACTAAGTCATTTATAACCAACAATGTTTTGTGTACTGAGGAAATCATCCAGCCCTTTTTTAAAAGCTGTTATAGTATCTGCCATTACTACCTCTTGTGGTCGGCATTCCACAGTCTGACCGCTCTAACTGTAAAGAACCCTTTCCTATTTAGGTGTCGGAATCGCTTTTCTTCCACTCGCAGTGAGTGCCCCCTGGTCCTTAGTACTGTCTTTGGAAGAAATAAGTCATGTGCCAGTCCTTTATATTGACCACACATGTATTTATACATATAAATGAGATCTCCTCTGAGACGTCTTTTTTCTAAGCTAAACATATCTAACTTTTTCAACCTGTCATCATATGGGCGGCCTCCATTCCTTGTAATAGTCTAGTTGCCCGCCTTTGAACTGACTCTAACTTCTGAATGTCCTTTTTAAAATGTGGAGCCCAAAACTGGATCCCGTATTCCAGATGTGGCCTTACAAGTGATTTATAGAGGGGTAACAATACGTTGGGATCACGGGATCTAATCTCTCTTTTTATACACCCTAAAATCTTGTTTGCTTTAGCAGCTGCTGCTTGTCATTGAGTGCTGCTGCTCAGCTTATTTGTAATGAGAATACCCAAGTCCTTCTCCTGTTCTGTAGTCCCGAGTTTACTTCCATTTAATGTATACGCAGCTATAGGATTACTCCGTCCTAGGTGCATTACTTTACATTTATCAACATTAAATCTCATTTGCCAAGTATCTGCCCATTCTGACATCTTATCCAGATCTTTTTGTAATATTGTACTATCCAGGTCAGTTTTTAATATCCTACATAGTTTGGTGTCATCGGCAAAGACTGACACTGTACTATCAATCCCATCCACAAGGTCATTAATAAAGAGAGTAAAAAGAATCGGTCCAAGCACAGATCCCTGCGGCACCCCACTGCTGACTATAGCCCATTTAGAGAATGTAGCATTTATGACTACTCTTTGTTTCCTATCTTTTAGCCAATTCCTTACCCAGTTGCATATTGTGTCCCCTAGTCCTTGCTTCTGGAGCTTTAGTATAAGGTTATTATGTGGTACAGTATCAAATGCCTTTGCAAAGTCCAAATAAATCACATCAGCTGCATTACCAATATCCAGGTTTGAACTTACCCCCTCATAGAACCCCAACAGGTTGGTTAGACACGACTTATCTTTCATGAATCCATGCTGTTTGTCAGTTATCATATTATTTTCTGCAATATATTTTTGCATGTCATCCCTTAAAATGCCCTCAAAAACTTTGCATACTACTGATGTCAGGCTTACTGGACGGTAGTTGCCTGGATCTACCCTCTTACCTTTCTTAAATATCGGTACCACATCAGCAATCCTCCAATCCTGAGGCACCAACCCTGTTACAAGTGAGTCTAAAAAGATGAGATACAGCGGTCTGTCGATTACGGAGCTCAATTCCCTCAGTATTCGTGGATGAATGCCATCTGGCAGTATAAAGAGAAAAGTCAGTATATATATATATATATATATATATATATATATATATATATATAAAAAAAACATAATCTGAACCCCAGAGTTTAACCACAGCATTTAAGGTGTTAATAGCCGAGTCTCAATGGTTCAATTATTGCTCTTACAGTCAGACGCTGGTTGTGTAACAGACTCGCATGTCTGGGTATGGTGCAGGTTTATCTCCTGAGGCTATGTGCACATTAGAAAATTGACTTTTCTTAAAAAAATCCGCACCCTCTGGCAGAATACCGCACCCGCGTTTTTGCCGCGTTTTTGCGGCAGTTTTGCTGCGGTTTTGCCACGGTTTTTCCGCAGGTTGGTCCCTGCGGTTTTTTACCATTATTCATGGCAAAAACCGCAGGTTCCTGCAGAAAAGAAGTGACATGCACATTAATTCCACAGTGGAAATTCCGCGGGTAAATCCACTGATATAAAAAAACGCACTGTGCGCACAGCATTTTTTTATACCCATAGGTTTTGCTGGGGAATGACAGTAGACATGTACTGCCCCAGTGTTGGTCGGGCTGCTCTGATCCCAGATGGTGGTGGCTCCAGAGGGCCCGGACCCGGGTTGGCGGACACTTTGATCTTTAAAAAGGGGGGTATTTACAGGGTATAAGTTTTTGACGCCACCTGTGCATTGCGGTAATGGGAGTACCGCCACTGCTGTAGGGAGTACCGGGACAGATGGCGTTAAGCAGTCTGATGTTAGTCCCTTCATAGGTAGGGATGCCCCTGGGCTCAGTGGTATTGGAGTTTATTTGGGAGTGCAGGGTGCAGGAGAGCAGGGTTCTCACTGTGGGTAATCGTGGTGCAGGATGAGGATTATAAAGTAGACACACACGCTGCAAGTAAACCAAGTCCTCTGTGTACCACAGTCGCTACGGGGGAGCCCGTCCACGTGTTCACTCCCACCGGTGTCACTTGATGGTCCGGAGCCCACCTCCGTGCACAATTTAGTTGTCTGTCTGTGGCCCCTCGGCTTGAAGCTGTTAGAGCCCCACTACCCTTATGAAGTGTAGCTGTGCTCTTGGGAGCTGGCACTTGGGACTATAGTGGGCTTCTTTTGGCTGGAAAACCCTGTCCCCCACGTTGTGCTAATGCCCCCAATCTCTGAGCTCTGTGGAAAGGTCCCTGAAGGTCTCATTTCTCTGCAGGTTAATTGCCAGGACGTTGAATCGGCTCCTGACCTAGGGTCCTGTACCAGGTCGTGCTCGGTACCGGTCAGTTTCTTTTGGGTTTGCTGGTGCCGACAGTCCTCCTAGACTATGTCCGTTGCACGCTTTCCAATGTCACTGCCACCGGTCCCCGACTCCTCTGGTCCTGGACCACGTCTGCGGCCCAACCACGGTCTAGCTCCCCAGGACCTCACTCTTCCCAGCCCCTCACTCTTTGAGGGCTCTCACTCAACTCTCCTCTTCTCTGTACTCTACTTCCCACCAGTCTGCCTGACCCCTAGGTGGGTGGCCCTTTTCCAGCTAGACAAACCTACTGCTGTGTCTGACAGGTCATGATGTGAGGTGTTTATTGGGATTTATGGTGCTGTTGGTAGTGACACCGGTTTCTTAGGAACCTGGAACCATGGGGAGTAGGCCTTGCACCCTGGGTAAGGATGCAGCTCCCTATGGCACCCTGATGTACTCAGGGGTGCCAGAGAAATGTTAGACACATTTTCTGTAGCAAATTTGCGGTAAATCCGCAGCGTGCGCACATAGCCTGAGCCTGCTCCATACACAGACAGACATCATCAGAAGTACCAGAATGTGTAGTCTTCTACTACATGGTGTATTTACATCCATTTGGTTCAGTCACCTTTTCTCCTTTTCAGCCTCCATCCTCCTTCCCAGACTTCACCCTGAATTTTATTTCTCTATGCTCTGCTATCAGTACAGCATCAGATGGGCAGCTGGAGCCAGTCCAATCTCTGCTTGCTGTTAGGGACAACGTAATTATCCTTATCTCTATATATGATAAGAGATTATAAAGATTATATTATACAGAGAGGCTGAACTGTCATTTCCCACATTATCACTGTGTGAAAGGTGCTGTCTAATCATCATCAATAACGGTAATAGAAGTTTCAATCAACTTAAACCTCCCCCAGCAAATCCATGGTAAAGTCAGAAAGCCATGGAACCCATAGGGTGGAGGGGCGACATGACTAGAGGGAAGGGAAGGAGTGATGGGGTTAATGGAAACAGGAATGGTTTGTTTATAAGGCAGAGTAAAGGGATTGGTGGGTAGGAGGAGTTCCCTGGAGGAAGAGGTGGGACAGTTGAGGGGTGTAAGTAAAGGACTTTGACTTACCCCCTCTCTCTGACTTCCGGATATGGAACGATCTGACTGGAGAGGTTCCTATAAGGTGTCAGGACGTCACCTTCTATTTCTCCATGGAGGAGTGGGAGTATTTAGAAGGACACAAAGATCTGTACAAGGACGTCATGATGGAGGTTCCCCAGCCCCTCACATCACCAGACTTCCGGATATGGAACGATCCGGACGTGCGACAGGATGGCTGCTACCCGGGAGCAGCGGATTCATCATGGCAGTGCACGGGCCCCTGGCAGCGCGGTCCCACGTCTTGGCTGCTGGGGGTTAACCCGTTGGCACTTTCCCCTCGCTCCCCTGTCAGCTGCGGGCGGCGTCCCCCTCCCTCATATCTCAGGTACTTGCCGTGTGCGGGGGGAGCGAGGAGGAGATGCGAGAGCCCCTTCGGGGACCCTCCGCGGTAGGACGTGGGCAGGGCAGTACTCAGCTGCTGCTCCGGCCGCGGGAGGAATCTCCGTCCGGGCCGCGGCAGCCGGGAGGGGGGCGTGGCTTGGCTGCGGCCTACTTCCGGTCCGAGCCGCGGCCTGGATTGCTGGATGCGGCGGCTCCCGGACGGGGAGAGCGCCCGGCGGTGACAGAGGCCAGCTTTACCCCTCGCGGAAGGCGGGGGGGGCCGCGGAGCTGCAGCCAGTGGTGGGTCCGGCACCAGGGCAGGCGGGCCTGGGGCGACGGGTGCCCAGGAAGCGTCGGTGAGTGGGGGTGACGGCAGGGGCCCTGCAGTTCCTGCTTGGTCACCCAGATCAGGTTGCAGCTCCCGGCCGCGGCGGTCTCCCCCAGGAGGGGGAGGGCCCAGCGGACAGAGGCTTTCATGGGGCCCAGGAGGGCTGGATGCGGCGGCTCCTGGCCAGGAGAGCGCCCGGCGAGGACGGAGGCCAGTGTTACCCCCCTTCCCCCCCACGGTTGGAGGGGGGGGGCTGCAGCCAGCAAGGGGTCCGGCACCAGGGCAGGCGAGCATGGTGCGACGGATGCCCGGGAGGCGTCGGTTCGTGGGGGTGACGGCGGGGGCCCTGCGGTCCCCGCCTGGTCACCCAGAGCAGGCGTGCAACTCCCGGCAGCGGCGGTCTCCCCCAAGGGGGGGAGGGCCCGGCGGACGGATGCCTTCTGGGCCCAGGAGGGCAGGAGGCTGGCGGCTCTGGATGGGAGTCTGCTGGCAGCGGGTCGGGCCACAGGTACCCCCTGTCCTTGCAGGTAGCAAGGGGGGGTCAGGCCAGAAGATAAGGCCCGCGGTGGCAGCCCGTAGGACGGGACGGTTTCCGGGGTTGTCGCCGCGGGACAGAAGATGGAGCTTGGAGGATGGTGCCCACGCGGCGTACCAGGAGGACGGCCGTGGTGGTGGCAGCGCTTCGGCGGCGTCTGCATTACATGAGCCAGAGGCGGTCGGCTCCAGCGAGGAGGAGGAGGAAGCAGCGACGGATGAATCAGACGTCCGGATGGCGTGATTTTTATTCCAGGATATGCCGGGTCGCGGTCGGGTGAGACGGCCGTGGATTTGGCAGGGCTGGGGGGGGGCGGCTGCGGACACGGCAGCGCCGAGTGGGTTGGTGTTTTGACCAGGTATGGGGTTTACTGAAGTGGTGTATACGGTTGTGGAGAGTGCGCATGCACCGCCGGCGGCATGGACGGGATCGGTGGTTAGTAGGCGCAGGTGCGGCAGGCAGAGTGAGGGCGCATGAGGCGGCAGGGGAGCATTTTCGGGCAGAGGCGGCAAGGGCTGTGACAGAGTGAGTGGTGAGGAACGAAGAGGGGGATGAGGTGGTGCGTCTGGCTGACAGTGGCCAAGTGTGAGAGGTATGGGTGCTTCAAAGGCCCGCTGGGGGGGCTCACTTGCTGGAGGATGTGAGGGATAAGATTTGAATGGGGAACGTGTAGCAATAGTTTCGCTGCTCCCCCGGGAACAGTTTTACCTGGATTAGGTTAAGCCAAGTGATTCCAGGAAGGATAAGTAGAGGGAGGGGAGCGCCGGTGGAGGCTCACCCTCGTACATTTGCAACGTGGCTGCGGGCATTTGCGTTTTTTGGCAAGGGTATCGGGGGAAGGAATTGGGTAATTGGTTCGGCATGGTTCGGTTATATGGATCCATTTGGGGTGGCTTGTTAGGTCATATGGCGGTTTAGTCTGGCTTCAGTACGCCGAGTAATTTCAGCAAGGGAAGGTGTTGCGTGCCAGTATGCGGTAGGATCATACGGGCACATCCTTATGGCTGCAGTGGATGGCGGCTCCTAGTCAGCCCCCCCCCCCCTTTTGGGGGGTAGTTGGCTGTTCGGGGCCTGGAACCCCGGCGACACGGACGATGAGGGTTTTTTGGGGGGGAATAGAAGGATGGGTGGTGCAGATTTGGCGCGGACGGTTGTCTTAAGCATAAGTGTTGGGTTGTGGTAAGGAACAGGAACATAGTAATTCTGCGTCATTCTATTTATATTGGTGGATCTTTGCCTCCTTATTGGAAGTTTGCGCTGGGCTAGGGGACACCTGGTGGTTGTCAGTGGAAAGAGGGGTCAGGAAGTGGTGTTGGGCAGGATGGGTGGGCCATTCGGGGCCCTCCTTGTCACGATTGGGTTTCTCTGTTGGGGGGTAGTGCCGGAAATGAGCCGTATATAGATGTATATATTTCGGCTTGTTCAAAACGTATCTTATCTGGAGGAGTCATCGGTGTATGCCTGCTTGGCTCCAGAATTGTCGGCGGTTTATTATGTGTCGTTTGACAGAGGGTGGGATTTGGTAAAGGCGGTGAGCCGGGGAGCATTGATGGCAAAGGCGAATTTGGAGGCGGCATTTAGGTTGTTACTGGTCCACCCTGCTAGCTAGCAGTTCTGGTGCTGCGGTGGGGAGGGGAGTTATTATTATGTTGATCGGTGGGTGCTAATGGGTTGTTGTCCCATTTTATGTTCCTTTGGAGGCGGTTATTTCTTGGTGGAGTGGTTTGTGCGTGGTGTGTCCCAGCTTACACCTCTTATTCATTATAGGTTGATTCTCTTTATATCGGGTTGGCGGGTTGATGATTCGTTGAGGTTGATTGTTTTATTACAGATGGTGGTGGATACTCTTTTGGGCCTGTTGGCGCAGGCGAAGACTGAGGGTCCAACGCCAGTGATACGGTTTGTGGGGATAAAGTTTGATGTTATGGTCAGAGGGGTAGGATTCGTGGGTAATGGTGTGGTCCTATGGGCTGCGATAGAGGCAGTTAGGTCAGCTAAGACGGGGCGGTTTCAGGCGGTGCAGTCTTTGCAGGGGCGGTCGAACCACGGGTGCAGAGTTACGCCGCTGGGGTGCGTGTCTGCTGGACGGCTGGCGATGGCTGCGCCAAGAGTGCAGCCATCGGATCCTTTGTGTGTGGTCACGAGGGAGATCAATGATGATCTGATGGGGTAGGAGGTTTTTTCTTACGGCGATTTAGTGGCCGCGGATTGTGGCTGGGTAAGGTGCTACCTGATGGAACGTAGATGCGGTACTCGGAGGCAGCGGGTCCAGTTGTTTTCTGGTTGGGCATTGTGGGGTAGCGCTTCCAATCGGTGGTAGTGGTCGGGTGGTGGAGGTTGGCAGTTTTTTCCAAGAGGAAGGTGTGCTGTCATTCTGGCTATCAGTTGGTGGAGAATTCGATTAATAGTTGGTTTGCTAATCCTGTGGCCAAGGGTGGCGTACTTGCGACAGTTGGTTTCTCAATTGGATGTGTTTTAAAAAAAAAAAAAAAAAAAATGTTATGCGTGGCGCAACCAGTACTGGGGTTCGCCAAGGGAATAGCAGCTGCTGTGTTTCCTTCCAGTTCTGCAGGTCTCAGGAGTTGAGGCCGGGTAGCAGACGAGGTGGGCACGGTGTGTCCGGAGGGCTTGTGGAGTCTGGGGTGGCTGTGTTGGGGAGCGGCTCGGTGCCCAGTGACTGAGGTTATTTGGGGCTGATATTCAGAAGTATGGGTGGCGCGGATAACGTTTGGGACAATGTGTGAGGAAGGCCCAGTGGAGTATTTGATGGTGGCGTTGGCAGTGGTGAGTAACGGTTTTCAGGCTGCTAGGCCGGCGTCCGCAGTGGAGCAGAGGGTGGCGGCTGTGGCTGTCTTGTTAAGGATTAGATGTGGAGAGATGTTTTCGCAGGATCTTAGGGCGCGGCAGGCCTTGAAGGGTGTGGTCGTAAGGGTGTGAGGGAGCGGGATACAAGGGTCCGTCTCCGTTGTTTTGTGGCAGCGTTTGGTGAGTGGTTTGTGGCGGCTATGTTCATCTGAGCACGAGCGGGTTTTTGTTTCCCTTGTCCAAAACGGTTTGTGTTAGCCTTTTGGGGGGCTTTGAGATTGTGGGGTTGGTCAGCCCATCTACGGTCAAGAGCGGAGGTTGGATGTTGGAGGATGTGTCCGAGGTGGTGCAGTGGGTTGAGCGCCGGCTTTGTCGCTCACCGAATTAGATTAGGCGGGTGGTGAAGGTTGGTGTTGTTATACGCGGTCCCGGGTGCGGAATTATGTTGTGAGGGCGCCCAGGCTCATTATTGTGTCGCGTTTGTTAAGGTACCATTTTGTGGCAGTGCTGCAGACTTGATTGCAGGTGGCGGGGGTGGGCGCCCGGAATACTATGGGTCGTATTCCTTCTGGATTGGGCTGCCACGGAGGCCCCTCGGTGGGCTCAGAAAAGGGGTTGTGAGAAGTATTGGGAGGTGGGAGTCCTCTTGTTTCGGTGTTACGTTTGGCCTCAGTTGTTATCGGGTTAAGGCAATGGGGGCATTTGAGCCTTTTGGGAGTGGAATGGGTTGGCGTAACAGGTTGGTGTTATCTGTGGGTTTATAACCCCTGGGTTTTTGTGGTGAGGGTGTGCCTCATTTGGATATTTGGGCATTCGTTGGTTCTCGGGGCCTCGACGGTCTGAGGCTCGCCTGAATGTTGCCAGTTGGGTCTGGACGGGTCGATGGTACTGGTCCAGTAAATTGGAGGCAGCGATTTGGTATCTCGAGAAGTTATTTATGAATGTTTTAAAAAAAAAAAAAAAAAAAATTGTTGGTTGTTGCATTGTGTAAGACATACCTGAGCTTAATCGTGGGGTAGTTTTGATAGTGTGACCAGGTTGGAATGGCGTGTGGCTCGTGCGATAGGCAGTATCAATTGAGCCTTATTGGGGGGGCGGCGCCAAAAGTTGGTGGCGCTGAACGGGTGGTTTTGGGGATGCGATGGGGGTGCATCTTCACGTGCTTGGTGCTGTTTTGTGGACGCTGGGATTGCGTGGAGGTGTGGTACAAGCTTTTGGTGTGTGGCGGGTCCAGGCCACGTAAGGAGTCACGTGCCCTGTCCTGTGGCGGGGGGTAGGTCTGGTCCAGAGGCGGTTGAAGGCAATGGTAACTGGACAGAGAGACACCATCTTGGTATGGTGGCTCCAGGTTCCGGGATGTTGCAGGCACGGGGTTCTGCAAAGTTGGGGGGTTAATCCGTAGGTGATTAATACCTCATCTCTGGGTCGGTGTGTTGCGGCCAGGGATACTGGGGTGAGAAGTGGTTCCTGGACTGGGCCTACTCAGGGTTGTATATTTACTGTATTGGTTACTGTGTTACCTATTGTTATTTGTTGGGGTCGCCCGTTGGACGGCGCCCCCTTGTGTTAGTATGTAAATAATAGGTAATAAAGGCTGCTGTGGCCAATTTTAAACCAAGTCACATGCAGTTCGTGTATTATTTACAGATGGTATTGGTGGGTAACACACATACAGCACGACTGGAGAATCCTTCCTCAATGGTCAAGAAAGCCATGGAACCCATAGGGTGGAGGGGCGACATGACTAGAGGGAAGGGAAGGAGTGATGGGGTTAATGGAAACAGGAATGGTTTGTTTATAAGGCAGAGTAAAGGGATTGGTGGGTAGGAGGAGTTCCCTGGAGGAAGAGGTGGGACAGTTGAGGGGTGTAAGTAAAGGACTTTGACTTACCCCCTCTCTCTGACTTCCGGATATGGAACGATCCCCGCCCACCCTCCCTTGTGTATAATGCCGAGGGGAATTTGGTCTGGGTTGTTTCTTTGTCACAGCAGCGGGGGGTAGGTCTGGTCCAGAGGCGGTTGAAGGCAATGGTAACTGGACAGAGAGACACCATCTTGGTATGGTGGCTCCAGGTTCCGGGATGTTGCAGGCACGGGGTTCTGCAAAGTTGGGGGGTTAATCCGTAGGTGATTAATACCTCATCTCTGGGTCGGTGTGTTGCGGCCAGGGATACTGGGGTGAGAAGTGGTTCCTGGACTGGGCCTACTCAGGGTTGTATATTTACTGTATTGGTTACTGTGTTACCTATTGTTATTTGTTGGGGTCGCCCGTTGGACGGCGCCCCCTTGTGTTAGTATGTAAATAATAGGTAATAAAGGCTGCTGTGGCCAATTTTAAACCAAGTCACATGCAGTTCGTGTATTATTTACAGATGGTATTGGTGGGTAACACACATACAGCACGACTGGAGAATCCTTCCTCAATGGTCATGCAAAATTATGCCATACAGATGATTCTGTTAACTGAGATGCTTACCCCTTCAGTGAAAATAAAGGCATGTATACGTCATCCAACTACAGCAACAGTCCACAATACAGTTGTGGGGTGTTTGATTACCAAATTGGGTAGTAAAACAGTTATACAAAACAGATGTGTGCAAGGGGCCTTACTAAATGGAGTAGGTACACACATAAAACAAGATATAGACTAGCGGGAAGTGATGTTCTGTGTACACTTGCTAAACTGGTCTAGTAAAACAGGTATGCAAAATTCACTTTTTTTTATATAATATGTTTTTATTTAAATTCTCACCCCTTTAGGCCTCCAACACACATCCGTGCCGCCGGTACGTGTTTGGTACGTTTTGCACGTACCGGCGGCACGGAGACACGTACACCAATGCTACCCTATGGTAGCAGGCACACACAAGTAAAAGGTGTCTGGTGGGTTAGTCTATTTTAGTAGCTTGGTGGTATGCATGGGGTACTTATGATTAAGGACTCTTTTTTGTTTTTCTATTGAAGTCCGAAACGCGTTAAGATCCCATTTATTAATATATACTCGGTCTTCACGGTGTTTTTTAATGTTTCTAATAAAGACTATGACGGTTTTATCATAAGAAGAATCAGTGCCGGATCCTTTCCTCCTTTCCTCCTGCATTCGCTTATGACCGGTCGGGACTTACCGGTGGATCCCAGGCACCCGCAAGGTTCAGCAGTCCGGGCAGCAGGTGAGCTGAAGAAATACCTTTTCCTCCGACACACACGTAAAACCACATGGAATGTGTGTCCGTGTCGTTTGTACGTGTGTGCATTTTCCAACACGCTCGACAAGTCCGTTTTTCGTCGACATCACACAGGCACGGACCCGCTAAAGTCAATGGCACCGTTCCTGTACGGACGGCACACGTAGTATGTCCGTGTGCTACACGTACCGTCCGTGTGCGTTTTTTAGTGAGCGATGTCGGTCAATCTGTTTTTTATGTGGTTGTCAGTTAATTTCCCTTTTTTTCTGTGTTTGTCAGTCAATATCCCTTTGTCGGTCGGTCTGTATCTCCCCCTGTCTCATACTTACCGATCCCCGATCACTAGCGCGGCGATGAACAGCTGTGCAAAAGCTACGTCAGCTTTAATTATTTTGAAAATGCCGGCCGTTCATTATTCAATCCACTATTCCCTGCTTCCCCCGCCCACAGGCGCCTATGATTGGTTGCAGTCAGACACGCCCCCCACACTGAGTGACAGCTGTCTCACTGCAAGCAATCACAGCAGCCGGTGGGCCTGTCTATATTGTGCAGTAAAATAAATAAATAAATATCTTTAAAAAATGGCGTACGTTCCCCCTCAATTTTGATACCAGCCATGGTAAAGTCACACGGCTGAAGGCTGGTATTCTCAGGATGGTGTGCCCCACGTTATGGGGAGCCCACCACCCTAACAATATCAGTCAGCAGCTGCCCGGAAAAGCCGCATACATTAGATGCGACAGTTCCGGGACTCTACCCGACTCTTCCCGAATTGCCCTGGTGCGGTGGCAATTGGAGTAATAAGGAGTTAATGGCAGCAGCCCATAGCTGCCACTAAGTCCTAGGTTAATCATGGCAGCCATCTCCCCAAGATAACTTCCATGATTAACCTGTTATTAAAAGTAAATAAACACACACATTAAAAAAATCCTTTATTTAGAATAATTAAAACAAACACCCTCGTTCACCAATTTAATAAAACCAAAAAACCCATCCAGGTCTGCCGTAATCCATGGATGTCCCACGACGCTCTCAGCTCTGCTACATGAAGGTGACAGGAGCGGCCACACACAATGACCGCTCTCTATCACCTCCAAGCAGCAACTGAAGTGAGCCACGCGATCACCGATGACGTCAGTCAGGTTACTCGCGGCCACCACTGGTCCTCCAACTGTGACAGCGAGTCGCCCGAGTGACTGAAGTGGCTGTGTGATCAGCGAAGAAGTCACAGGTGAGTTGTGGTGTCGGGTGGGTGACTCCAGCTAGCCGTGGGTAACCTGAGTGACGGCAGCGCTAATGTCGCCGCTAACTTCAGTTACTCAGGGGATTAGCGGTCACCGGTGATTCCATCACGGATGTCCACTATTCAGGACGCCACACACAGACAGAGCCGTGGAATGACAATGAAGTCGGGTGAGGTTCACCCGAGTTCATTCTCATCACTCGACTCTGTGTGTGCTGTCAGCGGGTATGTAGCAACGACATTTTGAAACACACATAGATCAACACATACGGACACCACACGGAAATTACACGTACGCATACACGGACATTCCACACGCACGCACGGCAAGCATACGCCATCACACGGGTGTCACTCGTACCGGAGAAACGCCATAAAAAACGGAACACGGACCCCAAAAATGGAATGTGAGACACATACGTTTTTTATGCAGAAGTGTGTCGGAGGCCTTAGACACATGTGACACTAAAATGCTGCACTGTTAGCTAGGTACATGCACTAAATGGAAACTGTGGCAAAAGCCAGTAGTATTAGTATGTGGAGTATCGGTATAAAAGAGAACTAGTAAAATAGGTTTGCAAAAAATGAAAATATGTCCTCATTTTTTTTTTTTATTTAAACGATTGAACCCTTTACCTATATTTGCCATAGTTTGTATTGGGGTAATAGAACATCTCATGGGATGAGCTCGCTTCATACATGGCAGGTAATGGCTGTGTGTTACAGACAGCACCTGTTGAAGACCACTGTACTGGGCATAACAGAGCTCCATTGTGGCTGAGCTTTATATGGACCATGTCTTTTACTATATGTAGCAAATCACCCCACCTTTTCCCCATTAAAAATAAAAATAATAAAAAATATACATTTTTGTTACAGCCGCGTTCAGAAAAGTCCCATTTTTCAAAATATAAAAAATGAATCCAATTCATAAATAACATAAACAGAAATAAATTTAAAAATGCTAAAAATTAAGTTTTATGATCGACACAAAAAATGTTATTATAAGCATTCACAATGTCTCAGCTATCCCAAAATGGTACAAATAAACACGTCGTCTCGCTCCGCAAAACATAAGCCGTCACCCAGCTTAATCAACAGAAAAATTAAAATCTCACGGGTCTCAGGAAATGGCGACACAATCAAGTAAGGTTTTTTTCAAAGTCCTGATTTTTTTTTACCTCTCAAATAATAAAAAAATGGCCAAGTGTGGCATCATATTGTCAGGACATTATTACCGCACAATATGAAGCCAATTCCCAAAAAACAAAGTCAGAATTGCGTTTTTTTCACAATTTCACTGAACTTGGATTTTTTTCCCCATTTTTCAGTACAGTACGTTGTAAAAAAATGCTGCAATTCAAAAGTACAAATCCCTTAAAAAACATAAGCCCTGATATGTCTATGTGGACAGAAAAATAAGTTATGGCTCTTGGAAAATGGGGAAGGGAAAAACAAAAATGCAAAAGCGGAAGTTGATCACATCGGAAAGGGTTTTAAAAGGATAAAAACTAAAAATAAAAAACACCTCCCGACCTTTAGAAAAAAGAATCTAAGATAAGCTAGGTAGGTTTACATTCCAAAAGCAAGCATCCGCAACAGGCCACTGTATTTAGGTGGTGTGTAATAGTGAACTACCACAAGTGTGCAAGAAAACCCTGCACATACATACTTTGTACGGTTTTTGAGAAGACAATGTACTGCCCCCGTGGAAGCAGCTGAGCTGCTCGGATCCAGGTTCGCTGTGACTTGAGGTGGCCACTCGAATGAAAAGGGGGGTATTTACAAGGGAGTTATAGTTTGTGACGCCACCCGTGGTGTGTCGTAATTGGCAGTACCACCACTGCTGTTGGAAGTATCCGGGGATGATGGAGCGGGGGCAGCAAGGTGTTGGAACCCTCCACTAGACTCGGTGTGGGGAGTGCCGTGGGGATGAAGGGGTCACTCTCGTACTCACTCAGTTCATAGGCAGACACTGACAACCGGGTAAACCAAGTCTCTGGGTACTGCTGCCGCTGAGGGGAGCTCGTCCGGGTCCCGTCCCCAAGTGGTGCTGCCTGGTGATCCGTGACCTGTCTCCTGGTACTTAGTTTTGACTTCAACTTGATGGCCCAGTAGCTTGGAACTAGCTGGGCCTCGCTCCCTACTATGGCTAAGTATGGGAGCTTGCTCTCAGGGCTCATGCTTGGGATTTTCTGGACCGTTTTGGTTGGAAAGTTCTATCCCCCTCATTGCGCTAATGCCCCGATTCTGGAGCGTGTGGGAACAGATCATAAAGGCTCTGTTCTCCTCAGGTGAATTGTCGAGTTGCCTGAAGCTACTCCCCGACCTAGGGTCCGTGTACTTCATCGTGCCTTCGGTCCCGAACCGGTGATAGGGCTAGGCTGCCGGCTGTCCTCCTCGACAGGTCTGAGCACCTTGCCACAATCCCCTGCGACTGGGGGTCCGACTCCTCTAGGCCCAGACCACCGTCTGCAACCTAGGCAGTTACTTCAGGAGTCACCACTCACGACTTCCTCTGAGCTCCTCACAGCTCGAGGGCTACTCCAACTCCTTCTCCACTCACAGACAGACTACACTCCTCACTTCCCTTCCCTGACCCCCCAGGTGGGCGACTCTATTCCATCTCAAGCCGTCCACTGGTGTGTCTGGTGGGTGTGGTGCAGGATGTATCTAGGATTTGATTTGCTGTTGGAGGCAACATCACTTAAGTAGGGACCCGAAAACCAAGAAGGAGGCGGAATACTGCACAGAAGTTCAGCTTGTGCAGTACCCTGTGACGACCTGATAGTCCAGGGGCGTCACAAAGAGGTGAGGTGGAGATAGAGGGAAAACAAGCAGGAGGGAATGAGTATTTAAAAGATTAGCCCTGTCATGATGCATGAGCACCTGTGCTTGGTTTGAACAGTCAATCTGTGCTAAAAGTGCCTTTAAATGTGGATGTCACACAATCCATGCTACAAACATACGCTGTATGCATAGCTCCCAACCGTCCCTGATCTCCCGATTTGAGGGCTCAGACCCACTGTCAGGGCTTTTTTCCTAAGTTTCTCTCACCTCTCCTCACCGACTCTGTAGCTCCTCCTCCTCTGGATAGGGACGGCATCTCTCCAAATACATACATAATTAAAAGGGAATCTGTCACCAGGTTTTTGCTACCTCATCTGAGAGCAGCATAATGTAGAGACAGAGACTGTGATTCCAGTGATGTGTCACTTACTGAGCTGTTTGCTGTCATTTTGATAAAGTGAATGTTTTCCCTGGTGCAGATCTAGCAGTTATACAGAGCTCATGAATATAAAGAGGAAACGCATCTGAAAACCAATTAATACTTTCCCAATCACCTCAAATGAGAGCTGGGAGCATGGATTAGTATAGTTGTGAAAAGCTCCTCCACAGAATTTTACCCTATACCAAAATGGAGTCATAAAGATCACCATCACCACCAGTATTGTAAAACTTCATATAAATTTTTATTAAACATGAATATAAACAAGACAGATAAATACATTACAGCAAAGTGCATGGTGCAGGACTACAAGCAGAATAAAGTGCCTAGTTTGAAGTACCAAAAGTCCATAGAGAGGGAGTAATGTCTCCAATGGGGTATGAATGCACACACAGAAATCAGAATGCCTAGCAGCACAGTAAACAAAAAATTATATATTGTACTTACCCATAATAATTTCTCTAGGTATATGGCACTGCTATGACCCCTATGCGCGTTTCGCGTGGGCTTCCTCGGGGGTCATGAATTTGCTGGACTACCTGCATCACGCCAAGTAGTCCTCTAGTGATAATCTCCTGCTGATTAATCAATGATTTTATCAAAATTACACTAAGCAGCTCAGTAAGAGACACCTCGCTGGAATCAGGATTTCTGCCCCTACATTATGCTGCTCTCAGATTAGGTGGCAAAAACCTGGTGACGGTTTCCCTTTAAATAAACTATTCTTTTCTCTGGTTTCACAAAGAGTCAAACTCATAAACACCATGATTGTGGGCAGCAGCTCTACCAACAAGCCATAGCCCACACTAGTGAAGCTCAGTTATAGAGACACATCTGTACACCGCAGTGTATGTCCCCATATTTTAGAGGTGCAGAAATAATCAGATAGTTTTGTTTATATAAGATTACTAAAAAATAATAAAAAAAAAACAATACACACACAATGAATGCTATTGCTATACAATGTTACACATTCTCTAATACAAACACACACTGTATGTTACAAAAACACTCCATGCTACACACAGACACATTGTATATTATACACACAGACACTGTATGCTACACACACTGTATGTTATTCATACACAATGTTACGCACATTGTTACACATTCTATGATACAGACACACTGTATGTTATGCTACTCACGGAATAAACATGTAATATGTGCACATTATAATGGATGAGCACATGTCTCATTTGAATCGATGTACGGTATATTGAATTTCTTCTGTTCGTTAGCCGGGGAATGAGCATGGAGTGTATATAGTTTGTATTGTAAAGAGCACATACTGTATCTCATATACACCAGTGTATCTTGTTAGGTGGGAAATGAATATGGAATATATATTGTAGTGAAAGTAACACAACCCATATAATCGATGTGCATTGAGATTCCTGTTCTTGTTAGGTAGGGAATGAACAAGGAATATGCAGTTTATAGTAAAATCAATATACAGTGGAACCTCGCTTAACGAGTAACCCACTTAACGAGAATTTTGCTTAACAAGCAAAGCTTTCTGTAAATTTGTAACTCGGTTTACGAGAAAGCTTTGCTGTACGAGCAAAATACTCACCGCACACACTTCCGGTTCCGTACATCCACCGCGCTCTGACCCGCTCTTGCAGTCCACACAAACACACACATGCACGCACAAACACACACAAACACACACATGCACGCACAAACACACACAAACACACACAAACACACACATGCACGCACAAACACACACAAACACACACATGCACGCACAAAACATACACAAACAAACACACACATGCACGCACAAACACACACATGCACGCACAAAACATACACAAACAAACACACACGCAGGCACACACATACAGTATTATGCTCACCTTACCTTCCGTTCCATCGCCGGCCTCATGGTTCTTGTAGTTCGCCGGTGCATCGTGACGAAGGAGGAATCCTCGTGCCGAACTACAAGACACAGGAGGCCGGCAATGGAATGGAAGGTAAGGTGAGCATAATATGTGTACCTTCCGTTCCATCGCCGGCCTCCTGGGTCCTGTAGTTTGCCGCTCCACACTGTGTATCGGGAACCATCGGCGACGAGGCAGGAACTTCCGCTGTCAGACGCTACTCAAAGACAGCACGCTAACCAATCAGAGGCTCCTGCCTTTGACGTCAGCGCTCTGGGTGAGGAAGTTCCTCCCTCGTCGTCATGGTTACCCGATACACAGCCCGTGCTACAGAACAGCAAGTCCCAGCAGGCCGGCGATGGAACAGAAGGTAAGGTGAGAATAATATGTGCATGTGCGTGCGTGCTTGTGTGTGTGTGTGTGTGTGTTTTTTTGTACGTGTTTGTGCGTGTGTGGAATGGCACAATATGGGACCAGGATGGGACATTTAACAAGTTGTGGAACGAATTGTCTGCATTGCAATGATTTTCTATGGGAAATCTTGCTTTGCTGAACGAGTAACTTGGTTAACAAGCACACTTCCAGAACGGATTGTTCTCGTTAACCAAGGTTCCACTGTATAACCCTCAGCTGTCAGCTGTACCTTGGCTTGTTATGAAAAATACAGTTGATCCTATGCTGTTTTTTTTAACTATTTCAATAAATCATTTAATAAAAACGGCATGTAGGCCCCCCATTTTTTATAACCAGCCAAGGTATAGCAGACAGCTAGGGGATGGTATCATCATGCTGGGAAAGCCCATGATTATTTGTCCCTTCTCAGCCTAATAATTGGAGATTACAACTGGCCCATTAGATGCACCAATTCTGGCGCTGAACCCAACTCTTCCCATTGTCCTGGAACAGTGGCAATCTAGGTAATGGTTTATGGGGTTGATGCCAGCTGTGAATTGATAGCTGTAATCAAGCCCTGGCATTAGTAATGGGTAATATCAGGCACCCCCATTACTAACCTAGCCGATGTAAATATAATAAAAAATACAAAAAAATATTTTATTAAAAATAACACCCCTACTCTAACCCTTATTTCACCAGTTTATTAAGAAAATAGCCTTGAAGTACCACCGTAATCCATATGGAGGTCCCACAAATGTTGCACAAAAGTGAACCTGAAAGACATAAAAACAGAGAATTAAACAAGTAAAGAAACGACATAGTCTCTCATTCACCATTTTTTTTAAAGAAATAAAAAAGCCTTGATGTTCCGCCATAACCCACATGAGATCCCATGACGTTCTGCAACTCAGTGGCCCAGCCTATGAAGGACGTTCAGAGAATGAGCCTCATAGGCTGGAACAGCATCTGTGTCAGAACCGCTGTAGGCTGTGACAAGTGGTGACATCATGAGATCACCTCAGTTCACAGCAGCCATGTCACACAGTAGCGTGAGAAGTGGCAATGATGAGCAGTGATGTCATGAGTTCACCACTGTTCACTGCCGCTGGATCAAACAAAAAGTCGTATGGGACCTCCATATGGATTACGGCAGAACTTCAAGGCTTTTTTATTTGTTTAATAAATTGGTGAATGAGGGACTGTGTCTGGTATCTATGGATTTCATTAAAGTGTCATTTTTACTAATATACAGGTATGCTCATTGTATATGTAGTTTTTTTCTCTACTTCCCTCACAGAGGCCGACTGGAGCTATTTGCTACAGATTTTTTACTCCAAAATTTTGCAGAAAATTTGCATTTGGAATTTCTGTAATAAATTGTGTGAATATCGCTGTGGTTTTTACTGCATTACAAAGAGTGAAAGACGTGGTGAATAGCAGCACTACAAAAGACATGCAATGCTGGTGAAGTTACGTGGCATAACCCTGCGCATTTAATCTTTTGTGTCACACCTTTCAGACTTGACAAAGCTAAGTTGTGGTAGGAGAAGCCTGAGGTCAATGTGTGAATGGGTGGCTGTATATCACTCATTAGGGGTTCCTGCGTTGCTGACAGGAGCAGAACAAAAATCTTGTTAGAGTTATGAGTATGGATTTAGTATGCAATATGTACTTTGAAGTGAAATTTTGGCATTGCAAAAATGTGACACGACATTGTGTTAATCATTATTGCAGCCTTTGTGTAAGGGGGTGATATTCTGTAGGCATTTAACTCTCCGTTTGCCTTTTTTGGTTTCCATTACTTGATTATGGAGTGGCTTTATGATTAATGACTTGTTTTATGAGGTGTTGTGCATTAATTTATTCTTGTTGAATTTAGGATTTGGGACATGTATATATACTAGGATTAGGGCCATATATACCAGGATGGGGACATATAAATCAGATATATACCAGGATGGGGACATATAAATCAGATATATACCAGGATGGGGACATATAAATCAGATATATACCAGGATGGGAGATATATATATATCAGGATGGGGAAATTTATACTAGGAGGGGGGCCAGGATGGGGGACATTTGTACCAGGATGGGACCAGGTTTGTGGTCTTAGATACCAGGATGGAGGACATATTTACTAGGAGTTGAGACATATATACTTGGATGGGGCACATACAGTCATATGAAAAAGTTTGGGCACCCCTATTAATGTTAACCTTTTTTCTTTATAACAATTTGTTTTTTTGAAACAGCTATTTCAGTTTCATATATCTAATAACTGATGGACTGAGTAATATTTCTGGATTTAAATGAGGTTTATTGTACTAACAGAAAATGTGCAATCCACATTTAAACAAAATTTGACCGGTGCAAAAGTATGGGCACCTCAACATAAAAGTGAGATTAATATTTTGTAGATCCTCCTTTTGCAAAAATAACAGCCTCTAGTCGCTTCCTGTAGCTTTTAATGAGTTCCAGGATCCTGGATGAAGGTATATTTGACCATTCCTGTTTACAAAACAATTCCAGTTCAGTTAAGTTTGATGGTCGCCGAGCATGGACAGCACGCTTCAAATCATCCCACAGATCTTCAATGATATTCAGGTCTGGGGACTGGGATGGCCATTCCAGAACATTGTAATTGTTCCTCCGCATGAATGCCTGAGTCGATTTGGAGCGGTGTTTTGGATCATTGTCTTGCTGAAATATCCATCCCCTGCGTAACTTCAACTTCGTCACTGATTCTTGCACATTATTGTCAAGAATCTGCTGATACTGAGTTGAATCCATGCGACCCTCAACTTTAACAAGATTCCCGGTGCCGGCATTGGCCACACAGCCCCAAAGCATGATGGAACCTCCACCAAATTTTACTGTGGGTAGCAAGTGCTTTTCTTGGAATGCCGTGTTTTTTTTCCTCCATGCATAACGCCTTTTTGTATGACCAAACAACTCAATCTTTGTTTCATCAGTCCACAGGACCTTCTTACAAAATGTAACTGGCTTGTCCAAATGTGCTTTTGCATACTTCAGGCGACTCTGTTTGCGGCATGCTTGCAGAAACGGCTTCTTTCGCATCACTCTCCCATACAGCTTCTCCTTGTGCAACGTGCGCTGTATTGTTGACCGATGCACATTGACACCATCTGCAGCAAGATGATGCTGCAGGTCTTTGGAGGTGGTCTGTGGATTGTCCTTGACTGTTCTCACCATTCTTCTTCTCTGCCTTTCTGATATTTTTCTTGGCCTGCGAACTTCTGGGCTTAACGAGAACTATACCTGTGTTCTTCCATTTCCTTACTATGTTCCTCACAGTGGAAACTGACAGTTTAAATCTCTGAGACAACTTTTTGTATCCTTCCCCTGAACAACTATGTTGAATAATCTTTGTTTTCAGATCATTTGAGAGTTGTTTTGAGGAGCCCATGATGCCACTCTTCATAGGAGATTCAAATAGGAGAACAACTTGCAAGTGGCCACCTTAAATACCTTTTCTCATGATTGGATACACCTGCCTATGAAGTTCAAAGCTCATTGAGGTTACAAAACCAATTTAGTGCTTTAGTAAGTCAGTAAAAAGTAGTTAGGAGTGTTCAAATCAAGAAATTGATAAGGGTGCGCATACTTTTGCACCTGTCAAATTTTGTTTAAATGCGGATTGCACATTTTCTGTTAGTACAATAAACCTCATTTCAATCCAGAAATATTACTCAGTCCATCAGTTATTAGATATATATGAAACTGAAATAGCTGTTGCAGAAACCCAAATTGTTATAAAGAAAAAAGGTTAACATTAATAGGGGTGCCCAAACTTTTTTTTATGACTGTATATACCAGGATGAACCCAGGATGAGGGACATATATAGAAGGATGGGCCCAGGATGGGGACAAATATACCAGGATGGGGAATATATATACCAGGATGGGGGGCATTAGTACAAGATGGGAGACTTTACTACATAATGGAAGGGGCGAAAACATATGTCTTTATAGGATTTAGAATACTACAAGAGCCCATACATCTGACCCACATGTAGGGAAAGGGGGGCCTTAAAGTTCAACTTGTATTCAGATTATGTATTGGGTGCCATTATAAGCTGCATTTTCCATAGGTGCCTGCCTTCTAGTCACTCTGTCCTCATTACCTTTTTTCTTCTGGTGGGGTATTGCAAATAAATAATATATACACCAATCAATCGTAAAATTAAAATCACATGCCTAATAATGTATAGGTCCCTCATGCCACCAAAACAGCCCTGACCCTTCTAGGAAGAGAACAGATTTTCCCAGCATCCAGAGTACTTTTAATACTTATTAAACATGTACGGTAAGTAAAAATCCATGAATGACAGAAACACATTTGTTGCGGAGTTTTGAGTACCAGGAGTGGGTAATAAATACAGAAGTGGTGCCCGTATATCTATTATACTTCTCCACTGATTGTTCCACTCCTGGTTTTGTCTAGAAATACTGAGCTAAAAACTCACCAAATAGTCATCGTGTGCACATGGCCTTAATACTGAGGTAAAAACTCACCAAATACTCAACATGTCCACATGGCCTTAAGTTGCTATGGTCAAGTTTTTCATGTAGGGCTCCATTCATGTGTTCTTGTCTGTGACATATTTTTCATAAACCAGTCTTATCAGTACGTTGAAGTAAGGCCACATGCCCACAATGAGTATTTGGTGACTTTTTTACTTCAGTATTGGTAGCCAAAACCAGGAGTGGAAAAATTAGAGGAAAAATAGAAACACGGGCACCACTACTGCATTTTTTTTACCCACTCCTGGTTTTGGCTTGCAAATACTGAAGTAAAAAACTCACCAAATACTTAAGATAGTAAGGAAAATTGCCAGTGATAGTGCTCTCCATCTCCAATGGCAATGATATGATAAGATAGGGGAATTGGTATCCAAGATATCAGGTAAAATAATTTATTAAAGGGACTCTGTCAGGATGTTTTTGCTATGTAATCTGAAGCCAGCATGCTGTAAGAGTTCACATGAAGTTTACAGCCAGCCTGCTCTTATCTCAAAGTGTGTTTTTGTTTACCTTCAATGTCAGCTTTATCATTAGTGGGTTAAGGGAGCACTTAAAGGGAACCTGTCACCACTTTTTCAGCCTATAAGCTGCGGCTACCACGACCGGGTTCTTATATACTGCATTCTAACATACTGTATATAAGAGCCCAGGCCGGGGGTATAACATAAAAAACACTTTATAATACTTACCTAACGGTCGCGCGGTGGGCCTAATGGGCGTCTCCGTTGTCCGGCGCCAGCGCCACCTCTTTTGGCCATCTTTGTTCTCCTCCTTCTCTAGCCGCGGTGCATGACGAGTCTGACGTCATACACACTCACCGGCATTCAGGTCCTGAGCAGGGCCGGCGAGTGTGTATGACGTAGACTCGTCATGCACCGCGGCTTCAGAAAGAGGACGAAGATGGCCAAAAGAGGCGGCACCGGCGCCGGACAATGGAGATAACTATTAGGCCCACCACGTGACCGTTAGATAAGTATTATTATTAAGTGTTTTTTATGTTATACCCCAGCCTGGGCTCTTATATACAGCATGTTAGAATGCTGTATATAAGAGCCCGCTGGGGGTGGCCGCAGCTTATAGGCCAAAAAAGTGGTGACAGGTTCCCTTTAAGCTGTTGTCCGACTCTGCTCCCCTGTGTGATTAGCAGCTTCTGTTTATAGAAATGTGCACTGAAAGCCTGGTGTGGGTGGGGGCAGCTTTCCGCGTGTGTCAGAATGGCTGCAGCCACTAATCTAAGTGACACATTGTTAGATTCAGAATCTCTTTGCCTACGTTATGCTGTTCTCAGAAGAGGTAGCAAAAATCAGCTGACATTCCTTTAAAATTGATAAAATACAATGCATTTTGACTAAGAACAAGCCTTCTTCAGGTATATAATAGATTAATCTTTTATATCCGCCCTGCAGGATGGGGTGGAATTCCACTGATAATAAAATCAGCTGTTTCAACTTCCATATTAAAAGAGAACATAATAACCAAAAAACATTTAATCTATTCACATAATACTTCCACACAATTCCTAAAGACCCACAGAGACCAAGGGAATGGTCTGTAATTCAAGATGACCTGTATTTTGAAGGATGTACAAATATTTTTGCGTTTTTTTACATGAGGATATAATTTATGATAATTACATATATTTAGTTATCTTTGAACATGAAAGAATCTTATTGGATTTTTAGCTACAAAGTCTAAATCCAGACGATCTGAATGAAGTAATGGAACAAATATACAGTAGGTGTGATGGGAAACAAACTACAATTTTATCGTTCAATAATATAATTTTTTTTAATTATCTTTTAACTAAAATGCAGCAAAATAAATACGAATAAAGATATACTTTTAATTTAAATAAATTATATTCAATAGCAATTTTTGCACTATTGCTGCATCTCTTGGCAGGAAAAACGCTGTGTAAATTAGGTGCATTTTTGCTGCGTTTTTTTACATGCATTTTTGTTGCAGATTTTTTCCCACTCATTAGGGTGGGTGAAAGCTGCAGCAAAGACGCTGAAAGAATACTTGCTACTTTGATATATCACATACAATCCAAATAAAATACATATACGTTTGTGGGTGTAGCAGGACAAAATGTGGAAGAGTTCATGGGGTATGAGTACTTTTTCAGGCCACTGTACATACAGACCAGGCAGAACATATGCACATTATGACTCGCCCACCCCAGGGCTATGGGACACCCGGTGCCGGGCCGGACTAGTCCGGGGGACGTCAGTGGTGGCTGGGCCCGACTCCGTACCCTGGTGGGGTCAATTAATATGGCTGGTGACTTGGGGGGTGATTAAAGTTTGTATTCGTGACGCCATCTGTGGTTTGCGGCTATTAAGCCGCCGCTGCTGTATGAGGCCTCCGGGGTGATGGAACGGCAGCAATGGTGTTACTGCTCCCCACAGGTGGAGCAGTGCCCTGGGGCAACAGTTGGTGCTTGTAAGTGTCGATGTAGTTGCGGTGTAGTGCAGGGCCGACAGGGCGGTGAAAGGACCGGACACAAACAACAGTCTCTTTACCTTCTCCTCTTTTACTGTGCAAACGGTTAGTCCTGGGAGGCCGTTACAGGTGGTAGAGGGCTCCGGCCGGCCTGGAAGTAGCTGGGGCCATCTCTTTGGCCAGTCGAGTATGAGGCCTACTCCCTGCTCTTTCTTTGCTTTTATAGGACCCTGCACTCTGGATTAGCATTGGCCCTCTTGCTGCTGGGACCGATGGTACGTCCCTCTCCCTGTGTGGTAGGCTGCACAGGCCCTCTCTGATGCTTCTCTGCTGGAGTCCACACCGGGCCCTGGTGATGCAGCTGTACCTTCAGGTTGCTTTGGGGGCCAGGAGACCTGCAGTCCTCCTGCCCTTCGGATTCGGCTGCCAGGGAAGGGTTTTACACCCTGGCATCCACAGACTCCGATGTCTAATTGTCTTCTGTGCCTCTCTGCCAATCCTGCTTCACTGGGCCAAGCTATTCCAGATCCAGGCCCCAGTCCACAGGACAGCACTACTCTGCGTCTTTACTCTCTGGACTCTGCTCACAGACTGAACACTAACTTCTCCCTCAGGTCAGGCTTGAGGAATGCTCCCTGGAACTCCAGGTTCAGAGCTCCCTCTGCTGGCCTGAGGGAGAAACTGCGTTGGATGTTGGTACCTACTGGCCAATGATTTCCCCAATTATCTCCAGGCTCAGCATTAACCCTTTGGAGGGGCAATGCTGTTGTGGCGACCAGGTCCTGGGGCGCCACACTTACACATAGAAATGTAGTACCCTTGGGGCAGAGGTTAGATTACTCGCCACCGGGCCAGTATTTTCGGGTCTGGGATGTCACGGATGGCCCTGCCCGGCTTCGTGGACCTGAGGTGTACACCAAAAAGATTGAAGAATGGATGGGATGAGGATGTTGGGAGTAGTGGTTGTCTTGTGATGCCACCTGCAGTATGGGGTGAATGGTGTCCAGGATAGTTCAACTTCCCGCAGGTGAAGCTCGACCCCAGGGAGGATGATGGTGGTAGTAGTGGCCCTTGGCGCTGAAGCGTGGGGCGCTAGCAATGAAGGGCTGACACATTAGTTGCGGTTCCAGGTCTTTATTCACTGTCCGTGGTCTGCCCGGAGGTGTCGGTCTTCGCCGTAATGGGCTTCAGACAATCCTGGGTTAGTTACAGGCAGTCACCGGTGTTACAAGGGATGCCCCTTGAGAAGTGAAGAACGCGGGCTGAGCTTCCCGCTCCAAGCCTCAGGCTCCGTGAAAGAAGAAAAAGTGGTGTCGTGTTGCCAGAACTGTAGTCCCGACTTGACTGAAGATTGTGTCAAGGTTGCTCCTACTTCTACCCCAAGTGGTGCCCGCCCCCCAGGTGGTTGTCCTAGTGACCGTAAAAGTCCCATGCCTCGTGATGGCCTACCCTAATCCAGTACCCGGTGAGAAGGTACCTAAGCTGTATGTAAAGTAGAATGTGGAAACACAGGTGAGTAACCCCCTCCTTACACGAGATGAATACTGCACCTTAAGTGAGATGCAGTATGCTGTGGCGACTGAAGCCTCAGGGGTGCCACAGAAACAATAGACCCACTCACATACCATTACAAATAAATACGTTTTATGCAGGGAAGCCTCATGTACTGCCTCCTGTCTGCTCCGTTCTCCTCTGCCGGCTCCCATTTACTTGCACAGCTGCCTGCTTTGATAGGACCACTAGTCTTTTAAGTTAGCCGGTCCATTCTACTCCTCCATAAGTTGGTCCCTCTTCTGCAGAAAGTGGTCGAGCCTCAGATTATTTTTATAGAAACCATGGTATCCCATAGTGAAGTACCAGCTGTACGCTACTGATGACGGCCATGTGTGCACATCATTAGGCATGGATTGGAGATACACACACTTGTACCAATCTATATGTTAATTATGTTATTGTATGCGCTGTTGTAAATACTTTTTTTTCAGGAATCGTATTTATGACCTCGCCAAACTATGTGTTGAATGCAATTTCGAAAAAGAGCAAAACCACCTGTGTACTCTCTATATATAGAGGATATGTGTTGTTGTTGATACGATTGTGACAGCTGTCATGCTAAACAAGTACAAGATGTCTTTAAGCACATGTTTGGCCAATAATTAGCAGCTCTGAGATCCTTGTGGGATGTGTTATCTTCCTATACCAGGAAGTTATTCTCGTGACCTATCCTTGCTCTTGTAGCTGGATTTAAAGGACTTTGCCAGGCCAGGTATAAAACTAGTGATGGTATCTAATATTTGGAATATTAGCAGTGTGTGATACCCACTATTAGGATTCAGCAATGTTTCACAGTTCGAGAGGTCATCATCACTAGTGATGGGTGATTGTGCTTGCCACTGCTCGTTACTCGATCATGTGAGTTTGAAAATGTTTGAGTTTCCCATTGATTTACATTATGCTTGGTACTCAAGTTGCGTTGGCGGAACCCGATGCTCGATCGAGTAATGAGCTGTGGCGAGCACGTTCTCCCATCACTAGTCATTACGTGACTACTCATATACAATTCCCATACTTGTAGTTCCATGCAGCTGACTAGCTTCTTTCAATGCCCCTTCCATTTAGGGAAGCAGGAAGAGAAGCTACGGTAGTTGGCTCTTGACCATAACTATTCAACTTGGATATGAGTGGTCTTGTGATGAAAGTTTGAATTGTCATACATTGCTGAATGGTAACAGTGGTTATGCTGGGCGCAGACACTCTTTACACTCAGTTAATATATTTCTAACTACTCAACGTTATTATTTTGCTACAGTCACCTAGGCTTCCTAGAAATGCTAATAATACCACCCGCCTTCCCTTTCCCTATTAGCCTCATTACGGTACTAAATATGAATGAACATCTACTTTTTTTGTGTCTTCAGTATGATATACATACTGTAGTGTGGTGTGCAAATATAATACAAACTGGAGAGATGTTTCAATTGTCTGTTGGATTTTTTTTCTGGTGTATTAATTGTACTTGATGGTTTTCATGAGAAAAAACGACTGAGGGCCTCTTATGTTTTTTAACCAGCAAAGGTAAAGCAGACAGCTGAGGGCTGATTTTATCAGGCAGGAAGTGTCCATGGTTATTGGGCCTATCCTAGCTTAAATATAGCAGCCCGCAGCTGCCCCAAAAGTGGTGAATCACATTAGATGTGCCCATTCTGGCGCTTACCCTCGGCTCTTCCTGATTTCCCTGGTGCGAAGGCAATCAGGGTAATGGGGTTTTTGGGGTTGATGTCAGCTGTGTAATGTCATCTGGCATCAAGCCTGAGTGTTAGTAAGGTAGACGTGTCTATCAGACTAATTTAACATTAATTTGGAGTATCAATCATTGTATAGGCAAGTGATATTTGACCTACAAGACCATGGAGGTATGAGGTGCAGCACTTGAATTCAGTTGAGAAGTCGCAGTAACTGAGCATATACACGAAATCAGCCCTTAGTCCCATTATTCCATTATTATGATGAGGGGTGGCTGCTGTTATCAGGATTGACAGTGATCCCATTTAACAGATTATCTCAACTAAAACCCCTTGAGTGTTGATGATGATGTCAGTAGTCAGGACCTACAGGATTAGTAAACTGTTATGGGCACAAGTATGGGTGGGCAAATTACAGAAATTAGAAAATAAATCAAAATAAGAAGAAAGATGCAATGAGATTTACGTTAGTATACTGTAGACTCTACAGAAATAAAATAAAACTTGATATTGATATATTTATAGATCTTTTGTCATGATCCAAGCCGGCTTTTCCCTGCTGTGGTTACACCCAACTCTAACCTGGTCTTGTCAGGGGTTAACTTCCCTTGCCTCGTTCCGGATCCCAGGATGCTATATATTGCCTCTCTACCTATGGCTCAGTGCCAGTGATATTTCTGCCTTGCAGCTTGTATACTGGTTCTGGTGAGTGTTGCCGATCTGTTCTGCCTCCCTGCTACTGTGTTCTGACTTTGACCCTCACCCGTTCGTCTGCCTGTCCCGGTCCCTGACTTCCCTCTTCTGTCTGTTGTTTGTTTCCCTCTGCATACCTGATCTCCCGACTTCTGACTCGGTTCTGTTTTCTGACTTGATCTTGATCCTCCCTTTGCAGTGACTTGACTTTCCTGGCTAGACCCTGACTGTTTAACAACTCTATAGCCCCCTGGTGGTTTGCCTGTTAACTGCCTGCTGAAGTTACTCTGCTGTACTTCTTCAGCTGCCTTTCCGTTACAGTGTTTCTTTGTCTCTCCTTCACTACTCTGCTGCCACCTAGTGGGGAATAAGTTGTACTAAGTCTTACTAACCTTTGTACAGCGTGACATCTTTATATTGTAATGAATAATTTAAAAAGGAAATAGTCACTTGCTGAAAAAATTGAGTTAAATAACTAATTAAAATCATGGAGAGAATGGAGTGAATGCTATTCTTCTATTCTTCATACATCACCTTTAGTATAAAACTTTTTTTTTTTATACAAACTGCGTCATTAGATTTTCAACAAGGCTAAGTGGTTATATTCTCCCTGCTTGTTTTCTGACAGTTTTTGTTTTCCACAGAAATTAAGCAAAACTTGATATTGATAGATTTACAGATCTTTATACTGTAATGAATAATTTAAAGAGGAACTGTCACTTGCTCAAAAATTGAGTTAAATAGTTGTTAAAAATTCTTGAAGTTCACTGACTCTGCCGCTCTTTTCTGTTTTGCTCTCCGTCACTCCATTACAGAGATATTATTTACTTGTTTAGGAGCACTATGTGAAATCTCTGTTTGCAGTCCAACCGGGCGTTTCTTCAGAGTCTTCTCTGGGGGTAAGCACTTTCCCTCTTCATCCCACATACTGCCAATTACAGCTAAACAGTTGTGACTGGCAGCATCTGGGGTGGAGGGGTAAAAGTGCACATCCGAGGAGACTCTGAAGAAACGCGCAGTTGGACTGCAAACAGAGATTTCACATAGTGCGCTCCAGTAGAGACAAATGTGAACATCTGATCAATGGAGCGACTCATCACAAAACGGAAAAGAGCGGAAGAATCAGGGGAGCGTGGGGATTTTACATGGTATTTAACTACATTTTTTTCAGTAACTGTCAGATCATCTTTAACAGGAGACACATTTTCTTCCATTTTGGAAGGCAAATTCCTCTAGATGTTAACAAACGTGCATTGTTTGCAGAGTTATGGGGTTGTTCCTTTGTAGTAATTGATGACACAGAACCTGAAACTAGGTCATGTATGACAGCAGACAGTGAGTGTAACTAATAGAGCCGAGCACTAGCAACTCACTTACTGGCCACAGATTGCAGTAGTAATAGAGGCATATTTCATGGTAAGAATGGGATGAATGCTATTCTTCTATAGAAAACCCATTTTTATTATACAAACTGCGTCATTAGATTTTCAGCAAGACTAAAGTGGTTAATTTCTCCCTGCTTGTTTTCTGGCAGTTCAATAAAGTTTTCCCATGTTAGTTGCTAGGATACGTGTTCGATTATGGAGTGGGAGGAAGCTAAGCGAGGACAGGGATGAGAATAAAAGACCGAAAATGAAGTGTTAGAGTAGATGACTTACATTTGTCACAAATGGAGACGCTGCGCTATTCTTCCCTCGTATGACAGTGCCGATAGCGCTCCATGCTACAGCAAGCGTCATGTAAGAATAATAATGAGAGGCACTGTATGATCAAGGGGGAGTGATTGCACAGGGATCGCGGACTGGGGCATCATCATTTTCAAACATTTGTACCATTTCAGAAATACTGTGGAGAAAAACTGGAAAGTAAGAATTCTTTAAATCAAAGTGTTAAAGAGAACCAATCATCAGGATTTTCATATATAACCTAAAGCCAGTGCTATACTGGCACTATCAGGCTGATTCTATACATACCTGTAGTGTTCGGATGTATAGGTTTTGAAACCCAAGAAAGTAAAGTTTATAAAATTAGCAGCTTCTTGAGTGACAGCAGCTGAGGATCAGATAATATCTGGAGGAGTATTCATAGTTATCCCCTCCCCCTGTTAGACTTAGTATAATTATTATACAAACAATTCACTTTTCACTAGCAGGACCTGTGTGAGTCTATAACCATGTGACCAGAAGGGGCAGGGCCTCAGTCAACAGAAAAATGTTGCTTAATGGTATCACCTTTGTTGGCTAATGTTCCGCCCCTTCTGGTCACATGGATATGACCTCACAGGTCTTGCTAGTGAAAAGTGAATCGTGTGTATAATACTTATGCTAGTTCTAACAGGGGGAGGAGATGACTCTGAATACCCCCCAGATATTTTCTGATCCTCACCTGCCGCTTTTATAAACTTTTCTTTCTTGGATTTCAAAACCTAAGGCTATGTGTCCACGCTGCGGATTTTGCCGCGGATTTACCGCGGATTTACCGCGGATTTTCCGAAAATCTGCAGCAGCGGCACTTCCAAGCCATTTCAATGGCATTTTGGAAATGCTGTGTCCATGCTGCGGATTTTTCCGCGGCGGATTTGCCGCAGATTTTGATCCGGAAAAATCTGCAGCATGTCAATTATTGTTGCGGATTTTGGTGCGGATTTTGGGTATAGAATGGGGGGGAAAAAAAACAAAATCCGCATCAAAATCCGCGGCAAATTCGCGGTAATCCGCGGCAAATCCGCGGCAAAAATAAGGTGCGGATTTGCCGCGAAAGTCGCGGATTTTCATGCAGAAAAATCTGCAGGTACATTCTACCGTGGACACATAGCCTAAATATCCGAGCTGACCACTAAAGGCATGTATAGAGTCAGCCTGATAGTGCCAGTATAGCCCTGGCTTTAGGTTATATGCAAAAATCCTGGTGATTGGTGCACTTTAATCGTTCATTTTTATCCATCCAAAATGCAAAGTTAATGAACAAAAGCGGAAATCTAAATCACATCAGTATTTGGTATTAAAAACCTTTTGCATTCAGAAATCGATTAATTCTTTTAGGTACAATTGCAAGCGTTTCTTAAGAAGGTCATCAGGGAGGTTATTCCAAACACCTTGGAGAACTAACCACAGATCTTCTATGGATGTAGAATGTGCAAAGCCTTCTGACTCCATGTAATCCCAAACAGACTCTATGCTGAGATCAGGTATCTGTGAGGCCGTATCATCACTTCCAGGGCTCCTTGTTCTTCTTTATGCTGAAGATAATTCTTAAAGCAGCACTCCAGTGCTGAAAAACAAAACGCTGGAGAATTGCTTTAATGAAATTGGTTGTATGTTTGGCAACGTTGTCAGGCTGTAGAATAAATTCATAAATTTTTGAGCAAATCGGATGCCTCACTGATGGTATTGCATGATGGATAAGTGTCTCTCTCTATTTCTCAGCATTGAGAATCACATTAATCCAGACAAAATTCCCTAGTCCTTTTGCTTTTAACACAGCCCCGAACTTGCAATGAATCTCCACCATGCTTCACTGTCACTTGAAGACACTCATCAATCCATAACACTTGCTGACATTTTTCTTCACCCAAGTTCCCATGTTTTCCATGCACAGTTGAATCATTTGGCCTTGTTTCTATGACGAAAGTATGGTTTCTGGCCACAATTCTTCCATGAAGACCACTTCTGGCCAGACGTTCGCTTAAAGTGGATGAGTATAGCTAGTTCCTACTGACTCCTCCTAGTTCTGAACTGATGGCACTGCTGGACGTCTTCCGTTTTTGAAAGAAAGTAAGTATGATGTGCCTTTCATCTGCTATACCAAGTTTCCTTGGCCAACCACTGCATCTACTTTCCTCAGTGTTACCGATTTGTTGGTGCTTCTTTTAAAGAGCTTGAACAGCACACCATAAACCACTGTTTGCTTTGAAATATTTGCCTGGATGAGACCTTGCTGATGTAGTATAATTGCATTGTGTCTTGTTGATGTGCTCATTCTTACCACGGTGCATACAATTAAAGCAAATACAGCTGCACACTGACATATTATGATAGGTAAACATGGAATATAAGAAATTTGGAGCTGTATTACTGCCATAGAAACTAGGTTAAAAATGAGGTACTTGGTACACAATTTTGCCAATTTGTGATAAGCCCAACAGCCAGCGACAAGTCGTACCCTGGTTTTGTGACCCTATCCTTGAATGCCTCTACCTTGGCTAAAAGACTACAATTTAAAAAGCAGGTAAGATCAGTTATAATTATGATTAAAATAACCTTGGCTGGTGGGCGGAGTTAGAAGGTATACTACAATTATCGAAAAAACTGACCAGCACATCCAAGAAACAGACAAATGTGAACAGGTGCATATTATTATTATTATTATTATTATTATTTATTATTATAGCGCCATTTATTCCATGGCGCTTTACAAGTGAAAGAGGGTATACGTACAACAATCATTAACAGTACAAAACAGACTGGTATAGGAGGAGAGAGGACCCTGCCCGCGAGGGCTCACAGTGTAAAGAGAATGGGTGATGGATGGTACAATAGGTGAGGACATACTGAAGGAACTAGTCAATACAATTAAAGTGAAAACAGCTGCACACTATTTCAGGTAATAACTTGCATATTTTATATGAAATTGATCACTATCACCTCTTTGGTATAATTGGCTGCTCATACACCTGACTATAATCCTACATAAGTACTGATGCAGTTGTGAAGGCAAACGGCAACTACACCAAATAGTTATTTGATTCAGATGTCTCATTTGTTCATTCACTTTGCATTTTGTTAACTGATAAAAAAAAGCTATTAACAGTTCTATCTTTGAAAGCATTCTTACATTGCAGTATGTTTCCCATACCTGCCTAAATCTTTTTCAAAGCACTGTAGCTGTCCTGTACAGAGTGTTCCATTACAAAATCCCACTAGTTCTGCATGCTGGTTTCCAATAATGGTGGACAGGTTCTGAATAATAGTATGTAATATTGTGTCCATTTTCTATATGCCATGATAACCCCCACCCCCTCCCCCCAAAAAAATAAATCACCAAAAACACAAGATTATATTAGTATACACTAGCGCATTTTAAAATTTTGGTATAGTAGATGCTGGTGGTCAAATATGAGACCTGTGCAATAATCACATACCAAATATTTAATTATTTAATCATGCATTGCTTATATAAAGCCAACATATTCCACAGCACTTTATAAAGCTTAGCATCACTGTCCCCATTGGGGTCTAAGGGGAAATCTTTTCTCCTTGCGGAGACCTGACAAACCAATTTTAGCTGCCAGTGAGGAGTCTTATAGCTGCAATGCCCCTCTGGGAAATATTCAAATTGTCTCTTCAGGGAGGAAGGAGACAAACTCTAGCGCCACCTATTGGAAGTAGCAATCCTAAAAGTCAAAAGTTGCCCTTTAACACGCCTTTTCATATGACTTAGGATGTATACCAGATCAGAACCTCAATTTGTAGACACGGTGTTTCGGGATGGTTGTCCCTCGTCAGTGCAAAGTATCAGGTCTGATTCGGCTGTATGAGAAGCTATAGTGGGGTCTAAGGGTAAATCTTGTCTCCTTGCGGAGACTGACAAACCAATTCTGGCTGCCAGTGAAGAGTCTTATAGCTGCAATGCTCCTCTGGGAAATATTCAAATTGTCTCTTCAGGGAGGAAAGAGACAAACACTAGTGCCACCTATTGGAAGTTGCAATCCTAAAAGTCAAAAGTGGCCCTTTAACAAGCCTTTTCAAATGACTTAGGATATACAGTTAGGTCCAGAAATATTTGGACAGTGACACAAGTTTTGTTATTTTAGCTGTTTACAAAAACATGTTCAGAAATACAATTATATATATAATATGGGCTGAAAGTGCACACTCCCAGCTGCAATATGAGAGTTTTCACATCCAAATCGGAGAAAGGGTTTAGGAATCATAGCTCTGTAATGCATAGCCTCCTCTTTTTAAAGGGACCAAAAGTAATTGGACAAGGGACTCTAAGGGCTGCAATTAACTCTGAAGGCGTCTCCCTCGTTAACCTGTAATCAATGAAGTAGTTAAAAGGTCTGGGGTTGATTACAGGTGTGTGGTTTTGCATTTGGAAGCTGTTGCTGTGACCAGACAACATGCGGTCTAAGGAACTCTCAATTGAGGTGAAGCAGAAAATCCTGAGGCTGAAAAAAAAGAAAAAATCCATCAGAGAGATAGCAGACATGCTTGGAGTAGCAAAATCAACAGTCGGGTACATTCTGAGAAAAAAGGAATTGACTGGTGAGCTTGGGAACTTAAAAAGGCCTGGGCGTCCACGGATGACAACAGTGGTGGATGATCGCCGCATACTTTCTTTGGTGAAGAAGAACCCGTTCACAACATCAACTGAAGTCCAGAACACTCTCAGTGAAGTAGGTGTATCTGTCTCTAAGTCAACAGTAAAGAGAAGACTCCATGAAAGTAAATACAAAGGGTTCACATCTAGATGCAAACCATTCATCAATTCCAAAAATAGACAGGCCAGAGTTAAATTTGCTGAAAAACACCTCATGAAGCCAGCTCAGTTCTGGAAAAGTATTCTATGGACAGATGAGACAAAGATCAACCTGTACCAGAATGATGGGAAGAAAAAAGTTTGGAGAAGAAAGGGAACGGCACATGATCCAAGGCACACCACATCCTCTGTAAAACATGGTGGAGGCAACGTGATGGCATGGGCATGCATGGCTTTCAATGGCAGTGGGTCACTTGTGTTTATTGATGACATAACAGGAGACAAGAGTAGCCGGATGAATTCTGAAGTGTACAGGGATATACTTTCAGCCCAGATTCAACCAAATGCCGCAAAGTTGATCGGACGGCACTTCATAGTACAGATGGACAATGACTCCAAGCATACAGCCAAAGCTACCCAGGAGTTCATGAGTGCAAAAAAGTGGAACATTCTGCAATGGCCAAGTCAATCACCAGATCTTAACCCAATTGAGCATGCATTTCACTTGCTCAAATCCAGACTTAAGACGGAAAGACCCACAAACAAGCAAGACCTGAAGGCTGCGGCTGTAAAGGCCTGGCAAAGCATTAAGAAGGAGGAAACCCAGCGTTTGGTGATGTCCATGGGTTCCAGACTTAAGGCAGTGATTGCCTCCAAAGGATTCGCAAGAAAATATTGAAAATAAAAATATTTTGATTGGGTTTGGTTTATTTGTCCAATTACTTTTGACCTCCTAAAATGTGGAGTGTTTGTAAAGAAATGTGTACAATTCCTACAATTTCTATCAGATATTTTTGTTTAAACCTTCAAATTAAATGTTACAATCTGCACTTGAATTCTGTTGTAGAGGTTTCATTTCAATTCCAATGTGGTGGCATGCAGAGCCCAACTCGCGAAATCTGTGTCACTGTCCAAATATTTCTGGACCTAACTGTATACCAGATCAGAACCTTAGTTTGCAGACACGGTATTTCAGGATGGTTGTCCCTCGTCAGTGCAAAGTGTGAGATCTGACCTGGCTGTATGAGAAGCTATAGTGGGGTCTAAGGGGAAATCGTTTCTCCTTGCAGAGACCTGACAAACCAATTCTGGATGCCATTTAGAAGTCTTATAACTGCAATGCTCCTCTGGGAAATGTCCCCATTGGGGCTCACTATCTAAGTTATCTATCAGTATGTCTTGGCAGTGTGGGACAAAACCAGAGAACTTAGAAGAAACGCACACAAACTCAGGGAGAGAATACAAACACCTTAAAAATGTTGTCCTTGGTGGGATTTGAACCGAGGACCCCAGCGCTGCAAAGCAACACTGAGCCACCGTGCAAACAAAGGAAAACTAATAAAACAATGCTGCTGCCCTTGCCATAGATAGTTGAACTGACTGTTAGTGTATATAAAGTAGAACTCGGAGGAGACATGTCTCTCGAAGTCAGAAAAGCAAGTCCCTGGTGTCTTCTCCCCACCCGCTGCCCTTGAGTGACAGATATCTCCTTGCGTGTGTGTATAGGGAGACATCTATCACTCAAGGAAAAGCCAGGAGAAGCCACAGGGGACCTGACTGTCTGACTATATTCCTGTGTGGCTGAGTCCCCAGTGGCTAGTAGTAGAGATTTCCTGGTTTATCTGACTCCTTGTTGCCGTGCGCTGACCTATACCCTCCTCCGTACATCCTTCTGTCCCAGTCCCTGACTTCCCGCTCCTGTCTGTTGTTTATGTTACCCTCTGCATACCTGATCTCCTGGCTTCTGACTCAGTTGTGTTTTCTGACTTGATTTTGACCCTTCCTCTGCACTGACTTGACTTCAACGGCTAGACCCTGATTGTTTGATTATTCTATTGCCCCCTGGTGATTCGCCTGTGAACTGCCTGCTGAAGTTACTCTGCTGTACTTCAGCTGCCTTTCTGTTACAATGTAACTTTGACTCTCCTTCACTACTCTGCTGCCACCTAGTGGGGAATACGCTGTACTACGTCTTACTAGCCCTTTGTACAGTGTGACAGTAATTAGGGGTAGGGGGAAGAAATTTGATTACACAGTATGGGGAGAAAGGGTGGGGGAATGTATATAGACACAGTATGGTGAACAAGAGGGGGTATGGGGAGTGAGGAAGATGAGTGTATATGAACATAGTATGGAGAGCGAGGAGTATTTGTATATAGTTACAGTATGGGGAGTGGGGGGCAGTGTATACAGACACAGTATGGGGAGAGAAAGGGGGAAGACATTTGAGGACACAGTATGTGGAGTGAGAGGGGGAATTTAAGGACAGACAAAGTATGGGGAGCGAGAGAAGGCTTTATGGGGAATGAGGGGGTACATTTGAGAACACAGTATGGGAAGAAAGGTGACAGGATGGGTGTGGACACAATATGGAGAGCTAGGGGGAATGTATGCATACACAGATTGAGGAGTGAGGGGGATGAGTGCGGAGGTAGTGAGAAGACAGTATGTGATAAGAAAAATGTGAGGGGGCACAGAATAGAGACTGGGTAGTGTGGACAGGGTGGTATGGAGAAGGGCCAATTGAGGCCAGCATGGAGGGACAGTGTGAGGCCATAGAAAGGAGGGGACAGTATGTCAGGGAGGGGGAGTGTGATAAAGGGGCACAGTATAGAGACTGGGCAGTATAGCGGGATATAGTGAGAGGACAGTGTGTAGAGGTAGCCCAGTATGGAAAGGAGAGGGCATTGTGGAGGCCATGTTCCATAAGAGGGACAATGTGTGTGTCATATTTTGTGCAGGGAACACAATGAGGAGCAATTATTTATTTAGGGGCACAGCGTAGTGCAGATATTTTTAAAGGTATAGTGTCAGTGTCTTGCAGCACAAGACCGGAGAAGATGGAAGGCTGCTGAGACGAGCTGTGGATGTGAAAAGTCATCATGGTATCTGGACAAGATGAAGAAAAGAAAGAGAACGACTCCTATCAGAGACAGCTTCATCTTTAAGGTACCTGTATATTAATTTTTTGTGATACTGCCAAATTGTCATCAGTGTTATGATTCCTGTATGGTCCACAGTCTGATAATGACTGACAGCAACAACTCCAAGTATCTCCTTACCATTGTTGAAGGACGTACTGGAAGTTATAGGTTCATGCGATATAATTGTATATAGGCGTGACTTTACATTATAATTGATGTACCATATACTGATGTTGGTACTGGTGATGTATTCCTGTACTGATGAGGGTTTTTATGCTGTGTTTCTGTAATAATGAGGGTTATATGGATGTATTGCTTTACTGCTGGTCGTTCTGATCTGATGTTGAATTTCTGTGCTGCTGGTGGTTTTGGTAATTTATTTCTGTACTGCTGAGGGTTCTGATTATCTATTTCTTTAATGCTAGTGGTTCTGGTGGTATATTTCTGTACTCATGAAGGTTGTGATGCTGTGTTTCTGTACTGACTGGGGTTCAGGTGACGTATTCCTGTTCTGTTACTGGCTCTGATTCTGTGCACATGTAATAATTTGAAACTTGTAAAATTATGTGATTTATTGCTATTTTAATATAGTATTGTGCCATTTGACAAGTTAAGAATTACTATGAGCATTAAAGAACAATCCCTGAATCCCTTCTCACAGTGTGCACACTGCACGCTGTCAGGATACTCTGGTGCCCGTGGTGAGAATAAGAGGCCACGAAACAACAAGTATTGATTTGCATACATGCAGCTATGTGCCAACTAGAAATGCGCTGCCTCGCTCAATGAAAATTAATTGACCGGACATGTCTTGTCGGAATGTGGCCAGAAATATACAAATCACATACTTGTGCTCACATGACCGTCCATTCTTGCCACTGACAAGGCAAAATCCTAAAAGTGTGCCATGCTCACGCTGTGACAATTCAGTCACCTGGAACGACTGTATATAAAATTAAGCACTGTAGCATGTCAATCCTAACAGCTTGTAATATACTCACTGTAAGGATTCATTCAACTCTGCTTGCTGATTCTAGAAGTCATCACATAGCCACTTCACGCATGCGCTTTTCATACTTACGGTCATGTAACAACTAGCTTTTCTTACTGCTTCTCTCAGTTTTTCACTGAACATTGAGAGAATTAAGAGGAGCAGCTTGACGGTATGTGACTGTAAGTGTACAAATCGCATATAAATGATTGGTCACATGACGACTACCCAAACCGCTATGGGGAACGCCAAACTGAATTCTTGCCCCAGGTGCCAGAAAACCTACATACACCTCTGTTGACATGTCGTGGATTTCAAACATGCACCGCAGGTCAATTTATGCTGGATAAATCAAATAACAATGGGAATGAGATTTCTATAAATCCCATCCACTGAATTACGCAGCCGATATATGCATAACTCAACCTAATGCTGCTCAGATTGGCACAGGAATAGCCAAATAAAAATGTATAACAATATATCAGGTATATAGTTATATAGATGTCACATTTACCAGATGCCATTGATAAGTTTTATGGAAACCTATGTTGAATTGAATGTTTATTTTCACCTATGAGTAATTGAGGCAGTTAGTTAACAAAGCATCATCAATTAAATATAATGAAGCACAGTAATGTGTTCTTGCAGTTTGGAAAGTGCAAGAGAAAGCAAGCATTTTACAATCCCAAATGGTTGTGTTAATGAGCTGGTAATAGTGGCACTACTCTGTGAACGTTCACACCCTACTGCAGATATCCTCTGGATTCAGCTTTGGGAAACACAGGCAAGTTGAGCAGAAGGATTCTTACTCAATGTGATTGCACTGGGCTTGTTTACTGTATATGGCACCGTAAGTTGGTTGTGGATGAGAAAATATTCCATGTATCATAGATATTATATATAAGTTAGGATTTTAAGAGCATTTCTGGTTCTCTAAAATGGATGGAGTTTTCCTTGGGCAAGGCATCAATATTAAGTCAGTGGGGTCTGGCACCCCTGAGGATCAGCTGCTTCAAGATACTGATTGCCAAGTTTCTGAGGAAGAAAGGAGAGAAGCTGCATAGTAAAACAGAGTACACACCAAATCTAATATATAAATCTGAGTTTATGTATGTGTGTACGTTTGTAGTGTGTATGTGTGTGTATGTATGTGTGTTTGTACTGTGTGTGTATGTATGTGTGCGTATGCGTGTGTATGTATGTGTATGTATGTGTATGTACGTGTGTAGGTGTACATATGTGTGTGTATGTATGTGTGTGTATGTGTGTGTATGTATGTGTATGTACAGTATGTGTGTGTATGTATGTGTGTTTGTACTGTGTGTTTGTACTGTGTATGTATGTATGTATGTGTGTGTATGTGTGTGTATGTATGTATGTGTGTGTATGGGGTATGTATGTGTGTGTATGTATGTCTGTGTATGTATGTGTATGTACAGTATGTGTGTGTATGTGTACCACAAAACAAAGGAGAGTGAACTCTCAATTCCAGCTCACCAGTTAGATGGAAGTCCAGTCAGATGGTGCACGGAAAAAAATCTTGGCCATGACACTAGGAAAAACGAAAAAGTCCAGAGCGTTTCGGAATATGCTTCCTTATTCACAGTTCAGGACTGTGAATAAGGAAGCATATTCCGAAACGCGTCCCTCGTCCAGGTTTTTAACCTTTTTAACGTATTAATAAAGAAAAAAAAGTTTTATATTTTGGATGTCATGCTGGACTTTTTAGTTTTTCCTAGTGTGTATGTGTATGTATGTGTGTATGTTTGTACTGTGTGTGTATATGTGTAAATACTGTATGTGTGTGTGTGTGTGTGTGTGTATGTATGTGTATGTTAGGGTACTTTCACACTTGCGTTGTTTTCCTTCCGTTACATTCCGCCCTTTTGGAAAACAGCGGAATCTGTCAACGGATTCCGCTGTTTCCCATAGACTTGTATGGTTGACGGATTGTACCAAAAGGAACGGCGTTGCTTCCGCTGGGCGACGCTCCGTTGCTTCCGCCCAGCGGGAGGAACGCAGCATGTAACGTTGTTTTGAGCAGCGGAATCCTCTGGATTTCACTGCGCATGCTCTTTTTTTTTTTTTTTTAAATCACAAACTTTATTTTGGCTCGCGGTGGCCGAACGTTCAGCTGAGCGCCCGGCCGTCAGCAAGTGACAGCGCTCAGCTGATCACCCGGCGGTCGGCTGCAGGGAGGGATCAGCTGATCACCCGGCTGCAGAGAGGGATCAGCTGATCACCTGGCGGCCGGCAATGACAGCGCTCAGCTGATCACCCGGCGGCCGGCTGCAGGGAGCGATCAGCTGATCACCCGGCGGCCGGCTACTGGGAGCGATCAGCTCATCACCCGGCGGCCGGCTACTGGGAGCGATCAGCTGATCACCCGGCGGCCGGCTACTGGGAGCGATCAGCTGATCACCCGGCGGCCGGCTACTGGGAGCGATCAGATGATCACCCGGCGGTCGGCTACTGGGAGCGATCAGCTGATCACCCGGCGGCCGGCTAGTGGGAGCGATCAGCTGATCACCCGGCGGCCGGCTACTGGGAGCGATCAGCTGATCGTTCACAATAGTCTGCCGCCGGTAAAACTGTAAAAAAAAAAAAATCAAAACGGATTCCGTTGTTTTGCAGCATCCGTTGTGCCACTATATGCAACACATCCATTGCATCCGTCACACAACGCAATGCATCGGATACCGTTTAACGCAAGTGTGAAACTAGCCTTACATAGTTACATAGGTTGAAAAAAGACCTAGGTCCATCTCGTTCAACCATCCTCCACCAATTATACATTTTGCCATTAAATAATTTATAACCAACAATGTTGTGTACTGAGGAAATCATCCAGCCCTTTTTTAAAAGCTGTTATAGTATCTGCCATTACTACCTCTTGTGGTCGGCATTCCACAGTCTAACTGCTCTAACTGAAAAGAACCCTTTCCTATTTAGCTGCCGGAATTGCTTTTCTGCCACTCGCAGTGAATGCCTCCTGGTCCTTAAGGGGGCTTTACACGGTAGCGATATCGCTAGCAATTTGTAGCGATAGCAAGCGTGTAAGTACCCGCCCCCGTCGTGCATGCGATTGTTTGTGATCGCTGCCGTAGTGAACATTATCGCTACGGCAGCGTCACACATACTTACCTGGTCGTCGTCGTCGCTGTGACTGCCGAACAATCCCTCCTTCAAGGGGGAGGGACGTTCGGCATCACAGCGACGTCACCGCAACGTCACTAAGCGGCCGGCCAATCAAAGCGGAGGGGCGGAGATCCCGCCCACCTCCTTCCTTCCGCATTGTGGCCGGCGCAGGTAAGGAGACGTTCCTCGCTCCTGCGGTGTCACACATAGCGATGTGTGCTGCTGCATGAGCGATGAACCACCTGGATAAACAACCCTTACCGATTTTTGAGTTTGGGACGACCTCTCCATGGTGAACGATTTTCACCATTTTTGAGGTCGCTTAAGGTCGCTGGTCAGTGTCACACGCTGCGATATCGTTAATGACGCCGGATGTGTGTCACTAACAACTTGACCCCGACGACAAAACATTAACGATATCGTAGCGTGTAAAGCCCCCTTTAGTATTGTCTTTGGAAGAAATAAGTCATGACCCAGTCCTGTATATTGACCACACATGTATTTATACATATAAATGAGATCTCCTCTGAGATGTCTTTTACCTAAGCTAAAGAAATGTAAAGTTTCAACCTGTCATCATATGGGCGACCTCCATTCCTTGTAGTAGGCTAGTTGCCCGCCTTTGAACTGACTCTAACTTCTGAATGTCTTTTTAAAATGTGGAGCCCAAAACTGGATCCCATATTCCAGATGTGGCCTTACAAGTGATTTATAGAGGGGTAACAATACGTTGGGATCCCGGGATCTAATCTCTCTTTTTATACACCCTAGAATCTTGTTTGCTTTAGCAGCTGCTGCCTGACATTGAGTGCTGCTGCTCAGCTTATTTGTAATGAGAATACCCAAGTCCTTCTCCTGTTCTGTAGTCCCGAGTTTACTTCCATTTAATGTATACGCAGCTATAGGATTACTCAGTCCTAGGTGCATTACTTTACATTTATCAACATTAAATCTCATTTGCCAAGTATCTGCCCATTCTGATATCTTATCCAGATCGTTTTGTAATATTGTACTATCAAGGTCAGTTTTTAATATCCTACATAGTTTGGTGTCATCAGCAAAGACTGATACATTACTATCAATCCCATCCACAAGGTCATTAATAAAGAGATTAAAAAGAATCGGTCCTAGCATAGATCCCTGCGGCACCCCACTGCTGACTATAGCTCATTTAGAGAATATGCCATTTATGACTACTCTTTGTTTCCTATCTTTTAGCCAATTCCTTACCCAGTTGCATATAGTTTCCCCCAGTCCTTGCTTCTGGAGCTTTAGTATAAGGCTATTATGTGGTACAGTATCAAATGCCTGTGCAAAGTCCAAATAAATCACCAATCAATAATAAATGTTCTCTAAAGGAATCCGCACTGTCACATTTACAATCACAACAGTTTGCACAGACGCCTCCATTGACTCAGGGAGAGTCATAAACTGTGTTTTGAGGGGAAATGGAAATTTTAACCCCGGGCTTTACATGTTATTCACCCCCCCCCCCCCCAAAACCACTTACTTACTGTTTAGATGTGTGAGGTAATATATTGGCTGTTTGGACAGTTAGCCTGAATATTTATCAGGTGACCTATAGCAGCCAATCACAGCTCTACTTCTGTTTTGCTACCGGTCATTAATAGGAGCTGTGATTGGTTGCTATGGGCAACAAAGTGTCACAGTGGACAGACAGTCATGTGGTTTCTAGCTATAGAAGGTCACAGCGTTTGGCTGGGCAAAATGCTCCCTGACTTTCCATTGTTCCTGCTGTCAGTATTCATTGTAATTGGGAGCTTTCCTGCTGGATTTTCATCTCTTCCCTTTAAAACCAGCAGGAGTTCACCTTCCACCCAGCTGCTGATTATCAGTATTCTTTTGGTGCTTGAATACTCCCTGGACTGGTGCTGGTGATATTATTCAGTTCATTCTAGCTCTGGTTGCAAGCAGGTGGCTTGCTCTCATCTGTAGTATTGTTGCTGAAGCTTTGCTGAACTCCTTCCTGTGTCATCTGTGAATAAGTAGTTTATGCTTTTTCCCAGGTGTCCTCCTTGTGTCTTCTTATAGCGTTTAGTGTGGTTGACAAATTGCTCATCCCATCCGTTCCCTGTTTAGGGTCCAGCACTAGGGATACCTAGGGTCAGGTATCCGGCTCGGCACATAGGTGCGGAACTTGTCTAGGGTGATGAGGGACCCCAGGGATCAGCAGTTGGTTTTGCTAGGGGGTCACCATCTCCCGCATCCCTAGACGCAGGGGTCCCCTTCACTTACCTTTTGCTGCTCGCTTGGTACTTCCCCGTACTTAGCGTGACACAAAGGACATTCTTAGTATAAGACAGCTTATGTGTCAGTTTACATGATTTCTGTGGTGAGAGGGAAAGTGGGTGAGAGGGAGAGTGGGAGAAAGGGAGAGTGGGAGAGAAACAGAAAGAGTTACTAACCCGGGCAACGCCGAATACTACAGCTAGTAGTATATAAATGAATAGATATAGTTTATCAAAAATCAAAAATGAATGCTGACAGACAACAAGCAAATGTTAAAAACAGTTAAAATGTATATACACATGACAAGACAGATGGGAGATGAATGAAATAATCCCCAAACAATAGGCATGCATAAATATGATGAATATAAAGTACATCAGAAGACAATCACTAATAGCTGAAGAAAACTAAGATAGAGATTGAATAAATAGATGCATAAACAAATGAACAATTAGATAAGTAAATAAATAAAAAATGCAAATGAATAAGTCAAGGAATGTTGATGCAAACACACACTAAAAAAATTGCAAAAATGCCAAATATAATCTGCAACAAAAGGCCTCAGTATATCGACCAGCAAATAAAACCAGGGGACATCCAGTAACACAACAATGTGCCTGAGTCTATTGTCATGGCTCAGTTTGAGGATTTGATCTGGTGATCTGTGGTTTTCGGTTGGTTCCTCTGCTGGTTAAAGCTATTGGTTTTTCTGCCCTGTCTGAATGCTGATGATTTCTATGGTCTTTCTTTTTCTTTCTAATTTGCTCCTCTCCGGGTGTTTCCCATTTTCCCATTATTGTTTGCCCTATCACGTTCTGGGTTGGGCTATATATATATGCGGCTTGATCCATACGTCCATTGCAAAGTGTAATCTGCTTAATTCCAGTTTTGCTGAAGCATTCCCAGATCATCACCAATCCTCTACCAAATTTCCCAGTGGGTGCAAGACTTGTACGCCTCTCCAGGTCTCCGTCTAACCATTAGATGACCAGGTGTTGAGCAACGCTGAAAATTAGACTCATCAGAGAAGATTTCCTTACCCTAGTCCTATATGGTCCAATTGGGCAGATTAAACTTTGCGACGGACGTATGAATCAAGCCGCATACAAGCTTATCCTGGAAAAACAGTTCCTTCCTTCTGCTCAGGCAATGTTCCCCAACTCTGAGGACTGTTTTTTCCAGCAGGATAATGCGCCATGCCACACAGCTAGGTTAATCAATGTGTGGATGAAGGACCACCACATCAAAACCCTGTCATGGCCAGCCCAATCTCCAGACCTGAACCCACTGAAAACCTCTGGAATGTAATCAAGAAGAAGATGGATAGTCACAAGCCATCAAACAAAGAAGAACTGCTTACATTTTTGCACCAGGAGTGGCATAAGGTCACCCAATAGCAGTGTGAAAGACTGGTGGAAACATGCCAAAACGCATGAGAGCTGGGATTAAAAATCATGGTTATTCCACAAATTTCTGATTTCTGAATCTTCCTGTGGTAAAACATTATTAGTATTTTTGTTTCTAAATGATTATAAACTTGTTTTCTTTGCATTATTTGAGGTGTGAAAGCAATGCATTATAATAATAATAATAATAATAATCTTTATTTCTATAGCGCCAACATATTCCGTAGCGCTTTACAATTCAGGAGGATCATATACAAACAAGTAACAGTTATAGAAATACAATATTTAGAGGGGAAAAAAAAGTACAACCCTGCTCGTGAGAGCTTACAATCTACAATGAGATGGGGGGAGAGGCAAGGTTCAAGTGCTTATTTACAATGACAATCCAACCATCTCACGGAAATGGGGCTGGATAATGGTTTCCTGGACCAGTGGGCCCGAGCCTTGAGATGCCTTTGGGTGCCATGGAGTTTGATGTGGAGCTATGTTGTGAGAGGTTGTAGAGGGACTATGTGAATCGAATCTGATTAGGGAGTGTGATAGGCCGCCCTAAAAAGATGCGTCTTTAGGGTGCGTCTGAAGCTGAGTAAGTTGTGATTTGTCCTAACTTCTTGGGGTAGAGCGTTCCAGAGGGTTGGTGCAGCTCGGAAGAAGTCTTGGATCCGGGAGTGGGAGGTTCGAATTAGTGTGGATGTTAGTCGAAAGTCGCTTGCAGAGCGTAGAGAACGGGTGGACTGATAGACAGAGAGGAGGGTGGAGATGTAGGGGGGTGCTGCACTGTGGAGAGCTTTGTGGGTGAGAACAAGCAGTTTGAATTGGATCCTATGATATATGGGCAGCCAGTGCAATGACTGGCACAGAGCAGAGGCATCCGAGTAGCGGTTAGCCAGATAGGTGACCCGGGCTGCTGCATTAAGGATTGACTGTAGAGGAGAGAGTCTAGTTAGGGGGAGACCAATTAATAGAGAGTTACAGTAGTCCAAGCGAGAGTGGATCAGGGCCACGGTGAGGGTTTTTGTCGTTTCCATTGTGAGAAAGGGGCGGATTCTAGAGATGTTCTTGAGGTGCAAGCGGCAGGTGCGGGCAAGAGATTGTATGTGGGAGGTGAAGGAAAGATCAGTGTCAAGTATAACCCCCAGGCAGCGGGCTTGCGGCCTAGGACTTATCGTTGTGCCACACACAGAGAGGGAGATGTCAGGTTGAGGAAAGTTGGAAGATGGAGGGAAAAGAAGAAGTTCAGTTTTGGAAAGGTTAAGTTTCAGATAGAGAGCAGACATGACATTGCAAACTGCAGTCAGGCAGTCACTGGTGTTCTGTAGTACAGCGGGGGTGAGCTCAGGGGAGGAGGTGTATAGCTGTGTGTCATCAGCATAAAGATGGTACTGAAAGCCAAATCTGCTGATGGTCTGACCAATTGGGGCAGTGTAGAGGGAGAAAAGAAGAGGGCCAAGGACTGAGCCTTGAGGGACCCCAACAGTGAGAGGAAGAGGAGAAGATGTGGAGCCAGCAAATGATACACTGAATGAGCGGCCAGAAAGATAGGAAGAGAACCAGGAAAGAACAGTGTCCTTTAGGCCGATAGAGTGGAGCATAGAGAGAAGGAGATGGTGGTCAACAGTGTCAAAGGCAGCAGAAAGGTCAAGAAGAATAAGCAGAGAGTGGTCACCGTTACGTTTTGCTGTCAATAGGTCATTGGTCACTTTGACAAGGGCAGTTTCTGTTGAGTGTAAAGGGCGGAAGCCAGACTGTAAAGGATCTAGAAGAGAGTGAGAGGAGAGGTAGCGGGTGAGGCGAGAGTAGACCAGGCGCTCCAAGAGTTTAGAGATGAAGGAGAGATTGGAGACTGGTCTGTAGTTGCTTGTGCAGGACGGATCAAGAGAAGGTTTTTTTAATAATGGAGTAATGATAGAGTGTTTGAGGGAGGAGGGGAAGATACCCGAAGAGAGAGAGAGATTGAAGATTTTAGTTAGGTGAGTGGCGACAACCGGAGAGAGGGACTGGAGTAGAGGTGTGGGGAAGGGATCAGTAGGGCAAGTTGTAGGACGAGAGGAGGATAGGAGCCTGGAGACTTCCTCCTCTGTGACTGGGTCAAATGTGGAAAGTGAGCTGGATGGAATATGGGGAGGGATGGGATTCACAGGGCTTGGTGGCTGGGAGCTGATCTCTTGGCGGATGTTTTCTATTTTCTCTGTGAAATACGAGGCCAGGTCATCAGCATGAAGGGCTGTGACAGGGGTCTGTACTTTGGGACTGAGGAGGGAGTGAAAGGTGTCAAAGAGTTTTTTTGGATTGTTGGCAAGTGAGGAAACAAGGTTGGTGAAGTAGGTCTGTTTGGCGAGGTGAAGGGAATAGTTATAGGTCCTTAACATGAACTTGTAGTGGATGAAGTTTTCTGGTGTGCGGGTTTTCCTCCATAGGCGTTCGGCGCTCCTGGAGCATCGCTGGAGAAATCGAGTTTGTGATGTGAGCCAGGGCTGTTTTACTCTGTGTTTGGTCTTTCTGAGGGTGAGGGGCGCTACTTGGTCTAGCGTAGTCCTGAGTGTGTCATTGTAGTGCTTTACAGCCAGATCAGGACAGGAAAGTGAGGATATAGGGGACAGTGATGTGTGTAAAGAGTCTGAAAGTGTCTGAGAATCGATGGCCTGTAGGTTTCTGAATGTGTGATTGGTGGGAGTGTGCTGGGGCGGACGAGGGTTTGTGAGCTTGAAGGAGAGGATGTTGTGGTCAGAGAGGGGAAGAGGTGAGTTGTCAAAGTGAGAGATTGAGCAGAGGCGGATAAAGACCAGGTCAAGGGTGTTACCATCTTCATGTGTCTCAGAGGATGAGAGCTGTGAGAGGCCAAGGGAGGTGGTGAGAGATAGAAGCTGGGATGCAGAAGGGGAGGAGGGGCTGTTCATGGGGATGTTAAAGTCTCCTAGGATCAGGGTTGGTAACTCTGAGGACATGAAGTGTGACAGCCAGGCTGAAAAGTGGTCAAGGAACTGGGTGGGTGAGCCTGGTGGACGGTATATGACAGCTACTCTGAGGGGAAGGGGATGGAAGAGCCTGATGGTGTGAACCTCAAAGGATGGGAATGAGAGTGATGGAGCTGGGGGGATGACCTGGAAGGTGCACTGTGGGGACAGGAGTAAGCCGACTCCACCACCATGTCTGTTTCCAGGTCTTGGTGAATGGGAAAAGTGTAAGCCACCATGAGAGATAGCAGCAGGGGAAGTAGTATCAGAATCCTGAATCCAGGTTTCAGTTAGGCCTAGTAAGTTAAGAGAGTTATTGAGAAAGAGGTTGTGGATGTAAGGAAGCTTGTTACATACGGACCGTGGATTCCATAGAGCACAATTAAAAGAGGGAAGCGAGGGTGTACAGGGAATGTTAATAATATTATCAGGGTTTCTATGGGAGGTGGGGGAGGGGGTAAAGTTAGCCTGGGGTGGACCGGGATTAGGAGAGATATCACCTGAAAGAAGTAGGAGTAGAAGGAGAAAGGTCAGATGGTTTTTGGACTTGTGGCATGGCTTTTTTTGGAAGTCCCTGGAGCTTGATTGAGTCAGATTATTAAGATAGGTGAAAAGAGCCTGGGAGCTGTACATAGGAGAGGGGAGGAGAGAGGGGCTGATGTGGATGAGTGGTGATGGAGGGGGGACAGGGCGGTGAAAGTGAACAGAAAAAGCATATAGGATGATAGAGAGTGAGATAATAGTTAAGGTTAAAACAGATGGCGTCAAAGAGTAATTTACCTGCAGACTCCTGCCCTGACTAACTGCCATTGAGGTAACTGCCCAGCACTTCGCAATGATGGCACTTAGCAAGAGATGGCATGCATGCAACACCCCGCATGCATGCACCCCTTAAGAAAGACACAAATATATAGGGCTGACTAGAGGGGTAGGTGAGGGGGATTATGGGAGCTCAGCTTGTTAAGGGAAATCAACAAATGCTGCTCACACCAGGGGATGATTAAGGAATCAAAGGGAACAGGACATTTGACACCCACCCGGACTTCCAGTCTACACAGATTTACACCATCCACCATCAGATAACATTTACAAAGAGGAATATACAGTCATACATCAGTGAGTATTACATAGATTATGAAAATGACAGAGCATACATCACAGGAAGCAGAGTTATATACCAGAACACATATTCAGCCAATGCAGTGGGGAACAGACAATTCACTTGACAGGAAGCAGAGTTATATACCAGAACACATATTCTGCATTGTTTTGTTATTTTGACCGTTTCTGATTTTCAGAAAATAAATACAAAATTTATTGCTTGGAAATTCGGACACATTGTCAGTAGTTTATAGAATAAAAGAACAATTTACATTTTACTCAAAAATATACCTATAAAGAGAAAAATCAGAAAAACTGAAAATTTTACAGTGGTCTCTTATTTTTGCCAGAGATGTACATCTAATAAATAAAGCTGAGTGTATGTATGTATGTCCGCTAAAGGAATCCGCACCGTTGCATGTACAATCACAAAATTTTGCAGACACCCCATGTGACTCAGGGAACGTCATAGACTATGTTTTGACAAGAAAGTGTAACCCCGCGCTTTACAGTTACTCTCTAAAAAACTTGCTTCTATTAAAGTGAATGGAGCTGCGAGCTACAGGTTATTAGTAGGAGCTGTGATTGTTGCTATAGGAACAAAGGACATTCATAGTATAACAAGCTTATGTGTGAGGTAATATGATGTCGGTGGAGAGACAGATACAGACAGACACAGATTGAAAGACACACAGAGAAAGACATACAGGCACAGACAGAAAGAGGCACACAGGCAAAGAGACAGAGACAAACAGAGACACACACAGAGACTGATAGGAAAAAAAAAGCCAGACAGAGACAGAAAGACACACGGGGAAAGAGACAGAGAGAGGCAGACAGGGAAAGAGACAGATAGAGACAGACAAGGAAAGAGACAGAGAGACAGACAAAGACAGACGGGGAAAGAGACAGACAGGAAAGAGACAGACGTGGAAAGCGACAGACGGGGAAAGAGACAGACGGGGAAAGAGACAGACGGGGAAAGAGACAGATGGAGAAAGAGACAGATGGGGAAAGAGACAGATTGGGAAAGAGACAGACGGGGAAAGAGACAGACAGGGAGAGAGACAGACCTGGAAAGAGGCAGACCTGGAAAGAGGCAGACCTGGAAAGAGACAAACGGACAAGAGACAGACAGGATAAGAGAAAGACAGAGAGACAGACAAAGACAGACAGGGAAAGAGATGGGGAAAGATACAGACAGGGAAAGAAACAGAGAGAGACAGACAAGGAAAGAGACAGAAGGGGAACGAGACAGACGGGGAAAGAGACAGACAGAGAGACAGACAAAGACAGACAGGGAAAGACGGGAAAAGAGACAAACGGGAGAGAGACAAACGGGGAAAGAGACAGACAGAGAGACAGGCAAGACAGACAGGGAAAGAAACAGACGGGGAAAGAGACAGACGGGGAAAGAGACAGACACAGAGAGAGAGACAGACACAGAGATAGAGATGGACAAACACAGAGATAGAGACACAGAGTTAGAGACAGACAGACACAGAGATACAAAGATAGAGAGAGACAGAGAGACTGATACAGAGACAGACAGAGAGATAGACACAGACAGACACACAGAGACAGACAAGGAAAGAGACAGACAGACAGACAGAGACTGGGAGAGAGACAGAAAGACAGTTACTATCCCGGGCAATGCCCGGGTACTACAGCTAGTATATACAGTATATATTCACCCCTCACTAAATTTCCTATTTTCTTGTTGGCCATATTTCTATGTGGACTTGTTCCTGAGACTTAGGGGTGCTTCACACACAGCGAGCTCGCTGCCGAGATCGCTGCTGAGTCACGCTTTTTGTGACGCAGCAGTGACCTCATTAGCGATCTCGCTGTGTGTGACACTGAGCAGCGATCTGGCCCCTGCTGCGAGATCGCTGCTCGTTACACACAGCCCTGGTTCGTTTTCTTCAAAGGCGCTCTCCCACTGTGACACACAGATCGCTGTGTGTGACAGCGAGAGAGCGACAAATGAAGCGAGCAGGGAGCAGGAGCCGGCGTCTGGCAGCTGCGGTAAGCTGTAACCAAGATAAACATCGGGTAACCAAGGTGGTTACCCGATATTTACCTTAGTTACCAGCCTCCGCAGCTCTCACGCTGCCTGTGCTGCCGGCTCCGGCTCTCTGCACATGTAACTGCTGTACACATCGGGTTAATTAACCCGATGTGTACTGTAGCTAGGAGAGCAAGGAGCCAGCGCTAAGCTAAGCGGTGTGCGCTGGTAGCTAATGTAAACATCGGGTAACCATACCCGATGTTTACCTTAGTTACCAGTGTCCGCAGCTTCCAGACGCCGACTCCGTGCAAGTGCAGCGTCGCTTGCACGTCGCTGCTGGCTGGGGGCTGGTCACTGGTCGCTGGTGAGATCTGCCTGTTTGACAGCTCACCAGCGACCATGTAGCGATGCAGCAGCTATCCTGACCAGGTCAGATCGCTGGTCGGATCGCTGCTGCATCGCTAAAGTGTGAAGGTACCCTTACAGCCTTTCCTCTTAGGGGTTTATCTATAAAGTAATCACCGGATGAGTGTCTGCTGTGAGTCAGTGTGTTCTCCATCTCAACCCCTAATCCTTTCACCTTATTTTAACTTGTTTCAGTTTATCTCACCCTGGGTTTCTGTTTGTTCCTGCTCACCTTCCTCTCCCCTTGTAGGGAGTGTGTAGTGGCCTCCCCTCTGCTACTTCAGGAGACACGGGAAACCTCTCGACAGCCGTTTAGGGAGCCAGGTCTATGGTGGTGCTGTTAGTTATGCAGCTATGGTCTTTTAGTCTGTACACGGACCAGTTGTGTGCACCCACGTCTTCCTCTTTTTCATTACTCGTATTTGTGAGTGATTTATGTTCATAATATATATTTTTATTTATCTGTTTTACACACTTATATAGTGCTATATATTCCACAGCGCTTTACAGATGTGATCATCACTGTCCCCACTGGGGTTCCCATTTATATAGCAAGTAAGCGCACTTATGTCATAATTATAAATTCGGCACCATCGCGTTGTGTGGCATCAGCCACATTTTCTTTATTATTTCCACTGCACCATACAATACAGGTCTGGTCTTTATAATAGGGTTATGCTTTGTATTATAGCTCAGCTCTGTACACTCTAATGGAGTGGATTGGACTGCTTCTATTAAAGGTATGTAGTGATAGTACGTACAGTGGGCATGAGATGTCTAGAAATCCCATCCACTTTGGAACCTTCAGATGCTGCGTTTTGTGCGCAGCAAAAATACGGTGTCAAAAACTCATGGTGAGTATATGACAAGCGCAGGGGACAAAACTCATGGTGAGTGTCATGATCCAGGACCGAGATTCTCCGCTCCAGAGTTTCCCAGACCCGGACGGATCATGTCAGGGGTTAACTCCCATTAGCCTCGTTCTGGTTTCAGGAGACACTATATCTGGTCTCTGCAATTGCATTTTGGTGCTGGTTATAGTTTTGCTCTGCGTCTGTCCCTGTCCCTGACTTCCCACTCCTATCTCATGTTTGTGTTTTTCTCTGTATACCTGATCTCCCGGCTTCCGACTTGGTTCTGTTTTCTGACTTGGTTTTGATCCTCCCTTTGCAATGACTCGACTTTCCTGGCTTATGACCCTGACTGTTTGACTATTCTATTGCCCCCTGGTGGTTCGCCTGTTAACTGCCTGCTGAAGTTACTCTGCTGTACTTCAGCTGCCTTTCTGTTACTGTGTGACTTTGTCTCTCCTTCTCTACTCTGCTGCCACCTAGTGGGGAATACGCTGTACTACATCCTACCAACCCTTTGTACAGCGTGACCGTGAGTATATGACAGGGGCAGGGGACAAAACTCATGGTGAGTATATGACAGGGGCAGGGGACTTACATTTAAAGAGGCACGCCGCTGGAGTGGTCCTTTAATAGTTGATAACTCCACGGCTTGGATTACACGGCCTTGGCTGCTAATCGTTTATGGCTACACACATTGTATATTTAGATGAAGGGGCCATTAAACAAATAATAATACTATTTTAACAGATTGCTAATTCCAGGATTACGCTGATACTTTTGTGACTGCACGATACACCGCCAGATATTAATTCTTGTGTGTTATTACATGCAACAAGAAACTTTTTTTTTCCACATCATTGGGAAACCATACGTTTTACAATGCACTGATCCTGATCATATGGAAAAATCCGGCTTTACATATATTGAACCTGAGTCCACACTGGAGGAAAACACTACGTTATGTGAAGGAAGGAAACATAGGGTGGGGGAAACAATAGTTAGGGAGAGACGTTTAATAAAACACCAAGTTCCTGCTCCCTTCCTCTCCTCCCCCCACATTTTCTCTGTACGACTGAAATATCCCTCTCGCTGCTCTCACAAAGCAGGAGTAATGTTCAGAAGACAGTCACACTAAGTACTGTACAGACACAGAGGACATATTCTCTGCCGCCAACTGATGTCTGAGCTTCAACGAGGGCCTGGCTCTCCAGGAGACCTGCACAGTACCTGGATGGAAAGGCTGCCTGGATTTCTCCTTAAGACAAATGGCTACAGTCACGAGAAATAGACATAGTCATTCATTTCTTCCTTGTATGATCTATGTTCCAGATGAACATAGCCAGTTCTCCATGTTTTATATGTTGGAGACCATCATTTTTCAATATTTTGTGTGACATGAAGGGACCCATCCATTATCGCTAAGCCCAGGAGGTGAGGTATGACCAGCTGTCCTTCCTGTCAGGGTCCTCCTTTTAGGGATCTATCTTTGGAAGCGAAAACCAGTTTGAAAGAAGAGCAGGAGACTGGGAGCAGTGGGAAATCCTTGGGATTACAGGAATTTTGGATTTCATAGGTGTCATACAGGATGGATAGAGCATTAACAAGCATCACACGTGGCAAAGGTAAGGGGTATTCATACCTAAACGACAAGTCTATAATATCCCATCATATTGAGATGCTACCGTAGCATAGTCATTAAGTCATTAATGGGATATGATTTGCAAAAGATTGGGATATACTCGAAACTAATATTGCCATGGCTATACCCCAAAAACAAAAGTGGCTGTTCCTGCCCTGTGCAGAGTTGTGGGGTAATAGTTGCACCTGTGGCCTTCAATTCTGATAATCAAGGAGTTCCAGTTATAGTTTCCGGGATATTAAGCCATTGATTACAGTCTTGTTTTATTAGACTATATAATAGGGTCCTACTCTGTGTCTGACTGGGGTTTCAAGGGCCCATCAGTGAAAATGATTTTGGGGACCCATCAGTCAGCTCCAAATAATATTATCTTTGCATATTTGTTTTTGCTTCTATAAAATAATAAACCAGCCAGTTTGTGAAATGAATGTGGTCATTAAATGTACTGTGCCAAACACTGCTCATGTATGGGTGTGAGGAGGGCAATTCTGCACAAGGGCCCACCGGGGAATTCTCCTGTCGTCCTGTGGGCCAGTCCGACCCTAGTCATACTGTATGTCTAACATTACCTAGTAACAGAAAATCCATCAGTGAACACGGCTAATGCTGGAGACGAGGGTTAGAGCTGTATTTCTGGAAATAAGAGGCTAGCTAATATTATATTTCCAGGATATATGGGGACAATTCTACAGTTATTGATGTCATTTGAATGCGCAGTGATATTACACCTCCATACAGTGACCACGGGCAGCAAGATCCATTTCAGCCAGCGTAAGCAGCATTGCTTGCATTTAAGCACATGGAAGTGGGAGAAGTGGGAGGAAATGTTTCTCTCATCTCCAATGACATCAGCATATCTGGAGGAAAGGACGGGTAGGTTCTGTTGCCATAGCGATATTTCAAGCTTCGCTTCTAAAGGCAGATAGAAAACATATATGGATTTTTCCACTGAACCTTTGTTAGGGTTAGTTGTTTTTCTTACAGGTCTAAAACAAATATGACTCTGAACTTGGCTCTGTTCACACCATGACTTTTCAATGTTACATGATATGTGGGAAAAATATTTTTTGGTCTATCCATAAACAGAATTTGTTGGGTTTTATTTTTTTAGACGTGACTACGGTACGTAAGTCTGTGATTGAAACTTTCTATTCTGCATAAAAGTGTCTGGATTCTAATATGAAGAACAATATTGTAATGTATAACTAAAAAATCATCAATGCTAGTAAAGGGGAGCTGAGAATTCCCACTAGAGCCGACCTGAGGTTGATACAGCTGGTGAAATAAGTATTAAACTTGTCACCAATTTTCTAAGTAAATATATTTCTAAAAGTACTATTCACATGAGTTTCTCACCAGATGTCGGTAACAACACATCCAATTCACACAGGCAATGAAATCAAGCCAGAGATGTCCATACATTTAATGATGTGTAATAATGAGAAATAACACAGGGAAAAGTATTGAACACGGTTACTGAAATGTATTTAATACTTCGTACAACAGCCTTTGTGGGTGGTGACTGCTCCTGTATGGAGAAACTAGTTGCATGCATTGCTCAGGTGTGATTTTGGCCCATTCTTCCATACAAACACTCTTCAAATCCTAAACGTCCTGTGGGATCTTTCTATGAGCTCTGAACTCTAGTTCCGTATACATTTTCTATTGGATTCAGGTCAGGTGATTGGCTGGACCATTGTATCAACTTTCATTTCTTTCTCTGAATCAAATTCAGTTTTTTTGGCTGCGAAATTTGGATCATTGTGTTGCTAAAATGTTCACCCTCATTTCGTCTTCAGCATCCTGGTAGATGGCAACAGATTTTTATCAAGAATGTCTAGGTCCATTTATTTATTCATTTTTATTTCAATTACATGAAGTTAGCCATTGTAAATTAGCTCCACCTCCATACTTCACTGTTGTTGGTGTTTTGGGGGTGATATGCAGTGCCTTTTAGCTTCCAAACATGGTGTGTGGTATGGCATCCAAAAAGTTCAATTTCGGTCTCATCTGACCAGACTATATTCTTCTAGTATTTCACAGGTTAGATTAAATGTTGTTGAGAAAACTTTAAATGTCCTTCAATATGCTTTATGTTCAGCAATCGAACAAGCATGGTGACCGTGCACGCAGGCCATGGAGGGTGAGTACATTACCGGCATATAAGATCACTGGGCGTATAAGACGACCCCCAACTTTTCAAGTTAATATATAGAGTGTGGGATATACCATATATAATAGAGTATAAGCCGACCCGAGTAATGTGCCCATTATTTAGTAATGTCCCCTGCGGTAATGTGCCCATTGTTTAGTAATGTCCCCTGCAGTAATGAGCTCATTGTTTAGTAATGTGCCCATCCTTGTCTCTCCCTTGTAGTAATGAGCCCATTGTTTAGTATTGCCCTCCTACCGATCCCCTTCTTGTCCCTTTATTATGCCCTTATTTACACACAATAAACATTATTCTCACCTCTTCTCCGTTCCCGCGGTGACCTCAGCTGCTTCTTGTAGACCGCAAGGCACATAGACCCCCTCCGTGACAGCATCTGATGCACGGGGTTGCTCTCTGCCGTCATGGCTTTACTGCAGTTGAATGCTTTGGGGTGCCATAAAGAATTCAACTGCAGTAAAGCGCTGACAGCAGCAGCCCCATGTATGGGATGTGATCATGGAGTGCTTCTTGCGGACCACAGGCACATGACAGCACAGACCCCCCATGATCGTGTCATGTACACGGAGCCACCGCTGCAGTCAGCGCTTTACACTGCCATTGCAGTTTACGGCACCACAAAGCATTCAACTGCAGTAAAGCCATGACGGCAGTGGTGGCGGCCCCGTGTAGAGGACGCTATCGTGAAGGGGTTTATGGGCCTGCAGTCTGCCAGAAGAAGTTGAAGGCACCGCGGGAACGGAGGACAGGTGAGAATAATGTTTATTGTTTGTAAGAAGGGGACTGGTAGGAGGGCATTACAAAACAATGGGCTCATGCAGCACCGTTCACCGCCGTATAAGACGACACTCGGTGTATAAGATTACCCCTAACTTTTGAGAAGATTTTTTAGGGGTTAAAAAGTCATCATATACACCAGAAAATATGGTACTTATTGTTTTCTTTGAAAAAATTGTACTTGCTGATTCCTGGTCTTTCTGTAGGTGGGTCTTGGCTCTTGGACAACTTTTCTGATAATTCAAAATCACTCCTCCGATTGATGTTTTGCGGGGAGCACCTGGTCATGGCTGATTTATAGTGAAATTATTTTATTTTCATCTCCAGATTAGGGCCCCAACAGTGCTCACTGAAACCTTCAGTAGTTTAGGTATTCTTCTGTAAGCAATGCTATCAATATGTTTTGCAACAATAAGATCTTGAGAAAACTCAATAGTTTTACCCATCATGAGATGTTTCTTGTGTGGCATCTTGGTAATGAGACATCTTTTATAGGCCATCAGTTGAACCACCTGATATTCTTTTTCACCAAGTGGCAGGATACTTTTTAATTTCCGATATATTTCAGCTGGTGTCATGACTTTCCATGGCATTTCATTTTCAATACTAATTCCCTGTGTCATTTCTCATTATTAAACATAACTTAATCTATAGACATCTCTGGTTTGATATCTTTGCCTGTATGAATTGCATGGCATGTTACCGACATCTGGTGAGAAATTCATGTCATTAGCAGCTTTATACATATATTTACTTAGAAAATTGATGACATGTTCAATAGCTATTTCCCCGCTGTATGTGTTTTGCGCATTACTCGATCCCTTAATGTACCATTCAGTGCCCCTATAGTTCAGTCAATCAAGGCCAGACATATTATTGGAGCAATCTGTCCAGCTGCACATGGCTTAAAAGGTAAGGGGGCCTGCTCTTACCCCCAAAACAGCAAACAGCTTCTACTATAGACATATTAGGAGTCTACAAAGGGCCTGTATACAGTTCTTGCACAAAAGTCCACTTTGGTCTGTATGCACATTTGCATTCAATATTGTATATCAGATCAAGGATATCTAAGCCATCAGCGGCAATAAACTTCATTTAGTAGTTTCTATAAGGCTTCTTTCACACGTCCGTATCTCCGGTACGTGTTTGGTCCGTTTCCTCACGTACCGGAGACACGGGCACACATAGACCCAATAAAATCAATGGGTCTGCGCTCACGTGTCTGTTCTGCCATGGACCGTGTGTACGTGTGGAGCATAGGTGTGCCCGTGTGCTCCACACATCAACATGTCCGTTTTTCTTTGGCATCACGGGTGTCACACGGAACGCAAACAGACCACACGGAAGTGTTCCGTGTGACACGCGCCGGGGAAAACACACGTGTTTGAGAAAAACAAACCTTTACTCACCTTCTCCAGCCCTGCAATCTCTGCCGCTGCTGTCACTTGCTGCCGACCGCCACTCATTATGCTCATTGAATATTCACTTCACTGCAGCCGGAAGCAGCAGCAGCGGGGAGTCTGCAGGGCGGGAGACTGAAGATCAACACCACGGACAGCAACGCCAGGGACAGGTGAGTAGAAAGTTCCCGTTCTCCGTGTGTTATCACGGATAACACACGGAGAACACACGTGTGCCATAAACATGGCTCACGGAGGGCAAAACGCACCTCTGACAAATCCCATGAAAAACATGCGTGGTTTTTCACGGACGTGTGAAAGAGGCCTAACTCAGTTTATGGCGCCTGTACACCCTACAACACTTTATGCAGATGTCCGTGTTGTACATACGTGTTCTGTCTGTGTTTTTCATGGATACAATTCATACCCATTAGGGACTGTTTACATGGTTTTTTTTCACGGCAGCTCAGATGAAAAGTGCCAATACAAATCTATAGGTCTGTAAAAAACACAGATGGCATCAGAGTGCCATCTGTGTGCTGTCCATGCTTAACATTGCAGAGGATAGGAGAAAGTTTGCTATTTATTTATCCGTTTGTCAAGAACACTGATGATACATCAATCCAAAACACTGATGACACACTGACCAAACACTGATGATACAGTGACCAAATACTGATGACACACTGACCAAAGACTGATGACACACTGATCAAATACTGATGACACACTGACCAAACACTGATGACACACTGATCAAACACTGATGACACACTGACCAAACACTGATGATACACTGACCAAACACTGATGACACACTGACCAAACACTGATGACACACTGACCAAACACTGATGATACACTGACCAAACACTGATGACACACTGACCAAACACTGATGATACACTGACCAAACACTGATGACATACTGATCAAACACTGATGATACACTGACCAAACACTGATGACACACTGACCAAACACTGATGACACACTGACCAAACACTGATGACACACTGACCAAACACTGATGATACACTGACCAAACACTGATGATACACTGACCAAACACTGATGACACACTGACCAAACACTGATGACACACTGACCAAACACTGATGATACACTGACCAAACACTGATGACACACTGACCAAACACTGATGACACACTGACAAACACTGATGATACACTGACCAAATACTGATGACACACTGACCAAACACTGATGACACACTGACCAAACACTGATGACACACTGACCAAACACTGATACACTGGCCAAACACTGATGATACACTGGCCAAACACTGATGATACACTGACCAAACACTGATGATACACTGACCAAACACTGATGATACACGGATCCAAAACGCTGATTTTTTTTGCGTAGTGAAAAACACGGAAGTCTGAATAAGGTCTAGGGTGGACTTTTAATTCCAAAAGTAACTGAAAACCATGAGTTTGATCCATTTACAAAATCTGCCCATCACACATAACAGTTTATAGAGTTGATCAAAAGCATGGCTTCCCATGGGGGGAATGACGGGCACTATATCCTGCATGGTGCCCTCTCCTCTATTGCTCAGTGCATAACCTATACATATAATACATATAATCCACATGTAATACGTTTTGTCTTACTGTAAATATTATTGTAGGCGGTGAAGATGTTCGGAGATGTCCCAGCAGTGTCACACATCCCCTAGCTATGGGACATTGTAATTTGGACGGAATGAATTTAGATGCAGACTTGTATAGTTACCATAGCAGCAACGTCTCTTCTTCTCTCTTGATTGGCTCTTGCGCTACAAACGAAAAGGGTGAGGTTACACGAATTGGATGGCAGGAAGCTGCTGTGCTCTAGGAAGTGCACAGTGCAGCTTGTAGCTGGATGCTTTACATGCGATCCAAGGAAGAGAGGCACACAGAGGCACAGAGAGACACACAAAGGCATAGAGAAGCCTATAAAGGCATACAGAGGCATACAGAAGCACATAAAGGCACACAGAGACATATACAGGCAGATAGAGGCATACAAAAGCAAACAGAGGAACACAGATGCATACAAAGACACAAAGAGGCACATAAAGGCACACAGAGACATACAAAGGCATAGGGAAGCTCATAGAGGCACACAGAGGCATACAGAAGCACATAGAGGCACACAGAGACATACAAAGGCACATAGAGGCATATAGAAGCAAATAGAGTCACACAGAGGCATACAGAGGCACATAGAGACACACAAAAGGCATACAGAAGCAAATAGAGGCACACAGAGACATAGAGGCACACAGAGGTAATCAGAGGCACATAGAGGCATACTGAGATACAAAGAGGAACACAGACACACAGAAGCATACAGAAGCACATAGAGGCACACAGGCATACAAGCAGTGCTATTGTGTCATTGAACAGATTCTGCTCTATTATTTGTGTTATTTGCTTGGTTTCATATATTCCTAAAATTGCATGTTATTCACAGTTTTGTTCAATTAAAAGAATGCAGAGAAAACTTTGAAGGCAGCACAGGACTGGTATTCTATCACCTTGTGAGATAGGAGTAACACTTTTGGAAATGTGTTCTACTTGAAAGCAAGAATATTCTGGAAAATACATAAGTGTCAATCCTTACAATGGTTTTGTAAAGTTGGCCTCCTGGATGCCTCCTCCTGATCGCAGCTTCTAGTGCATGTGTGACAATTACCTGATAATCTTTTAGTCTCATCTACTAGATCAGCCGTTTCTATTTTATATCCTGTGTAATAAGAATCAGCATTGTACAGCAGATTATGTACAGCAACCAAGCTCATATGCACTGCCAGCCTGTAAAGGATGAGGACGGATAAAGTACAGACTAGCTAATATGCCTATGTACCGGATTATGACGAGGTACCCAACCGGTGGAATCTTAGTCATATTAGACCAGGCACCATCCAGCACCAAGAAAGAAATATGCAAGCCAAAATAAAGATAAATGTACATATATCCTTTATTAAACAGAATTAAAATATAATAAAAATTGACTCCTGGCCAAAGCACTGAGTTTGCGAAACACGTGTCGAGTGTACGGGGAAACCGCTCCTCATCCCTGTTTGGACCTTGCTTATTGGTATTCTACTTTCTTTTGTTACTTTATTGTTTTATTTTTGATACATGAAGCTTCAATGCAGCTGTTATACTTAATCCCTCACTTATAAGTATTAATTTAATTACCTATATACACAGTCTTTATGCGGTTTTGGGATTTCATGTATCTTTGTAACTTTATTGAAGTTGATTTGGATATTCATACACTTGTGTGATTTTGAGTTCCACTTATTTGTATTTGGGTGCTGCCGGATTTCCCCAATTCATACCATCCGTCTCTTGGGTTGTTCCATTTTTTTTATTATATTTTAATTCTGTTTAATGAAGGATATTTGTATATTTATCTTTATTTTGGCATGCATATTTCCTTCTTGGTGTTGGCATGGTTAATTTATATGCTTTTGTGCCGCCCTGGACAAGCCAGGTCGTCACAGAACTACACCAACACACCCCGCACCCCGGTTAGGCACACCGAAGCCAAACACAAAATCCTTGTTGCCTTCCTCCATGGGGCTGATGTCCACACCAGGGGGTGGGCCAGGCGGTTGGTCCCGCCCACCAAGGAGTTCACAGTCCTGGAGGCGGGAGAAGGAGAGGCAGATAGAGTTTGGAGAGGAAGTAAAGTGGTAGAGGAGCAGTCTGAAGGCGGTCCGGGTGTGTGGCCCGGACGGAACAGCAAGGTTGGCAAACGGTGGTGACCGTCTGCAGGAGAGGCTAATTGGAGCAAACCGTATGGACCGTGGACGGGCGGTGGCCCGGCGGTACCGGATCGGAGAGTAAAGAGAAGCCAGCACCATCCAGCAGGGCTTACGGACCCCGACAAGGCTAGGAGTCGCCGTTGCATTTGTCAAATCCGTTAGCGAAGGGAACCTCCGGAGTTTCCCAGCAGTCAAGACCCGATTGAAGGCAACCGCTCAAACCGTAAAGGGAAACACAGTCACCGCCAAGGCTACAGTTCCCAGGGCCAGAGCCTGCGAGCAAAAGGGGCTCCCTCAGCATCCATCCAAGCTGGGGAGCGGGTTACTGGTGGGAAGCCATTGGAACCGTAACACAACACAGGTGCAGGGAAAGGCAGTCACCATCAACCTGCCGGGAGGAAAAACACCGCAGCCGTCTGTGGGACCCGTCCATCCAGCCGTTTGTTTGACCAGAGACTTTGCATTCATCATTAGCTGAGTGAGTACCACCGCGCCGTGCGGTACAGCGCTGCCCCCGCGACCCTGCACCTCACCAGGCCCCGTAACCCGCCTGCGGTACATCCCTACCTCCCTCACAGGCCCCGGGACAACCAACCCCCTACCCACGGAGGGGAGAATCAACATCCAAGCTGCTCCCTGTCATCGCTCCCGGGATCCCCGTCCAGAGCAGCGGTGGTGTCACGGACAATATCCCCCAAACCACACACCACCCCCCCTTTCACTCACGGGCGAGAAACGCCGCTCGAGACCCCGGTATCCGGCCCACCGCTCGAGCCACCACCGAGCAATAGCAGCCGGACCCGAGCAGTGGGTGAGCGCAGCGTCCCCTCCTCCGCCCGCGACACTTTCAGCCCCCACTAGGGGTTGTGATATTGGTGGTATACGGGTACCATCCGGGTCCACTGCCGTGACTGCATAAAGGCTTGGATATATCGCCTTCAAGCTTGTTCTTTATATGTTGCCACACCATGCTAAAAAATAGCAGAATATCACGGGGAACCTGTTACTGTCTTTTATAACAGGTTGGCAGCAGTTTGGCGGTCTAATTCATGATACAGGTTCCCTTTAAATAATCCAGGTAACCCTGGATTGAGTTCATTACTATTAAAGTGGTTGTCTGGACTGAAATAAAAAGACTGCAGGTACGTTGTGTGACTGCAGACTGCTGAATTGTGACAATGGGTGATGTGCACACTGTCACAACCCCCGTCAGCTGCCCTGTGCCACTCATTGGTCATGTGCCCAGATGCATGCAATTTGCACACTTACGGTCATGTGCCCACTTGACTCCTGCACGTTTCTGAATTCCTTTATCTCTCACAGTTCAATACTGAGAACACTAAACGATACGTATGTAAATCGCAGATCTGTCCACACTGTCACGATCCCCCTGTACACTGCCCTGTGCCACTTGGTAGTCATGTGCCCACATGCATGCAATTTGCACACTTACGGTTATGTGCCCACTAGACTCCTGCACATTTCTGAATTCTCTTACAGTTCAATACTGAGAACACTAAACGACACGTATACAGTCCCTAACAGAAGTTCTGTCGCTTATCCATGTTATGTAAATAAAAGCTTATAACCTGACTTTAAATTCATCCATTGGTTTTATAAATTACTCTTTTGAAAGCTGAAACCCTCCCAAATTTGATTTAGGTTATGAAAATAAAGTTGCTGAAATATTGATAATTTAATGAACACAGAAAGGTCAGATTTTGGCAAGACAAAGGTTTTGTCGCCTTGTCACATAATGCACCCAATCCTAGTTTACATCCTCACTAAATGATCGGTTAATTAGTGGTGTGTATAAAAAGAAACCCAGCACCTCAGACCTTCAGTTGAACTGTAACTTGACCTCTGACAACATGCCAAACATCCACCCTGCGACCAAAGCCTTGTTTATCAAAAGGCTGAAGAACAGATCCACTGCAGAGGTGGCTGGCACCTTTAATGTGTCTCAGCATCAAGTACAAAGAATTAAAAAAAGATTTGAAGAGACTGGAGATGTTTTTGAGAAGCCCAGGTCTGGCAGACCCCGCAAGACAACTGCTCAGGAGGATATTTGTTGGTTAGAAAATCCAAAACCAGCCCCTCTTCCACTGCAGCAGAGCTCCAAAAGGCCTGGTCACCTCATGTCCCTCTGTCAACTAGAACAGTTTGTAGAATTTTGTCTCAAAATGGCCTCCAAGTCGAATCAGTGCCCAGAAGCCAGCACTAACGAAAAGGCTATTAAAAAAACGTGTGGCATTTGTGAAGTTCCACAGCCTGCTAAAGAGATGGATGCTGGAAAAGTGGCAGAAGGTGGATTTCTCTGATGAATCTTCAGTTGAATTACATCACAGCCGCCGCAAATACTGCAGGAGGAGACCAACTGGAGCCCGTATGAATCCAGAAAACAGTTAACTTTGGTAGTGGAAAGATCATGGTCTGGGGTACACTCAGTATGGGGGTGTGCATTTTCAAGGTGGAAGGAAATATCAATAGCCTAAAACATAAAGAAGTATTAGCTACCTCTTACATTCCCAATAATAAAAGGGGTCAAATTCTGCAGCAGGATGGTGCTCCATCTCATACATCCATCTCTACAACAAAGTTCCTTCTGGTAAAGAAGATCAAGGTGCTCAAGGACTGGCCAGCCCAGTCACCCGACATGAACATCATTGAGCATGTTTGGGGTAGGATGAAAGAGGAAGCTTGGAAGACAAAACTAAAGAATCTAGATGAACTCTGGGAGGCATGTAAGACTGCATTATTTGCTATTCCTGGTGACTTCATCAATAAATTGTATGAATCATTATTGAACTGCATGGATGCAGTCCTTCAAGCTCATGGAAGTGACACAAAATATTAAATATGGCTCTAATAGCACCACAACTTCATTCACCAACGTTATGCAACATATCTTTGTATTAGAAGTTAATTATTTGTTTGAATTGCACATTACTTTCTGTGGGCGACAAAACTTTTGTCTTGCCAAAATCTGACCTTTCTGTGTTCATTAAATGATCAATATTTCAGCTTTGCAGCAACTTTGTTTCCATAACCTAAACCAAATTTGAGAGGGTTTCAGCTTTCAAAAGAGTAATTTATAAAACTAATGGATGAATTAAAAGTCAGGTTATAAGCTTTTATTTACATAACATGGATAAGCGACAGAACTTCTGTCAGGGACTGTATAAATACCGGTATATAAAACGTATATAAACGTACTGTATATAAACGATATGTGCTCATATGGCCAGTCACACGGGGCATACACGTCATACAGTGTACACTACTATGATTATCATAGAATGAAGGCAGTCTTTTCATTTCACCCCGAACATCCCATTTAATAGACATCAGAGACATTTATGGAATGCTCACATTGTATCAGACTTTTTTTTATAAATATTCTGCCTGCGATGTAAATGTAATATTTAATTTTATTGATGATCAAATACTTCGATTATTCAGCTTCGCGAATATTTTCCGAATACCTCGCCGCTTTTCGACTATTCGATGCGCATGTAAGTCTATGGGAAGCCCGAATAGTTCCGAATAGTTGTTATTCAGGTTTCCCATAGACTTGCATTGCGCATCGAATATTCGTGAATAGTCGAATAGTGGCGAGGTATTCGGAAATTATTCGCGAAGTCGGATAATCGAAGTATTCGATCAACCCTATTTAATTTCAGAACTATCCTGCAGTTGTGTTCTCGACAAACAGAAAGTGATGGTATATTCTTCCTATTTCTAGGCAGCACTTCCATCCAATTCTTCCATACGGACGCTGCCCGGATAATGTACAGACAGATCACTTCTTTTAGCTCCAAGAATCCGTGTCCACATGCATCACACTAATACCAGTGACTGACGTGAATAGAACACGTCAGAATATTACTGCATATCACCGTTAGAAATGGCCTCCCAAACTAATAACCCGCTCGGTGGCCAGCCTGTGCATTGTTGCCAGTTCTGCTCTTTTTCCGTATCTGTGCAGTCACTGGAGCACAGACTGTAATTATTCCTTGTTCTCTTGTACCAGCGATGTGCTGTGAGGAGTGACATGTTTTTACAGTCTAAGTGTACAGATATAAGTGGGCATATATTCAGGCTGCAGTTTCCATGGTTACCGGGAGAGATGCTGAGGTTATTGTGTTAATTCCAAGAATGCATCTGATGAGTAAATACTTTACATCTTCAGATCTAAGCTGTTTGAATGTTTTATTAAAATAAACTTTTGGAGTTAATCAGTGGGAATATTGCAAGAGGTCATAATTGTGCATTGTCTTGGGGCATGAAGTCGCCTACCATGGCAGACAGCGGTATATTAGCAGTGCAGCAAATTACGTTCCATCTTGTGATTGTGATAGAGATCAGCACATTTTGTAGACATGCATCACTACGTGACGGTGCATGATCCGCCATACAGAGCCACACTGGTTCATGTATTACTATGAGGCATTACATGGTGGAGCTGCATATTACTGGAGTCAATACATATTTTAGTAAGAGTGCACGGTTGCCATGGCGAATTCAGATTTTCCATCACCTGAATTTCTTTCCTATGCCAAGGGAACAATTCTTGCAGTAAATAGCTATAGTCATGGCCGAAAGTCTTGGCACCCGTGAGGTAGTTCTGGAAAGTAAAGAAAATTATTGCAGTTACACGTTTTGTTATACACATGTTTATTTCCTTTGTGTATATTGGAACAACATAAAAAGAAAATGAAAAAAAGGCAAATTGGATATAATTTCACACAAAACCTCCAAAATAGTCAGGACAAAATTGCTGGCACCCTCAACTTAATATTTGGTTGCACACCCTTTGGAATAAATAACTGCAGCTATAACCATCGACAAACTTCTTACAACTCAGCTGGAAATTTCGACTCTTCTTTTGCAAACTGCTACAGGTCTCCAATCAGTAATTTTAAGATCTCTCCACAGGTGTCAATGGGATTTAGATCTAGACTCATTGATGCCACTTCAGAACTCTCCAGCACTTTGTTTCCATCCATTTCTGGGGGCTTCTTGAAGTATGATAGGAGTCTTTGTCCTGCTGCAAGACCCATGACCTAGGATGCAAACCCAACTTTCTGACACTGGGCACTACATTGTGACCAACAATTCTTTGGTAATCTTCAGAATTTATGATGCCTTGCTCAGCCAAGGCACACAGTGTCAGAGGTAGCAAGACAACCCCAAAACATCTTTGAACCTCCACCATATTTGACTGTAGGTACTTTGTTCATTTCTTTGTAGGCTTCATTCTGTTTTCAGTAAACAGTAGAATGATTCAAAAAGTCTCTATCTTGGTCTCATCTGTTCACACTTTCCCAAAAGGATTTTGGCTTACTTACGTACATTTTGGAAAACTGCAGCCTTTTTATTTCTCTGTGTCAGCAGTGAGGTCCTCCTGGGTCTCCTGCCATAGCATTTCATTTCATTGAAACATTGATAGATAGTGCTGACGCTGATGCATCCTGAGCCTGTAGGACAGCTGGAATTTCTTTGGAACTTGATTGGGGCTGCTTATCCTCCATCTGGACTAGCCTGTGTTGTAACCTTTCATCAGTTTTTCTCTGCTGACCATATCCAGGGAGATTGGCTACAGTGCCATGGGTTGTAAACTTCTTGATTTTGTTGTGCATCATGGACAAAGGAACATCAAGAGCTCTGGAAATGGACTTGTAACCTTAAGATTGTTGATATTTTTCAACATTTTTGGTTCTCAAGTCCTCAGACAGGTTTTTTTTCTCCTTTTTCTGTTCTCCATGCTTAATGTGGCACACACAGACATACAATGCAAAGACTGAGTCAACATCTCCCCTTTTTATCTGGTTTCAGGTGCGATTTTCATTTTGCCCACACCTGTTACTTACCACAGATGAGTTTTAATGAGCATTATATGCTTGAAAAAAAGTTTTTGAAAAGGTGCCGAGAAGTTTGTCCAGATCATTTTTCGGGTTTTGTGTGAAATTATGTCCAGTTTGCTTTTTCTCTCTTTTTTTGTGTTTTCAATACAAGAAAAATAAATAAACTTATGTATAACAAAACTTGTATAAATGTAATTATTTTCTGAGAAATATTACATTTTCTGGAACAATTTCAAGGGTGCCAACACTTTCGGCCATGACTGTAGGTAAGAAGTTTATGGTTATGTAATGTACTGTTTGATGGAGTTGTTTGGGCAAAAAAGAAAATTTCCCCATGGGCTTAGAGGTGTTAAAAATAATAAACCAAGTGATTCTCCCCTACCAGCACCCATCTTGATCTGTCAGGGCGCTCTGTGAACTGCGCTGACACCTGAAGAGGACACATCATTGTTCCATTAGCTAATATGTCTACGTGCTAGATATGGCTTATGATGGTACCTGGCCTAGAAGAAGTACATATTCCACCCCCGTGACTTCATTAAGGATTGGACATACAGCTTTCAAGTCTGTTTTTTCTTTGTTTCTTTTTTATTTTGCTGCACCATGCCAGATGTGATGGTGCTCAAGTCATCTGACCGCTGCAGTCAATCATAGGCCACAGTGATGCCTCCTCTTCCTTCGTCAGCACAGATGATAGAATAGCCTGTGTTGGATGCAAGCAGGTGCCGGTAGGTGAGTATCTCTTTATTTTTTACACCTCCAAGCTCTTAGGGAACTTTTCTTTTTTGCCCATAAAACCCCTTAAACCTTCCTGATTGCACCAATTTTTTAGGCACTATAATTTTTTATCACTATCTTCTAAGAGCTATGACTTTTTCTCCATTAAAAGTAGCTTATCATGTCCACAAATGTTACTAAGCTGCAGATATAGGGCTACTTTGCAGATTAATAGTGTTACACTGTTGTCTGGCCCCCTTACTGAAAGTGTGGCTACTGGGAGAAAATGGCCTTTATTTCTTCAGGCAACCTCTGGCTTTCAGTCATAGAAGCGTCCCTGGATGCACTGTAAATCAAGCTGTCAATCAAATTGCTGGAGCATGCTTACAGCCGCTGTTCACAATGCTGTTAGTGATTACCGTAGCCACTTCGAGTATGCCTTTATTAATTAAAGCAGGTGGCTTCTGGGAAGAATAAAGTTAATTTTCTCCCTGTAGCCACGCTATTTAAAAGCAAATTAACCTTATATCACCCATCAAAAAAATCTAGTTTTCATTATATTCTGTGTTGATAAATTACAAGAGGGCCAGACTTTATTTAATATTTCTCACCTGGCTACAGCCATAGGCTGTGCATTGAAGGAGTACCAAGAGGGCACCAACTGATGTTCTTAGTAGGCTCATGGCTGGCCATCGGCACACCCACCATTGTCAGAGGGTATGAGAGAATGGTAGAGTAAATGAACACCCACCAAGCCCAGGTCACACCACATAAAAACTACTGTCAGCTATTGTAATTGAGTATTCATCTTGCTACCCAAGATCTGCAAACATTTTTGGTACCTCCTTGCTATCTCACAGGAAGTCAGTTATTCCAACCTCTTGTCCAACATAATCCTATCAATTAGAGCCCACATTGAAAGAGCTCATGTGGCATCGACCTCCCGGGAGTGGACTGGTTCCCCCCTCAACGTTACTGAGTCATTTACCGGCGTGCACACCCAATAGGGTTTAGCAGTAGTTAGGGCGCAGTAGCCACGTGGCCCGCTTAGCAGAGGCCAATCAGGTTTCTAGTGTAGTATAGCCGTAAGTGAATTCTCCTTGTAAAGTTTATCATTGTATTTATACTTGTAATAGTTGGGTTGACACGATGGGTGCAGCCTATTTTTCCTGTCTGGTAATAAAGCGGTTCCATTGTTTCTGCAGTGTAGTACCTTTGCCACTGCGGCATCTACAAGCTACTTGTTTTCTCTTATTAAAAAAATAATGATTAGACCAAGGTATAAAACAAGCACTTTTACAACTTGTCATCCCTACTTCCAGCATGCGTCTGCTTCTCTTTGCATCCGTTCTGTAAAGGATCAGATGCAGATGAATTCCTGTTTCATTGTTCCTGGGAGTTGTCTGTGCCAGAAGTTTACTTTAGGGCGTTTGCTTATGATGTCTTTGAAAACCCGTACAAATGCCAAGAGGAAGATGCTTCAGGACACATCAGCATTTTTTGTCCTTTGTTTTGTCTTTTTGGTCTTTTCTTGATGACCAGAACCAGTGCTGTAACTAGAGTTTGATGGGCCCCGGTACAAAATTTGGACCTGCACCTCCCTAGCATGTTGGTCAAATGTATAGGCCATTGTAGAATTCTAAATCCTATAAAGACATACGAGTTGCCCTGCCCGCTTCCTGTTCTATGTCCCCCCATCCTGGGCTCCATCTTGGTAAATATATCTCTCATCCTGGTATATATGTCTCCCATCCTGGTAAATATGTCCCCCATCCTAGACCCCATCCTGATAAATTATTTCCTTTCTGGTGTAAATGTCCCCATCCTGGGCCTCATCCTTGTAAATATGTCCGCTTCCTGGTAAATTTGTCATCCATCCTGGTATATATGACTCCATTCTGGTAAATATGTCCCCCATACTAGGACCCTTGCTGGTATATATGTCCCCATCCTGGTATATATGACCCCATTCTGGTAAATATGTCCCCCATACTAGGCCCTTCCTGGTATATATATCCCCATCCTGGTATATATGACCCCCATTCTGGTAAATATATCCCCTATCCTGGGCCCCATCCTGGTAAATATATCCTTTCTTGTATATATGTCCCCATCCTGGGCTTCATCCTTGTAAATATGTCCCCTTCCTGGTAAGTTTGTCACCCATCCTGGTATATATGCCCCCATTCTGGTAAATATGTCCCCCATCCTAGGCCCCATCCTGGTATATATGCCCCATCTTGGTAAATATTTCCCTTTCCTGGTATATACATCCCCATACTGGGCCTCTTACTGAAATATATATCCACATCACTGGTAAATATTTCCTCTTCCTGGTATATATGTCTCCATTCTGGTAAATATGTCCCCTTCTTGGTAAATATGACTCCGTTCTGTCTCTAACGCATGTGGTGCAGTGTCCTCCTCTGGTGCTAGTGCGCAGTGGCCGGCAGCTGACATCGGCACTGTCATGTGCCCCCAATCATGTGGACAACGTCAGCTATTTGGTCAGTAGCTAGTATTGCAGCACAGTGACCCGTTGCATTTCAGCTGGGTGTGCGCCCCCGGTAGCACATCCAGCTGAAGCAGGTGCTGGTGTTGGTGGGCCACCCCACAATAGGCCCAGTAAAAGATCTTTAGGAATACTTTTTCTAAAGATCCCTTTATCTATGCTAGAGTATACAGGGACGATTAGGCAGGGATACACCACTGCTTGTGGTTCTGGGTGCATGTTGGACTTGACAGGTTCCCTTTAAGTTGTTGCAGGAACTAATAACATAATAATAACACAAACCAATACTATGGACACCAGAGATGATACACAGGCAAAACAGCATGTTGTAATGTTAGTAACCAACTTAACAAAAGCAGAAGGGTGGCAAAAATAATGTAGCAATGTAATGTAACAGTAAACCTATCTATAAAAAATCATGTAAGTGTAGCATATTTGCATATGTTAATTTGGGTATTTTTAAAATAAAGAGCCATTGTGAGACAAGCCATAAAAATATATACTGCTACTACTACTACTACTACTACTACTACGGTACTACTACTACGGTACTACTACTACTACTAGTAGTACTACTACTACATTTTTAACCCCTTTTTGAGATATTTTTATTTTATTTATTTAGTTTATTTTATCATTATTTTTTTTATTTTTCTATCAACATAGCCATATGACAGCTTTTTTTTGCAGGATGTTTTTTAAGATATCATATACTTTACCATATAATGTACAGAAAAAAGCAAGGAAAAATGGTGAAAAATATGAAATTCTGCCAGTTTTTTTTTGTTTTGTTGCTTTCAGTATGTGGTAAAACTAACTCGGCAACATGATTCTCCAAGTGAGTATGATTGCGGCAATATCAATCTCATATGTTTTCTTGTTATATTTTAGTGGTTTTAACACTTTTCATCAGCTCTTTGGATTTTCATGTCATAATGGGCATGCCACTTTTCCATTGAAATGTAAAAAAAACCCTTGTGATTGTGTGATCCTGGTGCTATCGCTCCCTGGCTGTATTCTATTAATGCTGCTAGAAATGTATCTTAAAGGGGGCTGAGCGCTTTTAGTGTTTAAAGGGAACCTGTCACCACTTTTTTGGCCTATAAGCTGCGGCCACCACCACCGGGCTCTTATATACAGCCGGTGCCGGCGCCGCCTCTTTCGGCCATCTTCGTCCTCCTTCTGACTCTTGTGTGCATGATGCGTCCTACGTCATACCCACTCGCCGGTCCTGCGCAGGCGCACTACAATTCTTTGATCTGCCCTACTCAGGGCAGATGAAAGTGGGCCTGCTCAGGACCTGAATGTCGGTGAGCGTGGATGACGTCGGACGCATCATGCACTGCGGCTAGAGAAGAAGGAGGACGAAGATGGCAGAAAGAGGCGGCACCGGCACCGGAGAACGGAGATGCCCATCTGGCCAACCGAGCGACCGTTAGGTAAGTATTATAAAGTGTTTTTTATGTTATACTCCCGGCCCGGGCTCTTATATACAGCATGTTAGAATGCTGTATATAAGAGCCCGGTGGTGGTGGCCGCAGCTTATAGGCCAAAAAAGTGGAGACAGGGTCCCTTTAAAGTACTCAATTACCATAGTCAATAGTGAATGCTGCATTAAAGGTGTGTGACAGAGGGAGATCACTCCTTCTGTCACTTTATACAGTCTCCACTGCCTGTCTGTATAAGGCTAAGGCAAAACATTGTCTTTGGTCTCAACGTATGTCCAACCATGTTACCTTTTTTTGGGACTTACTTGTCACAGCCACAGTACTCTCGGGTCACATTGTGACCCCCATTCATGCTTATTGTGCTGCAATGAGGCAGCGTCATCTATTGAACGTTGACCGTGCAACAGGTGTCATGGCCAGAGTTCCCAATTAGCCTTAGTCTGACACTGACAGCAGAGGTATTGCTAGGGGTTCAGCTCAGGGGGAGCAAAACTATGTTTACAATTATGATGTTGCACCCTAACGGCTCGTACAGACAACCATATTTTCAGACTTGTGCGATTCAACAAAACATTGGATCACACTCAGAATGTTATTCAATGAGGCCGTGCAGCATGCATGATTTCATTAAATAAATTGGATTGTACTCTGCCATTCAAGTCTATGGGTCCATGAAAAAAAAATTTGATTGGATGACATCCCAGTGTGGTGCGATTTTTACCGACTGACAGAATGGAGAAAATGGACATATTTTTTTTATTGTTTTTCACATCTAAGAAAAATGGATTACACTCTGATCAAACTCAGATTAGAGTCTGATTAGCATAATCAAACCATTTTTCTCTAATGGAAAAATATGGTTGTGTGACCCCAGCCTACTAGTGGGTATAGAGGAACATCAGCAGATGACTGCTATTGAAAAAAATTAAATGGGTGACCCTACCAGCCATAGCAAGAGAAAATCTTTCAAGTCCCCCAAAAAGGCTGGTCATTCTTGAAAGACAAATGCAAGAGAGGACACGATAATGCGGAGAATCTCATATCAACACTGCAGCTGGAAATGCTCACCATTTCAACACTGAACAGGGTAAGGATCTCTCTCGTTCTACAGTGTCACAATGTTTAAGAGCATTTGGACTGAAAACCCTCTCTGCATTGACCAAACTTCTCATTAGCAGAAAGAATCAGAAGGCTAGACTCGTCTTTGGTGAGGAGTATGTTGTGTGGACAGGGGAGAAGTGTCCACAGTTCATTTTAGTGATGAAAGCAAGTTTAATTTATTTGGTCTCATGGGAAACATGTTCGTCGAAAAACTGGTGAAAGACTGAACCCAAAGTGTGTTAAGAAGTCAATGAAAGATGGTGGAGGGAGTGTCATGGTTTGGGGAATGTTTTCTGAAGCAGTAGTTGGACCTCTCATACAGCTATATGACAGAGTGAATGCAAGTGTGTATCACAACCTTCTTCCACAACACGTGGTTCTTTACTTGCGCTCATCACTCAATCAGCCAGCAATTTTCATGCAGGACAATGCCCCCTGTCACACAGCAGGGGCATAATAGAATTAGCATAAGTCACAGAGGGAGGATATGCAGTGCCTACAAGTAGTATTCAACCCCCTGCAGATTTAGCAGGTTTACACATTCGGAATTAACTTGGCATTGTGACATTTGGACTGTAGATCAGCCTGGAAGTGTGAAATGCACTGCAGCAAAAAAGAATGTTATTTCTTTTTTATATTTTTTTTTAAATTGTGAAAAGTTTATTCAGAGGGTCATTTATAATTCAACCCCTCAAACCACAAGAATTCTGTTTGGTTCCCCTAAAGTATTAAGAAGTATTTCAGGCACAAAGAACAATGAGCTTCACATGTTTGGATTAATTATCTCTTTTTCCAGCCTTTTCTGACTAATTAAGACCCTCCCCAAATTTGTGAACAGCACTCATACTTGGTCAACATGGGAAAGACAAAGGAGCATTCCAAGGCCATCAGAGACAAGATCGTGGAAGGTCACAAGGCTGGCAAGGGGTACAAAACCCTTTCCAAGGAGTTGGGCCTACCTGTCTCCACTGTTGGGCGCATCATCCGGAAGTGGAAGGCTTATGGAACTACTGTTAGCCTTCCACGGCCTGGACAGCCTTTGAAAGTTTCCACCCGTGCCGAGTCCAGGCTTGTCCGAAGAGTCAAGGCTAACCCAAGGACAACAAGGAAGGAGCTCTGGGAAGATCTCATGGCAGAGGGGACATTGGTTTCAGTCAATACCATAAGTAACATACTCCACCGCAATGGTCTCCGTTCCAGACGAGCCCGTAAGGTACCTTTACTTTCAAAGCGTCATGTCAAGGCTCGTCTACTGTTTGCTCATGATCACTTGGAGGACTCTGAGACAGACTGGTTCAAGGTTCTCTGGTCTGATGAGACCAAGATCGAGATCTTTGGTGCCAACCACACACGTGACGTTTGGAGACTGGATGGCACTGCATACGACCCCACGAATACCATCCCTACAGTCAAGTATGGTGGTGGCAGCATCATGCTGTGGGGCTGTTTCTCAGCCAAGGGGCCTGGCCATCTGGTCCGCATCCATGGGAAGATGGATAGCACGGCCTACCTGGAGATTTTGGCCAAGAACCTCCGCTCCTCCATCAAGGATCTTAAGATGGGTCGTCATTTCATCTTCCAACAAGACAACGACCCAAAGCACACAGCCAAGAAAACCAAGTCCTGGTTCAAGAGGGAAAAAATCAAGGTGTTGCAGTGGCCTAGTCAGTCTCCTGACCTTAACCCAATTGAAAACTTGTGGAAGGAGCTTAAGATTAAAGTCCACATGAGACACCCAAAGAACCTAGATAACTTGGAGAAGATCTGCATGGTGGAGTGGGCCAAGATAACTCCAGAGACCTGTGCCGGCCTGATCAGGTCTTATAAAAGATGATTATTAGCTGTAATTGCAAACAAGGGTTATTCCACAAAATATTAAACCTAGGGGTTGAATAATAATTGACCCACACTTTTATGTTGAAAATTTATTAAAATTTAACTGAGCAACATAACTTGTTGGTTTGTAAGATTTATGCATCTGTTAATAAATCCTGCTCTTGTTTGAAGTTTGCAGGCTCTAACTTATTTGCATCTTATCAAACCTGCTAAATCTGCAGGGGGTTGAAGACTACTTGTAGGCACTGTAACTGTGAATACTCACCCCAGCTATCAGCTGCTGTAGCTGCTGTCACTCAACAAGCTGCTGATTTTACAAACTTTACTGGCTTGTGTTTCAAAACCTAAACTTCCTAGTGGACAACTAAACATATGTATAGAGTCAGCCTGATAGTGCCAGTATAGCACTGGCTTTAGGTTATATAAGAAAATCCTGGTGATTGGTGTGCTTTAAGTATATTTTCATGGCAAAGAATGACTACAATTTTTTTGCAATTCATCTGATTATTCAAATGTCCTATACCTGAGGTGCAAGATGGTGGCGATGCGTGGCCTTGGCATCAATCATATCAGTACCATGCAATTGCACCTTGGGAGGGGATGGAGACGATTACGCTTGATTGTAACACTTAAAATGCTTCTCTCAGTTTCTGATATCAACATTTAAATGGTTAAACAGCAGTGATCAGAGATAGCTCCAATGTTTACTGTTCAGGCTCGCTCCCACGGCCGTACATTCTCTCATGCAAGAAAGTCGGGCAGATTATGGTAATGTCACTCACATCAAACTCTGCTAGAGTGTGATCCGAGTGTCACCTTAGTGTGGTCCAATTCTCATGCGTGAGAAAATCGGAGCACTGGTGTAGAAGACGTCATTTCTCCATGTCTGCGGTATTCAGACTGCATTTGGATGACATCCCACTGTAGTCTGATGTTTCACCCATAGACTTGTATTGGTGAACGTGATCCAAATGTTGAAGCCACTCAGCATGCCGAACTGGCATGAATAATAGAATCACAGATCTGCACAGCCCCATAGTATGACACTGGTCCGAGTGCTGTCCGATAAAACATCGGATAGTACTCGGCTGTGTTATACACTCGTGTGAGCATACCCAATGACAAAAGGTGTCAATTTTACAACTCAGCCTATACACGACATGTATAGATCATCATCCAATCCAAAGCCCACTAAGTACATGGTTACTCAATGTCGGAAAGTTGGTTAAAACAATGTACCATATTTTTCATTTTATAAGGCGCACCAGATTATAAGACGCACCCCAAATTTAGAGATAAATAAAGGTAAAAAAATGGGGTCCGACTTGGAGATGGGCAGCAGTGGTGGTGGAGCGGGGTCACAAGAGGCAGAGGCTGTGCTGGCAGCAGCAGCGGGTCAGTGGTGACAGTGACAGTGGCAGCGGCGGGTCAGTGGCAGCGGCGGTGGCGGGTCAGTGGTGGGTCAGTGGTAGCAGCGGCGGTGGTGGGTCAGTGGTGGCAGCGGTGGTAGGGGGTCAGTGGTGGCAGCGGAAGCTGTGGTGGTTGTGTGGTGGAGTAGGCCGGTGCTGCGGGTGTCCAAGTCTGTCCGCGGTACAGGCTTCAAAGAAATGGCGCCCTGGAGCGGCATGTGCGCAGATGGAGCTCTTATCTAAGAGCTCCATCTGCGCACGCGCTGACTCCCGGCGCCATCATTTAAAGCTGGCACAGCAGACAGACTAGGATATTCGCCGCACAGCCTCCGCAGTCCGCACAGCCACCCGGCCGCCTGCCCGGCTGCACAGAGTGGCAGCCAGCAGGCCGCTCGCCCACCCGCACTGACAGGCAACCGGCCACCCGCAAGGACAAGCACCCTGCTGGCTGGCCACACACACCGATAGGCACCCGGCCGCCCGCACACAGAGCTGCACAGACAGCCCCCCACCAATTCACCTCCCGGTAAGCTATATTTGGATTTTAAGGCGCACCCCTCATTTTCCTCCCAAATGATTGCTTTTATTCTTATTCTATCATTTTTCCCTGACTTCTTTTTTTTCTTTTGCTCAGTGTCACCTTTTTAGAATAATAGTGAAAAAGACTGAAAATTGAAAAAGTTGCAATTTTTTGCATAAATGCTGTGCAGTAAAATTTGTGACTTTTTCCTCATATAGTTTACTACTGCAGACAATATAAAATGATCTGTTTTCTATAAATGAACTACTTATACTGGCTAAGATACATGAAGAAACAACATAATGAATGAGCTTATGTAATCACCTTAGTTCAGCAGGTTTGTGAATGCAGCTGTGGGAAATAATACCGGGTGTAACTGACAACAGATGCAACCTAAGAAAGAGAGGTACAGCTGAAGGGAAGGAGCTTTACCACTGTATACACTGGAGATCAGAATTAGAGAACAATGTATGATCACTTGATTTTTTCAGTAATTATGTAATATATAGTGATGAGCGAGTACTAAAAAGCTCGGGTGCTCGAAGCTCGGGCCGAGCCTCCCAAGATACTCGTGTACTCGGGCCGAGCAACGAGCCCAATGTTATCCTATGGGAGACCCGAGTATTTTTGTGAAATGACCCCCCGGCAGCATGGAGAAACCCTAAAAATGGCACAAAAGTCTCAGAAGAGTGCTCAAATGACATGGCAACAGCATGGGGAAGACCCCTTGAAGCATTTATCACTCAAAAGTCACAGCTGTGAACAATTTTGTCCGCGTTTTACGCCATTTTTACGGACTCACCAGAAAACCTTCCAAAATGACCCCAAAATGATTTTTCATGGCGGAAATGTTAAGGGCACATACCCAATAGTGAGATAGAGCTGGTGTATGTTACTTTTTGAGATTAATACATGAAAGATTTTACGTGAAAACATTGTGTGGCACTCCGATGTCCCTGAGAAGAGACGTACATGAAGGCCTCTTGAGTCTAATGTGCCCATTTTGAGGAAGTGAGTCTTTGTAGTATTTTCCTTTGCCAGGGCAGCCAAAAATTGGGAGGCTCCACGTTGTCCCTGGATAGAGACGTGCATGAGGGCCTGTAAACCTGAAGTGCCCATTGTAAGGAAGTGGGTGTATTATATTATAGCCCTTAGGCAGGGCAGCCAAAAATTGGGAGGCTCCACATTGTCCCTGGATAGAGACGTGCATGATGGCCTGTAAACCTGAAGTGCCCATTGTAAGGAAGTGGGTCTATTGTAGTATAGCCCTTAGGCAGGGCAGCCAAAAATTGGGAGGCTCCACGTTGTCCCTGGATAGAGACCTGTTAGGTTCTTAGTGCCTCCGTGCTTGCATTTAAAAACCGCACGTGTGTGCCTGTTGGTGGCAGCTTTCCGCTGCATTTGTGTGAGTTTTGCAAAAACTTGGATATAACGCACAAGTCTAGTGAATACACATCAGCACAGCATTGCAAAATGCGCAAGGGCGTTGTCAACGAACAAGGAAGTGGACGTGATGGTGGTGCAGGCAGAGACCGAGGTTGTGTGCAAGCTCTAATTTCGCCACAACAAAGGGCCACATCTAGTCGCTCGCACGTCCTGTCCCAAATTCTTGGGGACCGCAGCAGTACACCGCTCTTGAACCAAGACCAGTGTCAACAGGTTGTTAGTTGGATAGCGGATAATGCTTCCAGTCAGATTGGCACCACCACAAACACTCTGTCTTCCACACGGTCAAGTGTCAGTAGCCGTGATACTGCACCGCACATTTCAGAACCTGATCCTCCTTCCTACCACCAGGCCGAGTACACGTCCACGGACATTACTGATCCCACACTTGGACACTCGGAAGAGCTGTTCGTTCACGTTTCCATTCACAAATTCTGGCCTCTCGCCAGCTCCTGTTGAAGTGGGCCATGACGAGATTGTATGTACAGATGCCCAAATATTTGAGCAGCCACGTTCTCACGAAGTTGGCAACGTGTCTCAACAAGGGGTGGACGATGATGAGACACAATTGTCAGGAAGTCAGTAGGAGGAGCAGGGTGCGGAAGAGGAAGACGACGTGGTGGATGATCCAGTAACTGACCCAACCTGGCAGGAGGATATGCAGAGCGAGGACAGCAGTGCACAGGGGGAGGGAGGCGTAGCATCACAACAGGCAGTAAGAAGCAGAGTGGTGGCCCCAGGCAGACGTCAGGCAACTGTTCCCCGGAACAACACGACACAAGGTGCCTGTACAAATGTTAGGTCTTCCCGAGTCTGGCTGTAATACTATTGTATGTATTGAGGATTTCGATTGCGTTAGGGCAATGACAACCAGAGACGAGTTCTTGGTGCAAGACATTTATAATATGCAACCAGCAAATATGTACATAAACGGAACAAAAACACAGTAGAACATAAATACAGGAAATACCTTCCAGGGACTGAGCGAAAGGGAATTCCCGGGACCGCGCACCGGACTCCCCCAGGGAGACCACCAAGAGCGAACCCCTATACAGGGACTGTCTGGCAATCACCCCAGAAGCCCTAAATGCGCAGCAGCCGGGACACAAAAGGGCAATAGGTAAGTCGAAAAATGTCCGTACGTGATGTGAGTCCAGAGTGGTATTAAACGGAAGGAACCGGGCAGAAGTGCCGACCAAAGACGGCAAACGGAGTCCAGGCACAGCTAGATGATACCAGATGAAGTCCAGAGTCGGTGTCGGTTGTTTTCCAAGAGGATCCGAATAACAATCAGGAACCAAAAGCAGCAGGGCAGGAGCACACAGGAAGCAGTATACTCAGGCACTGGACTAAGCTTTAGGGGCGGCTTTTAAACAGATGGACAGGAAGTAGGGCAACAGAACAGAAAACTCCATGTTAACAAAGGGCAAGCTCTTTCAAAAGAAAACTGGAAAACCCGGAACTCTGACACTGGCAGTTTTTTAAGTTGGCTCCAGATGATTCTAAAAAGGCCATTTGCAACACCTGCCATGCCAGCATCAGCAGGGGTACCAAAACTAGCAGCCTGACCACCACCAGCATGATCAGGCACATGTCAGCCAAGCACCCGACTTTGTGGGAAGTACAACAGAGTCGAGGAGCAGTGCTTGCTGATGTCACTGCTACGTCTTCGCTGGTTGTGCATGCGAGCCAATCCCCTGTCCATGCTGCCTGCGAACAAGCCTCCTCCACTCCTGCACCTGCAGTTGCCTACGCAGAAAGAACACCATCATCAAGCACGTCCTTGTCCCAGCGCAACGTTCAGTTATCCATTCAGCAAACCTTTGAACGCAGGCGCAAATACACTGCCAACACCCCACATGCCACAGTTCTAAATGCTAACATTTCGCGACTGCTTGCGCTGGAAATGTTGCCTTTTAGGCTGGTTGAGACAGAAGCATTCCGCGACATGATGGTGGCAGCTGTCCCACGTTACTTGGTCCACAGCCGCCACTATTTCTCCCGGTGTGCCGACCCCGCATTGCATAACTAACCACGTGTCACAAAACATCACACGTGCCCTGAACAACGCTGTTTCAGCCAAAGTCCACCTAACCACAGACACGTGGACAAGTGCATGTGGGCAAGGCCGCTACATCTCGTTGACGTCACACTGGGTTAATATTGTGCAAGCTGGGACCCAGTCTGAGCGAGGGACGGAACACGTCCTTCACACACCAAGTTTTGCAGGCCCTACCTCAGTCAGGGTTTCACACACACTCTACAGCTCCGGAATGTCATGCTCCTCAGCCTCCTCCTCCTCCTGCGCATCCTGATCCACTTTACCCTCCACACCAGTCCCAAGCTGGAAGTGTCGCGGGCGGAGGAGGGGACGGTGCGCTCTCCCACTGCTCGGGTCCGGCTGACGCAGCTCTACGGCTGCTGCTCGTTGGCTTGAGCGATGGCCGGATCCCGGGGACTCGAGCGGCGCTACTCGCCCGTGAGTGAAAAGGGGTGGTTTGGGTTTTGGGGATATTGTCCGTGACGCCACCCACGGTTGTGGTGATTGTGTGGACACCACCGCTGCTCTGGACGGGGATCCCGGGAGCCTGTGACAGGGAGCAGCTTTGTTGTTATTTCTCCCCTCCGTGGGTAGGGGGGTTGGTTGTCCCGGGGCCTGGTGATGGGGTAGAGATGGATGACAGGCGGGTTGCGGGGCCTGATGAAGTGCAGGGTCGCAGGGGCAGCGCTGTGCCGCACGGCACGGAGGTACTCACTCAGCCCAATGATGATGACACAGTTCACGGTAAAACAAGTGGCTGGATGGACGGGTCACTCGGACGGCTGCGGTTGTTCCTCCCTGCAGGTTAGTGATGACTGTCTCTCCCTGCACCTAAGTTAAGTGTTGGTAGTGATGGTTTCCCAACGGTAACCCGCTCCCTGACCTGGATATGGGCCGGAGGAGCCCCTTTTGCCCACAGGCGATGGCACTGAGAGACGGTTGCCCTTGGCGGTGGCTGTGTCTCCCCTTCACGGTTGTACGGTTGCCTTCTATCTGGACTTGGCTGTTTGGAAACCCTGAGGTCCCCTTCACTAACGGATTTGGCAAATTCACGGCGACACCAAGCCTTGCCGGGATCCGAAAGTCCTCTGCCAATGGTGCTGGCTTCTCTTTGTATACCGGTCCGGTACGGCCGGGTCACCACCCGTCCACGGTCCTTACGGCAGACTCCAATCGGCCTCCACTGCAGACGGTCACCACATCCTGCCAACCTTGCTGTCCTGTCCAGGCCACACACCCGGACCAACTTCAGGCTCTTTGCTGTCACTTTTCTCCTCTCTACTACTTTCCTCCTTCCACTTCCTTAGCTTAACTCTCACTGCCTGTGTTTTCCCTCCTCCTCGGTGGGTGGAGACCAACCGCCTGGCTCCACACCCTGGTGTGGACAACAGCCCCTGGGGAAGGCAACAAGGATTTTGTGTTTTGACTATGATATGCCTGCAGGGAGTGTGGGGTGTTTAAGTGTTGTGCTCTGTGGCCCCTGGCTTGTCCAGGGCGACACAGAAGCACTGCAGCACTGCCTCGGCGAAGCGGCAACAGGCAGTGCTGAAGCTAATCTGCATAGGTGACAAACCCCACAATGCAGAAGAGGTGTGGACAGCTCTGAAACAGCAGGCAGATCACTGGCTCACAACTCTGAACCTAAAGCCAGGAAAGGTCGTGTGTGACAATGGCCGGAACCTGGTGGCGGCTTTGAGGCGAGGCCAGCTGACACATGTTCCATGCGTGGCCCATGTGCTCAACCTCGTGGTTCAGCGGTTTCTAAAGTCATACTCAGAGCTGTCTGATCTGCTGGTAAAAGTTCGCCGCCTGTCTGCACATTTTCGAAAGTCACCTACTGCTTCAGCCGGCCTTGCCGGCTTAAGACGCCGTTTGCATCTTCCGGCACACAGACTGGTGTGTGATGTCCCCACGCGTTGGAATTCAACTCTGCACAAGTTGGTCAGGATATGTGAGCAGAAGAGGGCAGTTGTTGAGTACCTGCATCACCTAAGCCGTCGGGAAATGGGTCAAACTCCACACATAACACCTGAGAAGTGGAGATGGATGTCCGACCTATGCACCATCCGCCAAAACTTTGAGGACTCCACCAAGATGGTGAGCGGCGATGACGACATTATTAGCATCACCATACCGCTTCTCTGCCTTCTAAAATGGTCTCTGCTCAAAAAACAACCATGATGCATTGCAGGCGGAGCGCGATGAGTTTGAGCAAGAAACAGTAGTGGGTGTGGGTGATGATAACACACAGCCCAGCCTCGTCTCATCACAACGTGCAGTGGAGGACTATGACGAGGAGGAGGATGAAGACATGGAGCAACTCTCTGGCCAAATTGAGGATATGACATGCAGTCATATCCTCGGTTCAGCGTGGCTGGCCAGAGGACAGGGTAGATGATGAGGAGGAGGAGGAGGAGGACAGCATGTTCAGTCATCGTGTTGGTCAGGATACTGAAGTGATGGCTGTTAAGAGTCTGGCACACATGGCTGACTTTATGGTAAGCTGCCTGTCTCGTGACCCTCGCGTTAAGAACATCTTGGCCGACAATCATTACTGGTTGGTAACACTGTTAGACCCACGCTAAAAGGAGAACTTTATGTCTCTTATTCCCGAGGCGGAGAGGTCAGGCAAAATGCAGCAGTTCCAGAAGGCCATAGTCACGGAAGTAGGCAAAGCATTCCCCTCACAAAACGCTAGCGGCATAGGTCATGAATCAGTGGACAACCGAGGCGTACAGCCGAGAGAGGCACAAGTCCAATCCGCCAGAGGTAGGGGAACAGTCTTTAAGATGTGGGACAGTTTTCTCAGCCCCTCACGTACCACAGCCCCTGAGGTGCGGGGTAGTGCCACAAGAAATCCTAAGTTTGCCCAGATGCTGAAGGAGTACCTTGCAGATCGAACAACTGTACTCCGACATTCCTCTGTGCCTTACAATTATTGGGTATCCAAGCTGGACACGTGGCATGAATTGGCTCTCTACGCCTTGGAAGGCCTGGCCTGCCCTGCTGCTAGCGTTTTGTCAGAGCGTGTTTTTAGTGCCGCAGGTGGAATCATTACAGATAAACGCACCCGCCTGTCAACTGAAAATGCTGACAGGCTGACTCTGATCAAGATGAACAAGGGTTGGATTGGGCCAGACTTCACCACACCACCAGCAAATGAGAGCGGAATTTAAAGTTTGCCATGTACCTCCACTCACCCATGGGTACACACTTCTGGACTTTGGATAATCGCTGGACTGCTCCTCCTTCTCCTCATGCGCCACCATGATGATGACCGTTACAAATTGCAATACTTAGGCCTTTGTTTCAGGTATACCCCCAGTGGTAAATTTTTTCGCCCATTCTTTGCAGAATGGACATTACAACGACAGGAGACCCGCTCCTTTGCAATGGGAACAATGTTTTGAGGCCCTCATGCACGTCTCTACCCAGGGACAACGTGGAGCCTCCCAATTTTTGGCTGCCCTGCCTAAGGGCTATACTACAATAGACCCACTTCCTTCCAATGGGCACTTCAGGTTTACAGGCCCTCATGCACGTCTCTATCCAGGGACAACGTGGAGCCTCCCAATTTTTGGCTGCCCTGCCTAAGGGCTATACTACAATAGACCCACTTACTTACAATGGGCACTTCATGTTTACAGGCCATCATGCACGTCTCTATCCAGGGACAATATGGAGCCTGACGCTGCCACCGACTGCCACACACGTGCTGTTTTTAAATGCAAGCACGGACGCAATAAGAACCTAACTGGTTTTTAGGAGCGACAATTACTGAGAAGTCTGACACTATCAGACACTGCTGACTGACGTGTATTATACACTAGACTTGTGCGTTATATAATAGTTTGTGCAAAACGCGCACCTGTACGCTGCCACCGACTGCCACACACGTGCTGTTTTTAAATGCAAGCACGGACGCAATAAGAACCTAACTGGTTTTTAGGAGCGACAATTACTGAGAAGTCTGACACTATCAGACACTGCTGACTGACGTGTATTATACACTAGACTTGTGCGTTATATAATAGTTTGTGCAAAACGCGCACCTGTACGCTGCCACCGACTGCCACACACGTGCTGTTTTTAAATGCAAGCACGGACGCAATAAGAACCTAACTGGTTTTTAGGAGCGACAATTACTGAGAAGTCTGACACTATCAGACACTGCTGACTGACGTGTATTATACACTAGACTTGTGCGTTATATAATAGTTTGTGCAAAACGCGCACCTGTACGCTGCCACCGACAGACACACACGTGCTGTTTTTAAATGCAAGCACGGACGCAATAAGAACCTAACTGGTTTTTAGGAGCGACAATTACTGAGAAGTCTGACACTATCAGACACTGCTGACTGACGTGTATTATACACTAGACTTGTGCGTTATATAATAGTTTGTGCAAAACGCGCACCTGTACGCTGCCACCGACAGACACACACGTGCTGTTTTTAAATGCAAGCACGGACGCAATAAGAACCTAACTGGTTTTTAGGAGCGACAATTACTGAGAAGTCTGACACTATCTGGACTGTTTTACACTGTGTACACCAGCCCCAGATATGATGAAGGCTGGTATACGGTCACCACTACCCTGCCTGCCTGCCTGTATACTGCTACAATAGTCCTGACAAGGACTCTTCTGGTCACTAGCCTGTATTCCGACCTGGCTATACCCTGCCTGTATATAGCAACAATAGTCCTGAGAAGGACTCTGCTACTGTACTCCGACCTGGCTATACCCTGCCTGCCTGTATACAACTAGAATAGTCCTGAGAAGGACTTCTGGTCACACTGTTTGCAGCCCTGCTCCGGAACTAACTATAAAGGGCTGCAAAGCTTTCCCTGAATCAGCGACACTCTCCCTGCACTCACTGTCTGGATAGCTGTGAGCAGAGCACAGCGCGCCGGCCGGTATAAAGGCTCGGTCACGCTGTGCAGGCCGGCCAATCACTGCAATTCCACAACTAACAGGGCTGTGGCATTGCAGTGGTCTGCCAGCCAATCCCTGCATGAGGGCTGGCTCTCAAAAGAGCGCCAACATGCAGAAATGAAGACCACGAGTACAGCACGAGTATCGCGAGATTACTCGGTCCCCCGCCGAGCAGCCCGAGTACAGTGATACTCGTGCGAGTACCGAGTAGTGACAAGCATGCTCGCTCTACACTAGTAATATACATTGATCAACATTTGAAATGTTTTTTTTGTAAGGGGTGCACCATGCCACTAGAACAGGGTTTTACAAAACATCCAAAGTTTACCAGCATAAAACCTTTATTTTGCCCAAAACATGATGATCATAATTAGAGAACAGCAATGACTGTAGCACAGAGAAAGATTATAAGTAAATTTTATGCAGGTAACAACAGTCACCAAGCAGTAGGACGTGTACAGGCTGTTGCTGTGAATTACTTCAGCACATCTGCGACCACAGGACATCACTAGTCTCGCACACTGCTCTCGTGTGATTTTGGTCCACTCTTCTTCCAGTCTCTTCCACAGTTCTTTGACTGTTGTGGGTTTCTTGGCCATAACTTTGTCACCAAGGATTTTCCAGAGGTTTTCTATTGGGTTTAGATCAGGACTCTGGGCTGGCCACTTCATTGTTTCAACATTTTCTGTTTCAAGAAACTGCTTTACCCATTTTGCTGTGTGATCGGGGGCATTGTCCTGCATGAAAATTGCTGGCTGATTGAGTGATGAATGCAACTAAGGATCCATGTGTTGTTGAAGAAGGATCTGATACACACGTGCATTCACTCTGCCATGTGTCTGTATGAGAGGTCCAACTCCTGCTGCAGAAAACATTCCCCAAACTATGACAATTCCTCCACCACCTTTCACTGACTTTTTAACACACTTTAGGTTCAGTCTTTCCCAAGTTTATCAATAAACATAATGTTTCCCATCAGACCTAAATAAATTAAAAAAACCTTTCATCACTAAATGAATTGTGGACCACTTCTCCTCTGTTCTATAACATTCTCCTTCTTTCTGCTAATGAGAGGTTTGGTCACTGCAGAGTGGGCTTTCAGTCCAAATACTTTTAAACGTCGTGACACTATATGATGAGACAGATCCTTACCATGTTCAGTGCTGAACTGGCCAGGAATTCCAGTTGCAGTATTGAAACAATTAACCATAGAGATTCTTCGCATTATCCTGTCCTTTCTTGCATTCGTTTTTCGAGGATGACCAGCTTTCTTGGGGGACTTGAAAGAGTTTGTGATCTTGTAAAAATGCAATATTCTCGAAATCACAGACTTGGAACAACCAACTTCTCTTGCTATGGTTGATAGGGTCACCCCTTTGGCCTTCATCTGGACAACCTGCTGCCTGAGGGTTTCAGTTACTTTGGAATGGCACACCATCTCTGCACAGTCAGTGGAAACGGGAACGTTAGGCTATCAGTTACATAATGTTTGTCAGATAATTAAGGAAATTAGCACCAGGTGCAAGATTAACACCAATAACTTGCAGGTATCTGAAAGTGTTCTCCAATTTTGATCCGTGTTCTTTTTCATTTATCTCATTTACATTTTTATTATGTGCTTTGGAATAAATTGAATTTATGAAATAAGCTTAAAATACTGCGAGTTTCCTCATGTTAGGATATAATCACATAGGACTACACAATGACAGCAACATTTAGGAAATTGTGTGTTGTTCTCTAATTTTGATCTCCAGTGTATGTATACACTGAACAGTACCGCTTCTCCTGTCCTGTATAGTAGGTATAATTCTCAGTATCTGTATTATTATGTATATATACATTGGGGATCAAAATGAGAGAACACACAGTTTGGGGGCATGGCCTTTATTAAGAGACCACAAAAAATTGGATCATCCGGATATCTTTAGTCTACTTTATTCAAGGAAAAAAAAAGTATGTTGTCAATTTTGGTGAGTATGCGCTCCAACATTATCTATCAAAAAAGTGAAAGCCACCGCTGTTGTGTCAGCACAAGTTATTTTACATTGCCACAGATATGTTATGAGCAGAGATGGGTTGTTATGATACTAAGTACAAGTTCAACCGGTAGCTAAAGAAAACAGGATATATTACGAAAAAATAGATTGTGACATATACTCATCCTGCTTCTGCATTTAAAAGAAAATTTTGGTGTGTTTATGAAAATTTGGAATGTGAAAAAAGCAATGAATAAACCATAGAAAATCAATCCAATTAATTAAATGCATTAACTGAAAAAAAAAATTGTCCGTTGGCAAAAAATGCTACAAACTGCCTGAAAAAAAACTATCAATGGGCATGGTGTAATTTTTTAAAAAAATTAAAAAAAAAAAAAAGGCACTAAAGAGTGCATGTATTACATGTAAGATTTCCTTATTGATTCCATGTAAACATCTGATAGCAACATTTTTTGGTACAAAATACACAGCAAAAATATCAGTAAAAATGTACCATTTTTTCCTCTAAAAAAAAAACCTCTGTGTGCAGGCACCAAGTAGGCTGACAGTAATTCTCTACTAACAATCCTGCCGATGAAGGGGTTTTCGCATGAAAAAAGTTCATTTTAATTAATAGATTCTTTATAATGGATGTGTCTGACCGTACAGGGACAATGTCTGATCGTACCACGTCTCCTGGGCCAGAGAGGACGCAAAAAGAGAGTATACAGACATTACAGCATGTGATCACAAATTATTCTTTCTTTGAGGCAAAACATTTATTAATAACAGGAAGTGAAATGTTTTACCTCACAGAAAGAATCATCTGAGATCCCATGCTGTAATATCTATATACTCTTTTTTGCATTTTGAGATGTGGTTTGAGCAGACCATGTTCCTGTACGTGGCAAGGTCACACATACCCAACGAGGACACGTTTCGAACAATAAAGTTCTTAATCTGTCTCAGATAAAGCATTACTTGTTATACAAGTGTGGCGCCCCTGAGGCTTCAGTCGCCACAGAGGTACTGCACTTCAGCCAGAGGTGTGGTTTCCCATCCTGGGTAAGGAAGAGGTCATCCACCGGTAGACACAAAACACAAACACTCTCATTTAGCAACACTTCATTAGACCGTGGTTAGGGCCTAGTGCAACTAAACTTCTATTGTAGTTAGCACCGACCCCGAAGCAAGCCTGGGGGTGTAGTCTAGTTAGTGGGGGCAGACTATAGAAAGAGAGAGTCGAGAAGGAGCAGTGGAGGAGTGAAGACCTGTGGTCTGGAGCTGGTGCAGCTCGGCCCAGGCACAAAAGAGAAGGGGTCCTAGAGCCCACACGGAGTCAAACCCCTGTGGTCTCGTTCCACATAGAACATATTAGAGTCCAGGGACTTGGCTGCAAACGGGGATCCAGTCCCTAGGCTAGAGGAGTAGAACCAACGTGCTCATCTAGTAAAACCGGAGGCTGAGGATACAGCTAGTACCAAAGCCAACTCCGCACAAAAATCCGCTGGAAGGTGACCTTAAAGGGCCAAGGGACTGAGCTTGAAGCCACCCTGTAGGGTCCGCAGACACCAGCTCAGGGCACTTTGTGCATAGGCGCGGCACAGGCGAGAGAGAAGTCATTGCAGGAAGACGAGCAGGGAAGGAACATAAGAAGGGTGCACCGGTCTTTACTACCTCCGAACTACCCGGGATCAACTGGAGCTCATCACAGTGAAACCCAGCACTCCAAAGGTGGTCACTGACTAGTCATGTTACCTTTGAACCTGCTACAGTGAGTAAACACCTTGAGACTGCATCCCTGTGTCATCCCGTTATTCACCTGTGCCTCCGGCCTTGCACCCCTGCCATCTCCGACTACTACTCCCAACAGTCCTGGGGCCCAGCTCTACCTGTGGAAAGTTATACCAACTCAGCTGCGTCACCACTGACCCCAAGGGAGCTGAATTGCAGCAGCGGCCTATATCTTGCCGCATACCATGGGTGGCATCACGTACTATCTCCCCTTGTAAATAACTTTCCCCCCACGTCATCTTTATTAACAACACCGCCGGGGTCATGGAGCCGGGCCCTGCCACCGTGACATCCTCCAAGCAGAAACAGAGCCGACCCAGTAACAAATGCCCCCAGGCCCTGGTGGGGCATGTCATAAGTATTTCACAAGATTACAAAATGTACATAGATTACACAGCGTCCCAAAGTAGGACTCCCATCTTTCTGTGCCACCACTAAATACAAGGGTTTAAAGCTCTTAACAGAAATACAGATACAGTAATCTTAAACTTGTCCAATAGTACACTATTTTATTACCATAGCTATTTTGCTTGTCTTCTAACACTGAATTGAAACCAATAAGAGAAGATGAGAAAAGCAGCAGAACCACCATCAGTACAGGAATAAAGCCACATAACCACTAACAGTGCATGTATGCACCACTACAACTGTCATCACTGCATGCATGCAGCAACAGAACCATAATCTGTATATTAATGCAGCACCAGAACCATTATCAGTACATTATCAGTACAAGGATACAGCACCAGAATCATAAACAGTGAATGAATACAACATGAGAACCATCATTGGTACACAAAGAAAGCATCAGATACACCATTGTTACACATGGTCAAAATTGTTGGTACCCTTCGTTTAATAAAAGAAAAACCCACAATGGTCACAGAAATAACTTAATCTGACAAAAGTAATAATAAATACAAAATCTATGAAAATTAACAAATGAAAATCAGACATTGCTTTTCAACCATGGTTACACAGAATTTCAGAATTTTATTTTAAAAATAATACACATGAAATAGGCCTGGACAGAAATGATGGCACCCTCCTCGTCCTCCTCCTTAACTTAATATTTTGTTGCACAACCTTTTGAGGCAATCATTGCAATCAAACGATTCCTGTAGCGGTCAATGAGACGTCTGCACCTCTCGACAGGTATTTTGGCCCACTCCTCAAGAGCAAACTGCTCAGTTGTCTTGTGTTTGAAGGTTGTCTTTGCCAGACGGCATGTTTCAGCTGTTTCCAAAGATGCTCAGTAGTATTTAGGTTAGGGCTCATAGAAGACCACTTCAGAATAGTCCAATGTTTTCTTCTAAGCCATTCTTGGGTGTTTTTAACAGCATGTTTTGGGTCATTTTCCTGTTGCAAGACCGATGGCCTGCGACTGAGACCAAGCTTTCTGACACTGGGTAGCACATTGCTCTCTAGAATCACTTGATAATCTTGAGATTTCATTGTACCCTGCACATATTCAAGACACCCTGTGCCAGATGCAGCAAAGCAGCCCTAGAACATAACAGAGCCTCCTCCATGTTTTATTGTAGGGACAGTGTTAATTTTTCTATCTGTAAACATAGAGCTGATGTGCCTTGCCAAAAAGTTCAATTTTTGTCTCATCTGTCCATAGGACATTCTCCCAGGACCTTTGTGGCTTATCAACATGTATTTTGGCAAATTCCAGTATGGCTTTTTTATGATTTTTTTTCAACAATGGTGCCCTCCTTGGTCATATCCCATGAAGTCCACTTTGGCTCAAACAATGACAGATGGTGTGATCTGACACTTGAGCTTAAAGTTCATCTGTAATCTCTTTAGAAGTTTTTCTGGGCTCTTTTGTTATGTTACTGTGGTACACACCAGGTCACCAAACAATATGTATATATGTAGCCCACTGACTGATTACAAGACTATAGACACCTGTGATGCTAATTAGTGGAAACATGTTGATTTAACAGGACCCTTTTTTTCATTATTTTCAGGGGTACCATAATTTCTGTCCCGGCCTATTTAATGATTTTTTTTTTTTCCTGTGGAAGCATGGTTGAAAAGCAATGTCTGACTTTCATTTGTTCATTTTTATAGATAGATTTTTTTATTTATTATTACTTTTGTCAGATTCAAGTTATTTCTGTGACCATTGTGGGTTTTCTTTCATTAAACAAGGGGTACCAACAGTTTTGACCACGTGTGTATATAAATGAAAGCACCACTCCAGCATTTTTTTTATCACTGCTGTAGTAGTGCTTTTAATGTAAGGTCCCTGCCCCCAGTCTTATACTCAACCTCTGGCATTTTCACCTTTTATCGGTGCCACTCCCATCGGTCTCCTGCAATTTGGGATCTGCTGGCTCTCTCCAGTGTTTCATGGAGTGACTCAGAGGTTACTTTTCAATGCAAGTCTATAATGGCCTTGTTTTTGTTCTCATAGACTTGTATTGAGAGCTTTTGATATAACTTCTGGTCAGTCAGAAGATGTGGTTACAAGATAGTGCCTTGGGACCGGAGCGGCGCTGATAAAAGGTGGAAACGTTGGAGATTGCCAATAAGACTGGGGCATGGACCTTAGATGAAAAGCACCACTCTGATGGTGAAAACAAAAACAAAATACAGGACTGGTGCAGAGAAACAAAACATAGGAGTCGTACTTTAAACTCTAGACATATAATCAGTACATGAATGCAGAATCAGAACTATGATCAGTACAGAAATACAGCACCAGAACCATAATCAGTCCATGAATAAATCACCAGAGCCATCATTACATAAATACAGCACTAGAACCATCATTACATAAACTAAGCACTGGATACATTAACAGTACATGAACACAGAACCAGAACTACCATCAGTACTGTAATTAGGAACCATCATAAGTACAGGAATATAGCTTGGCACAGACTTTCTTGCTGTCTCTGGCAATGGAGCGTTTATGGTCTACGCTATGTTTTCTTTACTGTATCGGGCGATAGCACCACTTAGTGTTAAAGATGACAGAACCTCCCTCTATCAAAGACCATAATACCTATTTATGTTACATCCCACACTGTTTATCACTGTCTTGGCCACTATTACAGGTGTTATTAGGGCAGAGAGTCAGTCACTTCAGGTCACATTAGTTCATGCACTTGCCCATGGCCTTTAATTAAGGTCAGAGCATTCCTCTACTTTTGAAGTCACCAACAGATAGTTGTCAGTGTGCGGTCTGTAACCATCCTCTGTAAGCAGGTTCTATCATAGCAGTAGTCTGGGCTAGGTCTCATGGCCTCTCTTTCTTCTAAACTACTGGCAGGCACTCTCTATGGCTGGTAGAACTTTGTCGCAAACTTTGCATAACTACTCTGTACTTCTTCTGACCATGAGGCATGGTCACCTGCACTTTTTACTCTGGATTCTTTACATCATATAGTTTTCCATGCGTTCCTTTTCCTACATCTTAGGCCTGTTTCACACATCAGTGAAAAACACAGACGTTTTTCACTGACGTGTTAAAAACGCATATGTCCCTCCGTGTGCCATAATTCACTGCACACATGGGTTCTCCATGTGCAATCCGTGATCCGTGATCCGTGATAGCACATGCAGATCAGGTATTCCAAACTCATCTGTTCCCGCTCCTGCTATCCATGGTGCTGAATCTCCCGCTCTGCTGTGTCTGGCTGCTGCTGTGTCAACGCTGCTGCTAGTTCTGGGTCGTCGTGCAGTGCATATTCATGAGAGTGATTAGCCAGATAGGAAGCAGCAGTCAGCAGCGGCCGATCACAGCATCGCTGGAGAAGGTGAGTGTAAAAAGCTTTTTATTTCAGAGATACTTTTTTTTTCATGGATCACACGGACGCGCATGTAAGCCGCATGGAGACACAATCAGTGAAAAATCACTGATGTGTGCTCAGACCCATTGATTATAATGCAAATGCGTATGTCCGTCCGGTTTGCGTTTAGTTGGACCATCATTTATTTTTCAACAGGACAATGACCCCAAACACACCTCCAAGCTGTGTAAGGGCTATTTGACTAAGAAGGAGAGTGATGGGGTGCTACGCCAGATGACCTGTCCTCCACAGTCACCAGACCTGAACCCAATCGAGATGGTTTGGGGTGAGCTGGAAGGCAGAGTGAAGGCAAAAGGGCCAACAAGTGCTAAGCATCTCTGGGAACTCCTTCAAGACTGTTGGAAGACCATTTCCGGTGACTACCTCTTGAAGCTCATCAAGAGAATGCCAAGAGTGTGCAAAGCAGTAATTAAAGTAAAAGGTGGCTACTTAGAAGAACGTAGAATATAAGACATATTTTCAGTTGTTTCGCACTTTTTGTTAAGTATTTCATTCCACATGTGTTAATTCATAGTTTTGATGCCTTCAATGCAAATCTACAATTTTCAGTCATGAAAATAAAGAAAACTCTTTGAATGAGAAGGTGTGTCCAAACTTTTGGTCTGTACTGTATACACCATGTCCTAATATTGCAGATTTGTTGCTTTTATATATATTCTGCTTTTATGTCCTGACTCATAACACACCATAAAAAAACAGTTGTAAACAGTTGTATAGCGGCACACCCTCTCGTCTTAATCTTACGGGGCATGTCCTCTTCCCTAAATGGAAGGCAGTGGGTTGTGGTAAGTTATAATGAGCTGTTACAAGTTTAGGAAATGTCAATTTGAGGAGACAATGCTTTAGAGGAAGGTAGGAATGTGGCGGACTTCTGATTCTAACTCATTTATTATGAGGATATCGTTAACTTACAACATGCCTATAGGGCAAAAAAAGCCTAAACGCAGCAATATCTTCCATCAGTATCTACCATATTGACAATTAAGGAGTCAATTAGCGCAGCCTAATGAAAAGGTCAGTGGTAAATAATGAATGTGTGAGTGTATAAATTCTGTTTAAGCAGCCGGGGACATAATGTCTCACACAGCAGTGACATGATAGGTGCTGGACGGCTCTATTGATGTCCTACATCCATGCACTGGGTACATATACGACACACATTGCTAAATTATATTGCACGGAATTAAGAGACCTATATTGATTTCGATACAATGTGGAAGTAAGTAAATGTTATCGACTATTTTTTGTAAGGAGATTAACTTTTAGACATCTGTGAATCATTTTGAAATGTACCTTATTACAGTCAGACTCCTGTTTTTCTGACACGGATCTCAAAATCCATAGTTTTAACCCCTCACCCCCAGACGATTTTCCGTTTTTGTTTTTTTACTCCCTTTCTTCCAAGAGCCATACATTTTTTTATTTTTCCGTCAATGTTGCCATATGAAGGCTTTTTTTTTTGAGGGACAAGTTGTACTTTTAAATGAAACCATGAGTTTTACCATATAGTGTACTGGAAAACGGCAAAAAAAAATCCAATTTTTTTAACCCTTTAATTTTCAACGGGGCAAATGAGGGGTGATTTGAACTTTTAGCTTTTTTGCTTTTTCTTATTTTTTTTAATTTTTTAAAAACTTTTTTTTTTACTTTTTTTTACTTTACTAGTCCCCTAGGGGACTATAAGGATCAGCAGTCTGATCGCTCATTAATTTCTGCAGATCAGAGCAGCATTGCTCTGATATGCAGAAAAGCTGCTCATCTCACACACGGCCCTCTGCCGGCTGTAAGAGGAACGGACTCATGATAGCTACAGGAGTCATCACATGACCCAGTGCTACCTTGGCAACTATCAGCTCCACGTGATCATGTCACGTGACTTCCTATGAATGCTTACCATGGCTGGGATGTATACTGTGCTGTCACATTTTGACAGCGCGGTGCAAGGGGTTGACAGGCACGGGTGGAACATGGATCTACTTGTGCCTGACAGCCGCACGTCAGCTGTTTTCAAATCAGCTGACATGTGTGAAAATCCCGGCCAGCTGCCTGTGGCAGCCGGCGGTTAGTATACCGACATGAGGCAGGACGTACCGAGTACATCTAATGTCGGTAAGAAGTTAAAGGAAACGTCATCAGAAAAATAAATATTTAAAATAAGTATTTATCTTGTAACATACAGTATGTAAGATGTTTTAAAAAGTATTTAGAGAATTTTTATTTACAATTTCTATACGATAACATATTTAAAGATCCACTGCAGTGTTTTCTTTACTTTTACCTCTGGAGTGGTGCATTAAATTTAAGTCCCCCTGACCCTAGTCTTATACCCCCCTCTGGGGTCTTCATCTTCTGTCACCACCGCCCCTGTCGGTCTTCTTAAGTTTGTGACCTACCAACTGCTCTAGTGTTTCATGAAGCACGTCGGAGGTCACTCTTCAATATAAGTCTATGAGAGCTTCATTTTGGCTCTCATAGAGTTGCACTGAAAGATTGTGATGTAAAGTCTGACTTCCAGCCAGTTAGAAGTTGCAGTCACAAGATGGCACCGTGGGACCAGATAGTGATTTTGGGACATTGTTAAAAAATGAAGATGTCGGCGATTGGTTATATTATTAAGGGTAGGGACCTTATATTAAAAGCACCACTCCAGAGCTGAAAAAAACCACGAATTCTAAAATCTACAATTTCATTGTAATTTTCACCATGGTTACTATAGTTAATATTAGCTCATATTTCCTTTTCTTTATAAATTCACTTTTCAGCCATCATTACATTATCATCACAGGGAAGATTACAATGTAATGTATTATTTTTAGGTCACTGGTCACCTCCTCTCCCTCCCTGCGCAGTGATGTCTGCAGATATAGTATCACAGAGCATACCTAGAAAGTATCTTATACATTGGAGATCAAAATTAGAGAACTACACACAAATTCCTAAATGTTGCTGTCATTGTGTAGTCCTATGTGATTATATCCTAACATGAGGAAACTCACAGTATTTTAAGCTTATTTCATAAATTGAATTTATTGTAAAGCACATAATAAAAATGTAAATGAGATAACTGTAAAAGAACACTGATCAAAATTAGAGAACACTTTCAGATACCTGCAGGTCATTAGTGTTATTCTGGCACCTGGTGCAAATTTCCTTAATTATCTGACAAACCCTATGTAACTGGCAGCCTCACTTTCCAGTTTGCACTGACTTTGCAAACATGGTGTGTTGTTACATAGTGACTGAAACCCTCAGGCAGCAGGTTGTCCAGATGAAGGCCAAAGAGGTGACCCTATCAACCATAGCAAGAGAAGTTGGTCGTTCCCAAGTCTGTGATTTTGAGAATATTGCATCTTTACAACATCACAAACTATTTCAAGTCCCCCAAGAAGGCAAGTTGCCCTTAAAGACAAATGCAAGAGAGGACAGGATAATGGATAATGCGGAGAATTTCCATGAGTAATCGTTTCAACACCACAGATGGAATTGCTCACCAGTTCATCACTGAACAGGATAAGGATCTCTCTCGTCATACAGTATCACGATGTTTAAGAGCATTTGGAGTGAAAGCTCACTCTGCAGTGACCAAACCTCTCATTAGCAGAAGAATCAGAGGGCTAGACTTACCTTTGGTGACGAGCATGTTGTGTGGACAGAGGAGAAGCGATCCACAGTTCATTTTACTGATGAAAGCAAGTTTAATTTACATGGGTCTGATGAGAAACATTATGTTCATCATCAAACTGGGGAAAGACTGAACCCAAAGTGTGTTAAGAAGTCAGTGAAAGGCGATGGAGGAGCTATCATGTGGTTTGGGGAATGTTTTCTGCAGCAGGAGTTGGACCTCTCATACAGCTACATTGCAGAGTGAATGCATGTATGTATCAGAAGTTCTTCAACAACACGTGGTTCCTTACTTGCGTTCATCACTCAATCAGCCAGCTATTTTCATGCAGGACAATGCCCCCTGTCACACAGCCAAATGGGTAAAGCAGTTCCTTGAAACAGAAAATATTGAAACAATGAAATTGCCACAGCCCAGAGTCCTGATCTAAACTCAATAGAAAACCTCTGGAAAATCCTTGGTTACAAAGTTAAGGCCAAGAAACCGACAACAGTCAAAGAACTGAGGAACAGACTTGAAGAAGAGTGGACCAAAATCACACCAGAACAGTGTAAGAGACTAGTGATGCCCTGTGGCCACAGATGTACTGAAGTAATTCAAAGCAAAGGCCTGTGTGGCACCCCTGAGGCTTCAGTCGCCACAGGGTACTGCACCTCACTTAAGGGGCAGTATTCATCTTGGGTAAGGAGGGGGTTAATCACCGGTATTTCCACATTTCACTTCATATACAGCTTAGGTGCCTTCTCACTGGGGAACTGGACTAGGGTAGGCTGGGGGGTGGCCATTACGAGGCATGGGACTTTCCCGGTCACTAGTACAAACACCTGGGGGGTGGGCAGCACTTGGGGTAGAAGTAGGAGCAACCTGGACACTAAGCAAGTCAAGTCAGGATTTCAGTTCTGGCAACACTACACCCCTTTCTTCTTCTTTCTTTTTTCACGGGGCCTGAGGCTAGGAGCGTGAAGCTCAGCACAGGTTCCTCACTCCTGGAGGGGCATCTCTTAGAAATGACTCTTTCAAACACCAGTGGCTACCTCTAACTTAATCGGGATTGGCTGGGACCCATAATGGCAGAGACCGGTACCCTGAGGGCTGCATAAGAACTGTAAGTAAAGAGACCTGGAACTGCAGCAGCTGACTCAGCCTCTTATTACCGGCACCGTCGCCCCACGCTTTGGTGCCAACGGCCACTACTCCCCTCAACATCCTCCCCGGGGCCTGCTCCACCTGTGGGGAGCAGAACCATCTTTGCTACGATACCATCTGCCCCGGAGGACAGCGACAGCAGCAGCGGCTAATCCCTGACCGCGTACCACAGGTGGCGTCACGAAACAATCACCCTTATCCTCAACCATCATCCTACCCCCCTTTTATTGTACACCTCGGGACCACGAAACCGGGCAGGGCCACCCGTGACATCCCGGCCCAGCGACGAGTACCGTTAACCCCTGCCCCGTGGGTGCTACAACTGTGCACGTCCTACTGATTGGTGACTGTTATTACCTTCAGAAATAATATTTGTCTTTCTCTATGCTACAGTAATTGCTGTTCTCTAATTGTGATCATCACGTTTTGGGCAAAATAAAGGTTTTATGTTGATAAACTTTGGATCGTTTGTAAAACACTGTTCTAGAGGCATGGTGCACCCCTTACAAAAACCTTCAAATGTTGATCAATGTAGATTACATTATTTCTGAAAAAAACATGTGATCATACATTGTTCTCTAATTTTGTTCTCCAGTGTATGTCAGACTCAGATCCTGTCTATGGTTTCTGTGACTGTGTTAAATCATATGCTTAAGGCTACATTCCTATGACAAATTCTTCATGTGTGGATTACAGTACATGCATTTTTAGTCCGTTTCTGCATCAGAAACACTCTAGAAGCGCATATGCGTTCTTTACCTGTGGATTTTCCTCTGCACATAAAACTCGGCATACTTTCAAGGTATTTTAAAAAGTTTACACTGCATAAATAAAAAAAGCACAGTGTGCATGGATTTCTATATTCCCATCCACTCTGCTGGAATTTTAAGACGCTGCGTTTTTTGTGTAGTAAGAATTACTAGCTTCACAAACTCACCACAAACTCATAATGGGAACTTAAATACTCTTACCAGTAGCACAAGAAAGATGGCCGCCCCTATTATCATGTCAAGAAATAAAAAAATCTTAAAAAGGCTGATTGATTATAAAATTATTAGAAATCTGATCTTTTTTTAAAAATAAAATATTGATGATACATTATAGCAGTAGACTGAATGACAATGTTTCGTTACGACCCTCCAATGCACATGCACTGTATGTGATCTGAATACGTTGAGTGGATGCTTAGTTTTCTTAAGAACAAAACGATTGGGAACAGCAAAATCCAAACTCTGATCCTTCTTTCCCCAAACAATGGATATGAGTAGTGTCTGGTAGAGTTGAATGGATCGAGTCGCTGTCTCTGGTCCGTTGACCAAGTCGGTAGTCTCTGGGTTCTGTACTGAAAGCTCATGGATCTCTTGCCTTTTGGATCTCTGGAGTGGCTTTTGATAAGCCAGGGCTGGAATGATATCATAATTGCAATGTGGCGCACAGATGGCATCGCAACTGGCCCAGCTAATCAAAAGCCACGCTGAGGATCCCGGAAGGTAAGAGAGTCGCCGAGATCCCATCCAGCAGTTACAGAACACTGACCTGATGAATGGACCGGAGTCCGCGAATCAATCCATCAATCTTTGACATGAGTTTACATCTTCTGTCCTGTAATGATACAGTTCTCATTATGATATCAGATAAAATGGACTTGTCTCTTAGGCGGGCTTTGCACACTACGACATCGCAGGTGCGATGTCGGTGGGGTCAAATTGAAAGTGACGCACATCCGGCATCGCATGCGACATCGCAGTGTGTAAAGCCTAGATGATACGATTAACGAGCGCAAAAGCGTCGTAATCGTATCATCGGTGCAGCGTCGGCGTAATCCATAATTACGCTGACGCGACGGTCCGATGTTGTTCCTCGCTCCTGCGGCAGCACACATCGCTGTGTGTGAAGCCGCAGGAGCGAGGAATATCTCTTACCGGCGTCACCGCGGCTTCCGTAGGATATGCGGAAGGAAGGAGGTGGGCGGGATGTTTACATCCTGCTCATCTCCGCCCCTCCGCTCCTATTGGCCGCCTGCCATGTGACGTCGCAGTGACGCCATACGACCCGCCCCCTTAATAAGGAGGCGGGTCGCCGGCCAGAGCGACGGTCGCAGGACAGGTGAGTCCATATGAAGCTGCCGTAGCATTAATGTTCGCTACGGCAGCTATCACAAGGATATCGCAGTTGCGACGGGGGCGGAGACTATCGCGCTCGGCATCGCAGCATCGGCTTGAGATGTCGTAGTGTGCAAAGTGCCCCTAAGGCTGGAGTCACATTTGCGTGTGACTCGCACAAGGATTGCATCGCACTGCCCGGACCGGCTGGCGGCTCTTCTGACAGGAGCGTGACAGCTCCATCTATTTCTATGACATATCCAGCTCCAGTCAGGAGAGCCGCTGGTAATGCGATCGTCTCCTGAGTCGCACGCAAGTGTGACTCCAGCCTTATTTACAGTTCCCATAGGAACCTCTAAATCACCACTGGTGAGTCAAATATTAAAGTGATGGATCAGCATGTGATAAGTCGTGGCTCCTATATCTGTACATTTAATAGTTAAACATATGATGACACTATTTACAAGAAATTTTCATTTGCTGCTAATGAAACATTGTGTTCTGTTCACATAGAAACCTCCCTATTCGCATTCCCTGTGAGTACGCGGGCGTAATGCGGAAGCCGGGGTTGTTATGGGAACTGAGAGCCAAGATAATGGTAGGAATAGCGTGATGTATGCAGCCCACCCAGGTATCTCTTATTGAAGAATAGAATAGATAGCATACAAGACAAGGCCACTTATGGACATACAAATCCTAGCATACTAATGAATTTAGGTACAAATATGACTTCCTACTAGTAAGTCAGTTACTAATACTCATCTTTTCCCCCACCACATTGTGGTTAGAAAAAAAATTGGTTAGTGGTTTAAAAAAAAACCATACAAGGTGCCGCTACAGATTATAGTAAAATATCACTTCATTTATAGTAAACATCCGGATACACAAAAATGCCTTGCTTCAGGTTTGTTTTGGGCAATCCCTGAAACTTGGTACTTAAAGGGTACCTGTCAGCAGATTTGGGGTCTATAAGCAGCGGTCATCACCAGTGGGCCCTTATACACAGCATTCTAACATGCTGTATATAAGAGCCCAGGCCGCTGTGTAGAATGTAAAAATCCCTTTATAATACTCACCTAAGCGGTCGCTGGGGTGGAGTTGGGTCATATGGGCGTCTCCGTTCTCCTGTGCCGGCGTCTCCACTTTTGGCCATCTTTGTCGTCCTTCTTCTGAAGCTGGGGTGCATGATGCGTCCTACGTCATACACACTCACCGGCATTGAGGTCCTGCGCAGGCGCACTTTGATCTGCCCTGAGTAGGGCAGATCAAAGTATTGTAGTGCGCCTGCGTGAGACCGGCGAGTGTCTATGACATAGGGCGCGTCATGCACACAGGCTTCAGAAGTAGGACAAAGATGGCCGAAAGAGGAGGCGCCGACACCGGAGAATGGAGACTCCCATATGACCCAACTCCACCGCAGCGACCATTTAGGTGAGTATTATAAAGTGATTTTTACGTTCTACACAGCGGCCTGGGCTCTTATATACAGCATGTTAGAATGCTGTATATGAGAGCCCACTGGTGGTGGCCGCAGCTTATAGTCACCAAATCTTGTGACAGGTTCCCTTTAAGTCTCTCCTCCTTTCGGTAGAGCTTTCATAAACTGCTTCATCAGTCCAAGCTTAATGTGGAGTGGTGGCAGGAGAACTTTAGTGGAATAAACTAAACTTTCCACAACTATGTTCTTGAGTCCAGATTTCAGAGATGTTCTCGTTGGCCAGCTTTATTGACTCCAGTGATGAGTCCTTTCCCGACTCTCCCATTCACACAAAAAGCTTGAGTACTTTGTGTATCGTCCTTGCTGCCCAAGGAGCAAAGAGAGAACTCTTAGATCGCCACATATTGACCATCCTTGACCTCATAGTTAAATTTCTTGAAAATAATCTAGATTCTCATAGCTTTCCTTGCGCAGAATGCCCTGCAGGCACTGAAGCATACATACTGCCATTGTGTAGTAGCTTTCAGACTTTTTTCGTTGATGAATCAATAAAGAGTCTCCACTTGCTCACATTGTATTCAGTGTTAAATGTTTCCATCAGACGAGGAACATCACTGTAATACACTAGAGCACCGTCTTGAGAAACATATGGAAGGAATTTCTTCACTCTGCCATGAAAAACAGGTCACAAGTAGTGATGGGCGAACCGGGTGATACCGAAGCGAGAGTCGCACAGTGACAGTCAAAGTTCAATCGAGTCCATGGCTCATCGACTCGGGTGAACCCTGACGTCACCGTTAACACGGCCAAAATCAGCCGAAGTCTGCTTCGTGACAAGCAGTGCAGTTAATGGATCACCGGAAGTTAATGATCGGACCCGAATGCAGAAGCGGTCAGGAGATAGCAGCTGAGCGGGTTTGCAGGATGCGTCGCGGGAGCGGTAAGTATAATGACAATGTTTATTATTAACTATATTCTTTATTTTATAGACCCCCCCCCCGCCCCATCCCGTAACTGTAAAGTCCAAGTACAAGGTTCAGACACAAGTTCGGGTTATCTAAGAACTCGAAATCAAACATTTCAAAACGTTCTGGCGAGGCTCCCAATCCTGAACATCTGGGGGTTCACCCATCACTAGTCACTGGAGCTAACAGGTTTGTTGCTTTTAGCCTAGAGCCTAAAGGTCATGCAAAGGAATTGTCATGTGTACTATTTATTTATGAAATAAAAATTTAATTGACGGTTACGCTTGAAAGGAAATCTATCACCATGTTTTTGCCACCTAATTTGGCTGTGAGGATCAGAAGCTCAGAAGCTAAAAGCCGCTACTTGGCTTGAGATACAAACAAAACAAATGAAGGTATCCCGTCATTAGGATATAAAACTTCACCAATTTATTAGTACAGCTTAAAAAGTTGGAGGTACATTAAAAATACTGTATCAAGGCACAAATCTATATCAGAAGCTCGTCAGTTTTTGGCTTGTAATATTTTTAGTGTACCTGTAGATTGGTGAAGTTTTATATCCAAACGGCTCAATACATTAGTATGTTCTGAAGACCTGACCCTGATTCCAGTAATGTGTGACTTACTAAACTTCTTCCTGAAGTATTTATAAAATCACTATTTTATCAACAGGAGATTATGATTAGCGGACTAGTAAACTTGCTGCTAGATAGTTAGGCATATTCAGGAGCTCTGTATAACCCTACCCCCACCACTTATTGTTAACTTTCTGTGTGCACTGTACATGGGCATCAAGCTGCCAATCAGAGGAGTGGGCGTGGTATACAGAGCTCAGCATTCAGAGAACTGGTAAATCTGTAGCACATAAAACAGTGATTTTATTAACAGATGCTTCCCTAGAATCAGATTCTCTACGTTATGCTGCTCTAAGATAGAGTAGCAAAAACCTTGAGACAGATTCCCTTTAATCTGTACTGAAAATTTAGAGGAAAGCAAGAGGAGTGGCACTTTATTTCGGTCAGAGAATTGAAAACAAAGATATCAGCAAAATGACCAACAGCTGTTTCGCAAGAATACATGCTTCTTCTGGCTCACCGTGAGGCTCCTCTTGCTTTCCTTTAAATTTTCATGATCATTTATAAGTATCAAGCTGAGCAATGGAAGACATGGCTATTATCTGGATTTATTTCCTTTGATGCTATTGACACGCCCATCAGAGTCATGGGGGCACTCGGAACCGGGCCGGTTCTGTTTGGGATGTCACGGCGGTGGGGCCCGACTCCGTGACCCTGGCAGTGTCATTTTAAATGAGTGAGATGGGGGATGTTTGCAGAGGATAAGTCGTAACACCACCCGTGGTATAGGCCACTGCTGCCATTCAGTTCTCCTGGGGTCGGTGGTGATGCAGCTGAGTTGGTATAGCTCTCCAAAGGTAGAGCTGGGCCCCAGGTCTGTTAGTGGTGTATGATGGGGTAGTAGATAAAGAGTCCAAAACACAGGAGAATGCAGTCACCAGTTCTTTACTCACAGTTGTCAGCTCCAGGTTGTTACAACCGGTCAGAGGCTTCCCTTAGAGTGCCGAGTCCTGCTGTGATAGGATCCAGCTGATCCCAGGTAATTCAGAGGCCTAAGACCGATGTTCTTTTCTGTAAAAACCTTCCCAGGTCGTCTTCCTGCGCTGGCTTTGCCCTCCTCCCCTGTGCTCTCACATACAGAGCCCCGAGACGGTGTCCGCGGACCCTGTTATGGGTGGCTTGTTTGTCCTATCCCTTGGCCCTCTGTGGTCACCTTTTCACTGGATGTGTGTGGATGTGGCTTCGGCACTTGAAGTTGCCGTAGCTTCCGGTTTACTAGCTGAGCCTGGTTGTTCTCCACTAGTCTAGGGGCCGGTCCCCTTTGCGGCCTAGTACCTCCACAACGATACAATGGCCGTGGATGCGAGCACACTGTTGGATTTCTCACTTCCCGTGGCTCTAAGACTACTTCTTCCTTTCCTCCTACTTACGATCCCTTGGACGAGCTCCCAGAGCTCCAGCCCTCAGGACCGCTCTCCTCCACGTCTCCTTCATTCTGCTCTCAATGTTCTTAGTTCCCACTCCCTAACTAACCCCACCTCCAGACTGGTTCCGGGACTGTGCTCTCCCAATGGAGCAACTCGCCCTCACCACGACCTGATGGAGTGTAGCTTAATCAGGAGTGTGTGTGCGTGCAATAGTCTGTGACCTACTCCTTACCAGAGAATGGGGTCCCACACCTCTGAATGAGGTGCAGTACCTCTGTGGCGACCGAACCCTCAGGGGCGCCACACTATTTTTCCATGAAACTGGGTATAGAGGATCAGGGTCTACTGAATGAACTGCATAGGTGTCAATTTAACCACATTCTCGATTAAAAATATGCTGATCACTGGACCAATTGCAGCATATCCAATATCAAAGAGTAGACTTAATACCCAGCTTTTCTATATGTGCTGTGATACGCCACAATAATACATTTTTTTACAATAGTTTCATCTGATACAAGTGACTAGTCATGTACTTATTATCCACATTCACTTCCCATGTGGGTGTCCATATTTTGACACTTGGACAGTCTTCAGTAGTATAAGTTGTGCTGTATAAAAATAATAGTATAGATTTAAGTAATTAGTTAGTCAAGCAAAAAGGGAACTAATTCTTTTCTGTTGGCAGTTGCTTAGATGTCAGGAAACTAATTTAGGAAGGAAATAGATTGTGAAACAATTTCTCAATACGCAATGTAAATTGGGACCTACCCAAGTACACAACTACCATAAACAATATTGCCTTGGTATTCTATTTTATGATATTTATAGTCTTAACATATCAAATAAATTATAATTGATAGTCAAATGAATAAATCAGCAAAGCAGTACATATACAGGTCTCGGGGTCCTTCTCTGATATCACACAATCAACAGAGCGAGAAATGATTGAACTATCCAAAAAACATTTATTCCATGCAATTCAGTAGGTTCATCAAATAATCCACAATACAGAGGATAAAATAGTCCAGAAACATGGATATAGTCCGGTAAGCAATATATGTCCAGGTCTCTCTGAGGAGCCACAGCTTCTCCCACAGAGGATGAATTTTCCTGCTTCTCTCTTGAAGTTCTCAGACAGACTGAATAATCCCCAGGTAAACAGAAAGTTTGGCTGGATTCCAGGCCCTCCTTCCCCAGACCTAGGGACAGAAATGCTGTAGGGGGTGAGTCCCAGTATTTGGAGAGCTGAGGAGTAAACAATGGACAGTCAAGATATGGGGGTTTAACAAAAAGAAAGCAAATGGTAACTGAGCTAAGTTAATTAGCTTGCAGACAAGATAAGGAATACACAGTATGAATGGAGCAAGGCTGCTATGATATGAACATGCACAAAATGATACACAACCCCCCATATTCCACCATCACAATTCAAAAAATGAAAAATAAATTAAATTAACAGATAAGACAGGACTTTACCCTTTAGGATAGTGTTCCTCAACTCCAGTCCTCAAGGCCCACCAACAGATCAGGTTTTCAGGATTTCCTTAATATTGCAGAGTTGATGGAATTATTCCCTGTGTAATACTGAGGAAATCCTGAAAACCCATCACCTATGCAATACTGTAGAAAACCTGAAAACATGATCTGTTGGTGGGTCTTGAGGACTGGAGTTTAGAGTTGAGCGGACTTGTAATAATCCGGGTCCAGCGGATCCGTCGCGGGTTGGAAAAGAATTCCGGATCCGATCCGGAATCTGGACCAATGTATGTGAAGCGGATCCGGGAAGAGAGCGAGAGAGTGAGAGAAAAAAAAAAATTAAAAAATTCCCGGATCGTGCAGCCGGATTCCCGCGACCGGGTCAGACCCGGATCGGATGCTGAAACCGCGCGGATCCGGATTTTTACAGTTCGGATCCACTCAACACTACTGGAGTTGAGAAACATAAAATAGTCAGTACCATTCTATTGTTTGACTATATATCCATAACCAATAAAGGATTGTCAAGCAGTGGTGGGGAGATAAGGAAAAGAGTGTAATGGGGTCATCTGAGGCGGTTTGGCATGGGATCCTCGGTGGCTATCAGTGTTGGGGCTCGACTGTAGCTATCCTTGAGAGGGGGCAGTAGTGACTACTATTTTTTACATTTTAGGGAGAAATTGTTCCAAGATCAACATGTTAAAGAGAACCAAACATCAGGATTTTGGTATATAAGGTAAAGCCAGTGCAGTACTGGCACTATCATGCACAGGCTGTACATACTGTACCATTAGTGGGCAGCTCGGATGTTTAGGCTGTGAAATCCAAGTTTATGAAGTTTGAAAATTCATCCACTTTTTGATTGACGTGTGCACCTCTCCAGATAATATCCGGGCGGGTTATGCACATGATTAGACGATATCGTAGCTGCAGCTAATCGGGGTAAGATCAGCTGTTCTCCAGTCCTGTTGTGACCACGCGCGCTCCCGCGGTCACAACGAGATTTGAAGAAGCAAGGGCACATGCGCCGCCCTCTCATGCACAAGACTAGGTAATGCGGGCTTCAGAAACATGGCGCCGGAGATAAGCTATGCGCAGGCGCCAACTCCGACGCCGTCTTTCTGAATAGAGAAATTTGCATACAGCCAGAGAGAGGGAGGAAAAGGCGGCGGGGGGGGGGGGGGGCGGGAATCATGTGTATAACCCGGCCGGATATTATCTGGAGAGGTGCACACGTCAATCAAAAAGTGGATGAATTTTCAAACTTCATAAACTTGGATTTCACAGCCTAAACATCCGAGCTGCCCACTAATGGTATGTACACAATGTGCCTGATAGTGCCAGCACTGCACTGGCTTTACCTTATATACCAAAATCTTGATGTTTGGTTCCCTTTAAAGCTTTAAAAGCAGAAATTGCATTATATTTTTTTTTCAATTTAAGTGTTTTATTGGTTTTCATGAAAAAAAGGACAACAAAACGGGTCATGTCATACAGATACATATAGCATAACAACTATGAGAACCAGGACCATGAGGCCCAACAAGTAAAGGAAAGAAGGGGAGAGAGGGGGCTGGAGGGCATTGCACATAGGCGATATTGTGACAATTATCCACTACAACACCTAGAGAAGCTCCTGGCGCACAGACTCCCCCTTCCACCCGTCTCTCACTCTCCTAAAGGAAACTTACCATAAAAGAGACTCCTAAAAAGAAAGGTCAGAAAGTGGAAAGAGAAAGGAAAGAAGACAGAAAGGGAGAAAGAGTATCGAAAGAGGGTGCCATGGGGCCTTCACCTGCCCGCCATGTTTATGTAAGGAGGTTAAAGGTTCCGATCAAAAAGGGGATTTGGGTCATGTCATGGGTTTGAGCCAGATCCTGCCAAATAAGACTCCCAGTGGGACCATTTTGTGATCACAGACTCTGCATCCCCCCGCGACTGGGCCAGAACCCTCTCCATCCGGTATATTGCATTCACCTCGTCAGTCCACTCTTCCAGGGTTGGAGAGTCTGCCTTCTTCCAGTGACGGGGTATAACCGTCTTGGCCGCCTGTAGGAGGTGTCGCAGAACAGATTTTTTGTACGCAGCCTGCGGCATAGGGAACATGTAAAGCAGAACCGCCTCAGGGTGTCTAGGCACGGTCACTCCTGAAACCTCTTTGATCGCCTCTAGCACCCCCTCCCAAAAGGACTGCAAGGCTAAGCACGACCACCATATATGCGTCATGGTGCCCCCCTGGCTTCCGCACCTCCAGCAATTGTCTGGGGTCTCAGGCCACCACCGATGCAGGAGGGAAGGGACCCGATACCATCGTGATATAACTTTATAACTGGTCTCCTGGGACTTAGTAGCAGTCACCGACTTGTGTGACAAGTGGAAGCATCGCCCCCATTGTTCTCTAGAGAATGTTTGGTTGAGTTCCCCCTCCCATGCTCCGCAAAAGGGGGGGAGATCATCCAAGCCCCCGGAGACCAGCAATTTGTATATAACTGAAATGTTGTGATTCGGGGCAGTCGTTGTTGTACACATGGCCTCATAAGGGGATGGAGAGAGTGAAAGCTCGTGCGTCTGTGTGAGTGATGTAATAAAATGCTGGAGTTGGGCGTACTCGAAATTGTGGCGTAGTTTTTGGGGTTTCTCCCCCAAAATCGTAGAGAGTGGTAGTGTCCGTCCCTGTGGGGCAATATGGATGAGCCGAAGAGGCGTCCGTTTAGTTCCTTCCAGGAAGCGAGTGACAGAGGCACCCGGAAGAAAATCCGGACTATCGGTCACCGGCATCAGCGGTCCATATGCACGAATCAGATCGCATTTCCTACCAGGGGCGTGTATGGTGCGCAGAGTCTGCTCGACACTGTACCCCACCACCAGTTTGCGACGGTTCAGCCGTGGCCACGTCCAAGGCAGAGTTGGCGCCGACAGAGAGCATAGATCATGGGCCAAACGCACCCATAGTTTAGACCCCTCATTATGCAACAGGTCCAGGACACGGGCATGAGCCACTGCTAGGTGATACTTTCGGCAGTCCGGCAGTCCCAGCCCTCCCGCGTTCTTTGGTCTGGTCAGAACACTACCTCGTATTCTGGGTCGGCCCTTGGCCCAGACAAACTGGATAAATAGTTGTTGAATTTTGTACCAATATGACGCAGGGATGTGGACGGGTACCGTCTGCAGAAGGTATAATAAGCGAGGCAGTACTGTCATTTTGAGGGCGCCAACCCTACCAAACCAGGACACCACCCCCTGATGCCAGGTGGCTAGATCCCTCTCTGATTTGATAAGAAATTGTTGGAAGTTAAGTGAAAACAGTTTGGACAGGTCGGATGGAATGGTGATACCCAGATATCGGATACTATTGTTTTGTGGCCACTTAAAAGGGTGTTTGGATTGTAGGCAAGAAACTAGATTTGGAGGAAGGGAGACATTCAAAGCCTCTGATTTGTCAAGGTTTATCCGGAAATTGGACCATCTTCCAAAGTTATCCAACTCTGACATCAGGGATGGGAGTGCCTCAAGCGGGTTAGTGAGATAAACTAAGAGGTCGTCGGCGAAAGCCGAGCATTTATATTCATAGTTCGCTATCTTGATCCCTTGGATGTCTGGGTTGGCTCGCAGGGCCGCCATGAGATGCTCCATCACTAGGATGTATAGAAGAGGGGATAAGGGGCATCCCTGTCTCGTTCCGTTATGGATGGTGACAGTGTCCGATAAGGTGCCATTGATTTTTATACGCGCCGACGGGGTGTGGTACAGTGCAAGTATTTTAGCCGTTAGGTTTGGGCCCAGCCGCAGGTGATTTAATGTTTGGGCGAGTGACTCCCATGAAATCCTGTCGAAGGCCTTCTCGGCATCTAAGGACAGGATCATCAATGGTATCCCTCGGTTGCGAGCAAATTGAATAATATCTAGAGTTTTAAGGGTATTGTCTCTAGCCTCTCGTCCCGGGACAAACCCAACCTGGTCTAGGTGGATCAGATCCGGAAGGAGAGGATTGAGCCTGTTGGCAATAAGTTTAGCATAGCACTTAATATCTACATTGAGCAGGGAAATCGGTCTATAGCTACCGCAAACGCCCGGGTCCTTGCCTACTTTGGGAATGACTGTAATGTGCGCCGCTGTAGAGTCTGTTGGAAAGAGGGCGGTGTCTGAAATTGAATTAAAAGACTCCAACATCAGAGGCGCAAGTAGGGTCGAAAAGGATTTATAGAATTTTGCTGTTAGCCCGTCCGGACCTGGACTTTTATTGCCAGGAGCACTCTGGATAACCTGCAATAATTCTTCTATCGTGAACGGGGCCTCAAGATTTTCTAATATGGCACTATTCAGTTTTTTAAAGGGGGAAGGGGGGGCATCTGTTGAGGCGTTGGGGGACACCCTAGGAGGGGGTAGATTGTACAACCTAGAATAATATTTATGAAAGGCATTTGAAATCTCAGGGGTAGTATGAACCAGACCACCCGATGAGTCCTGAATATGTGGAATCAGGTTTGTTGCCCTTTTGGTACGTAACGCGTTGGCTAGCATTTTGCCTGGTTTGTCGCCGAACTCGTAGAATTTGCTCCTACCCAATTGAATAATGTGACTATATGAGGAGTCCAGTAATTTCCTAACCTCCAACCTCGCTCTTAGAAGTGCTTGGAGTGTCGAGGCCGCCAGAGCACGTTTATGGAGGAGTTCAAGTGTTGTGACTTTTTGAAGAGCGTCTTTAATGGCTTGTGCCCTACTTTTTTTAATTCGAGAGCCGTGTTTAATGAAAGTCCCACGAAGGACACATTTTAGGGCCTCCCACTTAAACACAGGCGCAGTGGTGTCTGATGCGTGGTCCCCCACAAAATTTGTGATAGAGGTGCAAATGTCTGAGGTGCAGCCTTCATCCAAAAGCAGTGACTCGTTAAGCTGCCAGGATCCTGCCGTCTTTGCCATGGATGGAACATGCATGGAACAGAACACTGGAGCGTGATCCGACCATAGGATGTTTCCAATCCCGGTATGGGACAGCCAAGATAATACATTGTGCTGCACCAGGATATAATCCAAGCGGCTGTACGAGTCCCGCGAGTGCGAGTAAAAGCTGTAATCCCTGTCCGAGGGGTGCTGTATGCGCCACGCATCATACAGTTGGAGCTGTAATAAAGATTTTTTAACTCGTTTAATTAGTGCATAGGAGAGGCTTGACCGACCCTTGGAGTTATCCATAGCCGGATCGAGCGTGATGTTTAGGTCCCCACAGAGGACCACTGAGCCCCTAACCAAAGGGAGGGCCGAACGTACCAATCCGGCGACAAAGCAGTCTTGGTTCTGATTAGGTGCGTAAGCATTAATTATAGTAAATTCCTGCCCACTAAGAGATAATGATAAGACAATATAACGTGCTGCCTCATCTATTTTAACGTCCAATACTTGGTGAGGGAGTGATTTGTGTATCCCTATCGCCACCCCCTTTGAGCGTGTCTCTGGATTGTTGGCAAGAAACCATGTGGTGTAGTATTTGTTTTTAATCTTTGGGGTGTGGTTAGTTTTAAAGTGCGTCTCCTGGAGGCAGATCAGGTGTACCTTACGCTTGTGCAGGTGATAAAGGATCTGGGCCCGTTTCTCTGGGGTGTTGAAGCCCTTCACGTTAAAGGATGCAATATTCAGGTCTGCCATTTAGAAGGGAATCCGGATGCTGCAATGGAAGGGTGGCAGGGTTGCAGTTTTGGTGGACGGTCCCCATGGCGAGGTCTAGTACAGAGAAAAAAGATTAGGAAAAAGAGAGAAAAGAGGAAGGAAGACGATTCAGAGGAACAAAACAAAAGCAGAGGGAGAGCCTCCGCACTTAACACTAAGCAAGTTAATACAAACAACGGGAGCATGTCCGCCGCACACCGGCGGGGCAGGGGCTTCTAACCTATTGGGGGGAGAATCTGGTCAGACATCACCAAAAGACAACTCCTTTCCAATTGAGCATGAATATAGTGAGGCAAATAACATTAGCATGGTACGAAACCATCGGCATCCCATATAAATCAATATCATGTACTATAGATATCTTAGAGAGGTTCTTTCAGGCGCGGTCCGGACTACCGCGGCTCAGATGTGGGCGTCTCTTGCCCCGGAATCTCTCCTCTCTCCGCGGTAGTCCCACAGATTGCCGATTTGTGGAGGGGTTCTCGAGAGGACCCGTGCGTAGCCCCATACCCCATGGGCGGAGCAGCGTGTTAGGCCACTGGGGGAGGAGAATCGGCGGCAAGCCAATGCCCGAAGTAAAAGAGGGCAAGTCCTCGGGTGTACGGAGGGTGAAGTACTTCGAGCCCTGGCGGACCGAGAGGGAGAAAGGGAATCCCCACCGGAACTGGATCTCTTTATCCTTTAAAACATCTAATAGAGGTTTGAGGGCCGCTCTTTGAGCTAGTGTATGGCGAGAAAGGTCCGGTAAGATTCTAATAGGGGTCCCATTATAGGAGAGGTCAGCTTTTTTCCTGCTTGCCAGTAGGATCGCCTCCTTGAGAGCGTAGAAATGGACCCGGCAGATAACATCCCTTGGGTGGGGGTCCTCCGGATTGAAAGGGCGAAGTGCTCTATGAGCTCTGTCCAACTCTATTCTGACCCCTGGCGGGCGCCCGAGCAGCCTGTTGAAAATTGTGGTGAGCACCGACGGTACATCCACGGAAGCAATAGATTCTGGCAATCCTCTGACACGGAGATTGTTTCTCCTATTGCGGTTCTCTAGGTCGTCCATATTTTGCTGCAGGGAGAACAATTGTTTGGCGTGTTCTGTCACTGTAGCTTGTAAGGCATGGATAGAGGTAGAGTTATTTTCTTGTATCGTGGAAACCGTATCCACTCTATCTGTTAGAGATGAGAGTTCCGCTCTGAATTGGGCAAATTCCAGTTTGCATTCCGCAACAACTTGGTTTGCTAGAGCCGCGATGTCACTTTTGGTAGGTATCGCCTGCATGAATGCTCGGAGGTCCGCCAGGGAGGCCGGCCTATCCTCACCCCCTGCAGTCGGCGAGAAGGCCACCTGGGAGGTATGGAAGCTTGATTGTGGCCTGTATATTTGTGGTCTCCCCTCTCTCGGAGTTGTGATCATGATTGGGGCGTGAGGTACCATTCGAGTGTCAGGGCCCTCTGGAAGCAGGGTGGGATGCCTCTCAGGTGTGGCTGGGTGCTTGGCGGGGGGACTGTCTGCCCATGATGAGCCAGTGGACCATCTGGCTGGGGAGCTTGATGCTGCCTCCTCCCTCTGCAACACTTCTTGCATGACAGCCTCCTCTTTCTGCGTTGGGGACTCCCCATCCTCCTCTCCCATATGTAGGGGGCAAGCGTCTCCAGCTCTCTGTGAGACCCCGGGCTCTGTGTTTCCACCCCTATTGGGATCGTAGTCTGGGGTGGAGGGGGGGCCTGGACAGACTTCAGCCATTCCCTTCTGTGACTCCGGATTTTCCATCAGGGGCAGAGGCGACTGGTGTTTCAAGCATAGTCCTCCCCTTCCTCATATGCGACCTGGCCGCCGCTTGTCAGCTGCTGCAGCTGCAGGGTCTGGGGCCTGCTTACCCGGTCCGTCTTGGCTGGGGAGCTGCTGCGGCGGCCATCTTGGAATGGCGCCGCCGCCGCGCCAGGCTTCTCCACCTCCGGTATGGGGGTCCCGATCGCTCCGGTCCCATTCCTCCGGGTCTGCGCTGGGGTGCCTCCCGTTTCCTCTGGTGCCCGGGTTCCGCTCGCCGCCACGTCGGATTCAGCCGGATAATCTGGTCCCTGGGCAGGACGCATGGAGGCCCCAGGTTTTTCACTCCCCGGACTGGTGAGGTAAGCCTCCATAGTGGGCTGTGGGGACGTCGGGCGGGCAACAGAGCGGGACCGGGCCTTCTTGGCAGCGGTGCGCACCATTTTGGTGTGGGGATGCCGGTGGATCGTGGAATTCTGCAGCGGAGCTCAGGAGCTGCACGTCTCTACACAGCCATGTCTAGCCACGCCCCCCTGCATTATATTTTGTACCTATTTCATGTTACACTGTATTCAGTGTATTTTTGCTCTGATGTCATATCACTAATACTGAAAAGGGTGGGGAGGGGAAATAACAACAGATACAACAGAAACCTCCAACCGCGGACACAACTAGAAAAAATGTGGTTTGAGGCATGATGTGATGAGCAAAGTAGTGAGAGAAGTAACATTGACTATGGACATCTGCAACAACAAGACTTCTGTATATAGGATAAAAGCTGCTCCCACAGGGGAAAAAAACAGTTAATTTGTCTATGGGACTGGAACACACCTTATGTTCAAAATAGTTTTGTAAGCCAAAAAAAAAAAATCCCTAAATCAATTAATATCAATAAAACATCTATGTTTTACAAAAAATCAAAAACTCAAGATTTTCATTCCAATTCAAGAAAGACCGATATATTGGAGCAAGTCCAGAGAAGAGCAACCAAGATATTACAACGTCTGCAAACCATGTGATATGAAGATCAGCTAAAAGAACTAGGAATGCTTAGTTTGCAAAAGGGAAGGCTGAGAGGAGACTTAATAGAGGTCTACAAATATCTCAAAGGTAGTCACATTGCAGAGGGAACCACCCTATTCTTATTAGCTTAAGGAAGTACAAGAAGCAATGGGATGAAACTAAAAAGGAGACTCAGATTAGACATTAAGAAGAACTTTCTGACAGTGAGGGCAGTCAGGGAGTGGAACAGGCTGCCACGGGAGGTAGTGAGCTCTCCATCAATGGAAATCTTTAAGCGGAAACTAGTTAAACATATAGCTGGGATGATTTGGGAAAGCCTGCATTTGCTGGGGGTTGGACCCGATGGCCCTTGTGGTCCCTACCAACTCTACCATTCTATGTTTCTATGAGATCCCAGAATCCCTATTTTATTATAACATCTTGAACATCATTGGATGGAACAAGGTTCCAGAGTGAGGGAAAGTGGCAGCTGCTCAAGTCTACGTCATTAACACATGTATAGATGTTGTGTCCTTCACACAACCCCACAAAGTGAGCAGCCAACTATTGGATGGATCAACAGGGAATCTGCGTGTAGCCTCCATCCAAGCGGTGTTCTCCTATGAAGCGCTGTCTCATTTTTTCCCGAATTCTATGGGTTCTTAAATTTATTAAAATGATCCTTCGTTTCGCAGTGAATAATATACATTAGATACAAATTGTACAGGTAAAATACTGACTGTTCTCCATTTTATTCTTTCTGTTATGACTCCTCCGATTCCCAATCCACATGTGCATCATTGGCTGTCAACGTGGCACAAACTAAAGTCTAGAGTTATGCTATTGTTACGAACCGGCGCCCCCATAGCCGCAAGCAGCCTGCTGCGGTTCCTGTTGCGCCCAGGCGCCGGCTGCCGTTCTTGGCCGTGCCTCGGGTCGTCCAGTTGGCTGTTCCTTCCACCACGTCTAAGTGTGGAGAGGCGGCTAGTGCGCATGCGTGCGCTGATTTACCACAGCCAGAGTTTAAGCCCGGTGTTTTGCCTGGTGAGCATGCTCAGCCTGATTGTGTTATGTCTGAGACTAGGTCCTCAGTTCGGGCTACTGAGCATGCTCCCACAATTAACCCTAACAGCCTCTTTGCACAGGTACTTGGACTTCGTGCTGTGTCTAAGTTCTGGGATGTGCCTACTGAGCATGCTCAAACTGATAGTCTGCTTTCTGAGCCTGTTGCTCAGGCTACTGGGCATGCTCAGGCACTTAGTGCACCAGAGGCTAGGTCCGGTAAGGACCTCACTGAGCATGTCCGTGAGGTGGGAGGCCCTGATAGGGCAGAGGGTGTCAGGTGTCCTGATGACATGGCAACTCCGGACTGGCTCGCAGAGGCCCGCCCCTATGATCTGGCACCTCAGTATTGGTTGTCAGACGATGACTGGTGAAGTGTTTGGGGCGTGGCTGCCATGAGGTCATCAATGACGTGGCGGTTCCGGATAGGTCGCATGTGACGTCACTGATGACATGGCACTCTGCTATTGGACCTTGGTGGTTCCACCCTGGGTTTGGGGTGGACCCAGGTTATAAAAGGGGCTGGAGACAACATGGAGGTGCGCAGTCTTCACTTTTGCGCAGTCAGAGCACACCTCCATGTTAGAGCCTCATTGCGGCATAAGCCTATGTTGGGAAGCGGTAGGTAGGGTTAGGCGAACGGTGCCTGTCACGCCAAGATTCGTGGCTCGGCACATCAGGGTCAGGCGCCGTGCTTCCCTCCTGCCGTTCCAGTCTTGCTATAGCAGCCCAGTGGCGTTAACTGGGCTGCGGCTGCTGTGCTTCCTGTCCGATTGTGCCCCCTACGCACACGGACAACGCACCTGCTGCGCCACCTATCCGATTGTGCCTCCTACGCACACGGACAACGCACCTGCTGCGCCACCTGTCCGATTGTGCCCCCTACGCACACGGACAACGCACCTGCTGCGCCACCTGTCCGGTTGTGCCCCCTACGCGCACGGACAGCGTACCCCAGGACCCCTGTGGAGTTAACAGGGTGTTCCTTATCCTCCTCGGCTTCCCGGTCAACGCTACTGGTGTACCCATCTGGCCTGACGTGTCCTACACACACGTGGCCAGTCGAGAGGTGGACAGAAACGCTAATCGGAGGACCGCTCGGCCTGACGTGTCCTACACACGTGGCCGACAGGGCGCTTTCGTGGCGGTCTTCCGGTCAACGCTACCTGGTTACCACCCGGCCTGACGTGTTTCCTGCACACGTGGTTGGTGTAGTGCTAGGTGCACCAAAACGCTAATCGGGTTGTCGTCCGGTCTGACGTGTCCCAACACACGTGACCGGTTCCCAGAGTCCCTGGGTTATCTCAGAGCCATCCAGCTCTATAGTCTCCGCCTAACCCTCAGGTGCCAGCAGCTCCTTTGTCATCTGGAGCACGGTGGGCCCTGACTGGCGATTAGGATATATACCCCCTGGTCCTAATCTGCCGGTCCCCCCGTAACAGCTATCATGTATGCCTATTTCTGGCATAACGTCTATTAAATTTTCCGCAAAGCCTCAACCACGGTTTAGATAATGCAACTAATAACATAAAATACAAAACAGCAGCACCTTTTTGTGTAAGGCAGGCATACACTTGGGGGCCGCAATGGAGACATCTGAGACCAGTGATTGACTGCTGGAAGATGAAGCAAAGCGATAGCTAGGTTAACAATGGTGGTATGGAGGAGCAGCAGGGATCAGGAGGTAAGTATATGTTTTTCTACAGTGTATGCCATTCTGGGACGATTTTAAAAATAAAAAAGGGTGGACTACCAATTTAATTCTTGCATTTTGCATTTAAAAATCCAGCTAATGTCCTTATGAAACTTAATGTTAAGAAGTGTTTCTACTTATATTGTTACAAATCCATTGAAAAATTAAAATACAATTACAAGACAGAGTTATTGATAAGTTATTGACCTTAGGTATCCATGATTACGACCACGCATATAGTAACAGTTGCTAGTGGATACCTAAGGTCCTGCAATGCCCTAAACATGAGTAAGCAACAGTAAATCAGAAGAACTATACTGCATTTCTAATTGGAGGTATTTGCTAATATTCTTCTTATTACACCTACTACATATTGGGATAGGATCTTGGAGGTGGGAATACCCCTTAAACTCTTATGAGCTACTGCATTAAGAGAAAATTGAGCTAAAAGGGAGTCCGTCAGCACCAAAAAATTACTTTTCAACCAAGCATAGACACTTGGTGCAACCCTTGGGTGGCTAACAGTTTAGTGTTCCAGCTCACCAACTTGTTTTGCATCAGTTTTTGCACCCCTTTTACCTGATCGCCATTCCTGTCTTCATAGGTGCAAGAAAACAGCAGAATTAGTTTGGTGAACCCTTTAAAATATTCCATATTTCTGAATAAATTAGATTTTCACACTTCCTAAAAGTAGATAAAGAACCAAATTAAACAAATGATCAGAAATATTAGAAGCTTTCATTTTTTCTTTATTAAGGAAAATTACGATGTGAGTGATTAAAGTATGTGAACCTTAGCTTTCAGCATCTGGTGTGACCCCATGTGCAGCAATAACTGACTCTAAATGTTTCCGGTAATTGTTGATTGGTCCTACATATTAGTTTGCAGGAATTTTATCCTATTTTTTCCGACAAAACATCTTAAACTGTTATATTGGGGGGTTTTATATCATGAAATTATAGTGTGGCGCCCCTGCGGCTTCAGGCGCCACAGTGTACTGCGCCTCACCCGAGGTGCAGTATTCACCTCGGATATGGAGGAGGTCATCGCCGGTAACCACCACCTAAAACACACTCATCCAACACAAAAACGGGAGCTCTTCCACTGTGACTGGCTAGGGTAGGTGCTGAGGTGGCCATCATGAGGTGTGGGATGTCTTGCTTGCTAATTCAAGAACCCGGGAGACGGGGCACCAACAGGGGTAGTTAGGAGCCATCTCACACAGTAGTCAGTCAGTTTTGGGCGCAGCAAGCGCCAGGTCGCACTCAGTAGGAGATAAGCAAGAACACGGACAGTTCGGGGCCCGTGGTCTGGAGCTGGAGGCTCGACCCGGGTTTTTAGGAACAAAAAAGGATCCCAGGGTTCACGGGGAGTGCAGAAGGCACTCGTGACCCGTTCCATGGCCCGGGAGCTGGGCTGGAGGGAAACCGTCGAAAGGTGACGCACAGAAGGAAACACAGGCCTCGACCTCCGAAGTATCCGAGATCGGCAAAAGTTCATTACAGCATAGCCTGGTACTCCAATGGCGGTATGCTTCCAGTGAGTAAAGAACTTGAACAGCACCCTCTGTGTCGTCCCGTTACTGCCGGCGCTCTCAACATCGCGCCATAGGCGACTACTACCACCACCATCATCCTCCCTGGGGCCTAGCTCTACCTGTGGAGAGCCACGACACCCGAGCTGCGTCACCATCCACCCCAGCAGAGAGAAAAAGAGAAGTCCTGCAGCAGCGGCTAATGATTGGCCTCACACCACAGGTGGCGTCAGGAACAACTACCCCCATCATCCCCATCTTTATTGACACCGCCGGGGTCACGGAACCAGGCAAGGCCACCTCGGCGACCCAGGACAAGAACCGCGGCCCGATGACAGGTAGCCTCAAGCCCCATGGGTGTGTCACTAGCTTAACTTCCTTCCACAACACTTCTAGAGGATGAAAGTCAGGACTTTAACTAAGCCATTCCAAACTTTATTCTTCTTGAACATTCCATTCTAAAATATCTTGTGACATTTGGGTTGTTCCCTTGATATTCAGCTCATGAACAGATAGTTTATTTTCCTTTGGAATTTTCTAATACAATTCAGAATTCATTATTCCATTAATCATTGCAAGCCATTTTGACTCAGATGCAGCAAAACAGGCACAAACCATAATAAACCTCCACCATGTTTCACAGGCAGTATGGAGTTTATAGGCTATAATGTAGGGTTTTTCTTGTTTATTTTAAACCAAAAAGCATTATTTTAGTCTGATCTCTCCACAAAACAATGTACCGATAACCGTCTGACTTGTCCTTGTGATCTTTAGCAAACTTCAGATGGAGGGCATTTGTTTTCTCCTTGCAATCCTATCATGCACACCATTGTTGTTTAATGTCAGTCCTCCTAGTGGTAAATTTACAAAGATTAACTTTAGCTAATGTACTAGAGGCCTTTAGTTGGTAAGAAGTTATCTTTGGTTCCTTTGTGATGTTACAAACTATTGTACTCTTTGATCTTGGAGTGATGTTTGTTGGTCGACCACTCCCAGGCAGGGTAATGGTCTTGAATTTCCTCCATTGGTGCACAATCTGTCTAACTGTGGATTAATGGAGCCAAAGCTCTTTAGAGATGGTATTGTAGCATTTTCCAGTCTGATGAGCATCACCAAGTCTTTTTCTGAGCCGACTTTCTTCGTACCATAACACGCTTCCCCAAAGTGTTGCGAATATACGACTTTGATAGATTTCTGTTCTTTAAATAAAATAGGTTACACATTCACACCTAATTGTCATCCCATTTATTAAAAGCCTTGGACTCTAATTTTACCTTCAAATTATCTAATAATCCTAATGGTTCCCATACTTTTGCCCCTCACCGTAATGTGATTATCCAAGCAAAGACTGGATAATGATCCATGAACAATAGCCGATATCAGATGTCTGAATGGCAAAAGTATGTGAACCATGAAGATTGTTCGATAAATTGAAGGTAAAATTAGAGTCTGATGGTTTCAATAAAAAATACTGCAAAATTTAATATTTTTAGCTCATTTGTTTGATTTTTTGTGAAAATCTATTGTAGGTAAAATCTATGCAGAAATAAGGAGTTTTCCAAGCTTTCAGAAACTTTCAAGCACTGTTGGTGGGAATGTGTAATAAGTGACCCGGCCACGCCTAGGCAAGGGTGCACCTAGCACCTGTGCTTGGTTTGAGCAGTCATATTTAAGGATTGTAATGTGTACTCACTGACTATAATTGCCAGGTCTCCCTGTTTTTGTGTAGGAAAGGCCTGTCAATTATAGTTAAAGGGAACCTGTCACCAGATTTGGTGACTATAAGCTGCGGCCACCACCAGTGGGCTCTTATATACAGCATTCTAACATGGTGTATATAAGAGCCCAGGCCGCAGTGCAGAACGTAAAAATTTCTTTATAATACTCACCTAAACGGTCGGTACGGTGCAGATGGGTCACCTGGGTGTCTCCGTTCTCCGGGTGCGACGCCTCATCTTTCGGCCATCTTTATCCTTCTTCTTCTGACGCCTGGGTGCATGTCACGTACTATGTTATTCACACAGGCTGGCATTGAGGTCCTGTGCAGGCGCACTTTCATCTGCCCTGAGCATGGCAGTACAAAGTATTGTAGTGTGCCTGCGCAGGACCTCAATGCCAGTGCGTTTGCATGATGTAGTACGCGTCATGCACCCAGGCTTCAGAAGAAGGAGGACAAAGATGGACAAAAGAGGAGGTGCCAGTACAGGAGAATGGAGCCACCCAGCCGACCATTCTGCACTGAACCGACTGTTTAGGTGAGTATTATAAAGTAATTTTTACGTTCTACTCAGCGGCCTGGGCTCTTGTATACAGGATGTTAGAATGCTGTATATAAGAGCACAGTGGTGGTGGCCGCAGCTTATAGGGCCCAAATCTGGTGACAGATTCCCTTTAACAAGATGGGGCATGCTGGAAGTGAGCTGTACCATGAATGCTTTTTCCTGAGCCTAACAGAACCAAGTGCAGAAGGAATCTTTCTCTCTAAAATGCTGCAGAGATAATTATGACTGATTATGATCGTCCAATATGTCATACGCTGATGAACCTTCTAATAACTTTTATATTTTCTTCATCTTCTTGTAGCTGCCTCCACATTAGACCACTCCAAGTTGAGTAACTGGCAACAGCAGCCTGTAAACGTATTCCTGTCATCAAAACGTCCTCCCTGCGTAGAGGAGCTTCATCAAGAAGCTGAACTCAACCTTCAGAGTCTACTTCAAGGTATAGCTAACCACCGTAGGAAGCTTTTCTGGCTTCTTATAAAAATAATATACTGTTGCATTTCTTTCTGCATTTTCATACTTGGATCAGTAAGGGGACATCTCACACACACACAAAAAAAAGAGAATCCAAACTGACCCTCCCTTGCTAATCTTGGCTCAAAACCTTATTGGAAAACCTTGGAAACCTTATTGACTTGATTATAAGCCTAGGGTGGGAAATGCAGCAGCTACTGGAAAATTGAAATAAATAAATAATATAATTTATTTATTTATATAGCACTGTTAATTCCACAGCACTTTCCATACATTGGCAACACTGTCCCAATTGAGGCTTACAATCTAAAGTCCCTATGAGTATATTTTTGGAGTGTGGGAGGAAACCGGAGGAAACCCACCCAAACACGGGGAGAACATACAAACTCCTTGCAGATGGTGTCCTTGGTGGGATTTGAACACAGGACCCCAGCGCTGCAAGTCGGCAGTGCTAACCACTGAGCCACCGTGCTGCCCAGCACATGTAAAAATAAAAATAGATACCAATAAAATATAATGTGCCCATCCTTGTCCCCCTTGTAGTAATGTGCCCATCCTTGTGCCCCTTCCTTGGACCCTCTAGTAATGGGCCGATTGTTTAGTAGTATCCCCTGCAGTAATGTGCCCATTGTTTAGTAATGTGCCCATTGTTTAGTAATATCCCTTGCAGTAATGTGCCCATTGTTTAGTAAAATCCCTTGCAGTAATGTACTCATTGTTTAGTAATGTGCCCTGCAGTAATGTTCCCATTGTTTAGTAATGAGCCCTGCAGTAATGTTCCCATCATTTAGTAATGTCCCCTGCAGTAATGTGTCCATTGTTTAGTAATGTGCCTGTTGTTTAGTAATATTCCTTGCAGTAATGTGCCCATTGTTTAGTAATATCCCTTGCAGTAATGTGCCCATTGTTTAGTAATGTCCCCTGCAGTAATGTACCCATTGTTTAGTAATGTGCCCTGCAGTAATGTTCCCATTGTTTAGTAATGAGCCCTGCAGTAATGTTCCCATCATTTAGTAATGTCCCCTGCAGCAATGTGCCCATCGTTTAGTAATGTCCTCTTAATGGTCCCCTTCTTGTTCCCTATTATGCCGTTGTTTACACACAATAAAAATTATTCTTACCTGTCCTCTGTTCCTGCACTGTCCTCAGCTGCTTCTTGCAGACCGCAGGCACATAGACCTCTCGATAATCTCATCTGGTGCACAGAGCCGCCGCTGCAGGCTGCCATCATGGCTTTACTGCAGTTGAATGCTTTACATGGTGGTGCTGCAAAGCATTCAACTGCTGTAAAGCGCTGACAGCAGTGGTGGCTCCGTGCACTGGATGTGATCATCAAGGGGTGCTTCTTGTGGACCACAGGCACATAGACCCCTTCATGATCGCGTCCAATATACAGGGCCGCTGCTGCTGTCAGCGCTTTACTGCACTTGAATGCTTTGCGCCGCCACCATGAAGTATTCAACTGCAGTAAAGCCATGACGGCAGACAGCAGCCCCGTGCACCGGACGTGACCACGGAGGGGTCTATGTGCCTAAGAGGCAGAGAAGGAGGTAACAGGATACAAGGGCAGGCCAGAGGGATGCGCTATCACTCTGACAGTCTTGGAGACAGGGAGGGCTAATTATACGCCCTATTTGATAACCCCATACTTTAGGGGGTTAAAAAGTCGTCTTATACGCCGGAAAATACAGTATTTATTATTCCAGCATCTGCACACATTAATGCTTTTGCTACAATATAAAACTGATCACGTTTACCAGTCATATCATTTGCTGCACAGAAACCATTTCTCTACTAGTAATTTGCAGGAAATAGACTAGTAGAGTTTCCTGTGTAAGAACAACTCTCAACCTCTGTTATTACTCTCTGGGGGACCTTATGTTAAGGACACATGTCACATTTCTTCCTTTCTCACCAATATAGTCAGCAATTTTTCCTATAAATAAATCTGCCAAGAGGTCTCCTTCACATCTTGGCTGCCCAGTATTTCTCTCATTTGTTTTTACTGTACTTTGTATTTCAGCTAATGTTCTGCAGGGACATTATAAAAGAGAATAGTCTGAAACTGAGCGGCCATATGGAACACATTTATGATCTGGATGTCGATTGAAATCCAGCTCAAAGACCATACCCAGAGAGTTGTTGTGATTGACTGCTACGCTCAGTGGTTTCCGGGTATAAGTGGTGTACCCCAAGGTTCAGTGATGGGTCTGTTATTATTCAACGTATCTATTAATTATCTAGAAATCAGGATAAATAATGTTACTGTCACGCTAGGTATGGGGAAGTACCAAGCGAACTGCGAAAGCGAAGGGAAACCCTGTGTCTAGGAAAAGAGGAGATGGTGCCTCCTGACCAAACCTACCACCAGCCCCTGGCTTCCCTCACCACCCTAGATAAGTACCGCACTTCTGCGCCGATACCTGACACTGGCTGACCCTATACAGTCATATGAAAAAGTTTGGGCACCCCTATTAATGTTAACCTTTTTTCTTTATAACAATTTGGGTTTTTGCAACAGCTATTTCAGTTTCATATATCTAATAACTGCTGGACTGAGTAATATTTCTGATTTGAAGTTAGGTTTATTGTACTAACAGAAAATGTGCAATCTGCATTTAAACTAAATTTGACAGGTGCATAAGTATGGGCACCCTTATCAATTTCTTGTTTTGAACACTCCTAACTACTTTTTACTGACTTACTAAAGCACTAAATTGGTTTTGTAACCTCATTGAGCTTTGAACTTCATAGGCAGGTGTATCCAATCATGAGAATAGGTATTTAAGGTGGCCACTTGCAAGTTGTTCTCCTATGTGAATCTCCTATGAAGAGTGGCATCATGGGCTCCTCAAAACAACTCTCAAATGATCTGAATACAAAGATTATTCTACATAGTTGTTCAGGGGAAGGATACAAAAAGTTGTCTCAGAGATTTAAACTGTCAGTTTCCACTGTGAGGAACATAGTAAGGAAATGGAAGAACATAGGTACAGTTCTTGTTAAGCCCAGAAGTGGCAGGCCAAGGAAAATATCAGAAAGGCAGAGAAGAAGAATGATGAGAACAGTCAAGGACAGTCCACAGACCACCTCCAAAGACCTGCAGCATCATCTTCCTGCAGATGGTGTCACTGTGCATCGGTCAACAATACAGCGCACTTTGCACAAGGAGAAGCTGTATGGGAGAGTGATGCGAAAGAAGCCGTTTCTGCAAGCACGCCACAAACAGAGTCGCCTGAGGTATGCAAAAGCACATTTGGACAAGCCAGTTACATTTTGGACGAAGGTCCTGTGGACTGATGAAACAAAGATTGAGTTGTTTGGTCATACAAAAAGCCGTTATGCATGGAGACAAAAAAACACGGCATTCCAAGAAAAGCACTTGCTACCAACAGTAAAATTTGGTGGAGGTTCCATCATGCTTTGGGGCTGTGTGGCCAATGCCGGCACCGGGAACCTTGTTAAAGTTGAGGGTCGCATGGATTCAACTCAGTATCAGCAGATTCTTGACAATAATGTGCAAGAATCAGTGATGAAGTTGAAGTTACGCAGGGGATGGATATTTCAGCAAGACAATGATCCAAAACACCGCTCCATATCTACTCAGGCATTCATGCAGAGGAACAATTACAATGTTCTGGAATGGCCATCCCAGTCCCCAGACCTGAATATCATTGAACATCTGTGGGATGATTTGAAGTGTGCTGTCCATGCTCGGCGACCATCAAACTTAACTGAACTGGAATTGTTTTGTAAACAGGAATGGTCAAATATACCTTCATCCAGGATCCAGGAACTCATTAAAAGCTACAGGAAGCGACTAGAGGCTGCTTTTTTTGCAAAAGGAGGATCTACAAAATATTAAAGTCACTTTTATGTTGAGGTGCCCATACTTATGCACCTGTCAAATTTAGTTTAAATGCAGATTGCACATTTTCTGTTAGTACAATAAACCTCATTTCAATTCAGAAATATTACTCAGTCCATCAGTTATTAGATATATGAAACTGAAATAGCTGTTGCAAAAACCCAAATTGTTATAAAGAAAAAAGGTTAACATTAATAGGGGTGCCCAAACTTTTTCATATGACTGTAATAGGCCATACATAGGGAATGGATGGGATGAGCACTTAGTCAATTCCACTAAGATTGAAAGAACACACAGGGGAAAGTAAACAAATAACTTATCCCCAGATTGACTCAGGGAAAGGAACTGCAACAACAACAAAGTTTCTCCAGATGAATACAAGCCAACTGCTTGTACTGAAGACTTGTTAAGGGTATTAGACCTATCACCAGCACAGAGTAAAGGGGGAATGAGGGTGTATATATAGACACCAACGAAGTGCTGAAGATGAACAACTGAAAAGGTGAAGAGATCCACAGGGTCCTAAAGAGGAAGGGATAAACCCCAAGCAGAGAAAAAGGGAAAGTCAGAGAGCAGCTTGAGTAGCTAAACACTGCGACGTTCTACAGCCGGAAACTACAGGACTGTCTGAAAAGCGTGACTTCTATTTTTGTAGATGACACCAAACTATATAATATAGTCTATGGAAGATGTTTGTAAGTAACAGGCTGTGACTTATTAGTGTTACAAGGTCTGAGGTGTGAATGAGGAGCTGGTGTGTTACATTTGGTGTTATTGCTCACACACTCTCTCATACTGGTCACTGGAAGTTCATCATGGCACCTCATGCCAAATAATTCTCTGAGGATCTAAAAAAAAGATTTGTTTCTCTAGATAAAGATGGTCTAGGCTATAAGAAGATTGCCAACTCCCTTTAACTGAGCTGCAGCATGGTGACCAAGACAACACAGTAGTTTAACAAATCAAGTTCCACTCAGAACATGCCTCACCATGGTCGACTAAAGAGGTTGAGTGCATGTGCTCAGCGTCATATCCAGAGGTTGTCTTTTCAAAATAGACATATGAGTGCTGCCAACATTGCTGCAGAGGTTACAGGGTTGGGAGGTCAGCCTTACAGTGCTCAGACCATACACTGCACACAGCATCAAATTGGTCTGCATGGCTGTCATCCCAGAAGGAAGCCTCTTTTAAAGATGATACGTAAGAAAGCCCAGAAACAAGGAATTTAATATCTTGGACTCATGTCCTGTCATCTAATGAGATCAAGATAAACTTAATTACTTATTTACGTCAGATGGTGTCAACCTGTGTGATGGCAACCAGTTAGGAGTACAGAGACAAGTGTCTTGCCTACAGTCAAGCATAGTAGTGGGAGTGTTATAGTTAGGGGCTGCATGAGTGCTGTCGGTTGTGGGGAGCTATAGTTCATTGAGGTAACCATAAATGCCAACATGTACTCTGACATACTGAAGCAGAGAATGATCCCCTTCCTTCGGAAACTGGGCTGAAGGACAATATTCAAACATGATAACGACCCCAAACACCTCCAGGACAACCACTGCCTTGCTAAATAAACTAAGGGTAAAGGTGCTGGACTGGCAAAGCATGTCTCCAGCCCTAAACCCTATTGAGCATCTCCCAGGAATCTTCACATAGAAGGTAGAGAAGTGCAATGTCTTTAATATCCACCAGCTCCGTGATGTCATCATGGAGGAATGGAAGAACATTCCAGTGACTCCTGTAAAGCTCTAGTAAACTCCATGCCCAAGAGAGTTAAGGCAATGCTTGAAAATAATGATGACCACACAAAATATTGTCACTTTGGGCAAAATTTGGCCATTTTCACTTAGTGGTTTATTCATTTTTTTGCTACTGCTTTAGACATTAATGGATGTGTGTTGAGTTATTTAGAGGGCACCAAATTTACACTTTTATACAAGCTGCACACTGACTACTTTACATTGTATCAAAGTGTCAGATTTTCAGTGTTGTCCCTTGAAAAGGTATACTAAAAAATTTACAAAAATATGAGGGGTATATTCACTTTTGTGATATACTGTATGACCCCGACAATGGTATATAGGTCCTCCATCCTGGGCTCATTCCTTGTAAGTTGAAACCAGAAGTTTCCATCCACTATCTACAGTGTAGACACATCTCCATGTTTTTCTCATTCTCTGACAAGAAATTAGAATAAACCTTTCCCGTTTTAGGTCAATTAGAAACCAAAATTTTTTATATTTGCCAAATGCCGGAATAATGAGAGAGAGAATATTTTAAGATATTTTTTTTTACTTCCTGCAAAGTCAGAAGTTTACATACATTTCATTAGTATTTGGTGCCATTGCCCTTAATCTGTATGATTTGGGTCAAACATTTTGGATATTCTATAACAAGTTTCTCACAATAGTTGGTAGGAATTTGGGCCCATTCCGCCTAACAGAACTGGTGTAGCTGAGCCATGTTTGTAGGTTGTCTTGCTCGCAACGGCCTTTTCAGCTTTGCCCATAAATTTTCAATAAAATTGAGATCAGGGTTTTGTGATGGCCACTCCAATGGACATTGACTTTGTTATCCTTAAGCCACTTTGTAACCAATTTGGCTGTATGCTTTGGGTCATTGTCCATTTGGAAGACCCATTTCCGCCCAAGCTTTAAGTTCTTGGCTGATATCTTGATATGTTGTTTCAGTATTGACACATATCGTAATCTTCTTTTCTCATGATTCCATCTATTTTGTGAAGTGCACTAGTCTCTCCTACAGCAAAACAACCCCACAATATGATGCTACTATCACCGTGTTTCACAGTTGGGTGTTCTTATGCTTCAAAGCTTCTCCCTTTTTCCTCCAAATGTAATGATGGTCATTATGGCCAAACCGTTCCATTTTTAGTTTTGTCAGACCATAAGACATGTCTCCAAAAATTAAGGTCTTTGTTCCTGTGTGTATTTGCAAACATTAATTTGGCTTCTAATGTTTCTTTTGGAGTAATGGCTTCTTTATGGCAAACTGGCCTTTCAGATCATGTTGATACACTTGTTTCACTGTGGATAATGACACAATCTTACCAGCTTCCACCAGCATCTTTACAAGGTCTTTTGCTTTTGTGCTTGGGTTGATATGCACACTGACCAAAGCACGTTCATCTCTGGCACACAAAACCTATCTTCTTCCAGAGCGGTAGGATGGCTGGATATTTCCATCTTGTTTGTGCTTGCGTATAATTTTTTTTTACAGATGAACGAGGCACCTTAAGGTATCTGGAAATTGCACCCAAGGATGAACCAGACTTGTGCAACTCCCCAATTCGCTTCCTGAGATCTTGGCTGATTTATTTTGACTTTCCCATGATGCTACACAAAGAAGCAGTGTGTTTCAGGTGTGCATTAAAATACATCCACAGGTGTGTCTCTAATTAACTCAGATGTTGCCAGTAAACCTGTCAGAAGCTTCCAAAGGCATGACCTAATCATATGGGCTGTCCTATATTGTTTAAAGGCATAGTACTCTTAGGAGTACTTTGCACGTTGCGACATCGCTAGCATTGGCTAGCGATGCCGAGTGCGATAGCACCCGCCCCGTCGCACATGCGATATGTGGTGATTGCTGCCATAGTGAACATTATCGCTACGGCAGCTTCACATGCACATACCTTGTCGGCGACGTCGCTGTGACTACCGAACAATCCCTCCTTCAAGGGGGAGGTGCGTTCGGCGTCATAGTGACGTCACCACGACGTCACTAATCGGCCGGCCGATAGAAGCGGAGGGGTGGAGATGAGCGGGACATAACATCCCGCCCACCTTCTCCCTTCCGTATTGCCGTCGGGAGGCAAGTAAGGAGATGTTTGTCGCTCCTGCGGGTTTACACACAGCGATGTGTGGACCTGCAGGAACGACAAACAACATCGTACCTGCGGTCGACCCGACATTATGGAAATGTCCGACACTACACAGATCACCGATTTTCGACGCTTTTGCGATCGTTTATCGGCGCATCTAGGATTTACACGTTACGATGTCGCTACCGGCACCGGATGTGCGTCACTAACGACGTGACCCCGACGATATTCCGGATGCAATGTCGCAGTGTGTAAAGTATCCCATAGTGTATGTAAACGTTTGACTTTAGAGAAAGTAATACAAATGCCTTAAAACACTTTCTCTCTCTCTCTCATTATTCTTGCATTTGGTTCCTAATTGACCTTAAATGGGAAAGGTTTATTCTGATTTAGATATGTGTCTTTTTAGATGAGTGTATGTAAACTTCTGGTTTCCACTGTATGTGCCCCAGCCCCTTCTCTGATGCATATGCCCCCGCCCACTGGTGATGTATATGTCGTGCATGGGTCACGCGCTGCGGCAGAGGGGCTGCTCGGGGGCGCTTGGATTCAGGATCATGTCTGGGGCTCGAGTGGTGACTGGACCCGGACAACTGCCCGTCCTCGCAACAGTGAAAAGGGGGTATTTACAGGAGAGAGAGTTTTTGTCTGTGATGCCAAGCGTGGTTTGCGGTGATGGAATGGTGGCACCACCACTGCCTCTTGTGCCAGTGTCTGGGACCGATGGTGTTGGGCAGCAAGTAAGTAGTAAGGTGGTATCCCCTCAACGGTTAGGGGAGATGTAGTCCCGGGGCCCAGGTGTAGGTAGGGAGCAGTGCTGGGATGGCGTCGGCAGGTTGGACCGGATGACACCGATGTACTCACGATTAGGAATAATCCACACAGAGTCTGTACTGTAAACCAAGGCCGGATGCTGGTTGCCGTTGGAGAGGTGTGCTTGTCCCGCACACGGGTTAGCAAGGTAGGGACCCTTCCTCTTGCACTCGTGTCTTGCTGTGTGTTGATTTAACCCGCTTGGAACGGGAGAAATCCGCTCATCTGCAGTTTTGTATACAGAGGGAGCTGTTGCCCGCAAAATCTGACCCTTGGGATTTTAGTGGGTTCTTGGCGGACACCCTATCCCCCGCATTGAGCTGCTGTTTTGCTCTCTGGGCGTCTCTCTGGAAACAAGGCCTGATACCTTGTCCCGCTGGTCAATTAACAAGGGGCTTGAAGCTTGCCTCGTCCTAGGGTCCAGGTACCCTGCCTGTGTACGGCATCCGGACCAGATTCCCGTCGTCGGTACCGGCGGGCTACAACCCTGTCCCAATCCACTTTAGGCCTCCCGCGAACGGATCTCCGTTGCCTGTGGCCCTACTCTGCCGTCTCCCACCTAGTCTGTTCTCCCGTGGTCCAAGGGCTCCAACCCTGACCACACTGCACTTCAGCTCCTCACTTCTCCACTCACTACTGACTGACTCCTCACTCCCTGACTACAGACTACTGTGTTCCCTCCCCTTGTCACCTCAAGACCCCTAGGTGGGCGTTTCCATCCACCTGGTCCCGCCCACTGGTGTGTCCTGGCTGTCATGGGGGGGCAACTAGGCTTTGTGGCTAGTGATCTTGTGTGTGGGATGTGGTGTTAAATCCCAAGGAGGAGGCGATTCCTGTACCCTTGGTGGGGGGTACAGTCGTCTGTGACTACCTGGTTTTGCTAGGGCGCCATATATATGCCCCCAGCCCCTCCTGTAATGTATATGCCCCATGCCCTCCTGTGATGTATATGCCACCAGCATCGCCTGTGATGTATATGCCCCCAGTGTCTCCTTTGATGTATGTGCCCCTATCCCCTTCTGTGATGTATATGCCCCCAGCATCTCTGGGAGTAGCTCTGGCAGTAGGCTTAGCGTCGTCCTGCTGGAAGGTGAACCTACACCCAAGTCTCGAGTCTTACTGTATACCATATAAACTACATAAATTGATTGGAACCAGTCAAATCATATAACCTATAATTTAATTAAAGAATGTAATACATGATTGATAAAAAGTAATAACTTTATTACAAAAACATCTTCAAATTTGATAGGAAATCCCAATATAGAACGTCTTTACTTTTCACCAATCATGTATTACGGTCAGCTAAAGATCACCTGGCTGATCCAAAAGGAGCAATATTTTGTGGAAAGAGGAGACCAGAATAGATTCCTCCAAAGATGTCCTGAATCCATGGCGCTGATAGAAGCTTTGTAAGACGTGACCAAGGCCCTTCCTAGGGTCACCCATGTAAGTCTAGATTCTTTTACGGGGTTAAAAGGTGAAATACCGACCATCCCTGGGATCTGGTAAACGGAGAGACAAGCCTTAAACTCCTCTGTGTTAGCCATTTTAGAGCTGCCAGGTGACTACAGATAGAGTCGTGTTATACCAGTCTCCTTATACCACATATCTAGAGGTCTTCTTTTACGTATACGAATCAGAATGATATTATTTGCTATGGTTTTGTATTACTGTAAGTCCTCTACAATGATTTTCTTTCTCTAAGTGCATTCTTGACCCTCGGTTCTTTTTGTGTTCTCTTATGGTAACAGGAAATCTATGGCTCACTGTAAAACTTCCCATGAAGTAAATTCTTTCTGATATTCACTTTCATTTTTTCAATATTGACTCCAACAGAGACCTTCTGATGAAGAGTATTGTGAGATTCATAAATCTTTGGTAAAATGACTATTACTCAGTAAGGAAAAGTAGTGTATATACTGGAAACTGTCCTTACCCAAGTCTCCATGACTGCTAAGGTTACACATATATAATATACAATGTCTATCAGCAGTGGCGTAACTAGAGTTTGACTGGCCCCGGTGCAAAATTTGGACCTGGGCTTCCCCCCCGTCCCCACCCCCTCGGGGTACAGGAAAATTAAGCTGACATCTGGTCATTCCCCAGCACCCAGCTTTCCCGTACTCTGATATCCCTCTTTCCCTGAGGACAAGATGAATATCAGAATATAGGAAAGCTGAGGGATATCAGAGCATGGGAAAACTGTGTTCTGGGTTAAAATCCATAGGAGAGCATGAGAAAGGTGGGTGCTGAGAGAAAGATGTATAGCAGAGCATTGGAAGGTGAATGTTGAGGGAAAGAGCCTCATTCCCTCAACACCCAGGTTTCCCATCCCATGCTTGTATCTTGGTCCCTCATTCTGGTATATAGCCCCATCCATTTTTTATATACATTATATTTGTGCTATAAATAACATTATTGTAAAGTCAGAGGAAAGAAAAAGACAGCTCACCACAGCTTCTCAGTCCAGAGTTGATCACGATGCTCACATGGAGACGCCCAGGCTAGGGCTAGTAGATCCAGGAGAAAGAAAACCCAGAGAGCTTAGGGATGAATAGAATAAATCCTATACTTCACCATATATATCTTATGCAGACCCATATAATAGTATACAACTCTTATTTTCCACCTTACAGTATTATGCAGCCCTCATATAGTGGTATGCAACCCCCATATAGTAGTATGTAGTCCTTATTTTCCTCCGTATAGTAGTATGCAGCCCAATATTCCACCATATAGTAGTATGCAACCTTATATTCCTCCATATAGTATTAAGCAGCCCCCATAAAGTATACGCAGCTCCCATATTCCTCTATATAGTAGTATGCAGCCCTCATATGATTTAATGCCCCCCCCATAGTCCTCTGGTCACCATGATTAAATACATAAATACTCACTTCTCCTTATTCCCCCGCTGCTCTGGTCTCCTCAGTGTGTCCACTATTCTGCCGCTCTGCACATCTCAGCACAGCGGCCCACAGTAGTGACGTCCTCACGCTCCACTGTGCTGACACGTCAAAGCACTACTGGCACAGTGGGAGTATGATGAGAGAGGGAGTGCTCCACACTCTCTCTCTTCATTGCTTTCAATTGTATCGGCATCTTTGATGTCAATACATTTGAAAGAACTATCTTCGGCAGGGGGCTCTGTACAGGGCCCCCCTGACTCAAGGGCCCCATTGCGATCACAAGGCCTGTCACCATTGGTGAAATGGCACTAGCTGAGGTCCTTGGGCCCCTGGAACCCTGGGCCTGGTCACAATAATTATCCCTGCGATCCGCCCCTGTCTATCACTGCTAACAAATCACTTGTACAATTAGGTGTCCTGTATGAGTGAATTATTGCACACTCTCCAATTATACCTCAATGTCAAGGGAAATAGCCTGGGTTGATCCCGGGAATTACCCAATTCCCTTCCCTTACTGAAACAAAATGCAATGTACAGACTGTAGCCCTGGTTGAAATTACAATTTTGACCATCAAGCAGACAACTCACAATTTTACATAGAGGAGTGAGTTCAGGTGCAAAATAATGGTGAATATCCAATAGTTCCTATTGTGGAGAGGACGCAGTACACTAATAAGGATTCTGAGGAACAGAGATTGACTGAAGTAAATAACCCTGTATAAATCAGGCAGTATTAGCAATTTAATATGTATCATTGCTATTATTTTACAGGGGACTGTTTCGCAGAAGAATTTGAAGACCGTTATGTAGATACTAAGGTTACTGGTCAGACTTTTCGCTACTCTGCTCTGTCACAGTCTCCAACACTTCCGCCAGACACTCCCACAAGAAGTACACCCAGACGTCTTGAATTTGTCTACCTGGTAAGTAACCGGAATAGTTCCATTATTTGCCGTTTGATCTGCCATCAAATTATGCATTGTTAAAAGGAATTTATCACCAGAATTTTGCTCCCAATCTCAGAGCAGCATAATATTGGGGTAGAGACTCTGATTCCACTGATGTGTCACTTATCAGGCTGCCTGCTGCACTTTTGCTAAAATCACTGTTTTCTCTGGTGCATATTATCAGTTCTCTGAAAACTGAGCTATATATAACCCCACCTACACCACTGATTGATGGGTTTCTCTGTACACTATGCATAGACAGAAAACTGCCAATTGTGATGTGGGTGGTGATTTACAGAGCTCAGCATTCAGAGAACTCATGATTAGTGATGGGCAAACACTGACTATTAAATTATATATATAAAATAATCATGGGGAGTAGATGGGTTGTCATGGCAACCGGTGACCTTCAATAGGTCACCATTGCAGCCGTGGTACTTCAGTAGGTCACTGCCATGTTGATCCACCTACAGTATGAGGCTCAGCCTGGGCTAATTGGAGAACATCAATTTAGCTACAGTATATATTTAAAAATCACTGTTTAAGCACACACCAGGCCTGAGAAGCGAAGGAGCACTATTTTAATTTTTTAATTTTGGAGCACACATTTGGTTGTAATTGATTCCAGGCACTATGTTCCATTTGCAGAGATACAGAGAAGCCAAAACAGCAGAAACCCCTATTAACTGACTCAATTTTGGAAAGTAAACCCTCATGGAATTATTTAGGGGTGTGAGGAACATCTTGAACCTACAATTGCTTCCCAAAACTTTTTCGCAGGGGGACATAAAAATTAATTTATTTTTTTTTGCACAAAAAGATTGTTTTACCCTCAAATATTTCTTTCTCACAAGCACAATATTTAAAAACGAACCCAACATTTGTTGTGCAATTTCTTCTCAGCACAATGATACCTCATATGTGGTAGGAAACTACTGTTTGGGCGCACGGCAGGGCTTGGAAGGAAAGGAGTGCCATTTGACTTTTGGATGCTCAATTGTGGCTTGAAAATCTTGCAGATGCCATGTAACATTTGAAGAGTCACTGTAGTGCCAAAATAGTAGAAATCCCCACAGGTGACCCCATTTTTGCAACTACAACCCTCAATGAATTAATCTAGCGGTATAGTGTGCATTTTGAAACCACAGATGATCCACAAAATTTTATAACAGAGCACTGTGAAATTAAAAAAATTATATTTTTTTCCACCAAAATGTTGCTTTAGCCCCAAATTTTCATTTGACAACTTTAATTTTTGCAGGAGGTGAAGTGTTTATTTGTACAATTTTGCAGTACATAGCACTTTTTATTGCTTTTTATTATGATTATTGGGAGGCAAAATGAAGAAAAATAGCAATTTGGAATTGTTTTTATGTTTATTTTTTTTTCTGACATTCACCATGTGGTAAGAGTGAGAAACCAGCTTTTCATATCAGTACAATTGCAGTGATGTGACATTTATATAGGAATTTTTATGTTTTGTTACTTTTGCACACTAAGAACAAATTTTATGCGGCGTTACACTCAACGACGGATCTAACGATATATCGCCGGGGTCACGGATTCCGTGACGCACATCCGCAATCGTTAGCGACGTCGTTGCGTGTGGCAGCAAGGAACGACCATTAACGATGGAAAATACCCACCTTATCGCCCATCGTTGACACGTCGTTCATTGTTAAAAAATCGTTGATTGTTGAGGGCGCAGGTTGTTCGTCGTTCCCGGGGCAGCACACATCGCTATGTGTGACACCTCGGGAACGATGAACTACAGCTTACCTGCGGCCACCAGCAATGCGGAAGAAAGGAGGCGGGCGGCATGTTATGGCCGCTCATCTCCGCCCCTCCGCTTCTATTGGGCGGCCGCTTAGTGACGCCGCTGTGACGCCGCACTAACCTCCCCCTTAGAAAGGAGGCGGTTCGCTGGCCACAGCGACGTCGCTAGGCAGGTAAGTATGTGTGACGGCACCAAACGATTTTGTGCGCCACGCACAGCGATTTGCCCGTGACGCACAAACGATGGGGGCAGGTGCTTTCACCAGCAATATCGTTAACGATATCGCTGTGTGTAACACCCCCTTTAGAGGAAAAAATGTTTACATATTGCTATATTCTGAGAGATATAACTTTTATATTTTTCCTCTGATGTAGCTGAATGAAGGCTCATTTTTTGCAGGATAAGATCATATCTTTAGATAAAACATTTTTATTCACAGACGACTTTATGATTATGTTTTCTTTCAATTTTTGTGCAGCGGAATGATAAAAAAACAGACTTATTTTAATTTTTTTTTCTTTCCGTGTACATTATAGAGTTAATAGTGTGACCCTTTTATAATTCTGATCACAGCGATACCAAATATGTGTACTTTTTTTGTTGTTATTTTTTCCATAATATATCAGTATTTATTGGCAAACGTTTTTGGAAATTTTTATGTTCTTTACCTTGTGAGGTTTTAATATTTTTCTTAGCTATTTACTTTTTTAACTAGTCTCTCTATGGGACTTAAACATT